>NW_028270184.1:19720620-20336075 GCF_037043375.1 Chiloscyllium plagiosum
TCAACCCACTTCCCAGCCTTTCTGTTCCCTCTTTGCATTTTACTGTCCCGCATCCGTTTATGTTATCAGCAAACGAAACACAGGATCCCATCATCTCAGTCATTCATAGAGACTGTGTCCAGTGCACTGTAGGTAGAGTTAGGCTGTGATTTGAGTTAAATCCCAAGTGACCATTGGGTGACCGTTTGGCTCTTTACAATGTCTCTATCACACACACCCACACACAAGCAGTCTCAACGACATACACTATCTCTCTCATACACCATCACGCTTGCTCTCTCTCCAATACAATTTCTCGCTGTTGTTTTGTTTACTGTACACTCTCTCTCTCTTTCTTTCTCTCTTTCTCTCTCTCTCTCTCTCTCTCTCTCACTCACTCACTCACTCGCTCTCTCTCTCTCTCTCTCACACACACACACACACACACACACACACACACACACACACACACACACACACACGTGATCTCGGTTTGGTTGTTGTGTCTAAAAGAACCACGGTGACCTCAGGGGGAGGATGGGATTAGGGATTTGAGCTCAATTATCACCGTTGATCATATCGAATGACAGAGCATGCTCGAGGGACCGAACGGCTCCTACCTTCTATGTTTCTATGTGATGTCTCCAGGGTCACTGACAAGACCCTCGTTGAGTGGGAGAGAAAACTTTGGGGACGACCAAAGAGACTGTGACCCAATATGGACAGCTTAACTGAGTGGGCAATTCATTGGGAGATGGAATATAATGTGGCGAAATGTCCATGTGCAGCACAGATTTCCAAATTAAGAAGGTGACAGATTAAAATCCCCGTTCTCTGTCCAGTCCACACTTCCGTATCCAGGGAGTTTTTACCCTGAGGGAAGCAGGATTCTGACTGGATATTATTACATTGCAACATGAAGGTACTAAACTGTCTCTATCTCTAAAATGGAAGTTAGACTCGTAGACCATAGAACATTACAGCACAGTACAAGCGCTTTATGGAACCGCTCGTCTCATAGAGGAAGTTAGACTCATTCAACACAGAACAGTGCAGCGCAGTAAAGGCCCTCTATGGAACCACTCGGCTTATACAGGAAGTTAGACTCATAGAACATAGAACATTACAGAGCAGAACAGAGCTTTAAGAATCCGCTCAGTTGATATGGAAGTTAGTCTCATAGAACATAGAACATGATAGCGCAGCACGGGCCCTTTATAGAACTGCTCGGTTAATAAAAGAAGTAGCAACATAGCACATTACAAACCAGTACAGGTCCTTTATGGAACTGCTTGGCTAAGTATGACCATTACATTCATAGGGAATAGAACATGACAGCACAGTACAAACCCTTTATGGAACTGTTCGGCTAATAAAGGAAATTACACTCACAGAACTTAGAACATTACAACGCAGTACAGACCCTTTAGGGAACCGCTCAGCTAATTATGACCGTTATATTCATAGGAAATAGAACATGACAGCGTAGTACAGGCCCTTTATGGAACTGTTCGGCTAATAAAGGAAGTTAGACTAATACAACATACCACATTACAGCCCAGTAGAGGCCCCTTATGGAACTGCTCAGCTAACAAACGAAATTAGACTCATAGAACATTACAACGCAGCCCAGGCTCTCTAGGGAACCGCTCAGCTAATTATGACTGTTATATTCACAGGAAATAGAACATCACAGCGCAGTACAGGCCCTTTATGGCATCGCTCAGCAAATAAAGGAAGTTCGACTCATCAAACCAAGAACATTACAGCCCAGTAGGGGCCTTTTATTGAACTGCTCGGCTGATAAAAAGAAGTTAGACTCATCGAACATAAAACATGGCAGCGAAGTACAGGAGCTTTATAGAACCGCCCTTCTAATAAAGTATGTTAGACACATAGAACATATGGCCTGTACTGTGCTGTAATGTTCTTTATGAAACAGCTCAGCTAATAAAGTAAGTTAGACTAATACAGCATAGAATATAACAGCGCAGTACAGGCTCTTTATGGAACGGCTCGGCAAGTACGGGAAGTTAGACTCATAGAACATACAGCATTACAGCGCTGTACAGGCTCTTTATGGAATCACTTCTCTAATAAAGGAGGATAGACTCATGGAACATAGAACATTACAGCATACTACATGTCTTTTATGGAACCGCTTGGCCAACAAAGGAAGTTAGACTCATAGAACATAGAAAATTACGTGCAGGACAGGCCCTTTACGGAACTGTTCGGCTAATAAATGAAGTTAGATACATAGAACATTACAGCGCAGAACAGGCCCTTTGTTGAACCGCTTGGCTTATTAAGGAAGTTAGACTCATAGAACATAGAACATGACAGAGCAGTGCAGGTTCTTTATAGAACTGTTCAGCGAATAAAGGAAATTAGACACCGAGAACATAGAACATTACAGCACACTACATGTCCTTTATGGAACCGCTTAGCCAACAAAGGAAGTTAGATTCATAGAACATAGAAAATTACGTGCAGTACAGGCCCTTCATGGAACTGCTCAGCTAATAAATGAATTTTGACTAATAGAACATAGAACATTACAGCACAGTACAAAAGCTTTATGGAACCGCTCGGCTAATACAGGTAGTTTGATTCATAGAACATTGAACATGACAGCGCAGTACAGGCCTTTTGTGGAACCACTCGGCAAATAAATGAAGTTAGACTAATACAATTTCGAACGTGACAGTGCGGTACAGGCCCTTCATGGAACCGTTGGGCTAATGACAGAAGTTGGACGAATAAAACCTAGCACATTACAGCGCAGTGCAGGCCCTTTATGGAACCGCTCGACTAATAAAGGAAGTTAGACTCATAGAACATGAAATATGACAGCGCAGTACAGGCTGCTTCTGAAACCGCTCGGCAAATAAAGGAAGTTAGTCTAATACAATTTCGAACATACAGCCCAGTACAGGCCCTTTATGGAACCATTGAGCTAATAAAGGAAGTTAGGCTCATAGAACACACAGCATTACAGAGCAGTGCAGGCCCTTTATGGAACCGCTTGGCTAATAAAGAGTTCAACTCATAGAACATAAAATATGACAGTGCAGTAGAGGCCCTTTAAGGAACCGTTCTTCTAAAAAAGGAAGTTAGACACAGAACATAGGGCCTGTACTGCTCTTTATGAAACCGTTCGGCCAATAAAGGAAGTTAGACTAATGCAGCATAGAATATGACAGTGCAGTGCAGGCTCTTTATGGAACGGCTCGGCAAATACGGGAAGTTAGACTCATAGAACACACAGCATTACAGGGCAGTAGAGGCCCTTCATGGAACTGTCCGTCAATAAAGGAAGTTAGACACATAGAACATAGAACATTACAGCGCAGTACAGGTTCTTTATGGAACCGCTCAGCTTATTAAGGAAGTTAGACTCATAGAACATAGAACGTGACAGCGCAGTACAGGCCCTTTAGGGAGCCACTCGGCTAATTATGATTGTTTTGATCACAGGAAATAGAGCATTACAGCACAGTACAGGCCTTTTATGGAATTGCTCAGCCAATAAAGGAAGCCAAACTAATACAACATTTTAATTCGCATCCTGGTTTCCATGGAGAGACATTACATGACTATACTTGGCATATTTTCTTCACATGCCTGGAGTTGGAGGGTGATAGACAAGTTAAGTGGGCAATTGGAAAAATGAAAATCTGTGGTGTCACCTGATGGGTATTTAACCAAAACAAAATGACTGAGTCTGAGACTCTCTGCATATGCTCCTAGCTCGTCAGCCCTGACCAAAAAATCCTAACCACAGTTCTACCCTTGTACTGGTCGAGATTTTCTAATCAACTTGATTAGAAATGTTATTACCCACTATTGAAACAATTGGGACTTGAAACCACACCTCCTGGCTCAGAGTTAGGGTCACTACCACTTGCCACACGAATCCTCTTTGAATTATATGTTAGCTCATTTGGCTGAACAGCTGCATATAAGATGCCAACAGTGCAGATCCAATTTTTGCACCAGCTGAGGTAACCTTTGCTTTAATTTCAAAAATGTACTTTATTTATCAAGAAAATTGTGTCCAGTTTTGGTCACCTTGTTAAAGGAAAGACATAAGTAAACAAGAAAGAATCAAAGAAGATTTACGAGGATGTTGCCAGAACTAGTAGACCTGAATTATAGGGAGTGGTTGGCCAGGATAGGACTTTTATCCTTGGAATGCAGGAGAATGAGGGATGAACTTATTGAGGTATATAAAATCATGAGGGGCATAGATAGGATGAATGCATGCAGTCTTTTTCCCAGGGATGGGGGTTGAAACGTAGAAGGCAGAGGTTTAAGATGAATGGGGAAAGCTTTAAGAAGGACCTGAGGGGGCAACTTCTTCATGCAGAGAGTGATGGAATGGGCTGCCGGAGAAAGTGGTTGAGGCAGGTACAATAGCATTATTTTAAAAATATTTGGATAGTTACATGGATGGGAAGGCTTAGAGGATTAAGGACTAAATGTGGACAATTGGAACTAGCTGAGTGGGCACTATAGTCAGCATGGATCAGTTTGTGCTGAAGGGCATGTTTCATGCTTATTAGTCTATGTTTTTACTTGAAACATTAATGTTTCAAGGAAACAAACATTGGAGTTTGGGTATCTAACAAACAAACCAAAGGCATCTCTTTCTTGTGTAAGATTATGCTTCCATATAATTGAGCTGTTCGTAAAGTCTGATAACTCGGCAGACCCACATTTAACTTTGGCAGGAAGACCTCAGACAGGGGTCCTTCTCCATTGCGCCTTGGTGGGAGCTGACCCAAGCTTTAATGTGTCCCTCAACACATACTCCTGGACCTAAAAATATGCCAGTCTGCAACACTTGGTTGGGGTCAACTCCTTGTTGTGGAAAACCAAAAGGTTTCGGGTAGACTAAAGAACGCCTTTCACTGAGTTGATGGTTCTCCAAGCGAAATCAATGTTTGTGTTGGTGTGCATTCCAGGAAACTGTGTCCTGTGTCATGGAACTGCTCGGGATGAATGTCGACAAAAACCACTGCATCTTTCTCCAGACTTCCTGTGCAAAGTCACATTGCAGAAAGAGATATGTGACATTCTTTACCCCTCCACAGCTGCTTCAAGGGCAGTGTGCAGTGGTGCAGGCTGATCGGGCAAACGAAAAAGATCTCGCAGATAGTGCTCTTCGCACCACAAGCCAAGCAATGGCTTGGTGCTTGTTGGAAAGTTCTGTGTGAATTTGTGTGTGGTTATGTGTGTAACTGTGCATGTCAATGTCTGTATGTGTGGAACTTTTTGTGTGTGGGTATGTGTGTGAGCGTTTATTTGTGTATGTCGACGTGGTTGTGTGTGTATCTGCGTGTATGAGACCACGTGTGATTATGAGTAATGGCATATGTTACTGCGTGTGTGTGAAACTTTGCGTGTGCATGTGAATCTGTATGTATGTAAGTATGTGCAGTCGTGTGTGTGTGTGTGTAGATCTCCATGTTTGTGTATGTGAGTGCGTTTGTGTATTTAACTGAGTATGTATGTCTGTGTGAGCCCATGTATGTTACTGTTTGATTCAGAAGTGAAATGGCCCTTCAAGTGCACATCACAGGTTGTGTGTGTGTTGTGGTTCTGCAATTATTGACTGCAGGACAGTTTGCGTTATCATGTAAGGAGCTTCCTTCCGCCAGACAGCTCAAAGTGCCACAGAAAATCAATGGAGGATGAGAACTGTCCTGTTCTTGGTTCTTATGTTCTTTGTGATGGTGCAGCCAGGCACTGCCGACGATGTTGTGAAATAACATCCTCCCTTAGAACATGAGTCCACCTCTCCTGAAACAGACTTCACAAGCATTCAGAAGGGCAGACTGAAGTCAATCATCCCCCTGAGACCAAGTTCCATTCCGTTGGTTTTAGTTGTCTAGAGCCTAAAATCAATCAGTTAATATGTACGAATGCTGCTCCTGGGATGCTAAGCCAAGATTTATTGTTCATCCATTATTGCCCAGAAGACATGTAGGAATGAATCTGGAGTCACATGTAAATCAGACTTGATAATGACAGCAGATTTCCTTCGCTTAAGGACATTAATGAAATAGCTATTCCCTTGGTTCACCACCACGACCCGGGCCTCGGATAATCAGCAGCATTTATATATCTGACATTAGACTACTTGAATATGATTCAAGTTTGATCATCTGTCATGATGAGATTTGAAAACAAGCCCTCAGTACATGAGATTGATGGTCCTGGATATGAGTCCAATGTCCCACTCAGTCCACCACCCAGTTTCTGCATTTGGTAAATTATTGCAGACATTTCCCATGAGTGAACAATCAACTTCTGTTCTGAAATATTTTATCCTTTTGATCCTTTGGAATAAATAAACAATGGATTGTATCCTTTTAAACCATCCCATGTCAACCTATCCTTGATTATATCATAGTTTCAATTGGCAAATTGTTCTTCCTGGGCATGTCCATTATACACCAGTTTCTCATCAGTAACTGAGAGAGCATTTCTCTTTACAGTTCATGTGTCCATCTCACGGGGTTGGTTGTAAGTTGTGGCTCCTGACTGCGGGCATCAATGAATTAATTTTCTTTGTTTTCCAGATGAGAGAGAAAGAGTGAGGTTGGGGGATGAGAGAGAGTAAGAGAGTGTTTGTGTACGACAGAGAGAGAGAAAGAGAAACAATGTCCAGCAGAGGGAGTGCGTGAGTGGGGATTTATGCCTCGTGCTTGATTCATATTGTCAGAGATGCTCAGCTGCGCAAGATGCTGCAAATGGACACAGGAAACAGTTACTTTCTCCCTGTTTAAACATCTGTTTGTCTGTTAACTAATCTCTCTCTCTCTCCTTGACTTTCCATGCCACATCTTACTGCCCCTCCATATCCGTTTCTCATCTCTCCTTGCATCTTTTTCAGCCCCTTTCCACATTTATTCCCCGCCCATACCCCACCGCCAGGCCAACCTTCTGTCTGGGAATCCTTGGGAAAAATGAATGAGCGTTTTCACCCTTTCCATCACTCACGATCTTACACACTTCAACAAGATCCTTCTTCAGTCTCCTATGCTCTAAAGAAAAATGTGCCGGCTTGTCCAAGCTTTCCCTATAACTCAGACCTTTCAGTCCTGGCAACAACCTTGTGGATTTGCCCGTAGTGTTAGGCGAAGGGGTAAATGTAGGGGAATGGGTGTGGGTGGGTTGCGCTTCGGCGGGTCGGTGTGGACTTGTTGGGTCTAAGGGCCTGATTCCACACTGTAAGTAATCTAATCTAATCTAATTTAATCTGCACCAGATGGACCAATGGGCTGAGAAGTGGGAGATGGAGTTTAATTCAGATAAATGCGAGGTGTTGCATTTTGGGAAAACAAATCTTAGCAGGACTTATATATTTAATGGTAAGGGCCTAGGGAGTGTTGCTGAACAAAGAGACCTTGGAGTGCAGGTTCATAGCTCCTTGAAAGTGGAGTCGCGGGTAGATAGGATAGTGAAGACGGCGTTTGGTATGCTTTCCTTTATTGGTCAGAGCACTGAGTACAAGAGTTGGGAGGTCATGTTGCGACTCTACAGGACATTAGTAAGGCCACTGTTACAATATTGCGTGCAATTCTGGCCTCTTTCCTATCGGAAAGATGCTGTGAAACTTGAAAGGGTTCAGAAAAGATTTACAAAGGTGTTGCCAGGATTGGAGGATCTGAGCTACAGGGAGAGGTTGAACAGGCTGGGTTTTTTTTCCTGGAGCGTCGAAGGCTGAGGGGTGACCTTATAGAGGTTTACAAAATTATGAGGGGCATGGATAGGATAAATAGACAAAGTCTTTTCCCTGGCGTCGGGGAGTCCAGAGCTAGAGGGCATAGGTTTAGAGTGAGAGGGGGAAGATATAAAAGAGACCTAAGGGGCAACTTTTTGATGAAGACGGTGGTACATGTATGGAATAAGCTGCCAGAGGATGTGGTGGAGGCTGGTACAATTGCAACATTTAAGAGGCATTTGGATGGGTATATGAATAGGAAAGGTTTGGAGGGATATGGGCCGAGTGCTGGCAGGTGGGACTAGATTTGTGGGGATATCTGGTCGGCATGGACGGGTTGGACCGAAGGGTCTGATTCCGTGCTGCACATCTCTATGATTCTATGACTCTATGCCCTGACTGATGAAGGCCAGCGTGCCAAAAGCCGTCGTAACTGCCCTGTCTACCTGTGACTGCACTTTCTGAGAACAATGCATCTGAAATTGGTGGGCGGCACGGTGGCACAGTGGTTAGCACTGCTGCCTCGCAGCGCCAGAGACCTGGGTTCAATTTCCGACTCAGGCGACTGACTGTGTTGAGTTTGCACGTTCTCCCCGTGTCTGCGTGGGTTTCCTCCGGGGGCTCCGGTTTCCTCCCACAGTCCAAAGATGTGCAAGTCAGGTGAATTGGCCATGCTAAATTGCCTGTCGTGTTAGGTAAAGGGGTAAATGTAGGGGTATGGGTGGGTTGCGCTTCGGCGGGTCGGTGTGGACTTGTTGGGCCGAAGGGCCTGTTTCCACACTGTAAGTAATCTAAGTAATCTAATCTATATATAGAAATCCAAGATCACTCTGTTCCACTACACTCCTTAAAGTCCTACCTTTCTGAGTGAAACTCCTGCCTAAACTTTACTTTCCAAAATGCAAGACCTCACACTTATCTCTATTAGACTCCATTTTCTATGTATCATCCCACTTACCCAGCTGATCAAGGTCCTGCTGCAATTTCTGATCACCTTCATTATTGTCCAAGGTACCACCTATTTTAGTGTCATCAGCAAACTTACTAATCATGCCCTGTGCATTCTCATCGAAATTATTGACGAAGATAACAAACAGAAATGGGCCCAGCAACGATCCGTGAGGTACACCACTAGTCACAGGCCTCCAGTCCGAAAAGCATCCTTCCACTATTACCCTCTGCTTCTTACCGTCACGCCAATTCTGAATCCAATTTGTCAGCTCCCCCTATTCTATGTGGTTTAACCTTCCAGAGCAGCTTACCATGTGTAACCTTATCAAAAGCCTTACTGAAATTCGAATAGAACAGATCTATAGCTCTGCACTCCTCAACCTTCCTGGTCACTTCAGCAAAGAACTGTCACAAATTTGTGAAGCATGATGTCCCATGCAGAAAGCCATGCTGACTACTCCTAATCAACCCCTGTCATTCCAAATGCATGGATGTCTTATCCCACAGAATCTTCTCAAGTAACTTACCCACCACAGATGCTAAACTTACTGGTGTTTAACTTCATTCACTCACAGGATGTCAGCTTCACTGGCTGTACAGCATTTATCCCTATTTCCCATCAGCACTTGAGTAGGTGGTATTGAGCTGCCTTATTGAAGCGCTGACAGAATTCCAGAATCAAACCGAGTTTTTAGAAAAATGGAATGTAGCAGAACTTAAACTGCAGCTTTCTCTGTTTCTGCTCCTGGTTTAACATTTGACCGGTTAGTATATGTTTAGTCTTCTCTGTCTGTTTTATAAAAAGCATCAATTCACATCGCACAGTATTTCAGTTATCTGGCTGTGTCCTTCTCCCTAGACTACCGAGGAGAAAGTGAGGAGTGCAGATCCTGGAGATCAGAGTTGAGACTGTGGTGCTGGAAAAGCACAGCAGGTTAAGCAGCATCCAAGGAGCAGGAGAATCGCTGTTTTAAGCATAAACCCTTCCTGATGAAAGACATATGCCCGGAACATGCATTTTCCTGATCCTCAGATGCTACCTGGCCTGTTCTGACTTTCTAGCACCAGACTCTCGACTCCCTAGAATCCATGTATATTCCAAAATCAATTTACTTATCATCTGCAAAACCTGAAGCTCTGTCCTGTAAACCCAAGTCTAATTCATGAATATAGAACAGAAATATAGCATGCCTAAACTGAACCTCTGTGCAATAGCACTGTGCAGCTCCCTTCAATAATTTCCAGAGATGCAAGGGATGCCAATGTCTATTGAGAGGTAGGAATTGAAGGCAGTTTGTATCAATTTCGAACAGTGCTGGGGAAATGAATGAAGAGTAATTAATTATGAGTGTTAATCTGAAGTCCAGGCCGCTGAAGTTTATGTGTGTTTGGGAGGTGGGGGTGCTGGGCGGGAGAGTGTTGGCTCATGGAAAGCTGGGGGTGATGCGAGGGCAGGGAGAGTCAGCTGTCACTTCGTCTCACACTCCTGGGTCTTCAGATGAGGTTGGGCAAGGCAAGGTGCCGGCTTCCTGCCCAGAACCTAGAGTCACAGGTACTGCAGAAGGCAAGGTTGCAGGAGCAGATTCACCGAGGTCACAGCTGGGGCCAGGGGGAGTGGGACAGGGTTCAGGCGCGGTTTCAGGGATCCCAGGGACAGGTGTTGCAGGGTGAAGGTTGGGCACAGAGGTAGGCATATTGGGGCTGGGTTTGGGCATGGAATCGAGGGTTTGGGGTCAGGGTTCCTGTGCAGGAGCGACGCTGGTGCTGCCGCAGGGGCATTGTCACACTAGGGTGTGGCAGTGAGAGGGTCCAAATCCGAGGAGAGACCACGTGGGTGGGTGAGGGGGAGTATGGGTGGCAGTGCCAGCCGTGACCACCGGTGTGGGTTGGGCAGCCGAATGGGTGGGGCAGTTATTCCTAACCTGACCAACCTCGCGAAACAAGTGGCCGCACAGTCTCCACACCCTCATGGAGCACCGTGAATGAGCCCTTACTGACCTCCTCCCAGCGCAGGCAGGTGAACACCTCGCACTGGAAGGAGTGCATGTGTCTGAGGGCAGGGTCCTTCAGACAGAGCTCGAGTGGCTGCACACCCAACCGCATTTCCACCAGATTTTGGAGATGGGGAGGAGGAGTTCACTGCCAATAAAGGGCAGGACATTAGAGATCACAATATCTCTGAGCTGTGACCTCCAACACATCGATGGGGAGGGATGTCCCGCCCACAGTGAGCCCCTTTAGCATGGCCAGGTGGAGCGCCTGCTCAGTCTTGAGGAAAAACTTGGCGTTCCCATGCATGTGGGCTGAAGCAATGATGGCCTGTGAGTCGACCACACTAGCCTTACTGCAGGCCTCCATGGTCATACTTGGGTAGGGATAGGCCTTTACCCACAGGTGTTTAGTTAGGTGTCTGAATGGGTTGGAGTCATATTCGGGGCTCGAGCAGTCGAGCTGAAGGCAGCAGTTCCCCCGGCATACGTACAGCTTGGATCTGGCATTTTGAGCCTCGCCACTGTGTGCTGCTGGACAGTTTGAGGTGGATCTGCTCTTTGTGAGGGTCAAGCAATGGTAGCCAACCCTAGACTGAATGCCCTGGGCAACAGCGGTGACCAACCCTAGTCTGGATAGCCCGGGAAAGAATGGTGACCAACCCTAGGCTGGATGGCCCAGGAAACAGAGGTGACCAACCCTAGACTGGATGGCTCAGGCAACAGCGGTGACCAACCCTCGACTGGATGGCCCAGGAAACAGCAGTGACCAACCCGAGACTTGATGACCCAGGAAACAGCAGTGATCAACATGAGACTGTAAGGCCCAGGAAACAGCAGTGACCAACCCTAGACTGGATGGTCCAGGAAACAGCGGTGACCAGCACAGCCCTAGTATAAATACCTCCCCATTTCTCCTTTTTTTAGCTTTGACAAAGGGTCAGTTAGACTCGAAACGTCAGTTCTTTTCTCTCCTTACAGATGCTGCAAGGTTTACTGAGATTTCCCAGCTTTTTGTCTTTTTTAGGAACAGCAGTGACGAACCCGAGACTGGATGGCCCAGGAGACAGTGGTGACAAACCCGAGACTGGATGACCCAGGAAACAGCAGTGACCAACTCAAGACTGGATGGCACAGGAAACAGTAGTGACCAACCCGAGACTGGATGGCCCAGGAAACAGCTGTGATCAACCTGAGACTGGATGGCCCAGGAAATAGCAGTGACCAACCCGAGACTGGATGGCCCAGGAAAGAGCGGTGACCAACCTGAGACTGGATGGCCCAGGAAACAGCTGTGCTCAACCTGAGACTGGATGGACCAGGAAACAGCAGCGACCAACCCTAGAATGAATGGCCTGGGGAAACAGCCGTAGTGTTTATTTATTCCCCAGCACCCGCGTTGTGTGTGTGTGTCGGTGTAGGACACAGTGAAAAACAACGAGCGCAGAAATCTTTATTTATTTCTCCACCAGAAAGAAAGGAACCACCCGAGTGGCCAGAGACAAGCAGTGCCCTTCTCATCAAAGGACAATGCTGCGTGATCAAGAATGTGAAAGAGTAGGGCAGGGGTTAAATCAAACTGTAGCTGGAGGGGGAAATAAAACACTCTGCCTCCGTGGTGCCCACCTCTCCCTGAATAGCTCGAGGGTGTTGGTGGATACCATGTGCTCCTTCTCCAGGGACACGTGGGTTCTAGCATAACTGCAGAAGAGGAGCAGGCCATCAGCCCTAATGACCTCCATGGCCCGCTGCCTGGACGTGTGTATGACCAATTTGGCCAGGCCCAGGAGCAGACTCACGAGGAGGACATCTGATCAAACCTCCCCCTTCAACACTGGGTGATCAAAGGTTAGGAGCATGGGGCTGAAGTGCAACTAAAAACTGAAAATGTGTTTAAAGAAAGCAAAAATGGAGAGCAAATGCCCACACCCAAAATATACCTCGTCCACGGACGCAACAGCTGCACAGAACAAGCAGTTGGTCCGGGAGTCCGTGAACCACCGCAATCTGCCATTGCAGAGGACTGTTGTATGCGATACCCTCCACCCTAGATCCTCGACAAAATCCATTTTTCCGACCACGATTCCTCAGCCGGGCTGAGGTAGACCCCCAGGTAGAGCAGATGGATGGTACACCGGCTGAACCCCTGTAACTCCTCCAGTAGAGAGTCCACCCGCCACAGGCCACCCAGTAGTCCTAAACATTGACCCAGATGATCCTGGTGGGAGATGCTGCCAAGTACACTACCTGGCATTCACGCATCCTCTCCATTCAGCCGGGTTGGTGAAACTGAAGAGCACGTTGTCGGCATAGGCTGAGAGGACCACTCCCATGCCCGCGCTGCGCAGAGCCAACCCTGATAACCTCCTCCACAAGAGGAACAGGAAAGGCTCTACACACAGAGAATACAATTGGCCGGGCAGGAGGCAGCCTTGACGTAAACTTCTCCCAAAGCGAAGGGTAGCCGTCAGGGACCCATTAACTCTACGGCAGTGTACAAAAGTTGGATCTGGGTGACGAATGCCCGCAGTGTCCCGAGCAGATACTCGTCATCGAATGCCTTCTCCTGGTCGAGAGACAGTAAGGTGCTCGGCAGACCAGCCCGTCGACAGAAATGGATCAGGTCCCAGACCAGATGGACGTTGTCATGTATCCTCTGGCTCAGGACTGTGTAGGACTCATCCGGGTGAATCATGTGGGCCAGCACGGAAGCCAGGTGAGAAGAAAACACCCTAGCGAAGATTTTGTAGTCCGTGCCAAAGCGAGAGACCAGACACCAGTTCTTTAAAGAACAATGACCGCCCTGCACCAAGAAAGGGGCAGCTCTCCAGCCGTTAGACACTCCCACAGGGCCTGTGCATAATCGCTCCCCAGGACTTCCCAGATTGCCCTGAAGAACCCCAGTCTGCCCGTCCAGCCCCGGGGTCTTGCCCCTCAAGAGACGGTCAAGGGTGCCGGTCAGCTCCTCTAAGGTGACCGGAGCATCGAGCCTTCCAGCATCCTCTGTTCTGAGCTGCGGCAGGTCGTCCCATAGAACTCTGCGAGCATCCTCGCTGGACGATTCCGGAGAGAACAGAGCCATGTAAAAAAATAAATCACCCTAGTCTCCTCTTGACACGGTTCACTTTGAGGTGTCTGGATACAATTGCAGTGGAAACACTATTTAATGTGCTGTTGTGTCACCATAATCTTACCAGATCATATTGGTTGCTCTCTCATTAGAGGGAAGCGACTGATGGTGATTTAACCTAAGGCCCATCAGACCTCAAGCGCAGGAGGTGAGGTTGAGAAGGAGAGTCCTTCATGGTAAACTGACACCAGTGAAGGGAATTGAACCCATACTATTAGTATTTCACTGCTCGGCAGACTGACAATTCAGCCAAATGAGATAAACCAATTCCCTCTTCTTGTGTATAATGTCAGGAATACTGCTCAATGTCAAATCATTTCCACATTCCAGAGAGAGAGAGAGCACATTTTTCCACGTGAGCATGTTCCACCTCAGTCCAACTGTAACCCTTTCCACACCAGACTTGTGTGCGTTTGTGTGTAGATGGTGCTGTCAGTTTTGGATGGTGCTGTGAGCTGCTGCTCTCTTTCACCCTCCATCACCCCCATGCAATACCGTGGGAAGGCCAGCAGAGGGTGACATTGTATCACTTTCACCACAAGGGAGCTCCATTGCACTATTTTGACTCTGCTCCCCATGACAGGAAATTTCTGATTAGACTGCATTGGAGTAGCAGCCCATTGAAATGGAGCAGCTTGATGCTGAAAAACAGGAAGACCAGACGTTTGTTACCATTTGTTTGGTGGATGGGTTCTGATAACGTCATAGAATCACCTGCCATAATTTCTAACATCAACACAACTTATAGGTGTCAGTATGGAGTTTGTTGCGATGTCACTATGCAGTGATACCACGTATTTAATAGTGTAACATTCTCTCATTAACTATTCTGTTTAATTTCATCAGCACCCTCTGACGGATTTGATTGTGATGAAGACTTATAGAGGGTTCCAAGCTGATAAGAATTACCAAGTTGGAAATTCCATTTCCCCGAACAATTCCTTTGGATTCTGCTGTGATGGGAAATCTGCAGGTTCCCAGCTCAACTCGCTCCCTGCACTGGGATAAGGACTCTCTGTCAGGAGTGTGGGGGAATACTTCCCACATCCCTGGATATGTGCAGCTCGAACACTCAAGGAGCTTGACACCATCCAGGACAAAGCAGCCAGTTGATTGGCATCACATCCACAAGCAATCACACCGTCCACCACCAGCATGCAGTAATACCAGTGCGCACTGTCTACAAGTTGCACTAAAGAAATTCACCAAATATCCTCAACAGCACCTTCCTAAGTCCATGAACATTTCCATCTAGAAGGACAAGGGCAGCAGATACCTGGGAACACCACCCCCTGCAAGTTACACTCCAAGCCACTCACTATTCTGACTTGTAAATATATTGCTGTTCGTTCACTGTTGCTGGGTCAAGCATCTGGAATGCATTTCTTTACAACATTGAGGGTTTACTTACAGCACATGGACTAACAACCGTTCTAGAAGGCAGCTTACCAACAAATTTGCAAAGGGGCAACTGGGGATGGGTCATAAACACTGACCCAGTCCGTGATGCCCATGTCCCATGAGAGAATTTTAAAAAAAAAATCTATGGTCTGGAAATGATGGGACCCTCCTGTGGATTTCACTGAGGAGTTTTATTTATTCAAGATGCAAGATCATCGTGTAACCAGGTGTTTTACTGCGTTACTGATCTTCGGTCTGAACCCAGACAATGCTGCTGCATAAATAAATGTGTTTATGCAACAACTTAGGAGCTGCAGCTTTATTGAAGTGATACAACTTTATTGGTGCAACTTTATTGAAGTGATACAGAAAAGGTGGGAAATCATTAGGATCTATTGTTTGAATGACATAATATAAGAAATTTACAACATAGATTAACCACAGGAGGTTGAAGCTTTCAGAATGGTAAAGAGCAAAATCACAGACTTCCTTCTGCTCTCCATCTCTGGGTCTCTGTGATTCTCTCCTTTGCTCTCACCCTTCAGCCTCTTCCAGACTCGGCTGGTCACTAAACTGTGTCTGACTGTCAGAGCATTGAGCAACAGAATAAAACCGAATGGTAGTAAACGAGTCAAAACCGTATCAAGCCAATCCACTAAAACCCACCAAGTCTCAGTAAAGTAGCTTGATTTTGTTTTACAGTAGAATGGCACATTGTTGATTAACCTCTGAGGCTCATATTGAAAATAGAAAGGGATGTTTTTCAAACAGAACAGGGTGCACGTTGTTTCTAGAACCACAGTCGCAGTTTTCTCAATGCAATATTTTGTTTGCAGCCTCTGACAACAAATAGTCACAAATCGGTCAAAGGAAAAAGTGACTGTGAACCAGAGCAGTCACTGGCTGTACATAACAGGACCCAGTAATACTACACACAGGAGTGAGGTCCAGGAAAGACCATGGGAAATAAGTGGGAAAATCTCCACAGTATAACCACAATGATAATGACCATCAGATCGGCAGCCGCCATCACCTCCAGGTAACGATTTGTGCAAGGTGAAATACCACACTTTCCTGAGAAAGGATTGCAGTTGCCAGCAAATTAACTGTGGGAGATAAATCGAAAAAGAAACAGTGAATTACTGTTGATAAAATACCCTGCCTCTTAAAGAGAGCAACAATAAGAATTTATCAACAAAACTTAAAGCATTGTGTGTGTGGAAGTGGCTTGGTGTTGAGTGAGTTTGAATGTTAAGGCTTTTGATACCACCTCAGATTGACCTCCAGCCCAGTTCTTCCAGAGATTATAGAGTTTAGATCGACACTGAGCTCACGGTCCCTCCTAGGAGAGCAGAGGGAAGTGTAAGTGTGTTTAATAGATTCTTGCAGTTCTCAGTTCCAACTCTGGCAGCTGCAGAACCCCATGAGAAATCTTTATACAAACTCAGTCATAGGAGTGGTGATTGGACTGTCGATAAACCAAACTCTCCCTTTTTCCTTGGATCAGGTCATCGCCTGCACTTCGCATTGGCCCAAGTCCTGATCGGAGCCACAACAGGAGCAGGACACAGGTCATCAGAACTATGTAAGGTTTCAAACAAGACTACTCCATGTGCCTTACACAAGTGCAACATAACAGAGCATGCAGGTCTCCCTGAGTGACAATGTGTGAGTGTTAGGACTGTTGTGATGATTACCCTGTAAATCTACACATCTATACATCACAAATGTCTCAATGTGTGGGGATCAGGAGGGCAATCTGTCAAGGTTTGAATTCCCTGACCAGAGACGGTGAGGAGAGAATTTCAAGAAGGGATGGCGGTTAGATGAAGCTTTATAAATCAAAATGGGGCACATATCCCACAATTAATTTGCTGAACAAAACAAACTCTCATTTAAACGGACCAATTGATCCAATATCCACTGCCATTTATGAAAAAGAGTTCCACACCTCTCCCACCCTTTGTGTGTAGAAGTGTTTCCGAACATCTCTCCTGAACACTGGCCCTAATTCTCAGACAGTGCTCCCTCATTCCAGAGTCCTCAACCAATGGAATAAGTTTATCTTTTCCTGTTAATATGTTGTAGGATTTGGCTCAGATCATCCCCTAACCTTCAAAATTCTCGCGAAAACAGGTCTCACTTGGATAACAAAGACAGAAAAAGCTCAGCAGGACTGACAGCATCTATAGGAGAGAAAGCAGAGTTAATACTTTGTGTCCAGTGACCTTTCTTCAGAACTAACTTGCCTGATCTCTCCTCATAGCTTCACTCCGTATGAAACCGGAACAGATGACAGAACACTGAGATCTGAGAATGCTGCAGCAGCAGTGATGTTGGGAGTGTCTCTCAGTGGGGAATTGTACCGAGAATGCTGCTCAGTGAATTGCTGTCACTGTTCCCGTGTCTGGAAACGACTAGCCAGCCAGTGAGCTGGAGACATTATTGTTCAAAAGATAAACCCAGAGAGCAGATCAGCAACAGATTAACACATGTTCAATTCTCATGATGCCATACCAGGAACACTAATAAAAGCAAGGATGGTGTAGAACACTCTTTCCACGTGATCAATTGGTAGATGCATTTTTCTGTGTGAGGTGATCTGTCCGTTCAGGCAACTGACAAGCTCCTTTCTCATACATCATAAAGAAATATCAAAAACAGAATCTGGAATCTGCCAGCAATATCACTGTCCACTCAAACACCATGAGCCCCATCCCGAGATCACAAATTATTTCGTTTAATGTTGTATCGGGACAGATTATTCCAGTTTGAAAATATGTCTAAGAGCTGTCCTTCTGCACTCCAGTGTAGGAGCTGCCCTTTTTAAATAAGAACATTTCCCTCACTGATTGAAATGGGAATCTTCTCACACACTGAATGTGTGCGTTGCTGTTGAGGGCAGCATTTAATCCCTATTCCCTATTTCCCAGGATCTGGAGTCACATGAAGGACTGAGTGAGGAGAACACACTGCCTTTCCTGAGGGAATAAGATGGGCTTCCAACAATGGAGGCGTCACTGACCTCACTCTTACTGACACTGTCCATCCAAACGTCTATAGAAAGGCAGAGTTTTAATTGTGAACAGGGATAGAGTCACCTTGGTGTTTATGTGCATACATCATTTAATGTGACAGGATCTGCCGAAGAGGGAAATAGCAAATGTATAGGATCGTAGGTATCACAAATGACACAGTGAGGAAAAAAAAAACAAGAAATGTATGAAAAGAAAACAGAGCTGAAATCTAACCTCAGCAGGTCTGGCAGTATCGGTGATGAGAGAACCACATCCCAGATCTCCCACACCAGGCTTTGAACCATCAATGTCTCTGCCACATCTGAATACCCCTGTGCCAATTAACTCTTGGGAGAGATATTAATCCAGAGATTCAGCTTCTGAATTGGACACCGAGCTCCTGACAGTGGGTCTGAAGAACCTTGTTTCTTGCCTGGTATGTGTTGTTTGTACCTATGTGGATTAGTAAGTTTGTCTCCTATCCATCCCATTGCGAACTCATCTACAGCCTGACCGTAGGCCCTGAACCTCAGCACTGGAAGGGAACACAGCCTCCTGGACTCACGTTCATTGCTGCAGAAAAGGATGTCGATTCCTGTGAGTACCCTCCTACAATTCCATTACTTTTGGTGTTCTCCCACTTGATTGGTTTTCTGTTCCATCTGGTATCACTCTTACCAAAGATGAGGCTCCTGTATCCCTGCTGTCTGGCTCCCTACGCATACCACGCTCACAATCATACTCTCCTGTCACTGAACACTGACCAAATCAGACAGTCTAACTCTAAAAGGTGTGACAGCCTCCTGCTGCAAATAATCCAACGAACATTCTCCTTCCCCAAGGCACTGTATTTCAGCCTAATGCTCACATACTGCAGCTGTGACACATTATTCATTGCTGCTGGCCTTAATGTGCTCCAATTAACTGCTTTCTTTTCTCGAATTAAGCTTATATTTACATGTTTTCACATCTTTTCTTGAACTTACAGCTCATCACTAGCTTAATATAAAGCTTACAATAAGTATTCCAGTGTAAGGTCCACCTAAGTGGTAAATTGCTCTCGTTTGTCAAGATTCATATGCTCCACCCAAAATGGATCGATCTGAATAAGTTATGGAGGAGCCATTTTCAGCTGCTTCTTTGAGTAAATAAGGCCGAGTGTATTGTTACGCAGGGGAGATCTTGTCAAACGCTCCTTAAAAGTGGGGATTTCACATCTTTATCTGTAGTTTTCAGTTAAATCCAACCTAATAACATGTACAGACAACATTTGATTTGTCCAAAAGCTCAGATTCTCACACTTGGTTCTTCATTCTCCTTTTAGACTTTTCTGTTGCCGGTCAAACTGCATCATCTTGAAGAATGAGGATGGTGGTGACGGGATGATGGGAATTTCACGGCAATAATCATCGAGAAACACAAGAGAACAGCGCCACCAGAACAGCTGGTGAAATGTGAAATGGAATGAAAAAAATGTAATAAAGAAGCAGCTGTAACAATGCTCACTTTTCCTAAACATCCATTTGGTTCCGGAATGTCTGTTCAGGAATAAGAACGATATTTTTCACTTAGTCTGGTTCTATGTGACTTCAGAGCCAGAGTAATGTGTCACTGTCTCTCAGTTGCCCTTTAGATGATTACTGATAGATGATGAATGTTGGAATGTGTCACTCACACCCCATGAATAAATGAAGAATCTGAAATATACAATAAGGCAAGATGGAATGGGATGCAATTCTGGATGGAGTTCGCCGGTTGAAAGCATGCTGGGCAGTGACAATTCACATCATGTGCAGAACTCCAGATCCTGAGGGGAGCTGATCCCAAAAAGTCTTTTCTGACAGCAAGAGATTGCGGAGAAACCAAGGTTGGGAGGAAAGGTGAGCACATCAGACACATAGCAGCACCAACTGAGAAGGCTGAATGGCCTCTTACTTTTGCCCGCTCTGCTCTGTCCTCAAACACCCATACCTTGCTTATCAAAACAGACTAAAGGATAAATCCTTTGGTACTGGCAATCTGAAGCCGTTACTGATGGAGACACTCAGCAGGTCTGCCAATATCTGTGCAGAGACAGAGAGAGAAGCAGAGTTCACCTTTCTAGTCTGCTCTCACTCTTTTTCAGAATATCTTCAGGAATGGAACTGGAAATGTGAGCAGTGTTTCTCTCACACTTCGGACACTGCCATACCAGCTTAGGATTTCTCCAGCATTCTCCATGCTCGACCTTCCCCAATGAAAGATATCCTCAGATCCCACCAACACCCAGGGTTCCCCATCTCCATCGGCAGTGATGGGCTCAGCCATTATCAGGGACACAAGTAGCTTAATCACTGCTTTCACCATCCTCTGCTGATCACTGTTCAGCCACAGTGTGTGGCGCTGGACCACTGGGACATGTTATATGAACAAACAGACGGTTCAGCAATCAATCATCACACAGCTATGGAGGACACAGCCTCCACTTTCAACGTGCTAAAGGGTCAGACCATTGACTGTGCCCATTGTGAATGGGAGAGGGAGGATTGTGCAGGCTTGTTACAGTCGCCCATCGAACTGTTTGTTGATGTTGCGGCACAAATCAGTGACTGTAATTGGCTGAGGCGGGAATAGAACCTCTGAATTCCAGCCTGGAATTTCTGTCCCACTGCTCTACAGAATCCCATGGAACAGAAGAGACTCTCTGAGGGGACAGATAGCAGTCTTAGCTGGGCCTGGGAAGGCTGTGACATTGAGTCCAGCCTCTGCCTCATTAGTTCAGCTCAGACACAGCCTGCCAAGGCTGGGTTTGAAACCCCATCCTGAAAATGCTACCTGGGACTCTGGAATAACAGGCCGACAATAATACCACTCCACTGTCACCACCCCAGTAATCACATGCAATTCTAATCCCATTTCCAGCACTTGTCCCACAGTCTTGCATTCTTTAGTGTTATAAGGGCACATTGAGAATTCCGGATAATACAGCATAACACCAAGCCATACAGCCCACCATGTCTATGCTGACCATGATGCGATTCTACTCTCATCCCATTTGCCTGCTCATTGTCTGCATCCATCAACTCACTGCCTGTTCATGTGTCTTGATGAAGAGGTTTTTTGTTAATCAGGAAATAAATCGAGGATAATGGGGAAAAGGCAGGGAAGTGGGTTTGATGACGATCAGATCAGCAATGATCTAATTGGCTGGTGGAGCAGTCTCGATGGGCACTCCGCCGATGGTCAGAATATCATCTTTGAGGTAGGGAGACCAAAACTAGACACAATAATGCAGGGGTGATCTCACCAAGTTCCTGTATAACATCAGTGAGTCATCCCGACGTCTGAACTCCAATCCTCTTGCAATGAAGGCCAACATGCCATCTACCTTTATCATTGCTTGTTGTGAGTCAGACAGGGTTCACAGTGTGGGCAAGATTCCAAACAGCTTGAGAAAGAGAGTCAGACAGGATGGGGACTGGTTCCACTTCAGAAGGAAATTTTGAAGAAAACAACAGCAGCTGATAAGAAATGTTTGACCATTGACAGCTGGTGGTGGTTTAACCAGAGCAGTCCCCCCCCCCCCCCCCCCCCCACCTCAGGCAAGGGGAGACACTGAGAAGTTGGGACCTGCAGGGGCTTAATGAGTTGGAGCAAGGTAGTGAACATCCTGTTTCCAAGATTCCAAACGACATCACAATGGCTGGAAAGGCAGGTTTAAGAGGGATACAAGCAGTTTGTGGAGAGATATTCACAGTTTAGTCAGTTTCAAAATGGAGTATAATGTTGTTAGTAAATAAGTTGTTCATCTTGGAATGAGAGAACAGAGCAACAGCGGACTCTTTAAATGGAGAAAGCTGCAACACAAAGGGACTTAGTGGAACTTGTGCACATTACACAGAAAGGTCACACAGAGGGGCAACAGAAAATCCGGAAGGCGATTGGAATGTAGGCCCTTACTTCAAGGAGGTTGAAGTATTAGAGTATGGAAGTCTTACTGCGCCTGTACAAGGTGCTGGTGAGATCACATATGGGGAACTATGAGAAGTTTTAATCACCATGTTTAAAGAAATACATAATTTCATTACAAGCAGTTCAGAGAATTAACACTCAGAAGATTCTTGGGGTGGAGAAATTGCCTTCTAAGCAAAGGCGAAAGCAGGTTGGACTCTATTTACTGGAGTTTAGGAGAATGAGAAGTCAGCTCCCATGAAATATACAGGATTCTTGAAGGGATTGACAGGATAAATGCTCAGAGGATGCTTCCCCCTTATTAGGGAGACAAGGAACAGACCCTCAGAATAAAGGAACTCCAATTTCAGACTGAGTGGAGGAAGAAGTTCTTCTCTCAGAGGATTGTAAAGATTCGTAGCTCCTTATGACAGAGAGCGATGAGAGCCAGAATCCCTCCACAATTTCAGGCTGACAGAGAAAGTGATTCTTGATCAGACGGGGGAACCGAGGGTTATGGAGACAAAGGCAGGAAAGGAATATTGGAACACATATGATTCTGTTGAACAACAGAGCAAGTTTAAGGGGTCAGATATCCTTCTCCTCATCATCTCTCTTTTGATCTTTATCTCAGCTGGAACAGGAATTTAACTTTCATCGTGGGCATCACACTACGCTGCAATCGAGCCACCAAGCCAACTGAGCTACCCAAGCCAATATCAATGCAACAGCAATGATATGAAGATGGAAACTTGAAAGATTGTTTTCAGATAGTGATAAATGGGAACACAGCAAGATAGAGACACTAATTGAGAAACAGAAAGGAGAACATAGAACATAGAGCAATAAAGCGCAGAACAGGCCCTTCGGCCCTCGATGTTGCGTCGACCTGTGAACTATTCTCAGCTCGTCCCACTACACTATCCCATTATCATCCGTGTGCTTATCCAAGGAATGTTTAAATTTCCCTAATGTAGCTGCGTTAACTACATTGGTAGGTAGGGCATTCCACGCCCTTACCACTCTCTGCATAAAGAACCTGCCTCTGATATCTGTCTTAAATCTATTAACCATCAATTTGTTGTTATGCTCCCTCGTGCACTCTAACGCCATCATCCTAGGAAAAAGACTCTCACTGTCTTCCCTATCTAATCCTCTAATCATTTTGTATGTCTCTACCAAATCCTCCCTTAGTCTTCTTCTTTCCAATGGGAACAGACCCAAATCTCTCAGCCTTTGCTCATTAGATCTTCATTGCAGACCAAGCAACATCCTGGTAAATCTCCTCTGCACCTTTTCCAATGTTTCCACATCCTTCCCGAAATATGGTAAACAGAACTGCACACAATATTCCAAGTGTGGCCGCACCAGCGTTTTCTCTAGTTGCAGTATGACATTACGGCTCCGGAACTCAATCCCTCTACCGATAAAAACTAACACACGGTATGCCTTCTTAACAGAACTATCAACCTGGGTGGCAATTTTCAGCAATCTATGTACATGGACTCCAAATCCTTCTGTACATGCACACTAAAGAATCATTCCATTGACCCAGTACTCTGCCTTTCTGTTATTCTTCCCAAAGTGAATCACCTCACATTTAGCTGCATTGAACTCCATTTGCCACCTCTCAGCCCAATTCTTCTGTTTATCCAGGTCCTCCTCAACCTGCAACATTCTTCTACACGGTCCACTACTCCACCAATTTTAGTGTTATCTGCAAACGTACTAACCCATCCACCTATGTCTACGTCTAAATCATTTATCAAGCTGACAAACAGTAGTGGTCCCAAATCAGATCCTTGTGGCACACCACTAGTAACCGGACTCCAGGCTTAATATTTTCCATCAACCACCACTCGTTGCCTTCTTACATAAAGCCAGTTTCTAATCCAAACTGCTAAATCATCCTTAATCCCATATCTCTGCATTCTCTTCATGTGGAACCTGACCAAAAGCTTTACTGAAGTCCATGTGAATTGCCCTACCCTCATCCACATGCTTGGTCACCTTCTCAAAAACCTCAATGAGGTTTGTGAGACATGACCTGCCCTTGATGAAGGTTGAAACTTTATTGCTGGAACAGCACAGCAGGTCAGGCAGCATCCAGGGAACAGGAGATTCGACGTTTCGGGCACAGGCCCGAAAGGGCCTGTGCCCGAAACGTCGAATCTCCTGTTCCCTGGATGCTGCCTGACCTGCTGTGCTGTTCCAGCAATAAAGTTTCAACTTTGATCTCCAGCATCTGCAGACCTCACTTTCTCCTCTGCCCTTGATGAAACCATGTTGACTGTCACCAATCAAATTGTTGTTTGCTAGATGATTATAAATCCTATCTCTTAAAATCCTTTCCAAAACTATTCCTTCAACAGACATAATGCTTATTGATCTATAATTACTTGGGTCATCTCTACTGTCCTTCTTGAACAAGGAAACAATATTTGCAATCCTCCAGTCCTCTGGCACTAAACTTGTAGACAACCTGATGACTCAAAAGATCAAAGCCCAAGGCTCCAGCACCTCCTCCCTAGCTTCCCAGAGAATCCTTGAATAAATCCCATCCGTCCCACAGGACTAGTCTACTTTCACTTGTTCTAGAATTGATAGCACCTCTTCCATATTAACCTCAATCCTTTCTAGTCTAATATTCCGTATCTCATTCTTCTCGTCTACAATATTCTCCTTTTCCTGAATGAAAACCAATGAGAAATAATCCTTTAGCAACTCTCTGATCTCCACAGGGTCTCCCATTCTGTCTTTGACTGGCTTCAGTCCTACCCTAGTCATCCTTTTATTCCTCACATACCCATAGAAAGCTTTAGGATTCTCCTTTATTCTATCTGCTAACGAGTGTTCATATCCACACTTTGCTCCTCTAAACTCTGTTTGAATCCTTCCTAGATAATCTGTAGCTCTCCATCGCTTCATCTGAACCATATCGTCTCATAAGCCTCCCTCTTCCGGTTAACAAGAGATACAATTTGTTTAGTAAACCACAGTTCCCTTACCTTATCACTTCCTTCTTGCCTGACTAACATGGCCACTCCTCCCCCTCTTTACCTTCTCTGACCGTATTGAAAGATCTGAATCCTGGAACTGGCAACATCCATTCCTGACCCTGGTCTATCCATGTCTCTGAAATGGCCATAACATCGAAGTACCAAGTACATATCCACGCTGTATGCTCACCTACCTTTTTTCAGATTCTCCTGGAGTTGTCGTAGACACACTTCAAACCAGCTTGCTGTCTGCCAGCGCTCTCATGTGACTGTGAAATCCTGCCCCTGTCCTCCGTAATCTCATCCTCCTGTGCACGGGAACTACACCAGTTTCCCATTCCCCTGCTGAGCAAGTTTAAACCCACCCGAATAGCACTAGCAAATTTCACACACAGGATATTACTACCTCTCTGGTTCAAGTGAAGACTGTCCTGTTTGTAGATGTCCCACCTTCCCCAGAATGAGCCCCAAATATCCATGTACCTGAAAACTTCCCTCCTGCTCCATCCCTGCAGCCACGTTTTCAGCTGATATATCTCCCTGTTCCTCACCTCGCTATCACATGGTACGGGTAACAAGATAACAACTCTATTTGTTCTACCTCCCAGTTCCCTGAAATCCTGGCTTACATCCCCATCCTTCTTTCTACCTGTCTTGTCGATAGCTTTGTAGACCATAGCTTGAGGCTGGTCACCCTCTCCCTGCAGGACCCCAAAGACACGATCTGAGGCATCACGGATCCTGGCACCTGGGAGATAACACACCAGCTGTGAGTCTCGTTCGTTCCAAACAAACCTTCTTTCTGACTCCCTAACTATTGAGTCGCCAATGACTAACACTCTCCTCCCTTCTCTCTTTTTCTTCTGTGCAACAGGGAAAGATTCTGTGCCAGAGACGAGCACACCACTGCATGCCTCTGGTAAGTCATTCCACCCCCCCCCCCCCCCCAACAGTATCCGAAATGGTATACATGTTTTTCAGGGGAATGACCACGGGGGATCCATGCACTTATTGTTTTTTCCCCCTTCTAACATTCACCTAGCTTTCTTCGTGCCTATGAGTAACTGCTTCCCTGTAACGCTTATCTATCACAGTCTCTGCCTCCCGAATGATCCGAAGTTCATGGGGCTCCCAAACGCGGTCTTGGAAGAGGAAGAGTTGAGTGCACTTCCTACAGATGTACTTGGATGGGAGATTAATGGCGTCCCCCACCTCAAACACCATGCAGGAGGAACATTCCTCTCCCTCCACTGCCATCCCTGGTAGTCTCTCCTCAGAAAGTAAACAAAAGATGCGTCCCTGATATTTAAGTTTAGAGTTGGTGGTTGGGTGGGAGGCTCGGGTTTAGAAAACACTCACTGGAGGGAAATAAAAAAAGTCCCTCCTTTACCAGAAACCTCTGATCTCCGATGTCAGATGTAAAGTCTCAAGTCACAGACTCACTGCTTCCGACAGGCCCTTGGTCCGACCTCTCACCCTTCGAGCTGCTGCTGCTACTGCTGAAAAACAGAAATGGATATTATAGGAAATATTGAAGAGGGAAAACAGAGTGAGAGAGAGAAAAAGAGGGGTGGGGGGGGATAATCAGATAGAAGCGGCGAGATACAGACAGGCAGGTGGATAGGAACAAAAAAAGAGATGGAGAGAGGGAAAAGCAGAGAGAGATGCTGAGAAGGGGACAGATCAGGAAAGCTGCAGAACTAATGGATATAACTGACAGCACCTTCCAGGATCCCAGGACGTCTCAGAATGTTGGACAGACCTATAATGTTTAATGAGTGCTGTCACTGTTTTAATAGGGAAGAGAATGAAATTGCACACAGTCAGCTCCCAATGTTCACAATAAAGAATCAACGAAAGAGTAGGCCCGATCAGGGATAGTATAGGGAATTTGTGTGTGGAGTCTGAGGAGGTAGGGGAAGCCCTAAATGAGTTTATTGCTTTTGCCTTGACGAAAGAAACGAACTTTGTAGTGAATAAACCTTTGAAGAGCAGGTCTGCATGCTGAAATGGATAGAGATAGAGGAAGCTGATGTGCTGAAAATTTTGTCAAATATTAAGATTGACAAGTCGCCAGGACCGGACCAGATTTGTCCTCGGCTGCTTTGGGAAACGTGAAATGCAATTGCTTCGCCACTTGCGAAGATGTTTTCATTCTCGCTCTCCATTGGAGTCGTACCTGAGGACTGGAGAGAGACAAATGTAATTCCTCTCTTCAAGAAAGGAAATAGGGAAATCCCCGGCAATTACAGACCAGTAAGTCTCACGTCTGTCGTCTGCAAGGTGTTGGAAAGGATTCTGAGGGATAGGATTTATGACCATCTGGAAGAGCATGGCTTGATCAAATGCAGTCAACACGGCTTTGTGAGGGGCAGGTCATGCCTCACAAATCTTATCGAGTTCGTTGAGGATGTGACTAAAAACGTTGATGAGGGTCGAGCTGTAGATGTGGTGTATATGGACTTCAGCAAGGCATTTGATAAGGTTTCCCATGGTAGGCTCATTCAGAAGGTCAGGAGGAATGGGATTCAGGGGAACATAGCTGTCTGGATACAGAATTGGCTGGCCACCAGAAGACAGCGAGTGGTAGTAGAATGAAAATATTCTGCCTGGAAGTCTGTGGTGAGTGGTGTTCCACAGGGCTCTGTCCTTGGGCCTCTATTGTTTGCAATTTTTATTAATGACTTGGATGAGGGGATTGAAGGATGGGTCAGCAAGTTTGCAGATAACACAAAGGTTGGAGGTGTCGTTGACAGTATAGAGGGCTGTTGTAGGCTGCAGCGGGACATTGACAGGATGCAGAGATGGGCTGAGAGGTGGCAAATGGAGTTCAACCTGGATAAATGCGAGGTGATGCATTTTGAAAGGTCGAATTTGAAAGCTGAGTGCAGCATTAAGGATAGGATTCTTGGCAGTGAGGAGGAACGGAGGGATCTTGGATTGTAGGTACATAGATCCCTTAAAATGGCCACCCAAGTGGACAGGGTTGTTAAGAAAGCATATGGCGTTTTGGCTTTCATTAACAGGGAGATTGAGTTTAAGAGGCGTGAGATCTTGTTGCAGCTCTATAAAATTTCGTTAGATCGCACTTGGAATACTGCGTCCAGTTCTGGTCGCCCTATTATAAGAAAGATGTGGATGCTTTGAAGCGGGTTCAGAGGAGGTTTACCAGGATGCTGCCTGGACTCGAGGGCTTGTCTTATGAGGAGAGGTTGACTGAGCTCGGACTTTTTTCATTGGAGAAGAGGAGGAGAAGAGGGGACCTGGTTGATGTATACAAGGTAGTGAGAGGCATAGATAGAGTCGATAGCCAGAGACTATTTCACAAGGCAGAAATGACTAACACGAGGGGTCATAGTTTTAAGCTGGTTGGAGGAAAGTATCGAGGGGATGTCAGAGGCGGGTTCTTTACACAGAGAGTTGTGAGAGCATGGAATGCGTTGCCAGCAGCAGTTGTGGAGGCAGGGTCATTGGAGACATTTAAGAGACTCCACGACATGTATATGGTCACAGAACTTTGAGGGTGCATACATGAGGATCAGTGGTCGGCACAACATCGTGAGCTGAAGGGCCTGTTCTGTGCTGTACTGTTCTATGTTCTATGTTATATGTTCTGGTCGAGGGGTAGTTATTGGTGCCAGAGCACGGGGAGTAAATCTCAAGTTCTCCTTCCAAGAAATGTTTGGGTTTGGTGGAGGTTCAGATCCTGGGAGAGATACACCGATGGGAACTAGGAGAAAGTTGTTTGGGATAATCAGGAAAATTGCTTTCAAGGCTGGTTAACTGTAACCTTCCGTGTGAAGGGGAGCTGGAACCTCACTCGGTCATGCCAGGCAGCGTCGGAAGTAAATATGGAATCGGAAAAGGTAGGAACAGTAGAGCAATCAGGAAAGCAGAAGCGATAGCTTAATCTCCCAGCCTCGTTCAAACATTATAAATGTACCAAACCCTACTGAATTGTAATGGATTCCTGCTTGACCTCATGCCAATGATGGCCTCAACAAGCAGCAGCCGTTCTTAATCTGAAACAAGACATGGCTGCCTTTTTAAAGTTAGCTTTGTGCTTCCTAGGTTTGATGAGGAGATGAGGGAGATGAACTCAGATCTTCTGGATCAAAGATGGGAACACTTCTATGGAACCACAAGAGCCCTAGGTAACGTGCCTATTATTGTTAATTCTTTAAGAGTAAGTCAGTGCGTGAGAATCAGCTGGAGACTAATCTCTCGTCAGGGATACAAGAGCAGGCAAAAAACCTGGAAATGAACACAATGAGCAGAAATACTTCCATTTCAGAGACATGAGGGAAACAATCTCTGATCATTTTGGACAATCGATCGTTTTGTTAAATATTTGACTCTAAAGCGGATCTCACTGGCCACAAGGCTCCATTCAGTCTCCGAGAGTTCAATAATTGCTGCATTGTCGAACGGTAAAGACTGGAAAGGATCCAGCATGTCATTGTGCGCTTGTTTGTTCAGTACACAGACTGCCCTCAGCTGAATGCTCAAATATCTGTCTCCCATATTGTACACATTGCATTACTATAGACAACACACAGAGTGCACACTGCTCACTGTCCAAATTTCAGTTGTTCCACAGTGTAAATAATATATCACTGTTGGCAGTACACACTTTCCATACTGCAGAGTGTCCATACGTTAGTTATCTCACGCTGTCGATATTGTATTACTGTGGATGTCATATAACGATAGACACTTCACACTTTGCACACTGCTGAGTATTCAAATTCCAGCCACCCCGCAAAGTAGCCGTTGTGTTGCTGTAAACAATCCAGCAGCTGAATCCTGCTGTGTACCCAAATATCAGGAATCCCACACTGTCGCTATCATATTAGTGCAGATTGTGTCTGTGTGTGTGTCTGTCTGCCTGCTTGTGTCTTTGTGTGTGTGTGTTTGTATGAGTGTATCTGTGTGTATGCGTGGGTATGCATATGCATTTATAATTGTGTATATGGGTATAAACTATTTTGCGTTTGCATGTATGTGTATCAGTGATTGTGTATATGGTATATATTGGTTTCTGTGTGTGTCTGGTTGCTTAAGTACACATTTCTTTGTCTGTTTGTGTTATTGTTTGACTCATAATTCAAATGTCCCCTTCACGTGTGCATCACGGATTCTATCCGTGTTGTGGTTTTGCAATTATTGACTGCGGAACAATTTGTGTACCATTTAAGAAGCTTCCATCCTCCAGGCAGCTTATAGTGCAGCAGAACGTCAGGGGAAGATGAGAACCGTCCTGTTCTTCGTTTCTGTGGCCTTCGTGATGGCGCAGCCAGGCACTGCGGATGAAGTCATGAAACAACGTCTTTCCTTTAAACGTGAGTCCATTTATCCTCAAACAATATTCACAAACATTCAGTGGGTAGCTTGAACTAACTCATCTCTCTGAAGACCACATTTTAACCCATTGGCTTAAAAACCTAAAATCAATCAGTTAATATGCACGATAACCATTTGTGGAATGCTAAGCCAAAATTTATTGTCCATCCATTATTGTCCAGAAGGCACTTAGGAATGAATCTGGAGTCACATGCAAATCAGACCAATTAATGTCAATAGGTTTCCTTCGCTTAAGGACATTAACGAAGTAGCTATTTTCTTGTGTCACCACCAGCATCCCTTCGCCAGATATTCAACAGCATTTCCATACTTTACATGAGATTATTTGAATATAATTCATATTTCATCATCTTCCTCGATGAGATTCAAAGGCAGCTCTTCAGAACATGAGCTTGATGGTTTTGGATATCCAGTGATAGTCCCATCAGTCTACCCTGTGCATTTGATGAATTATGGCAGACATTTCCCATGAGTGAACAATCCACTTCAGTTCTGAAACATTTCGTGTTTTTCTTTTTCCTTTTGGAGTAAATAAACAGCAGATTATACACTTTAAGACCACCCCCTGTCAATGCATGACCACCAATGACCTACTCTTAATCACATCATTGTTGCAAACGACAGATTGCCCTTCATCGGAATGGCCTCTGTTCATCATGTACAGATTTTTCATCAGGGGTCTCACAGGCTGAGGTGAAATCTTGGCCACTGACTGCAGGAATCAATTAGCTTCTCGTCTATGCTTTCCAGATTTATTCAGGCACTGTGAAATTATCAGAGGGGTGTGCAGAGATGGACCATGTTTCGATGATGAAATCCACATCGCTGTGAGGTGCGCAAATTTTGACCGTTGCTGCAAAAAAGACCTGAAAAAGTAAGGTTAATCTGAGGCTGTGCCTGAACCTAACTGCAGTCTCGCTTCTGAGTCGTGATTAAAGTTCATTGTGTTACTCACATCCCGTGGCCTATGTCTGATTTCAGACTGTGACTGATGTGTCTGGTATTGTCATTGGTGTGGGGGTGGGGAAGGGGGGGGGGGGGTGTTAGTGGCAATGGTCAGAAATGGCAGAAACATGGTCACCACTGTCAGCTCCTAACTACCCAACTTCATTGAACCATTGTCAACACATCCCTTTATTGTGTCCGACCCATCTCCCACACTTACACCATCAACACCTTACCCCTCTTGCAACAGAGATCGGGCTCCCCTTGTCCTTACCTTCCATCCCACCAGTATCCACACCTAGAAAACCATCAGCTGCCATTTCCAACACCGAGAGTGAAATGCCACACCAGACAAATATTCCCCTCTCCTCCTATGTCCACCTTCCGCAGGGATCATTCCCTCTGAGACACTCTGGTCCACCATTCCTTCACTCCTAACAGCCCCAACACCCATCTGGCACCTTCCCATGCAACCCCATAAAGTGTAACACCTGCCATTTACCTCTTCCCCCCTCAGTATCTAAGAACCTAAACATGCCTTTCAGGTGAAGCAGCGATTTATCAGCACTTTCCACAATCTAGTCTGCTGCATTCGCTGCTCACTATGTGGCCTCCCCTACACTGGGGAAACCGAGCGTGGACCGAATTGGACTTTTCAGGACATTGACGTTCTGTCCCCAAAAAAGACCCTGAGCTTCCAATTGCCTGCCACTTTAACACCCCACCTGAGTGTCTAAAATTTAGGCTGTTGTCAGAAGTATCTGTCGATTTTTATTAACGACAAAATGGCTTTTGAAATTAAAATGACATAACAAAATTGCTGCAAGCAATGATTTGACTCTGTGAACTTGAAATGATGCTTTGTTAAGTTGTTTGTATTTAGAGATAAGGTAGAACAATGGATTTTTCATGATATGAACTATAAGAAAATGATTTGGTATTCGAACTAAACTTGAACCGCTGCAATGGCTTGAAGTTTTACGTAAATTAAGACCAGTTTCCCAGGAAATATCATTGGATTAGCCTGTTGTCAATCATATCACCTTATTACAGTTGATTGAACGTTTCTTGTAATTAAGAACCCTTTCCCAGGAAATATCATTGGATTAACTTGCTGTAAATCATGACACCTCATTATATGTGAATGGTCTTTTTTTTTGTAATTAAGGCTGAACTATCTCTTCAAAAACACATGAGAAATGTCTAATTTTCGAATGTAATTGTGTAACTTCACCACGGAACACAAAATCTTTAACCTCTGTGTTGCTAGACAGAATTGCGTCAAGGTGCCTTAATTCAATAAACTAATGACCGCTTTCTATTGAATCTTTTGACCGATCTCGACCCCTCCTGAGGGGTCTGACATGACCCTTCGCTGTTTATTTTCCAGTCCAGCCCAAAAGGATCGGTTTTAGCAAGGGTTCGGTCTGGGGGACTAAGGGTGGTGGTGTTGGGGGGCGTGGGTGGTGGGGGTGGTGGCGGAGAGATTCATTGAGGTTGGAGTTGCTTTTGTACTTACGGACAATGGTTTCCGAAAATTGATGAACTATGAGGAGAGTTTTGAATTCTGATTCTCCCGTGCTTCGTTAATTTCCGCGTTTAATAAAAACCTCCAATCTTTGGATCTTCAGCAGTTTTCGGCGGCTCGTGGCCTCAACAGTTTTAATACAGGCAGTAAACTATTAGGGAGGCAGGAGGGCCACGATATTTGTGGCTATTACGGGGGCAGTTGACCCCGATATTTAATACAGGTGGTTGATGGTAACTTAAAGTATATTGACTAAGATATATCTGCTTCTAATAGATAGAAAGGAAGCCTGAAACTTAATAATAAGTTAACAACTAATAATATTAACTTAATTAAAAAAAACTTAAGTTGATTAATAAAAGAAAATATTGCGATATTTTATAATGAAAGTCAATTTGTTTTTTAAAAAAGGGTATGAGGAATAAATTACATTTTGGGGAATTCTGATTGGTGACTAATATTTTAATCAGTTTCTATACAACTGAAGTAGTTTTAAAATGGGTAATTGTATTGACAGAACAGACGATCCATCCTCAACGTTTGTAAAATTATGTGAAAAAGCTCGAGATCCAGGATTGTTTTGAATCTGATTTGCATTTTGGAAATTTAATATGATTTCTTTTAATGTTAAGGATCCTTCAGTGATTAGGAAATAAAATATTAACTCCTGTTCTTTTTACAGGTCATGACTCCCCTACTGTCGGTTTTTAACTAATCTTTTTTATCCTTACATGAAAGTCAACCTTATTCGATTTCAAAACAGTTTACATAGAACATAGAACATAGAACATAGAAGAATACAGCGCAGTACAGGCCCTTGGGCCCTCGATGTTGCGCCGATCCAAGCCCACCTAAACTACACTAACCCACTATCCTCCATATACCTATCCAATGCCCTCTTAAATGCCCATAAAGAGGGAGAGTCCACCACTGTTACTGGCAGGGCATTCCATGAACTAACGACTCGCTGAGTGAAGAACCTACCCCTAACATCAGTCCTATATCTACCCCCCCTTAATTTAAAGCTATGCCCCCTTGTAATACCCGACTCAATACGCGGGAAAAGGTTCATACTGTCGACCCTATCTAACCCCCTAATCATCTTGTACACCTCAATCAAGTCACCCCTAAACCTTCTTTTCTCTAGTGAAAACAGCCCCAAGTGCCTCAGTCTTTCCTCATACGATTTTCCTTCCATACCAGGCAACATCCTGGTAAACCTCCTCTGCACCCGTTCCAATGCCTCCACATCCTTCCTATAGTATGGCGACCAAAACTGCACACAATATTCCAGATGCGGCCGTACCAGAGTCTTATACAACTGCAACATGACCTCAGGACTCCGGAACTCAATTCCTCTACCAATAAAAGCCAGTACGCCATATGCCTTCCTCACCGCACTATTTACCTGGGTGGCAACTTTCAGAGATCTGTGTACATGGACACCAAGATCCCTCTGCTCATCCACACTACCAAGTATCCGACCATTAGCCCAGTACCCCATCTTTTTGTTATTCTTCCCAAAGTGAATCACCTCGCACTTAGCTACATTGAATTCCATCTGCCACCTTTCTGCCCAGCTCTGCAGCTTCTCTATATCCTGCTGTAACCTGCCACATGCTTCCTCACTGTCAACAACTCCTCCGACTTTCGTATCATCCGCAAACTTGCTCACCCAACCTTCTAACCCCTCTTCCAGGTCATTTATAAAAATGACAAACAGCAATGGTCCCAAAACAGATCCTTGTGGAACACCGCTAGTGACGGCACTCCATGAAGAAACTTTGCCATCAACTACTACCCTCTGTCTTCTTCCATCCAGCCAATTCCTAATCCAAACCTCCAACTCACCCTCAATGCCATATCTCCGTATTTTCTGCAGTAGCCTACCATGGGGAACCTTATCAAACGCCTTACTAAAATCCATATATACCACATCTACCGCTTTCCCCTCATCAACCTCCTTCGTCACCTTTTCAAAGAATTCAATAAGGTTTGTGAGGCACGACTTGCCCTTCACAAAACCATGCTGACTATCCTTGATCACCTTATTCCTATCTAGATGTGCATAAATCCTATCCCTTATAATTCTCTCTAAGACTTTGCCCACAACAGAAGTGAGACTCACCGGCCTATAGTTACTAGGGCTATCCCTACTCCCCTTTTTGAACAAGGGAACTACATTTGCTATCCTCCAGTCTTTTGGGACTACTCCTGTAGACAAAGAGGACATAAAAATCAAGGCCAATGGCTCTGCAATCTCCTCCCTTGCTTCCCAGAGAATCCTAGGATAAATGCCATCAGGCCCAGGGGACTTATCTATTTTCACCTTTTCCAGGATTTCCAACACCTCTTCTCTACATACCTCAAAGCCATCCATTCTACTTATTTGTGCCTCAATATTCTCATCGACAACAATGCCCTGTTCCTGAGTGAATACTGAAGAAAAGTATTCATTCAGTGTCTCCCCAATCTCTTCCGCCTCCACACGCAACTTCCCCCTACTATCCTTGACTGGACCTATTCCTACCCTAGTCATTCTTTTATTCCTAACATACCTATAGAAAGCCTTAGGGTTTTCCCTAATCCTATCTACTAAGGACCTTTCATGTCCCCTCCTTGCTGCTTTTAGCTCTCTCTTCAGGTCCTTCCTGGCTACCCTATAACTCTCAATCGCCCCAATTGAACCTTCACGTCTCATCTTGAGATAGGCCGCCCTCTTCCATTTAACAAGGGATTCCAATTCCTTATTAAACCACGGCTCCCTCGCACGACCCTTTCCTTCCTGCCTGACAGGTACATAATTATCAAGGACACTCAATAGTTGCTCCTTGAACAAGTTCCACATATCATTTACACTCTTGCCTTGGAGTCTACTTTTCCAAGCCACACATCCTAAGTCATGCCTCACCGCATCATAATTTCCCTTACCCCAGCTATAATTCTTGCCCTGTAGTACACACTTATCCCTCTCCATCACGAGTGTAAAAATCACCGAATTATGGTCACTATCCCCAAAGTGCTCACCTACCTCTAATTCTAACACCTGGCCTGGTTCGTTACCCAGAACCAAATCCAGTATGGCCTCACCTCTTGTTGGCCTGTCTACATATTGTGTCAGGAAACTCTCCTGCACACATTGAACAAACACTGACCCATCTAACGAACTTGAGCTATAGCTTTCCCAATCAATATCAGGAAAGTTAAAGTCCCCCATAACAACCACCCTATTACTGTCACTCATCTCCTGAATCACCTTCCCAATCCTTTCTTCAATGATTCTAGGACTATTAGGAGGCCTGTAAAAGACTCCTAACAGGGTGACCTCACCTTTCCTATTCCTAACCTCAGCCCAAACTACCTCAGATGGCAAGTCCTCATCCATCGTCCTTTCCACCGCTGTAATACTATCTTTGACAAGCAATGCGACACCTCCCCCTCTTTTACCCCCACCTCTGACCCTACTAAAACATTTAAATCCCGGAACCTGCAACAGCCAAGTTTAATAAGGAGGAAGACAATATTATAACCTTTGTTATTTCACACTCATTTGTTTGCGCTTAATTTTAAATCTACCGTGTTTTATTGGTGATTGAGGTTTGTTTCATTGGTGAATGACCATTGAAGTTTCAGTTCAACACTAGGTTGTGATAAATCACCTAAAAAACTACTATCCTATGGTAAATACCCGTGTCTTTGGATTCATCCATCATTCATTCATTAGAAGTGTTTTTCTTTTTCATTTGAGTAGACAAAACGTTTTAAGGCAGCTCCAGTTATTTCATGACCTATAGCAATGTAAATGAGCAAGGACTGGTCAGGACCACTTAAGAAACCTAACCTTGGACTTTCTGGGTAATTATAGTGGATTTCAAAGTTGGAACTGTTTACATGTTACGTTTTAAATATTAAATACTGCATAACTGAACTTCCATTTTATCTTGATGCATGTAAGAAAATAAAATGTTGCATGTTACTCAGATACATATTATAAAAATAATGACCATTGATATATCACCACAGAGGATATCTGCTCTCAAAACAAGACAAAGAGAACTAAGCTCTGTTGATTCTCCACTGTCCAAAAAAATAAATGAAAACTTGTTTTCCGGTCTCTTCTTCAGCTGGATCCCCACTCAGTAATGCGCAAAGTACCGCTCCACTCAGTGCACTCCCCAATATCCAAACTGAATTCTATCCACATTATTAGATGTCCGGAACAAATCGACAAGTCCTAGAAAAAGGACTGCTGCTTGACTTAGGTAGGCACTACTCTAACCCAGCATTCCACTCTTTGGTCAATAGGGACAGCCAAACATATCGAGGAAAAGGATAGTAAATCAACCACTATTTCTTTTGCAGCATCACTGCCCCTTTGCCCATGGAGTTAGCAGGCTCCATAATGTCACAGCCATGTGATACACTAACCAGGACAAGTGAACGAAACAAATCACCTATTTAGTTATTGTCCTCTTGCAATTTTTGATTTGCTGAAACTTCAAATCCTAAAACTATCTTTCAGATTATGACAATCAAGATGCCAAAATGTAAAATTAGGAACAGGCTTTAAAGTTAGACAAACATAAATTGATAAATTGGTAAAATAAGGTTAAATTGGAAATAGAGGCTAGGAGATCAACTACAGAAGGGAAGAGAATGATGCAATAAAGCAGCAGAGTACAGTTTTTAAAATGTCCTATTGGCTTAAAAATAATGATTAAATGTCCTATTGACTTAAAATAATGATTAACTTATTTATTATTTTTAATAATATTTAATAATATTTATAATAATCAATTATATTAGCCCAAATCAAATTTAACTGGCAGTGTCGCTTGTTTTAATTCCTTTACACATTGTCAGTGACCTGTCTTATTGACTCATGGGTAATTTAAAACATGGCGGCATTAATTCATTGTTAATTAAAGAATGGAAAGCTACCTTACTGGCCAGTTGAAGAAATATATATATAGTCATGAGAAAACAGTGTAAGGCTACTAAGGTTGAGGACTATATAAATAAGGTTAAAGCAACAATACTATCAATTAAATAACTTTGTTTCTATTTGGAATCCCGAGCCTATGTCTAGCATACCGAGTCTTTTTGAAGATTGAGATTTTCTTCCAGTATACAAACTGAGCCGCTAATATCTCCTGATTTTAACCAGCCTTAATTTAAACCACCCACCCGTTACAAACCTTTCTTTATTTTGAAAATGACGCAACCAGCCTTCATAGCCGATATCATTGGGACAAGTGGCCTGCGCCATCCTAAACCGGTTCCCATCCTAGGAATTAGAGTTATGTTAATGAAGCATGCCCCTGACCGCAAGACCAACCCAGCCCAACTTGCTCAATATGTGAAAGGGTGATGCGAATGTAAATGCAGTAAAATTCTGGGAGTAGCCTGAATATGAATGGCTTGTGTTACAAGACTGAAAGATGTGGCTATCTGTCGGATGGAAGTGACAAACAATTGAACAATAATCAAGACGCCCAATTATCTTGACTTAACCCTATGTTTTTGCAATGTTTTCCACCTGGAGTTACTATCAGGATCCAGATCAACAGTACGAACCAGTCCATGGATTTCCAGTCGCAAATGAGGTGAGTCGTGTTTTTTTTATTATTGGGATGGCCAGAACCGGACTGAACCATGATGCAAGTTACAGGTAAAACAAATTATATCCAGCGCCCGGGCGATCACAAATGCCGTATGCCAGCCCTGATATGTTTGATTGGAACCAGGATACCCACTGGGGGGTGGAACCTACCTCATGTACCTACCCGACGACCACTGCTGGACAATATTTTCCGGAGGGGATCCTGAAAATGGGTACAGGCGATCCCCAGCACTTCACCTTTGAGACTGTGAACAAGACAGCAAAATCCCCCAGGGACAAATGCCTGGCCCTTGCTTTAACTGTTGAAATGTGGGCAATACCTCGGAGCTGATGTTGGGAATCGACATACTTTCATCCTATCAAAAGGAAAATCTACTAATATACACTGACTCTTCATTGTATTTTTAATATGATAAACGATGTTGGAGCCTTGTGGGAATATTGAAGGTTTTGAACCCCCAAGGGGGCGGTGTCATAGTAATGCTTTTTGTCCAATCAATCTGACACTTATCAAGATTTTCGGCTCACGCTGATGAAACTGATACAGTTCCTGAAGTAGTGGGCAAGTATATGCAGCTGTCAAGCAAGCAGCCTTACACCCCAAACTTCTGATCCCATTGGGTTCCCAGCAAAACCTGGTTAGACAAAGCATAAGGACGGGTATGCCAGACCTGAGTAAGGTACAGAAATCACGGGGGAATGATTTCTGTTCTGTGCCAATTCACAATGCAGAGGTTGATCTCTCTATTGCTTACTGACTGTAAGCAGGTTTAGTGTTTGGATTGTTCTCCATATTGTTTGTAAATCTGAAGTAATTTACAAATGACCATTTCTGAAATAATACAGGCACTTTATATTACAATATACTACTGATTGAATTATCAAGTGATTTGATTTCGTATATAGATCCTGACCAAACAGAGACTGTGTGCCAACTATGCCCTTGTGTGCTAAGAGACTGAATGTTACCAAGAATGACTATTGCACAGGGACGGAACTCATGACGAAAGGAAACATGAGTGATCGTTCCAGATATCATTCAGCTTATGGAGCTATTCTGCTCTTACAAGCTACTAGTAATGAGATCACTGCCTGGAACAGGTTGATTTAGCTGGATTGCCTTTACTTCAGGCTGTGGGGCGATTCCAGTCAATCCTCGACAGGAATCCTCCATGAGTGGTAAAGACGACTGAGGAGTTTTCAGCTCACACACATTGCTGGGAAGATGAACACAGAGAGAGAGAGGGAGCAACAGGCTGTTCCTTCTCAGGAAGGATGCATTTTCTCCCTCTCTGAGTTGAATCACACAATAACGATATCCGGCCCCAAACTGGACCAAATGAAGTCTGTTTGAACAGTTTCTGAACTGTACTACTCCAGCACATTCCCTGATCCATATAGGTACGTCATTGGTGCTGTTGGACACCCAGCCATTTCTTTTGGAACAAATAGCAACACCAGTTTTAAAGATGCGTTTACATGTTACCTAAACTTTTATAATGCAACTTGTAATATCTTCACAATATCTGCAATTAAATGAATGTATCTTATTCTTAAATTAGCTCCCCAGTCTTAATCTTCCATAGAAGATAAAATATTCATCAGGTATTCACCAGCTCAAAACCTTATATGGTTAATAAGAACATTTCTCATTCTCAGGCCTAAACGTTTAATCGTTCATAACATAATGCCTTCATCGCAAGAACGAGTAAAGAGAAACACGTTTGAAACATTTCAAAAGCAATTTGTTTTTCACTTCAGTGGAATTACAACCTACACACAGTACGTCACATGTGGTCTCAACAACGGCCTGTACAGATACAGTAAAACATCCTTAAGATCAGCCCCAATACTCGTTGCAAGAAAAAGTATCATTTCATTTAATTTTCAAATCACGTGCTGCCTGTACAGATTAACTTCATGTGATTGATGTACCAGGACACACAAATCCCTTTGTACCACGGAGTTCTGCATTCTGCCTCCAGTTATATAATTTACGGTTGTTTAATGCTTCGTCCCAAACACAAACTTCCCATCACCCACATTGTACTGCTTTTTTTTTACTCTCTGCTCTCCCCTGTCTGTATCCCATTGCAGACGCTCTGCCCTTCTCTGTTTGTATTCCATTGCAGACGTTCTGCCTACACATGAAATCTTGCTGAATGACTATCCTGGTGTATGAGCAAACTGAGCTCCAATCCATTCAGCCCCTTCATCCAAATCATTGTAAACTGTTGATGGCCTCACATTGATTCCTGAGGAATTCTGCTAGTTACAGCTTTCCAACCTGAAAATAAGTAATTATCTCGACTCTGTATTTCCTGGTAGCGGACCAGGGCTCTCCTTTTCCTGTTTAACAGCCTAGCAAGGTTGCATGGCCTCCTGCTATGTGTAGCTGATTGTCGGTTTCTTTCTGATCTCAATGATCCTGCATTCGGGCCATTTGTTGTCAGATGATCAGGTGGAGTTCGTACTGTTAATGATCCTGATCCCTGAGAGGTTAAAAGATGAACACTGAACATAGACTAACATTTGGGGGGATCGCTACCCGGTCAAAAATGCTATCTTTCTGATGCAACGGTAGAACCATCTGCAATGTCAGTCGTGTGCTCAATTTTGACCTTCAGACACTGAGGAGTGGGGAGAGTTCCTATTTGCCTCATGAACGTGCGTCCCCTTAACAACACAACCAATAATCTTCATCAATAATTTCAGTTTTGTCTGTTGTGTTTAAAATTGCTGCAGTCACTACACATTAAAATAAGCGATTGTCTTCGAAAGGTGACCTGATAGAGGTTTATAAAATCATGACGGACATGGATAGGGTAAGTAGGGTAAACATTTTCCCTGTGGTAAGGGAGTCCATAACTAGAGGGCATAGGTTTAGGGTGAGACGGGAAAGATGTAAAAGAGACCTAACGGGCAACTTTTTCATGTACGCGTATGGAATGAGCTGCCAGAGGAAGTGGTGGAGGCTGGTACAATTGCAACATTTAAAAGGCATCTGTATAGGTATATGAATAGGAGGTGTTTGGAGGGATATGGCAGGTGGGACTAGATTGGGTAGGGATATGTGGTCAGCATGGGTGAGTTGGACTGAAAGGTCTGTTTCTGTGCTGCACATCTCTCGGACTCTATGACTCTATGGCCTAGTCTTCACTGTTCGCTGGGGATGAGAATGCCACAGACAGCACAACCCTAAGGAGATAAGTACATCCTTATCTCAATCTTAAATGGTAGAACCGCGAAATTTAAAAGTGTATGAACCTTACAGCAAGTCAGCTCCCCATTTTAAAAATGAGGGCACAACCAATAGGAAAGACATAGACCATTAAGCCCCTCAAACCTATCCCACATTCCCATTGACTCTGTTCAGTAAAATATTTATCAAATTCAACCTCCACTCTTCTCTTGGGTGGACATTTCTGATAGTGTAAACCATAGAGCGTATGAAATTGGTGCAGAACTAGACTCTTTGGTCCATCAAGTATGATCTGCTGTTCAATCATGGCTGACATGTTTCTCAGCAAAATTCCCCGGCCTTCTCACTGTAACCTTGATCCCCTTATCAATTAAAAAGTATCCATCTCTGTCTTAAAGACAGAACTGTGTCTCTGTCTCTATGTCTGTATGCGTGTGTGTGTTTCAGCCTATTGGCAGGAGACAGAGGGTGGTGGAGGATGGTTATCTTTGGGACTGGAGGCCTGTGACCAGCGGCGTTCCACAGGGATTGGTGTTGGATCCACTTTTGGTTGTCATTTATATCAGTGACTTAGATGACAGTTATGCAATGTATGTCGAGCAAATTTACAGATGACACCAAGTTTAGTTATATAGTGGAAGGTGAAGAAGGTTACATAATATTACAAGGAGATATTTTTTTAATTGGATCAATGAATCATAGAAATGTACAGCAAGAAACGGACACTTTAGTCAAACTCATTCTTGCCAACCAGATGTCGTAAATTAACTTAGTTTTATTTTCCAACATTTGTACCATATCCCTCTGAACCATTCCAATTCATGACTCCATCCAAATGCGTTTTAAATGTTGTAATTGTACCATCCTCCACCACTTCGTCTGGCAGCTCACTAATTACATAAACCACCTTCTTTGTGAAAATGGTCCCCTTCGGTCCCTTTTATATCTTGTACATCTCACCTTAATTCTATGTCCACTAGTTGTGGACTTCCCTACAGTGGGGTAAAGACCCTGACTATTCACCCGATCCATTTCAAGACATCCAGTCCTTCCTCCTCTGCGTTTTGGACATTTTGCAAGATGTCACCATCTATTTTCCTAAAGTCTTTATTTTCCGTATCCTTTTCCACAGTAAATACTGATGCAAAATATTCATTTAGTATCTCCTCCATTTTCTGTGGCTCCACACAAAGGCCGCCTTGCTGATCTTTGAGGGGCCCTATTCTCTCCTTAGTTACCCTTTTGTCCTTAATATATTTGTAATAATCCTTTGGATTCTCCTTAATTCTAATTGCCAAAGCTATCTCATGACCCTTTTTGCCCAACTGATTTCCCTCTTAAGTATTGTCCTACTTCTTTTGTACTCTTCTAAAGATTCACTCGATCTACCCTGTCGATACCTGACATATGTTTCCTTCTTTTTCTTAACCAAATCCTCAATTTCTTTAGTCATCCAGCATTCCCTATACCTACCACCCTTTCCTTTCACCCTGACAGGAATATACTTTCTCTGGATTCTTGTTATCTCATTTCTGAAGGCTTCCCATTTTCCAGCCGCCCCTTTACCTGCGAACATCTGCCTCCAATCAGCTTTCGAAAGTTCTTGCCGAATACCGTCAAAATTGGCCTTTCTCCAATTTAGAACTTCAACTTTGAGATCACTATTTTAAAACGAAAAGAATAATGGTCCCTCTATCTCTCTGTCTGCCTGTCTGTATGTCTCTCTCTCTCTCCTCAACTTTACCCCCAACACTAATAACACTGCATGGATACAACACTGTGGACTGACTTCCTCCGGACACCTCACCATCTCCCTGTTCCCCACCTGCAGTAGCACTGACAGCAGGGCCACTCTGTCCTATCCTCCCTCGCTCACTCTCTTTCTCCCATTCCAGGAGAAACAGCCAGGAATAGGACAGAAGGGGCCAAGCCGGGTGGTGGGGTGCTCGATATCCGTTCCATCACTCCCACACCCCCGCCATGTGGGGAGAAGTCTGGTAGGAGGCGGAGACCTCGTGTGGAGATTCTGAAGCATCCACGTCCCACCGACCGAGTAAGGAGCAATGTTCAGTGAAGGGCAATTCTCACTTTAAACCCACTGGCTATTCCATTGCCCAGGCACAACTTAGAAGCCGTGGCCCTGATGCCATCTTCCTTTTGTGTCGAGTTGGTACAAATGGAATTCCCACGGTCTCGGTGGGCAAGAGGGTGGGCACACAACACATCATCTCCAGTACCTCCCAGGAAGGGAGCACAGAGAATGCCTCCTACACATCCTCCTGTAAACAGCTCAGATACTTGAAACTAATCTGTGATATTTACTGCTCTCCCTACTTGTCCTGACATCTTCAATAATATGTGTTCATATACACGCAGCGCTCTCTGCTCCAACACGCCTTCATAATGGTATAGAAGGTTTTAAATTGACTTTCAGAGTTATTCCTATCAGGGTGCATCGCCTCACACTGCTCTGGATTGATCCTGATCTGCCATAAACCTGAAAACTACACCAACGTGTCACTGTCCTGTTGGAGTCCCACTCTGTCCTCCACACACTTTATAATTCTTCCGGGTTTGGTATCTGCAAACATTGAAATTGTCCGACAGTCACATTCCACACAGAATTACTGACTCACTCACTATTGTGAGCAATTGCAATACTAACACGCTCCCTGAGGACAGACTTAAATACTGATACACATCAGACAGAATGATGAAATATTGGCAAGATTACCATGGAGCAAGAAATATGGTGATGGACACTCCATCTCTGTATTAGTTTCTGTGTATTAGTAAGTGCCTCTAAGTCTCTGTATTAGTCTGTGTCTATCTGTGTGTATCAATGAGGAGCGAGTCTGGCAGTCTCTATTTTGCTTAAAGTGATGTAATATCCCCCTGACACGAGATCCGAGGAATGGTCCTTTCATTTCTGTCCACAGACCTGTTGATCTTTCTGTTGCTGTCAGTCTCTGCTGGCCTCCCCTCACCACTGTACAGTAGGGGTGTTGGGTGAAAATCATCAGGGTTTCAGTTTGGAAGGGACAGAGGGAGGGCAGCAGCTTACAGCACCATTAACACACACACACCCACAGGCACATAAACACACAAACATACAAAACGACACACACACACACAGACACACAAACACAGACAGACACACACCCACAGACATACACACACAGACACACACCCACAGACAGACAGACACACACACGCACACACAGATACGCACACGCACTCACAGAAACGGGCACACATAGACGCAAGCACACACACAAACACACACAGATTCAGACATCGACACACACTCACAGGAACAGACACACACATGCAAACACACACACGCAGTCAAACAAAGATACATACACAGATGCACACACACTCACAGAAACAGACACACATGCATACACACATACAGCTGCACACAGACAAACACACACATACTCACAGAAATCCCACACCCACACGGATTAACCCACACAGACACACCCACACACACAAACCCAGAGGCAGAGAGACACATTGACACACAAACAGACGCACACACGCCGACCGACACACACACACAACACACACAGCTACAGATTTCACCAGTTTCCTCATTTCCCCTCGCCCCCCCCCCCCCCCTTTATTCTATATCCAACCCTCCAATTCGGCACCTCCTTCTTGAACTGTACTAACTATCCACCTTCCTTCCCACCTATCCATTCCACCCTCCGCTCCAACCTATCACCTTCACGCCACCTTTATATAACAATTGCCTTCCCAGCTACCTTCCCCCCCATCACCATCCCCTCCCATTTATCCCTCAGCCCCCATGGTCCATCAGCCTCATTCCGAATGAAGGGATTATGCTCGATATTTCGTCTCTCCTGCTCCTTGGATGCTCCCTGAACTGTTGTGTGTTTTCAGCAGCACACTATTTCAACACAGGCACACACACGCACACACACACAGAAACACACACAGACAGACAGACAGACAGAGACACACACACATACCGACACACGCACAAACACACCGACAGCTACACTTCCCTCCCACGCAGGCATCCACACGCCCCGCACACACAGACACCCATACTCTCCACGCATGCACACATACGCTGTCACACAGGCACACACACAGACTCACACACACACACACAGATGCCCACAACCACCCATACACAGACACCCACATTCCGCACACACATGCGCACACACATATGTATACAGACACACAGGCACGCATACACACAGACAAGGACACACACTAACACACACAGACACTCAGACACACAGAGACATGCACACACACAGATGCACATACATACACACAGCTGTACACACACAAACATACAAACACATAGACACACACATTGGCACACGCACACGCACATGCACGTACACACACACATCCTCTAAAAAACCATGTTTAGTGACTTACCCTTGCAAGTAATCTTACATATAAGAAAGGATTGAAAAGCCCTAAAACACGCCAGCAGAGCATCGCACTGTATCACTTTCAGCAAAAAGAGGGAGAGGGAGAGGGAGGAAGGGAGGCATTCAATGATTCACCCCAAAACAAAACAGTTCCCATTGCACACAGATGCAGAGATAGAGATATAAACATACATACATACACTAATGCAGAGCACGCAGACAGATAGAAACACATAGATACACATATAGACACACACAAATCGGCAAGCCCGGACAGAAATATGCAGATACAAACTTGGACATACACAGACGCATGGAACCATAGAGTTCTACATGAGGTTTGAAAACAGACTTATCAGCACATACACTCAATGCTAACGATAATCTCAAACTAAACTATTCCCACGTTCCTGCGCTTGGAGAATATTTTTCCAAACATTCTCTTATTCTTGTACTTAACAAAATGTCTTTTAAACATTGCAACTTTACTCACACCTATCACTTCTAAGGACGTTCATGCCATACACGAACCAAACGATGCTGTCAGTCTCTGCTGGCCTCCCCTCACCACTGTACAGTAGGGGTGTAGGGTGAAAATCGTCAGGGATTCAGTTTGGGAGGGACAGAGGGAGGGCAGCAGCTTACAGGACCATTAACACATACACACACACACACACACAGACACACACACACACACACACACACACAGGCACACAAGCACACAAACGTACAAAAGGCACAGACACACACACACACACAGACACACACACACACACACAGACACACACACACACACACAAACACACACACACAGACACGCACACGCACTCATAGAAACGGGCCCGCAGGCGCACACACAAACACACACAGAGTCAGACATCGACACACACTCACAGGAACAGACACACACATGCAGACACACACACGCAGTCAAACACAGATACATACAAAGAAGCACACACACTCACAGAAAAAGACACATATGCATACACATACAGCACTCCCCCACCATCACTCTCATTCCCCCACCATTTCCCTCACTCCCACACAAGCTCCCCGACAATCACTCTCACTCCCCCACACACTCCCCCCACCGTCACACTCACTACCCCACACACTCCCCCCACCGTCACACTCACTGCCCCAAACACTCCCCGACAATATCCCTCACACCCGCATACACTCCCATACCGTCACCCTCACTCCCGCACACACACTCCCCCACCGTCACAGTCACTCCCCCACCATCACACTCTCTCCCCCACATACTCCCCTGCTGACACCCTCACTCCCTCTTATACAACATCACTGTCATGCTCACTGCCACACACACTCCCTCACTATCATGCTCACTCTCCCCCACACACCACTACTGTCACACTCACTCCTCCACACATAGCACCGCTCTCACACTCATTCCTCCGCACACACACCTAACTGCACACTCACTCCCTCCATACTCACCCACTGCCAGGCTCACTTACCCGCATATTTCTCCACCCTTACGTTTACTGCCCTGCACACTACCCCATCGTCGCACTCACACCCTACACGCTTCCTTACCGTCACGCTCACTTTCCTGCATACTCACTTACCATTACACTCACTGCCCTACACACGCCTCCACCGTCACAGTCACTCCTCCGCTCAATAACGCACCATCACACTCCCTCCAGCGCACACTTTCCCACCGTCACACACATCACGCACACTACCCCACACCACCCTCACCATCACGCTCACCCCCACACACTCCACCTCTCTCACACACACTGCCCCACACCACCCTCACCGTCACTCTTACCCCCACACTCTCCACTATCATCACGCACACTGCCCCACACCATCCTCACAATCACACTCGCCCCCACACAATCCACCATTCTCCCACACATTCACCTACCATCACGTTCACTCTACCGCACAGTCTCCCACCATCTCACTCACTTCACCACACAATGCCCCACTGTCATACTCACTCAACCTGCGCAAAGCCTCACCGTCAGATTCACTCAAACACATTCTCCCCCACTGCAATACTCACTCCCCCACACACAGCCCTACCCTGATTCTCAGACCCCGTGCACTCCGCCACCTTCACGCTCACTCTCCCGCAAACTCCCATTGTCCTGTTCACTCCCCTGCACACGCCCCCATCATCGCTCTCACTTCCCCACACACTTCCCCACCGTCACGCTCTCTTGCCCACTTATTCCCCCACCGTCACCCTCTCTCCCCACACTTTCCCCACCATTATGCTCACTCCCTCGCACCATCTCCCTGCAACACACTCACATGCCCACGCAGTCGTCCACCATCACACTCCTCACACACCTTAAACTGAACTCCTGCCTGTGAACACCGACACAGTTGATCCCCTCTAAATGGCCTTTAATCCCATCCCCATTCTATTCCCTGAGTAACAGACAGTGGGTCCCACACAATGTGTTCTGGATGTAATATCCTGTTGTACCAGTCTCAGCCACAGCCTACGGTTCCATCCACCTGTTACTCCCTAGTAACGGCAAGTGTTCTCACACCCACTATGTCCCCTAGCAATGGCGTTTGACCCAAGCTCCATACGGTTGCCCTAGCAATGGCCTAACATGCCATCCCAATCTCTGTTCCCTAACACGGCAGCACGGTGGCACAGTGGTTAGCACTGCTGCCTCATAGCGCCAGAGACCTGGGTTCATCTCCCACCTCAGGCGACTGACTGTGTGGAGTTTGCACATTCTCTCCTTGTCTGCGTGGGTTTCCTCCGGGTGCTCCGGTTTCCTCCCACAGTCCAAAAATGTGCAGGTCAGGTGAATTGGCCATGCTAAATTGCCCGTAGTGTTAGGTGAAGGGGTAAGTGTAGGGGTATGGGTGTGATGAGCTTCGGCAGGTCGGTGTGGACTTGTTGGGCCAAAGGACCTGTTTCCACACTGTAGGTAATCTCATCTAATCTAAACATCGGCCAGACGATCGACAGCCCTCTTCTGTTTCCCAGCACCGAAGGATACGAGGAAGACAGTATCAGTGGGAGGTTATGATTGCAAGATGAAGAGAGTGGATGAGATTGGGGAAGGCAAGGAGAGTGGAATTGAGTGCGTAAATGGGATAAGGAGAGAGAAATTTCTGGAGGGAGGAATATATGGAGGGAGAGTGACAAAGGGAGCAAGGTGAATTCTGCTGATAGCCAAGTTGGAGTGGGAGACCCATAGGTGAACGTAAGGACAGAGGGAGTTAGACCTAGCTCCTGAGCTCAGGGCGCGGTGCCCTCCCCTTCTCTGAGGCCCAGAACTTGGTGCTGAGTCTGTCTCTCTCCAGCTCAGCTTCTCCAACAAAAAGACACACAACATTGTTCACTCTGCTGCTCGGCACGCTTTAATGAACATTTTTATTGTTTACAAATGGAAGTGATGGATACAGTCAGTGGGATGGTGCATTTTCTCACTGGCCACTGAGTTGTGAGAAACATTGAAATATGTCCCTGTAATCCCCCTGTGGGATAAGGATGGACAAACCAGCGCTCCCATAGCGACAGGCTGCGCCATCTCTAAAACACTGAACTGAAATGAGAAACTCCCGAATGGATTGATTAATGAGGGAATTTGATGGATGGATGGATTTGGGTGAGGGGATATTTCAGCACATTCTTCAGCTGCTGCCTGAACTTAGTTTGGGTCACGGCATAAATCGCGGTGTTTGTGCAGCAACTGAGGAGCTGCAGCATGAAGCCCAATTCATGCACAAAGGGATCGAGCGACACAGGGGTATCCACAATCTGCCACATCCGGAACCATATAGAATACAGCATGAACGTTGACCATAACAGGATGAAATTGGCCGAGATCACAAACAGTAAAATGATGGATTTTTTTCGGTTTCTCATTTCAGTGTCAGACTGAGCATCCCCAGTGGTGTGAGCGCGGAGTCTCCTGCGGGCTCTGCTGGTCACTAAAATGTGTCTGATGGTGAGAACATTGAGCAGCAGAATTAGGAGAAATGGGACACACGGGGTTAGAATGTGGTGGAGGAACTCGATTGCGCCCCAGACACTGGAGAATAGAACAGCATCTGTTACATCACAAAACCAGGGGAGGTTCACCAGCCGATACTGAGTCGTGAGCATAAAATACCAGGAAATATTCTTTAAACAGCTCAGCACAGTCACTGTTCCCAGAACCACAGTGGCCGTTTTCTCACTGCAATATTTACCTTTCAGCTTCTGGCAACAAATAGCCACAAACCGATCAAAGGTGAAAGTGACAGTGAACCAGACAGAGCAGTCAGTGGCTGCATAAATCAGGACGGCGTGGATATTGCACACGGGGACGGAGTACTTCAGGAAGTAAAACTGTTCCTCATAAACAATGGGAATGTGTCTCAGTATCAGGTCGAGGATAATGACCAGGAGATCCGCCACTGCCATGGCCCCCAGGTAACGTCTGACACATGGAGACAATCCACAATCTTTATAAAGCAGGACGTAGATAGTCACTACGTTAACTGTGAGGAAGAAAAACAAACACATTATCCATGAGCCTGGAGGCAAAGGGACACTTTTGATTGGGGGCCCCAGTGAGATTTTCAAATGTATCCCTGTATTCAGGGATTTATTGAAATAATTGGAGGTGGAATAACAAATGGGAAGGTCGGAATTACTGACAAAAATGTGTCATAAACCACAAGAAACCCTCCACTCCCCAAACACACAGAGACACATCCATTAGGTAATAAGCGGTTAAGAGAAAGGGGGTCTCAGAGTTGTGAATAGTTGATGTAAAATGTTCACTTTCAGAGTTAAGAAATAAATTGATGTTTTTATTCAAACAGTAGAATTTGGGAGTTCTCTGTCACTCATATTTTAACAATTTACGAGGCGAATTGAGCATTTCTTTATGTTTAGTTTAAAATTTCAGATGAGGTCAATCTTGTGTCCTAACAATTCCCGTGTGTGTCTCTGTGTGGGGTAGGTATGGCAGTCTCTGTGGTGCTTAAAGTGATGCAATGCCACCCTCTGCTGGCCTCCCCACGCCACTGCACAGGCATTGGCAGAGGGTGAAAACCAACAGGGATTCATTCAGAGAGGGGGAGGGAGAGGGCAGCTCCTCACAGCACCATCCAAACGGATGGCTTATCCATGTAATGATCTAAATGTCCTTTAAAACTTGCAACTATCTCTACTTTCACCACTTCCTCTGGAAGTTCATTCCACACCCAAGCCAGCTTCTGTCTAAAATAACAACCTTTCATGACTTTTGTAAATCGTTTTTCCTCACATCTTAAAATGTCCCTCAGTTTTGAATCCCCAACTCTAGGGAAAAGACATCAGCCCTTCCGCTTATCTGTACCCCTCATGATTTTATAAATCTCTGTAAAGTTACCCCTTAATCTCATACTCTCCAGTGAAAAAAAAATCCCAGCCTATCCAGCCTCTCCTTATAGCTCACTCCCTCCATTCCCAGCAAGATCCAGGTTAATCTCTTCTGAACCCTCTCCAGCTTAATAATATCAATGTCAATAACATCAAAGTGAATAGTCAAGGTGTTTTCTAAGGGTAGGGGAGTCCAAGACTAGAGGACATAGGTTTAAGGTGAGAGGGGAAACATTTAAAAGTGACCTAAGGGGCAGCTCTTACACACAGAGAGTGGTGTGCCTATGGAATGAGCGGGCAGGATTACCAGACTGGACACAGTAATCCAGAAGAGGTCTCACCAATGTCCTGTACAACCTCAACATGACGTCCCAATTCCGATACTCAAAGGTCTGACCCATGAAGACAGATGTGTTAAACACCCTTCTAACTACACTATCTATATGAGATGCAAACTTTAAAGAACTATACCTGACAGCCTAGGTCTCTGTTCTGCAATACTGCCAAAGGCCCTACTTGTAATTGCATAGATCCTGCTCTTGTTTGATTTACCAACTCCAATACTCGCATTAATCCAAACTAAACTCTATCTGCCACTCCTCAGCCCAGTGAGTGGTATTACCACCTCCACACCTTCCCTGTTTAATTTTACAATTCTCTCCCCCTCTCCAGGAGTCCTGCACACTCCGGCCTTGATTTTCACCAAGACCCTGAGCTTGGTTTGCCTTGTGCAGTTAGGGGGAGGAGGGACAGAATGCAGACACAGTCAGTGGAGAGGAGAGGCTGGACAGTAATCAGTGGCCCGGTATCATTTCATGGTTTTAGGAAGAGGGCAGTAACACGTTAGATGTGGAAAATAGAGATCGGTGTTTGGGGACCAGAAATTATCATCTTTCTTTGTCTCTGGTGTTCAGTACTAAGTATCTATTCGAGACCCTCCATTGTGCAGAGTGTGTCTGCAGAATTTATGTCTTCAATATTGCAGACTACTGATAATAGCGATTAAAATGGAAATCATAGCCAAGCAATTTAAGATGTTCATGGTTTATCTCGATGATAGAGCACATGCAATCAGCATGCTACAGTTGAGACAAATATCTTGCATTTGTTTAACAATGAAAAATATTTTGTGTAGTACAGCAATGTTAAACAGATTTTAATAAATGCACACCGACTGAAAACTGGCAGTTAAAATGTGACCCAAATTTTGGGCATGGTTTAGATCTTGCATAGTAGATAATGCCCCTGCCTCTGAGCCAGAATTCTGGATTTGATTCCAATTGCTGAACATGTGTGATATTCCCCCTAATTCTAGACAAGACGGTCTGGATTCAAGTCCTACCTGTTGTGGAGATGTGTCACAGCATGTCAGAACAGGATGATGAACAAACACACAGGAGAATAATATTGCAGCTTTGTTGCTATTGCCAAGTGATGGTAGTGTCCCTATCTCTGGGCACAAGGTTCTCATTACAAATCCCACAGAGGTGTTTCATGATATGTTTAATCAAATTGATGGAAAAGGAAGAGGTGTCAATACTGAATTTCAGAATTTTAGCCCAGGATGACTGAAAGTACAGCCATTCTTGTTGATTGGAGTCAAATTTCGCAGCAGTGGTGGTTTATAAAATCATAACGGTCATGGGTAGTGTGAGCAGTAATGGTTGTTTTCCCCAAGGTAGGGGCGTCCAAAACTAGAAGTCATTGGTAAAAAGTGAGACGCAAAGATTTTGAAGAGGCCTCAGGGGCACCTTTTCATGCAGAGTGCAGAGCGTTATGGAATGAGCTATCAGAGGAAGTGATGGAGACTGGTATAATGACAACATTTAAAAGACACCTGGATGCTAACCTTTGCATAAACCAAATCATCCGCCGACATTTCTGCCAAATCCAAAAAGACCCCACCCCTAGGGATATAATTCCCTCCCCATCCTTTCCGCTTTCCGCTAAGACCGTTCCCTCCGTGACTACCTGGTCAGGTCCACGCCCCCTACAACCCACGCTCCCATCCTGGCACCTGCTCCTGCCACCGCAGGAATTGCAAAACCTGCGCCTACACCTCCTCCCTCACCTCCGTCCAAGGCCCTAAAGGAGCCTTCCACATTCATCAAAATTTTACCTGCATATCCACTAATATCATTTATTGTATCCGTTGTTCCCGATGCCGTCTCCACTACATTGGGGAGACTGGACGCCTCCTAGCAGAGCGCTTGAGGGAACATCTCCGGGACACCCGCACCAATCAACCACACCGCCCTGTGGCCCAACATTTCAATTCCCGCTCCCACTGTGCCGAGGACATGGAGGTCCTAGGCCTCCTTCACCGCCGCTCCCTCACCACCAGACGCCTGGAGGAAGAACGCCTCACCTTCCGCCTCGGAACACTTCAACCCCAGGGCATGAATGTGGACTTCAACAGTTTCCTCATTTCACCTTCCCCACCTCACCCGAGTTCCAAACTTCCAGCTCAGCACTGTCCCCGTGACTTGTCCTAACTGGCTATCTTCTTTTCCAACTATCCACTCACCCTCCTCCCTGACCTATCACCTTCATCCCCTCCCCCACTCACCTATTGTACTCTATGCTACTTTCTCCCCACTCCCACCCTCCTCTAGCTTATCTATCCACGCTTCAGGCTCTCTGCCTTTATTCCTGATGAAGGGCTTTTGCCCGAAACTGCTCCTCGGATGCTGCCTGAACTGCTGTGCTCTTCCAGCACCACTAATCCAGAATGCTGTCAGATCCGTTATCTTTTCCATCAATTTCTCTTTTTGTTAATAATGAGATGCATTCATTTTAACTCAGGTATTCTGAATACATTAAACATTTTATTTTTAAATCAAGCAGTGAAATATTAACATATCTCCAAATGAAATCGGTCCATTTTCTGCTCAGGATATTGCGCAGTGTATGACGTAGCAATGCTGCACCTACATGGAACAGAGAATGTGATGAAGTCATAGTTCGGGCAATGTGCAAGGATAACTCACATGGTACAGTTTGGGAAAGGATGACATTACTGCGTAATTCAACTCAGAGAGGAAGAAAATGTAATTTGCCTAAGAAGGAACGGCCAGTTGCACACTCTCTCACTCATTGATGCTCATCACAACAATGTTAGAAAAAAACACCTCAGTCATCTTCGCCACTATATTTTTAATAAAATCCCCACAATGTGAAAACAAGGCCTTTGGCCTCCCCAGACCCATTTCCTCCACCCTGTATAAATGTCCCTGACGAATGCACCTCACCGAGAAATTCCTGAATACTATGGGTAATTTAACATGACCAATCCACATAACCAACATATCTTTGGACTGTCAGAGGAACCTGGAGCACCCGTGACAATCCCACGCAGACACGGGGAGACTGTGCAAAGTGCAACTCACACAGACAGTCACCCGAGGCTGGAACAGAACCCATGTCACTGGCATTGTGAGGCAGCATTGCTAACCACTGAGCCACCGTGTCACTTTCATGCAGGATTCCTGACCATAAATTGTTGGAATCTCCTGACTGCTTAAAGCAATGTGAATTGAGTCAAATCAAACTCTAAGCAGAATCACTTGAGCAGAAGAATAATATTTTGGACATTTTCTCAATTTTTCCTTTTGTCATGAGTTACACTAATATCTTGACAAAGTTCTTTCAACTTAAAATTGCAGAGATCATGTGTATCGGTGGTGTGCGTGTGTCAGTGTTTTTAGAAAGAGAAATATCGATTATATATTTGCAATATCCAAACAACTTGCCATTCATCATTTCATCAGACTTTGACTAACATTGCTCTGGATCATAAACGTCTTGTTTTAACAGATTAAAAGGAACTAGCCTGACTTGTTCCTCAAACTTACCCTGAGCCAATCTGAGACCTATATCGTCGGCCATACCACCAACCTGATTACATTTAACAATTATTGTGAGCCGTCGAGGAGTAGGATGGGAAAAGGAAACAGTGACCCGAAAAGCTGGGGAACTATAAACAGGTGAGCCTAACATCTGTCATGGGTAAGTTGTTGGAAGGGGTTCTAAGGGATAGGATTTAAGTACAATTGGGAAGGCAAGGGCTGATCAGAGGTAGTCAACATGGCTTTCTGCATGTTGACCTCTCTGACAGGTCAAAATATAATTATGTCCTTTTTAAATACTTTCAGTGATCTAGTTCCCAAACTCTGTCGAATACAGAATCCTTGACATTCACTACCCTCTGTTTGAGACAAGCACTCCCTTCTCCGAAACTATGATCTCTTCATGTGAAGAAACGAGGAGAACACAATGGGGCCAGGTGACAGTGACTGAGCCAGATATCAAGGCAATATTTAATAAAGGATAGCCTCAATGAACCTGAACAAAATGTGCTGAATGGGAATCAGTGCAAACTGCCCTTTGGTTCGAGTGATATGAAACACAGAGGTCAGTGTTTATGGTCGGTGGCCGATAATCCTCTCAGTCCCAGGCATCTCTTCAGGAGATCCTCAGCGTAGTTCCCTCAACACAACCATCGTCAGCCGCTCCAAATATGTCTTTCCCCTATAAGCTTAGAAGTGGGGATGGTCCCTGAAGATCACACAATGCCCAGAACAACGTGCACCCCTCAGCTCCTGAACCAGTCTCTGTGTCCATGTGCAGCAAAACCTGGACAGTAGTCAGGCTTGTGCTGTTAGAATGTCGGTAACATTCATGTAACAGTACGGCTGGACACTGCACATTCCCACCGTGAAAGGAGGAGCTCAGTCAGCATCTCAAGCTCCCTTCACAGAAATATGAAAAAGCCATTCAGCCCATCAATGCTACTGCATAGGAAGAGGGATAGCCCATTCAGTCCCTGCAGGTTATCACACAGGAAGAGAAGGAATGCAGTGTTATAGACCAGACCAGAACCCCTTAAAATATTTTAAAGCAGTACCCTAGATCCAAACATTTTCTTATTCTAAAGGCAATTGAGATGTAATTGGTCCAAGTGCAATGTGACTAGTCAAACTGCTCGATGTTATCCAAAACATTTTACTTAAACACTGTCATTAAAATACAATCAAAGAAAGAGGAATTTAAAATAACTTAACATGATTGGAAAACTTAACCAAATGGGCGGCACGATGGCACAGTGGTTAGCACTGCTAACCACTGTGCCTCACTGCTGCCTCACAGCGCCTGAGACCCGGGTTCAATTCCCGCCTCAGGAAAACTGTGTGGAGTTTGCACATTCTCCCCGTGTCTGTGTCGGTTTCCTCCGGGTCCTCCGGTTTCCTCCCACAGTCCAAAGATGTGCAGGTCAGGTGAATTGGCCATGCTAAATTGCCCGTAGTATTAGGTAAGGGGTACATGTAGGGGTATGGGTGGGTTGCGCTTCGGCGGGTCGGTGTGGACTTGTTGGGCCGAAGGGCCTGTTTCCACACTGTAATGTAAACTAATGTAAACTAAACTAAATAGATACAGTGCCTATCACTAACTAACTGTACCAATAGAGTAAGATCCCAGATAGACAAGCACTAAGTAAAAAGGCACATTGAGACCCAGTGCAGGAGGTAAAAACCTATCCAGAGAAAATTCAGAGAGACTAGCAGCCAGGAGACAGTTAGTGATTCTTCCAACTCTTTCGACATCCCAATAGCTTCTGATCCTACTGAGAAACTAAAACCCAGAGATCCTAATCTGTGAGGGTTGGCCACACCCATTCATGCCTCATTAAAATAAACTCAGCTCTTTACTCATTACCAACATCTGTTTTACATTTGGGCACACTGTGGACACTCATGTCTTAAGTTTGGGAAGCACTCCGATGCCAAATAAACCTTCAGCTGCATAGCTTGCGTTCTTTGGAAATCGAAATCTTCCGGACATTGTCCCAAATATCTGCCCATTCCTCTGGTGAAGATGTCTACTCCCAATTGCTGAACACAAATTCCACACAACTGCTCGATATCTTTTGAGACACTACCTCCTATTAAATGCTAGAGGGTGCTGACCGAGATAGTGCCCGTGGACTGAAGCACTCTCATCTCCATATTCGACTTATAGGGCCTAACCATTAATTTATTCTTTTTCTGTATAAAATCCATAATCTCTAAGTAACAAAAGTGGTCCCTCCGAGAGAGCTCATATTTCTGGTTCAGCTGCTCGAAAGACATCATTCCCTCCCCGTCAAATAAGTCTCCCAAACAGGAAATCCTCTGGACTCCCAGAGCCAAAATCCAGAATCCATCAATCCTACAATGGGAGTAAAAGGGGAAGTGTCATGTTTTGTAAGTTGCCCTCACTTTGTTGCATCATTCTCCATGCTTTAACTGTGTTAAGGACAATTGGATTTCTGCAATGGTCCATAACAATCCGCATCTTGCCAATGAACAACAGATTAATGAGGGGATATTTTGCCTGTGAGGCATCGATGTCTAACCACATTGACCGTGGGTCTTGGCAAGCCCAATCAGTCACATAGGCTAGGAGGGAACTCAATTGATATTTGTTAAAGTGTGTAAAATCCACATCCCTCAGCCCCCGCAGAAGCTGCAATTCGGTGACCTTCATAAGAGGTCGCCTGTGATGCCAAATAAAAGATCCAAGCTGACTGTAAAGCTCCGTATAAGCTGCCTGGGCAGCATCAAAAGGTGCATTTACATGGAATAAAATAAACGGGGGAATACATTCATTTTGACCGGAGCTATTCTACCCAACCAGGATATCGAAAGATCCTCCCAGTGCTGAAGGTCGTGCCTTATGTTCTCGAGCAACTGCAGAAGGTAGATTTATCTAATTGATTGAAGGCTGGGGTGATAAAAATGCCTAAATACAGGAAACCTTCCTCTGACCATCTGAAAGTGATTCTACCTCCAAGATCGGGTACTCTAATAAGACCCCCGACAGGCATGGTCTCCGATTTCATAAAATTGATTTTATACCCAAGAAAGATCCAAATACATTAATCACTTGGGGCACAGATATCATCGAGTTAGTTAGAAAGAGAAGAACGTCATTTGCATAAAGTGTGATCTTATGCCATCCTGATCCTACCTCCAGGGCAGTAATATTGTGGTCCCTCCAGATGGGTTCTGCCAAAGGCTCAATCACCAATGTAAATAGTAACGGTGAAAGAGGACACCTTTGACGGCTGCCTCTGCCATTGCTAAAATTGTCAGACCTTATACCATGAGTGAAATCCGCTGCTTTATAACGAGATAATACTGTCACCCACCTGGCAAAGGCCCCACAAAGGCCAAACCATTCCAGGACATAAAAGAGTTACGGCCACTACCAAGCCTGGAATCGACCCTTGCTGGCACACCTGAACCATATTAGCACTCTACTATTATTATTAGACGACCTGTGATCCCTAACAAAACCTGTCTGGTCCTATTTCACAATGAAGGGCAAGACGTTCTCCAGCTTCAACGCCAGCATTTCACCAAAATATTGAAGTCCACGTTTGATAAGGGTATAGGCCTTTATGAAGTGCAATCCTCGGGAGAATAACATAAATATTTCCTTCTCTCAGAGAGGATGGGAGGCAGGCCTGACTGTACGAATAATTGTAAATATCCAACAACCAGCATGTCTATGAACTCCTTTTAAATCTCACTCTAAAATCCATCTGGGCCCGGTGCTTTACCACTCTGGAGCTGCCTCACCGCCTGCTATATCTTTTGGATTGTCAGAGGAGCATTCGAAAGAGACATCTGCTCTGACGTTACACCTGGGAAGTCCAGGGTGCTAAAAAGGGGCTTCATTGTTGCCAATCTCCTCACAGCCCTCTGATTGGAACAGCCCAGAAAAAAACTTAATGAATGCTGCATTAATCTTTCTGGGATCTCAGGTGATTTTAACAGCACACTCGTGAATGGATGTGATAGACTGGGGGCACTCTTCTTTCTGGCCAAGTATTCCAAGTATCTACCCGGATTATCACCATACTCGAATACCCTCTGTTTCGCAAATGAAATCGCTCTCTTTACTGTCTGGGTGGGCGCAGCGTTCCGAGCAGCCCGGAGCATTGTGATCTGTTGCAACTTCGTTACAGACGGTCTGTCAAAATATGCTCTGTCAGCTGCTGCTCTCTCTTCTACCGCTTCCGAGTCGCCGAATAATAAATAATCAAACCCCTTGCACAGGCCTTGGCAGTCTCCCAGAACACCGTCGGATTACTGGCCGTCCAAATTACTGCACTTTTTTTTTTTAAAATCCCATGAAAAATATTCAATAAGGAAACAAATCTTAGCAGGACTTATACACCTAATGGTAAGTTCCTAGGGAGTGTTGCTGAACAAAGAGACCTTGGAGTTCAGGTTCATAGCTCCTTGAAAGTGGAGTCACAGGTAGGTAGGATGGTGAAGAAGGCGTTTGGTATGCTTTCCATTATTGAGTACAGGAGTTGGGATATCATGTTCCGGCTGTACAGGACATTGGTCAGGCCACTGTTGAAATATTGCGTGTAACTGTGGTCTCCTTCCTATCGGAAAGATGTTGTGAAACTTGAAAGGGCTCAGAAAAGATTTACAAGGATGTTGCCAGGGTTGGAGGATCTGAGCTGCAGGGAGAGGCTGAACAGGCTAGGGTTGCTTTCCCGGGAGCGTCATAGGCTGAGGAGTGAATTATGGAAGTTTACAAAATTATGAGGGGCATGGATCGGATAAATAGACGAAGTCTTTTCCCTGGGGTCGGAGAGTCAGACCTAGAGGGCATAGGTTTAGGGTGAGAGCGGAAAGATGTAAATGAGACTTAAGGGGCAACTTATTCACACAGAGGGTGGTATGCACATGGAATGACCTGCCAGAGGATATGGTGGAGTCTGGTGCAATTGCAACATTTAAGAAGTATTTGGATGGGTATATGAATAGGAAGGGTTTGGAGGGATATGTGCCGGGTGCTGGCAGGTGGGGCTAGATTGGGTTGGGATATCTGGTCGGCATGGACGGGTTGGACCGAAGGGTCTATTTCCATGCTGAACATCTCTATGACTCTATGACTAGCTATCCTTCAGGGGGAAAGTATCCATGCACCAGTGCTGCGAGCCTGTCCCATCGCCACCATCCTTAACCTCCATGTACACTGCCACATTATCAGAAATGGCTATGTTCCCAATTCTACAGGATAGCACTGAATTCAAAAAGGCCAATGGGGCAAAAATATGTCAATCCTAGTTTGGCACTTATGTGAGTTAGGTAAAAAGGTGAAGTCCCTACCCTAAGAGAGTACCATCTCCACACATCCACCAAGCCCAGCACCCTGTTTAGATCCATCAGCTGCCTAGATTGCAGGGAAATATCCGCAAGAACCGGAAACACCCTATCCACCTTGGGATCCATATGTTGGTTAAAGTCGCCCCCTATAATTGTATAATGCCCCCCAAGGGCCATCATCCTGGAGAGTGCATCCGTTAATTTGAAGGGTGTACCAGGGGCAAGATGGAGGACGAGAACCATTTCTGGCTGTAAGAGCTGCTCCTTTTTTTGAGACATTTTAGGTGCTGGAGGTGATTTCCTCGAATTCCAGGAGCAGCAATTACTGTTTTATGTACTGTTGCATTGTTTTGGAACTTTGGGGAAAAGAAATGTCAAAACAACAGCAGTTTCAAAAGGGATAAGAACAGAGAACAGAAGCGCATGGTGAGGACAGTGCAGGGAAGAGAGAGAGAGAGAGAGAAGGGGGGAGAGAGAGAGAGAGAACTTGCACAGTTACGGCGTTTGCTGTTTTTGATTTCATGTATCGCTGGCCATCGGAGTGCATCTGGGAAAATTAACAAACAATGAATTTCACGACTAATCTTGGAGAAACCTGTTTGGGCGAAGTTCACAACACAGAATCAGATAAGTAGATAAGTTAATCGTTGTTTTAAGTCTATCCAATAGAAAGGCTGCAGTAGTGAGTATTCTTGATTAAATGTTTTTGGAGATAAGTCTCTTGATTAAACTTAAAATATAAGCCATAACTATTAATTTAACCTGGTGCAGTGTTTTGTCAAGGAATAAGACGGTGTTATTTTCTGGGTCTATAGATTGTGAAGGAGCAAAAATGGCCTTTGCAGTGATATGTACTTTTTGTCAGATATGGGAGGTTAAAGAGAGTTTAAGGGTTACTGCGGATTATATCTGCCATAAATGCTGTTGGATGCGAATCTTATCGGTTGGATAGACAGTTAGAAGCGATAAGGTATTTGCAACAGCAACAGTAGGTGATGGATGGCAGTTATAGGAAGGGGGAAAGTCACAGATACAGTTTTTTTAAGAAGTAACATAGAGGATTGATGAGGGCAGAGCAATGGATGTGATCTATGTGGACTTCAGTAAGGCGTTCGACAAGGTTCCCCATGGGAGATTGATTATCAAGGTTAGATCTCATGGAATACAGGGGGAACTAGCCAATTTGGAGACAGAACTGGCTCAAAGATAGAAGACAGAGAGTGGTGGTTGAGACTTGTTTTTCAGAATGGAGGCCTGTGACCAGTGGAGTGCGACAAGGATCTGTGCTGGGCCCTCTACTTTTTGGCATTTACATAAATGATTTGGATGCGAGCATAAGAGGTACAGTTAGTAAGTTTGCAGATGACATCAAAATTGGTGGTGTAATGGACAGCGAAGAGGGTTACCTCAGATTACAACAGGGTCTGGACCAGATGGGCCAATGGGCTGAGAAGTGGCAGATCGAGTTTAATTCAGATAAATGCGACGTGCTGCATTTTGGGAAAGCAAATATTAGCAGTACTTATACACTTAGGGAGTGTTGCTGAACAAAGAGACCTTGGAATGCAGGTTCATAGCTCCTTGAAAGTGGAATCGCAGGTAGATAAGATAGTGAATAAGGCGTTTGGTATGCTTTCTTTTATTGTTCAGAGTAATGAGTACAGGGGTTGAGAGGTCATGTTGCAGCTGTACAGGACATTGCTTCGGCCACTGTTGGAATATTGCGTGTAATTCTGGTCTCCTTCCTATCGGAAAGATGTTGTGAAACCTGAAAGGGTTCAGAAAAGATTTGCAAATATGTTGCCAGGGTTGGAAGATTTCAGCTATAGAGAGAGGCCGAACAGGCTGGGGCTGTTTTCTCTGGAGGTCTGACGCTGAGGGGAGACCTTATAGAGTTACACAAAAATATGAGGGGCATAGATAGAATAAATAGACAAAATCTTTTCCCTGGAGTTGCGGAGTCCAGAACTAGAGGGCATAGGATTAGGGTGAGAGGGGAAGGCTATAAAGACCTGAGAGGCAACTTTTCAAGGGTGGTACGTGCATGGAATGAGCTACCAGAGGAAGTGGTGGAGGCTGGTACAATTGCAACATATAAGAGACATTTGGATGGGTATGTGAATAGGAAGAGTTTAGAGGGATATTGCCTGGGTGCTGGCAGGTGGGACTAGATTGGGTTGGGATATCTTGTCGGCATGGATGGGTTGGACCAAAGGGTCTGTTTCCATGGTGTACATCTCTATGACTCTATGACTCTCTCCCATGTTCCTCTCTATGTATTAAAGCTTTATGGATCAGAAACAGTTGACTTTCGTCCTTAATGTTGTCAATCAACTGATATAGAAGGTTCTTCTGAATAAGAAAAGCTACTCCTCTACATTTTGAATTAAAGGATGAAAATAACACCCAGCCAAACACTGTCTCCTGTAACCTTAATGTTCCTTATTGGTTAGATGTCTTTTTTTCTGGCACCAAGGTTACATCAACCCTTTCCTTTCTAAGGCCTGAAAGCATCAATTGATGATTGACTCCCGTTTAATGTTCCGAGTGCACCATTTAAACGAGCGGTTCGCCATAGCCAACCGAAACAGCCCGTGCTCCCCCTGTGAGGAAGGACCCCTTTATTGCGCACTGCGAGGAAGTGGTAAACAGTTCGTATAAACTTGAAAATGCAACTGCAAAAACGACCAACTCAAAACTCCGAACAACTCCTTGTACAATGAACCAACATATAACACAATTAAGAAGTGATTCTCCCTCCTTCCCCACAGGGAGCGCTCATACTGCCCAGTAATCCCCCTTGGCTCCTACGAGCTGAAGCGCTCGCCAAACCCAGACAAAACAAACTTAAAAAAGTTATATGTGTCTTACAACAAGAACATTAAAAGTAGGCACTCAACCCGTCCCATTCATATCCAAGGCAGTCCTCGTGAAAAAAACTGTAGCCCTCCCCCCCCCACCCCCACCCCCGAACACTGCTCCCATTCCGTATTAAGAGAGAGAAACGAAAAGGAAATGAGGGAAAAAATTGGGAGGGGAGGAAGACAGGAGAAAAGAGACAAAGAGAAATTAATGGGCCCCCCACATATTAAAATAAAACCAAAACCAGGTAAACGAGGCAAACCACAGAGGAAACAAAGAGAACATGATTGTCCATATTATTTGAGCCAGCCAATCTGTCTTAAGGTGTCCAGGAAGTCCTTTGCATTTTCTAGTGAGTCAAAATTAAACAAAGACCCTCCGTGGTTGAAACGTAATATTGTCGGGTATCGTACAATATACTGAATATTCAATTCCCTCAGCCTCCTTTTTACTCTATCAAAGGCCTGCCTCTTGTGGATCATGGCCATAGAAAGGTCCTGGAAAAACATAATTCGCGATCTTTTGGATATAAAAGCTTGTGGATCCTTCCACATTGCTGGAGAACCATATGTTTCTCTCCATAGTGCTGGAGTTGCACAAGGACTGGGCGGGGTGCTGGTCTCACCCGGGCTTGTGCACTGCGATCTGGTAGGCCTGCTCGACCTGCACCTCGCCCGCCTCGAATTCCAGCTTCAAAAACTACCGAAGCCATTGCTCCAAAACCTGACGTGCCGGCCTTCATCTTCCCGTCCCGCCAGCCCGACCAGGCAGATATTCTTCTGATGGCCTCGATTTTGAAAGTCGACCTGCTCCTCCACGCCCGGTACCCGCCTCCCAAGGCCTGAACCCGACCTGCTGAGTATTCCACTGCAGTTTCAGAGGACACAGTCCGCTGCTCAACTCCATGACATTTGTATGAGACGCTGGATCTCCTAGTCATGCTTCTGCAGCATGGCCGAGGTAGGTTCCAGCCTGGTCTGGGTCTCCTCCATCTCTGAATCAATCTTCTCTCGGAGTTTTACGTACTCCATGACTGAGCTCTGCTCTAATGGTAAGCCCCCTGGCGGGTTCACAGAGGCCGACGCCACAGCCACGGGCGTATCTATTGCTGCAGGGCAGTGACTGCTAGTTGCGATCCACGTGGTCCTTTACCCTTAGTCATTTTCCTTACTCACTTCAACTGACATACAGAAATACGGGGGATCAGTATTTTTACCACAATGGGTAAGAAAGAGAAGGTGAATGCACCACTTTGTCTGCGTTCTGGTTTAGAGCTGAGCAGGGCAAACCTACTGGGTCGCCAATATCTTGTATCTCCGCCGAAAATAAATCACCTTTAATAACTTTTTAAAAAATGGTTTGAAGCTGTTTCTTGTAGACAGAGACAATGGAAAACCAGTAGATGTGATATAGTTAGATATTCATTGCTTGTGGTCATGCCAAAAACTTTGTAGGTATTGGGGCGCTACAGCGAGTGTTTTGGAAGAGGTCTTGGAAACCGAGGTCAAGGTAGATCTGGTGTCCCTCCTCTTTGGTTCGCCGAATCACCCATTTTGGGAAGAGGTTGTTTAGTATTCTTTCAATTTGTGCGAGGAAGAACATTCTGATAAGGTGGGTGTCGGAAAATCCCCCAGGATTCTCGGGGTGGTGTAGGTTAGTTATGGAGCACATACCAATGAACTCCCTCACCATTATAGTGCACCAGAAAAATGAACTTTCTGATAGGACGTGGCGGCCCTTTTTGAACCATGGAGACACGGGCTTATTAGCTATTTTGGTCAGGGCCATTGTGTGACCATTAGCATTGTGTCTAGTGTCCCAGATGCCTCATGGGAGGAAGAATTCTAAACAAACACGGCTACACAATACCAGCTTTCGATACACTAAGGAGCCAATTAGGACCCACAGTCGGAACATACAGGAAAGCTTAAGCCATACATCTTGCACATTGTTTCTGAGCTTGATAAAGATGTCCCCAGGAATCCAGGGATCTGAGCTTCAACTGCTAGGTTAAGGTACAGAAGGTTGGATATTCATGTTATAATTGGATGATTACTTGACTGACAAATTGAATAAATGTGGCTCTTCTCAGATAAATGGGACGAGCTGGAGGAATCAAACTTTGGGGGGGGGGGGGGCTCCAATAATAAGAATAAGAACATAAAATAAATATGCTGAGAGATAAGCTCAAATGATCAGTTATATCAGATGTCCAATCCACCTCACAGAATCAGACACCATAATCCAGATGAGATATCTGTTTAGCATGGAGCACAGTGCAGACCAGGCTAGTGTCCTGCTCAATACAACCCAGTACTCTGTACAGACAGAGCAGACCACACCAGTTCATGTGGAGATGTGCAGTGTATAACAGTGAATTGCTCTGTAAAGCTGGAGCAGTTAGTGCTGTGTCCACCACCCTAATACATTGTTCAGTAAATAGTGTGTTAGATCACTGCCCAGCATGGGGAAACTTGCAGCCCATGCTGGAAGTGACAGGATATGTAGCTCCCATCCATTTAGACTTCATACTTCCATTATGCCAAGGGATGTAGAACATCTAGTCAAAAGGTAGGAGGAAGTTTACATAAGGTTGAGGTGGCAAGGATCAGACAGGTCTCTAGAGGCTTACAAGTCAGCCAGGAAGGAACTGAAGAATGAACTCATAAGAGCGGGCATGAAAAAGCCTTGGTGGGTAAGATTAAGGTAAGTCTAAGACATTCTACACTTATGTCAGGAACAAGAGAACGGCCAGAGTGAGGGTAGGGCTCATCACAGATTGTGGAGGGAATTTGTGTCATGAGTGGATGGGGGTAGGGGAAGTCCTTAATGAATGCTTAGCTTCAGTATGTATGACTGAGATGGACATTGAAGTTTATGGGGACAGCGTGGAACAGGCTGATATGCTAGAACAGGAGGATGTGATGAAAACTTTGAGAAACACAACAATAGGTAAATCTCCTCGGCCAGACGGAAGAGAAGCAAGGATGCTACAGGAAGCGAGGGAACAGATTGCTGCACGTTTGGCAATGATCTTTGCGTCCCCACTGTCCACTGGAGTCATGCCAGATGAAAGGAGATTGGCAAATGTTATTCCCTTGTTCAAGAAATGGAATAAGGATAATCCTGAGAATTATAGACCAATCGGTCTTATGACAGAGGTGGGCAAAGTTTTGGAGAGGATTCTGAGAGACATGATTTCTGATTACTTGGAAAAACATTTTTTGATAGAGATAGTCAGTATGCCTTTGTGAGGGGCAGGCCATGCCTCACGAATCTTATTGAATCATTTGAGGATGTGACGTAACACATTTATGAAGGTAGATGAATGGATGTGGCATATATGGATTTAAGCAAGGCATTTGATAAATTTATCTACGGTAGGCTCATTCAGACAGTAAGGAGGCATGGGATACAGGGAAATCTGGCTGTCTGGATACAGAACTTCTGGCCCATAGAACACAGAGGGTGGTAGTAGATGGAAATCATTCAGTCTGGAGCTCTGTGATCAGTGGTGTCCCGCGGGATCGGTTTAAGACCTCTGCTCCTTGCGATTTTTATAAATGGCTTGGTTGAGGAAGTGGAAGGGTGGGTTTCTACGTTTGCCAATTACACAGATGTTGGTGGGGTTCTGGGTAACTTTGAGGTATTTTGTAGGTTGCAACGGAACATTCACAGGATTCAGAACTGAGCTGATGAATAGCAGATCGAGTTAAACCTGGAAAAGTGTGAAGTTATTCACTTTCGAGGGTCGAATTTGAATGTAGAATATTGGGTTAAAGGTAGTATTCATGGCAGTGTGGAGGTACAGAGGGACCTTGGGGTCCATGTCCAGAGATCCCACAAAGTTGCCACCCAGGTTGATGTCAAATCAGCAACAGCGAGGACTGCAGATGCTGGAGATCAGGGTCAAGATTAGAGTGGTGCTGGAAAAGCACAGCAGGTCAGGCAGCATCCAAGGAGCAGATGATTAGGGCTCCAGCCTGAAACGTCGATTTACCTGCTCCTCAGATGCTGCTTGACCTGCTGTGCGTTTCCAACACCATCGTAATCTTGACCCAAGTTGATGTGGTCGTTTAGAAAGGATATATTATGTTGGCTTTCACAAGCTGGGGCACTGAATTTCAGAGCAGTGAGGTTATGCTACAGCACTATAAAGCCCGGATTAAATCATTGTTATGAAGTTGAAGGTGTGTTTAGTACCTTTAAAGCGAGAGTGAATGTTGTTCTGCACTGAGAGCTGGAAGCACCTGTCATATGAATAGCTAGCAGTCTCAGAGTAGACTGGAAAATATGAAGCATGCTGTGAAACAGATACCTTGAGTTTTGGTTGCGGTTTTGACAACAATTCGAATTTAACCAATCAGTTTAAATTACGCCCCGGTAAACTAAAGTCAATCGATTTTGAATTTATTGTTTTCCCAACATCCAAACAATGAGATGATCCAATGTTGAGGGGGATAAAAGAGGCAGGCAGTTCGAGAGTTAGACTGAGAGTAACTGTCATCTAGAGAGAGAGTGCCATGTAAAACTCTCTCTGTCAACGATACCGTTTCTGTATGAAACATCCCTGCACTAAAATTCAGAAGACAAACCAGGGTGATCTTCAGCTGAAGGAAGGAGGAACTGGAGATGACAGATGCTGTGTGATTTTGAAATTAAGTTGATGTAATTTTAAGACGGGCTTGTCTTATTGGAACATTATGTTGTTATAAAGTTGGAGGCAGATACCAATCATTTCAAAGAAAGAGGGGCTTAGAGTTATGAATAGCTGTTGTTCTATGTTCACTTTTAGAGTTAAAGAATAAATTGATGTTATTTATCCTTAAAGAGTAGAATTTGGGATTTGTCACTCGTACTTTAACAGCTTACGAGACGAGTTGAGTTTTCTGGCTGTTTGAGTTAATTAGCGGAAGGGTTCATTTCCACACGTGGAGCATTGTGTTCAGTTCTGGTCGCCTTGTCATAGCAAAGATGTGGAAGCAAAAGAGAGGTTGCAGAGGATTTCCTGCAGTGAAACAGAAATATTGACACACACCACACACAGCAAGTGAAATATTGTGAAAGTCACCACGCGAAAAAGTAAATACTGCCAGATTCTCCATGTCTGTATAAATATCAGTGTGTCACTGTGTGTATAGTATGCCTGTATTGATGACTGTGTATCTGTGTGTGCATGCGCATCAGTGTATCTGTGTGCCTGTATTAGTATCAGTGTGACTGCATCAGTTTCTCTGTGTGTGTGTCTGTGTATTTGTATTCATTTTTGTATGTCTTTGCCTGTCCGTATTCGTCTCTGTGTGTACCTGCGTGTCTCTGTGTGTATCCGTGTGCATAGCGGATCTGTCAGCCTCTGTGGTGTTTAAAGTGAAGCAATTCCCCCTCTGCTGACCTTCACACTCTACTACATCGACGGCATTCGTGATGAAGTGTTCCGACCCAAAACGTTGATTTTCCAACTCCTCGGAGGCTGTCTGACCTGCTGTGCTTTTCCAGCACCACACTCTGGACTCTGATCTCCAGCATCTGCAGACCTCACGTTCTAACATCAGAGTTTCAGTCTGGGAGGGAAGCAGCTCACAGCACCATCCAAACTGACAGCACCGTCACCACACACGCACATGCACACACACATATAGGCAGGTGTAGGGAGGATCGTAATTGTACTGAGGACTCTAAGAGTGGAGAATGCTCATGTAGAGTAATGTTTGTTCTCCTTCTCCTCCTTCGTGAAACAGAGTGTACACAATAATGAGTATTTCCACTGCAACTGCATCAATCAAGGTCGACCGAACCATTTGTAAGGTGATATAATGCGTTTATTGCACGTTCTTTAACTTGAAATCTTTTGTAATGCACTCTTACAAATTATAAGTGAGAAAGGATTGAAAAGTTCTGAAATTAACCCAATGAGGGTGGTAATATCTCAGGAAAAGCGTCGTTAGGTATCAGATGAAACGAATATGTGCTTCAAAAAGCGTTATTTGAAAACCCAAGCAGTTACGCAATATGAGAGATTCACAGAATTTGATGTCCTCTGAGAGAGAGAAAAAAATCTAACACTTGTGCAGTGGCATGGGGAGGCCAGCAGAAGGTGACATCGTATGACCCTACACTTAACATTGACAGACAGTAGAAATGGGGGAAGGGGGCAGGGTGTTGATCTCAGATTCAGTGGATTTACCACAAAAACCACAAAGGCCATATTTCACAGAGATGACGACAGAGATGCACACAAACATACATAGACACATTATACACACAACACATATAGATATAGATTTGAACACTTACACACTAACACATGCACACTCCCGCACACAGAAAAAAAGTTTATTTAAGATAGAGATAAATACGTTTTTCATTAATAAGGAAACAATTGATCAGTTCGCGAATGCAAAAGAATGCGGCTCAGAAACATTTCACACTTGATCAAACGGCACAGCAGATCCAATTGGCTAAATGGCTTAATTCCACGCCAACTTGCTATTTTCTGAAGTGATTCAATTTTGAAGGTCGAATACAAATGCAGATTACAGGGTCAAACATAGCATTCTTGGCTGCGTGGAGAAACAGGCGGATTTTAGGGTCCACGTTCATAGGTATCACCAAGTTGTCAACTCAAGTTGATAGGGGTATTAAGAGAAGTGGCTTTTAATTGCTGTAATTTTCCCAGATTTCAACACTTCATTTGACAGTTCATTCCAAACACTCCGAGAAAAGGTTACCACTTTTATCTCTTTTAAAGCTTTTCACCTCACCTTCAATCTGTGTGCTCTAGTTTTGAACTTCCCCAACCTCAGAAAATGTCCTTGGTTATTCGCCATTTCCACGGCCCTCATGATTTTATAAACCTCTATCTGCCGCTTCCGGTTGTCAGTTCCAGCTGTCCGCTGCAGTGGCCAGTGTATTAGGTCCAGGTCGATGTGCTTATTGATTGAATCTGTGGATGAGTGCCATGCCTCTGGGAATTCCCTGGCTGTTCTCTGTTTGGCTTGTCCTATAATAGTAGTGTTATTCCAGCCGAACCCATGTTACTTGTCATCTGAGTGTGTGGCTACTTAGGATAGCTGGTCATGTCGTTTCGTGGCTCGTCGTGACAAGCCTGGGACACAACCAGACAGAACGGATTCAGGATGATCCAGGTAATGATTACAGACGCACACAACAGACTACACAAATACAGACAAGAAATTGCGCGCCAAAAATCGTTAATTTCAAAAACCACCAATCAGGATTGGACCCGGACCATAGAACAGGCCATCACCATAGTACAGAACAGGACCACACACCGCAAAAAAGGCACTAAAAGAAAAAATGGCCAAACTAACACATAACAGAGAGGACACCACAACACACTCCTGGGTTAGAAACATCTCCCACAGACAGCTCACAGACACGGAAAGAACAACACTGGCCAAGGGACTCAATTACAACCACAGGGTCGCCAAGACAGCAGACTTCCTAGCAGCACTACAATGCACACTCAGAAACGAAGGACTGACAGAAGAGACACAACAAACAGTGAGACAAAGTATCGTACCACTGATAACAAGGAAAAGACAAACACATTAACTCAACACCAAGGAGAGGGAAGCAGTAATAGCACTAAAAAACGATAAGAACATAATCATACTACCAGCAGACAAAGGCAGAATGACGGCCATCCTGGACAAACCAGACTACATCCAAAAAGCGCAACAACTACTTACTGATACCAACACCTACCAAAAGAGGGAGTTTGACCCCACGCCACAGCTCGCCAATAGGATAAACAACACATTAAGGAACCTACAAAAAAACGGACAGATAACCAGGTTTGATCTACAGAGAATGAAACCTGAAAGCAACAACACCCCCAGATTATATGGACTACCTAAAGTGCACAAACCAGACACCCCACTCAGACCCATAGTATCACTACAAGGGACACCATCACACAAACTGGCTAAAGAACTGCAGTAGAAACTGAAACACCTGATCAACTGATCCAGACACTCTATACAGTCAACACAGGAATTCTTGGACATCATCAGAAATATACACATAGACAAGGAAGAGATTATGGTCTCATTTGATGTAACGGCACTGTTCATCTCTATCGACAAAACCCTAGCCAGAGAAACAATAGCCAACCTGCTGGACATACATAACAGACAACAAGACCGGGAACCTATCAACAAAGACTGCATACTCAAACTACTGGACCTGTGTCTCACAACACACTTCATATTCAACAACCAATATGTGAACAAATCAACGGCACACCCATGGGCTCACCCATCTCTGGACTCATAGCAGAAGCGGTAATGCAAAGGTTAGAACAAACAGTCTAACCGCAAATTCAACTCAAACTCTGGGTCAGATATGTGGATGATAACTTTGTAATCATTAAAAACACAGAAATCGAGAACACACACCGGATCATCAACGCAACACTCACAGGAATCCGATTCACGAGAGAGGAAGAAAAGGACAACCAACTCCCATTCCTAGACGTTATGATACAGAGAACGCCGAACGGAGAATTCACCACAAAGCTATACAGGAAAGCCACACACACAGACCAAGTCCTAAACTACGAAAGCAACCACCCCAACACACACAAAATAAGTTGCATCATGACACTGTTCGAAAGGGCCACACCACACTGCAGTACACCAGAACTGCAAAAAGAGGAAGAAGAACACCTATACAATGTCTTTGCCAAAAACTGATACCTCCGCAATTTCATCATCAGATGCCTAAGGGAAAGACAACGAAATGAGGACATGCCACAACCCAAAGTACTAGCCATACCCTAACCTACATCAAAAACATTTCTGAACTGACAGCCAGACCACTAGAATTCATAACAGCACACAAGTCAACAGCCACTCTCAGACAACAACTCACCAGGACAAAGGACCCGATATCCAGCATGAGCAAAACCAATGTGGTGTACAAAATACCATGCAAGGACTGCACAAAACACTACATAGGACAAACAGGAAGACAGCTAGCTATCCGCATCCATGAACACCAACTAGCCACGAAACGACATGACCAGCTATCCTTAGTAGCCACACACTCAGATGACAAGCAACATGAGTTCGACTGGAACAACACTACTATTATAGGACAAGCCAAACAGAGAACAACCATGGAATTCCTAGAGGCATGGCACTCATCCACAGATTCAATCAATAAGCACATCGAAATGGACACAATATACCGGCCACTGCAGCGGACAGCTGGAACTGACAATCGGAAGCGGCAGATAAAAATCACGTTAAATGCCGGAGGAAACATCACAGAAGCGCTTCACAGGAGGCTCCCAAGCACTGAGGATGTCACCTAAACAGGGGACGAAACGTCTGCAACACAAATTCCCAGCTCGGCGAACAGAACCACAACATATATTCAACTCATTCCACCAAAACAAATTACACTATTTCCCAGCTGCTTTTAGATCTGATGCATGCTGAGTGGACTGAAAACTTTAACTCTGTTTTTCTCTCAACAGAAGCTGCCAAACCTGTTCCGTTTCCCCAGCACTTTGTATCTTTTTGTTTCAGATATTCAGTAGCTTTCTTTTTTTTATTTAATGTTTCTTTTTGGTATTTCATGGGATGTCAGCGTCACTGTGAAGGGCAGCATTTGATGACCATCACTAATTGCCCTTAATTGTGATCATTCCACAAGGCAGTACAGAGCCAAGCACATTGTTGTGGGTCTGAAGTCAGTCTCAATCCAGACCAAATAACGATGTTAGATTTCTTTACCAAAGCACATCAATGAAACAGATAGATTTTTAGACAAAAATCGCCTCGTTTTATGGTTGCAGTTCGTGCATTTGTTTTTATTTCGCTTCTTATCACTTGAATTTAAGTTCTGCGATCAGCTGTGGTAGGATTTGAGACAGTATCTTTAGTATTCTAACCTGTGCCTCTGAATTACCTATCCAGCGACATTACTACTCTGACACGGTGTCCCTATCGTGAACATACTTTAGAGACATTACAAGTTTGTGATCGATTTATTCGTAACTGGAGCAGTGGCCAGAAGACAACTGTAACTGTAAAGTATGACCTTTCACAAGGCATAGGCAATGGTTTATTCAGCAACGGCACTGACACAATGGTGGAGACTCAGGGTATTATGAAGCTGGTAGTGGGCAGATTTGGTGATGGAGACAATACCAAGACATACATCAGTTCAACGCAAAAAGGGTCCTCACAGTTTTGTTTCAGACGTCTGTGAGGGAGGAGTCTGAAATTTGTGTATAATGAATGGATTTTATAATGGAACTAGATACAATAGTTTCTGTCTTTACCAGATAGAGATAACAAAAAAGCAATGAAGTTCCACATGGCTTATGGAATTAATAAATAGATAGAGAGTGAAAAACTTACCAGGAACACCAACAATAGCGAGGGTGGGATAATAACCTGCCTGAATAATCATCAGTGCACCGTATATTTGCCATGATAATGTTGACCTAGGCCAGGAAAACAAGAAAAGACCATCGGATAAACTCCTGTGCATTGTTGTAACATTCCAGTCTATTGTTCTCAGATACTGATCGATTATTGGAATATTCCAGTCTAATATTCTCAGGTTATGATCCATTACTGGAACATTCAAGTCTGTTGTTCTCAGATTCTGATATCTCCTCTCCCTGCCTCTGTAGCTACTGACTCCGTTAGTGTTGGAGGTGATGTGTCTGCTGCTACCATGGGATAAAGCACCGAAAGACGTCCCTTACTAATAGGAGAGAGAAAGCTCTATTGACACAGTTTGAGTGTCCATAGAGACTGACATCAATCACAGTTACTGAACAACGAGTTCCAGTTAACCCCTTTTTCTACAGCATTTTCAGCTCACATTAACAAACTGAAATGGATTGGATGGCGACATCATTAGGTATTGGTCTCATCTCCAATCACTAGTGAAGTCAGTGCTGAGGTGGGGGTGGGGGGGTCTGATGGATGTTTTCTTTTCGCAGATGAGATGTTTCTGCTGTGTTGTTCATGTTCAATGTTGTAATGGCTTGAAGCCCCAAAAATCACACAATCAAGTTGTTGTTATTGTGCTGTTCTCTCCTCCGCTCGAACAATTGCCAACCAAAAGATTGTCCCTGGGCAGAGTTGCCCTGGCCTTACAGAGGAAGTTTGTACAGGTGTGGACATTACTCTGACTGCTGTCTGAAGGCAATGCTGAAATGTCAATACACAAGTTGCGCTCAAGTTTTTTTTTAATTGGCATGCATCTTATTGCTGTTTTATTCGCTTTAAATCAGTGAGAATTACATTTTTTTACTTCAGTCCAAAGGGAAAATAAATGGCATGAACAAAGACCTTGTTCATTAAAACTAATGGATTAATGAAAAAGGGACAGAATGAAAATAACATTAGGTTATGTCAGGGCCCGGGTGTCCTTGGAGAAGGAGCACGCGGTGTCCACCAACATCCTGGAGTTGTTCAGGGAGAGGTCGGTGCCGCAGGGAGTAGAGTGCATTATTTCCCCCTCCAACTCTATTTTGATTAAGTCCCTGCCCTCCCCTTCACTGTTTTGATCACACAGAACTACCCTTTGATGTGAAGGGCAGTGCTTGTCACCGGCCAGCCGGGTGTTTTCCTTTCTTCCTGTTGGTGGAAATTGAATAAAGATTCGTACACTTTGTGTTTTTCAATGTGTCTCACACCTGCACACACACAACAGGGGTGCTGGGGTAAAAATAAGCACTACCGCAGTTAGGCGGTAGTGTGTGGGTTAAATTTTAAAGAAAAGAAAAAAAAGAAAAAAATGAACAGGAGTTTTTTGTCACTGGCCATTCGGGTGTTTTCCTATCTTCCTGGTGGTGGAAATTGAATAAAGATTCGTACACCTTGTGTCTTTCACTGTGTCTCATACCTGAAAAAAAAAACAGGAGTGCCTGTTTGATCACGACGCATCACCCTTTGATGTGAAGAGAAAAATGAAAATAACATTAGTTAGGAGACAGAAAGGAATGGGAACAGTGGTTGTGGAGATTTGAGGGGAATACAACGATAATCCCCCAGTCACCATAACGCTTTTTGGCAGACAGAATGAAATGCAAAACAGAGCAATGAAACTGAGATAGAACGCTGATTGCTGATGTGGCTCTGTGGGTCAGGGATTAGCGCTACACTACACAGTGCTCGGGGTCTGGTTTGATTCCAACCTCAGGCGATTCACTGTGTGAAGTTTGCATCTTCTTCCCAGGTCTGTGTGTATTTCATCCCACAGTTCAAAGATGTGCAGATTAGGTGAATTGGCCAAGCTAATCTTCTCACTGTGTTCACCGAAGTGTAGGTTAGGCACATTAGTGAAGGGTCAATATCTGGGGTAGAAGAATGGGTCTGTGTAGGCTACTCTTCCAAGGACCTGTTTCCACATTACATTCATTCGATGAATGTGAACAGGAAATATCAAACGGAAAGAATAGTATGCTACATAAGTGTTTACTGAGTGGATATACTGTTCGACAGGGTTGTGCACATATAGAACATAGTACATTACAGCGCAGTACAGATCCTTCTGCCCTCAATGTTGCGCCGACCTATGAAACCAATCTGAAGCCCATCTAACCTACACTACTCCACTTTTCATCCATATGCTTATCCAACGACCACTGAAATGGCCTTAAAGTTGGCGAGTCAACTTCTGTTGCAGGTAGTGCGTTCCACACCCCGCTCCTCTTTGAGTAAAGAAACCACCTCTGACATCTGTCCATTACATCTCAATTTAAAGCTAGGTATCCTCCTGCTAGCCATTACTATCCAAAAACAGGCTCTCGCTATCCAGCCTATCTAATCTCTGATTATATTATATGCCTGAATTAAGACACCTCTCAACAGTCTCTCAAAAGAAAACAGCCTCAAGTCCCTCAGCCTTTCCTCATAAGACATCCATACTAGGCAACAACCTAGTAAAGCTCATCTGAACCCTTTCCAAAGATACCACATCCTTCAGTGAATGAGGTGACCAGAACTGTGTTCAATAGTCCAGCTGCAACATGACCCAATGGCTCTGAAACTCAATCCCTCTACTAATAAAAACAAACACACCATATTCCTTCGGAATAACCCGATGAAACTGGGTAGCAACATTCAGGGATCTATGTACATGGACACTGAGGAATCTCTACTCATCTACACGACCAAGAGTCTTACCAAGAGCCCAATACTGTGCATCCCTGTTGCTCCATCCAAAGTAAAATACCTGACATTGTTCCACATTGCATTCCATTTGCCACCTCACAGCCCAGCCTCCAAATTATCTGTGTCCTGCTGTAACCCACAACATCATTTGGCACTATCCACAACTCTAGCACCCTTAGTGTCATCTGCAAATTTACGAACGTATCCTTCTACGCCATCATCCAGATCGTTTATAAAAATGACAAAACAGATCCTTGCGGTACACCACTAGTAACTGAACTCCAGGATGAACATTTCCCATCAGCTACCACCCTCTGTCTTTTTTCAGCCAGCCAATTCCTGATCTAAACCGCGAAATTACCCTCCAACCCATGCCTCTGTATTTTTTGCAATAGCCTATCGTGGGGAAAAATGTGAGGACTTCAGATGCTGAGATCAGAGCTGAAAATGTGTTGCTGGAACTCTCCTGCTGCGCTTCTCCTATCGTGGGGAACCTTACCAAACGCTTTACTGAATGTCATATGCACTACTTCAACCGTTTTACCCGCATCCACCTGTTTGGTCACCTTCTCAAAAAATTCAATAAGGTGTGTGAGGCACGACTTACCCTTCACCAAACCGTGTTGACTATACCTAATCAAATTATTCCTTTCTAGATGAGTATAAACCCTATCTCTTTAACAATTTCAACACTTTACCCACAACCAAAGTAACGCTCACTGGTCTATCATTCGACTCTACTCCCCTTCTTGAATAAGGTAACATTTGCTATCCTCCAGCCTTCTGCACTATTCCTGTAGACAATGACAACATTAAGATCAAAGCCAAAGGCTCTGCAATTTCGTCCCTGGCTTCCCACAGAATCCTAGGCTAAATCCCATCCAGCACAGGGGAGTTATCTATTTTTAAACTTTCCAGAATTGCTAACACCTCTTTCTTGTGAACCTTTATCCTATCTAATCTGCTGACTTGTATCTCAGGATTCTCCTCGTCAGCATTGGCTATTTTCTAGTGTGAATACTGATGAAAAAAATGACTTAGCGCTTTCCCTATCTCCTCTGACTCCAAGCACAAATTCCCACTACTACACCTGATAGGCCCTAATGTTATTTTAGTCATTTTTAAAAATCCTGATATAGTTATCGAAAGCCTTCGGGTTTTCCTTGACCCAATCAACCAACGACTTCTCATGTCCCCTCCTGGCTCTTCGATGCACAGAATACTCAGAATTAAAAACCACGACATGAATAACACAATGTGCAGGGCCATGGAAAGAATACGGAACAACATCAGTAGAAATATAGCTCATTACGTGCTGATACAGAGATGTTGGCTCCAGTAACCACCGCCTTTGTTATAATAATGATATACAATTCTAAAGTGTTAAAATAAAACATTCAGGCCATCGAGCTGACAATGATCCTCTGAAGAACATTGCACCCAGATCCACCTCCTACACGATTCCTCTATCTCCCCTTGTTAAAGAAAGTAATTGCAGATAAACAATTGGGAAGAATCAGAAACACCTGGACAAAACACTTGCAGACACGGGAAGAATATGAAAGCTGAATACAGACGGTGGCCCTAGGGTGGAATTGGGCGCATGTTCCCATGTGCTTCGAGACAGCTGTGCTAACCACTGAGCCACCGTGCCACCCACCCAAATATGTCACTGTGCTAGCGTATACGAGGGAACTTGGAAATCTCAGATACAAGTGGAAAATATTGGTGAAACTAAGGCTGATGAGTCAGTATCTTGAGAGTGAAAGAGAGTAAACATATTGAGACGAACATGACTCTGTTCTGAAAAAGTCATATTGATCTCAGAACGTTCATTCTCTTTCTGCTCAGATGCTACTGAACTTGTTGAAGTTTTCCAGCAATTCCAACTTCCTTTTTCTTTTGGAGTGTGGATGTTTTTCTGATATGATAGAGAACAGTGAAACTGCCATTTCAGTTAGCTCTCATGTATTTGGTTATGGTCATTGAATGAAAAATTAAAAACTTTTTATTTGACAGAGACCTAAATATTAATAATATTTTCTGTGTCATAAATCACCATGAAAATGTTGAATTCAGTGGCCATGAATCACATGATCAATCCTCAATAAGTAACCAATTGAATTAAGGATCCCAATCATTACCTCAGTATCATATCATGCTCCTGGTGTCACTCGGGTCATACTTATTCAGAAAGATCTTACATTTCTGAAACTTTAGATGAAACTGTGGAAACATAAGGTACATTGATACAGGGCATAGTCATCCACGGGTTTTGGAAGGAACTAGCATGGGCAGATTTTACGTGTCAAACACAATCACTCTGGAAAAGGCGACATAGAGCAGCCTACTTGAATCTCTTCTGTCCAATGGATGCACATACACACGGAGCTGCTTGTAGGCGCATTCCGAGATGTTTTAACAACTGGTAGTGAAGGAAGAGCAATTTAGTTCCTAGTCAGGATGACATGTAACTTTGAAGATAACTTGTAGAGATTGTTTTCCCATTGTTCCCATTACCAGTGCAGATTGTTCTCTAATTCCCATTAATCACAGTTTTGCTCAGGATCCTTGATCCGACTGTCAGTCAAGGCCTGCTTCATTGAAAGGGAAGTCTCTCTGATCTCACATCAAATTATATTGGAAGATCAGTTGAAAGAACAAGGAGCAAAAGACAAGAATACTGTTTGTTTGAACAATATCCTCACAACATACAAAAGAAAATTGATACGTGGACTTTCAATTCTGTCCGAAGATGTTTGTTGGTGTTGAGGCTGTTTGGTTAAGTGTTGTGTTAAAGGGACAAGAAGAAACTCCACTCTGTACCAATAGTTAACAAAGCCATCCTGTTCATAGCGCATCAGACAGTGGCAAACATGCTGATTTCTGTTGCTGTTGGACAGTGATCATTTCAAACGCACCGTTCACTGATGACATGTAGAAGCACAGAATTCAGCAATATCCAGCATTTAGTTTGAGAGCAAAAAGCGAAAGGGAGAGTCAGGGAAACTGGGAGTGATAGGGAAGTGGTGTGATACACAGTGCGAGAAGTGTGAAGGGAGATGGTCAGTGGAAGGGTATGTCACAGCAGAAGGGGCAACGCAACGAAAGTAGGTGGAGAAGGAAAGAATATGAAGGGGAGGAGGTGGTGTGTCAGAAGGGCCATCTGTGGCAGGGAAAACCATGCAGTTGGAAAATGAGATTAGTGGACAATCAAACATCACTGTTAAGGAAAAGTGGGATCTGGTTTCCTTTGAATATGAGGAAAATGTTTTTTATACATCCACTCTACATTTCTGTATCTCCATCAAGTGCAGACATTTTCTTTTCTCTCCAATTCATTATCTCAACATTTTGTCACTTAATGTCACTAAACAAAATCCAGAACGGTGGGTGTTTTTTTTTCTATGAATTTGCTTCCAATTCAATGCAGAAATGAGAATGTGATTTGATCTTCTACTGCATGCTTATAATGCAGCATTTAATTGAATCTTTATCCTCATCGCCTTATTCTTTCAAACAAACTTCAGTATGAGCCTGCATCCATCCTGCAGATTAAAAAAAAAGTTCCCTGTGTTCTGACGGGGTTGCAGGGAATGTTATAAAGAATGAGCTGCGGGCCCACATAAAATGGAAATGCTGCAGTGCACAGTACCAAAAGCGACTCCAAGATTAATGATGTACAAGCAGAGGACCGGGGTATAAAAGCAGAATTCAGTTCCATGTCCAAAATACTCTTTGTAGCTCCCTAATAAAAGCCCTCTCCTGCATCATGCTGCAAATTCACCAAAAGAGGGAAAACTATAGACTGGAATTATCAATTCTTCCTCTGCAACAACGACTGTAGAACAATTAGAAAATCAAGTTGTGTTTCTGATATTCATACACGTTGATGATAAGAATGTGGGAGATGGGGTGGGGGTTAGAGCATGATAAACAATGTTGTGGATGACACAATGATTATTCCGGTGGTTCACAGTGAGGACGGAAGTGTTAGGTTACAGGAGGGTACAACCGGATTGTTCAGATGGCCAGATCAATAATCGAAAAACTTAACACTGCAATATGTGAGATAGAATATAGAACATAGAAAAATACAGCGCAGTACAGGCCCTTTGGCCCTCGATGTTGCGCCGATCCAAGCCCACCTAACCTACACTAGCCCACTATCCACCATATGCCTATCCAATGCCCGTTTAAATGCCCATAAAGAGGGAGGGTCCACCACTGCGACTGGCAGGGCATTCCATGAACTAACGACTCGCTGAGTAAAGAATCTACCCCTAACATCTGTCCTATACCTACCACCCCTTAATTTAAAGCTATGCCCCCTATACCTACCACCCCTTAATTTAAAGCTGACTCCATACGTGGAAAAAGGTTCTCATGGTCAACCCTATCTAAACCCCTAATCATCTTGTACACCTCTATCAAGTCACCCCTAAACCTTCTTTTCTCCAATGAAAAGAGCCTCAAGTGCCTCAGCCTTTCCTCGTACGATTTTACTACCATACCAGGCAACATCCTGGTAAACCTCCTCTCAACCCGTTCCAGTGCCTCCAAATCCTTCCTCTTGTATGGCGACCAAAACTGCACACAATACTCCAGATGCGGCCGCACCAGAGTCTGATACAACTGCAACATGACCTCAGGACTCCGGAACTCAATTCCTCTACCAATAAAAGCCAGTACGCCATATGCATTCTTTACCGCACTATTTACCTGGGTGGCAACTGTCAGAGATCTGTGTACATGGACACCAATATCCTTCTGCTAATCCACACTACCAAGTATCCGACTATTAGCTCAGTACCCCATCTTTTTGTTACTCTTACCAAAATGAATCACCTCACACTTACGTCCATTGAACTCCATTTGCTACCTTTCTGCCCAGCTCTGCAGCTTATCTATATCCCGCTGTAACCTGACACACACTTCCTCACTGTCAACAACTCCACCGACTTTTGTATCATCTGCAAACTTGCTCACCCAACCTTCTCGCACCTCCTCCAGGTCATTCATAAAAATGACAAACAGCAATAGTCCCAAAACAGATCCTTGCGGAACACCACTAGTAACTGCACTTCAAGCTGAACCTTTGCCATCAACTACTACCCTCTGTCTTCTTCCAGCCAGCCAATTCCTAATCCAAACCTCCAACTCACCCTCAATGCCATACCTCCGTATTTATTGCAGTAGCCTATCATGGGCAACCTTAACAAACGCCTTACTAAGATCCATATACACCACATCTACCGCTTTACTCTCGTCCACCTCCTTAGTTACCTTCTCAAAGAATTCAATCAGGTTTGTGAGGCACGACCTGCCCTTCACAAAACCATGCTGACTATCCCTGATCACATTATTCCTATCCAGATGTTCATAAATCCTATCCCTGACAATTCTCTCTAAGACTTTGCCCACAACAGAAGTGAGACTCACCGGCCTATAGTTACTAGTGTTATCCCTACTCCCCTTCTTGAACAAGGGAACCACATTTGCTATCCTCTAGTCTTCTGGCACTATTCCCGTAGACAACGAGGACATAAAAATCAAGGCCAATGGCTCTGCAATCTCCTCCCTTGCTTCCCAGAGAATCCTGGGATAAATGCCATCAGACCCAGGGGACTTATCTATTTTCACCCTTTCCAGAATTTCCAACACCTCTTCCCTACATACCTCAAAGCCGTCCATTCTAATTAATTGTGACTCAGTATTCACTTTGGCAACAGTGTCCTGTTCCTGAGTGAATACTGACGTAAAGTATTCACTCAGTGTCTCCCCAATCTCTTCAGCCTCCATTTCCCACTACTATCCTTGACTGGACCTATTCCTACCCTCGTCATCCTTTTATTCCTGACATACCTATAGAAAGCCTTTGGGGTTTCCCTAATCCTACCAACTAAGGACTTTTCATTTCCCCTCCTTGCTGCTCTTAGCTCTCTCTTCAGATCCTTCCTGGCTACCTTAAATCTCTCAATCGCCCCAATTGAACCTTAACTCCTCATCTTTACATAGGCCGCCCTCTTCCCTTTAACAAGGGATTCCTATTCCTTATTAAACCACGGCTCCCTCACACGACCCTTTCCTCCCTGCCTGACAGGTATATACTTATCAAGGACACTCTTTAGTTGCTCCTTGAACAATCTCCACATATCATTTGTGCCCTTGCCTTGATACCTACTTTTCCAAGCCACGCATCCTAAGTCGTGCCTCACCGCATCATAATTTCCCTGCCCCCAGCTATAACTCTTGCCCTACAATGCACACTTATCCTTCTCCATCATTAGAGTAAAAGTCCCCGAATTGTCGTCATTGTCCCCAAAGTGCTCACCTACCTCCAATTCTAACACCTGGCCTGGTTCGTTCCCCAGAACCAAATCCAATATGGCCTTACCTCTTTTTGGCCTGTCTACTGCACTTTGAAAGAATAACAACACAAGAGAGTACTCAAACCATGAAAATGGCTAGATTTGCTTTTGCTTTACTTTGGAGCAGAGAAGGTTATGGTGAGAACCTGACAGAGGTGTATAACCGCATGAGAAGTATAGACAGAGTGAACAGACAGCAGCTGTTCCCCTTAGTCAAACGGTTAAATATAAGCGGACACACGTTTAAAGTGAAAGACAAGAGGTTCAGTGAGGATTTGCGAAATCTGTTTTGAACCCAGAGGGTGATATGCTTCTGGAATGCATTGCCTGTGAGGGTTGTTGATTAAGGAAACCGTACAAACTTGGCAAAACACTTGTATCAGCACTTGATGGTGCCAGATTTGATAGGCATCTTCTTTATTATACGATTCCATGATATATTGTGAAGCACCACCCAAGGGTAATTGTTGGTTTGATCCATCGAACAAGTAAGTAGGGAGATTAGAAATCAGCATCATCTCATGGAGCATCAGTACTTACTAAACCAAGGACAGCTCATCTATCTCTGAAAATATTCAAGATAATTCACTTGCTCAGTGTAAGTTTCATTCAATAAGCCAACCAACATTATTCCAGCTGTTTGACACCATTAGTTTAAGGACACCAATAACATAGAAACAAACTTTCCTTCATTGTTATATCGACTTCTAGTTGTAAGGTTGTTATTTCTCTGCAGAATAATAAATTCCTTGCCACATATTCGCTTTGACAAAGAGTCAGTTTTCCTGCGTTTTTCTGCCAGATGTTCATCACAGTACAGCGGCTTGTTTAACACTACGTCCACTACCAGTAATACTTACGCCAAGCTAAACTGGCACATGAGATGCACAGCTGGTACCCCCTCCCAACAGCCACTTGGATGGGCTAACACCAAGTGAACTGAAACTTCTCAACGGCAATTAATGTTGGACTAGCTCCATTAAAATCCCAAATGAATTTTTGAAAAATTCAATTTCCTAATAATAAATGAACAATGTAACCATGTTTATTGTTCTGATGAGTTTGTTGCGGACTTTGAAGTAGTGTGATGCATTTGCAGAAATCATTTCGTGAATACATTGAAATAAAAGGCCAACTGACAGCCCAGGTCACGAATAACACAAGTTAATGCAGCATTAAATCAGCAGCTGAATGAGCACAAAATGCCAGAGCAGAGTGGGCCACGCACCTTGAGGTAATTTTCATTAATGTAATTTGGTGTTTTCTGGCTGGTGTAGACATGTTGCGCTGAATGGCCTGCTTGTGTTCCATAAGACTATCACTTTAATTCTTGAAAACAGAAAATATCTAACCATTTACATAGCTTGTGAGCATCAATTGGTGATAAATATAATCTCCAAGGTCACATTGCATTCTGACTTGAATCGAAACCATTTTCCCTTCACTGTCACTTGTTCAGAATCCTGTAACTCTCTCTGAAACAAATATGTTCGTGTTCCTGCATCAAGAGGACTAATGGGGTTCACTAACACATTATGAGTGGAACTTAAACGTAGGCAACAGATCGGTGGTTTTTCTAATGAAACTCACCTCACAACAACAACTGAAAGGAAGCTGCACTATTAAGACGTATATTCGACATTATCTAATTGCTAAAGCAGTTTCAAAAGAGTTTTTCACTTGTTTAAAAAACACATTTGGAAAGTTGTGCCCATCACTCTGAAAGGAAAAATTTTCATGTTCATGAGAATGATCTCCTAATTTTTCGGTAGCTGAAGACAACAAAAAAGTAGAAACTAGCATCAGGCGTAAGTGTTCCTTCTTTGCCCTTACAACGTTAGTGTGTCATTCTTAGTCAAGAATCTGCCTGCCTCTGCCTTAGGAATATTCAATGTCCATCGCTCTCTGGGATAAGAGTTTCACAAATACACAACACTTTGAGAGGGCTGAAACAACCCACATTTTATGTAATGAGATATTCTTCAGTTTTACTTTCCATCCACTTATTGTAGTCTCTCATACAAACTGAAGTATTATTTCAGAATTCATATTAAAAAGACTATGCAGAATATTCTGAGGTTAAACAAGATCACATATTGCCCAGCTAAACTCCAGAAGATATAGGGCCAGTCTGGTCAATATTTCCTCCTGAAGTACAATTCTTCACAGGAGTCAGTTGAGTGAATCTTCTCTGGACTACTTTGCATGTCATTATGGCCATAGCTCTTTCGATGTGGTCTCACCAGTACAGTGTAAAACTGTAGAAAATTCTTCCTACTTCTGAATGAATTCTGTTTCAAAAAAGTTTCAACATTTGTCTCCCTCTCTAAAACCCTGATGTACACGACCTTTTTTGTGTGATCCAGGTGCCTGATTCCTCTGTGCCTCAGTCCAAACTCTCCATTTAAATAATTCGTGCATTTCAATTAAACTTCCAACATATTTGAACACAGACACATTTTCCATTCTATGCTCCAATCATCAATATTTGTTGTTCATTTGACCAACTTATATTTCTTTGTTAACTCGTGTAGTCTTCATATACAAATAAAAACAAGAAAATTAAAAATATTACATTGTCAATTCCATTGGAATGTGGCAACAGCCTATGTCTTTGACCGAGTATTCTGTCTGTATTATGGAAGAATACAAATATTTGAAATTGTCTGTGTCCTCTCAAGCAGGTACACATGTTTATATTCTTCCATAATGCAAACAGAATATTTCGTCAAAGACATAGGTTGACGCCACAATTGAGTGGAATCGACAATGTCATATTTGTAGTCCATGTCCAAGCTATAAATTAGCGACAATGCTAAAGTGTTTTGCTGTGCCATCACTCAGTTCCCATCACTGAAATATGGACAGATGGTGTAGAATCTGTGTGGGTGTAATTGTGCAACAACAAAGGTTAAAAAGGCAGAAAACAGCGAGTGAGGATAAAAATGATCATGTCAGTATGGTAGCCAGTGACATGTGTTATTCCACACGGCTCAGTGTTGGGACCACGACATTTTACTTTGTAAATTAATGAGCTAGATGAATGTTCTAAGGGCATCTAGTTAACTTTTCAGATGATATAAAGATTTGTAGAGATTCAGGTAACATTGCGGAAGTGGAGAGGCTGCAGAAGGGTTTAAACACGTAAGGAGAGGGGGCAAAGAAGTGGCAGATGGAGTACAATGGAGGTAAGTGTGAGGTCATGCATTTTGGTAAGAAAAATACAGGCATGGACTATTTTCTAAATGCGGGAAAATATTTCAGTCTGAAGTGCAAAGACACTTGGGAGTTCTCGACCAAGATTGTCTCAAGGTAAACTTGCAGGTGAACCAATTGTTAGGAAACTTTTATATCACGACACAGTGTGTTTTATAATCTTATATTCACGAAAAGAACTGTAAGTCGACTCATAAACAACAACATCTGTTTATTGAACGCAATTAATATTAGAACAATAAATTGTACTATAATGCAACGAAACACATTACAAACTACCTTATGCTTTAACTTAACTTTGTATGATCGTATACCACTTCAACAGAGCATTGCCGGGCTCCACGTGCTGATTTCTCCTTCTTACGATGGACTTGGATGCGTCTTCTGCTTTGGTGGTTATTCTCGATTTACTGCGCTAAGTGGGGTTTTGCAGTGATTCTCATTCTTCAGAGTCTTCACCTCATTTTGGGAGGATATGGAGGATCTGTCAACAGAATGACCAAGTTGGATAACTCTAATCAATCAGACCCAACCAAAGGTTTGCGCTTTGATGGCCCAAGGGAGGCATTCCGTTGTCCCATTCAAATTCAACTCCAGGTTTGTATTGCCGGGTCTGTAGCTGTCAAGTTTGTTTACAAACCGTCTGTGGGTAGCTGCAGCCTGTCTGGATTCTGCAGCATGTGGATTAGCACAGAAAGTTTACTCAAGGTCGGGATCCATTTCTCAGCATGCTTTAATCATTGTTCGTTTTTGTAACTCCATGGTAATTTGTTAATGTCCATCATAATTTCGTTATTTCAGGTGGCAAGTCTGGTCACAAAGGCAAATACAATTATGGCATTTATTTTGAGAGGGCTTGAATATAAAAGCATGGATGTAATTCTGAGACTCTATAAGGCTCTAATCAGACCAAATTTGGATTATTGTGTGATGTTTTGGGCCCCATATATCAGGAAGGATACACTGCCCCTGGAGCGTGTTCAGAGGCAGTTCACATGAATGGCCTCAGGAATGAAAAGCCTAACATATGAGGTCTCTGAGATTAAACTCGCTGAAGTTGAGAAGGATGAGGGGATCTAATTGAATCATGTAAAGTACGAAGTGCCTGGCCAGAGTAGATGTCAGAAAGATGCTTCCATTGTTAGGAGGGGAAAGGACCCAAAGGCATAGTATCATAGTTAAGGGAAGACCTTTTATATCGGAGATAAGGAGAAATGTCTTCAGCCAGAGAGTGATGAATCTGTGGCAAGGATGGAAGTTTCCTTCCTTAAAGGACATTAGTGAACCAGATGAGTTTTCCCTTACAATGGATTCATGACCACCATCAGTCTCTTAATTCCACATTTGAATTCAAGCTCCATCATCTACCATGGCAGAATTCAAATCCAGGTCATCAGAACATTAGCTGGGTCTCTCGCTTAAAAGTTCAGCGATAACACTACCAAGCCACTGCCTTGCCCAGTCCTCCAAAGTGTGACTAACTTGTGTAATATGATTTGCCTGAGACTTTTCCCTCAAGCTGTGATTGATTTCCGTGTCAAATCATGGATAATCTTTCTCCATTACGCAATTCCTCTTCCTCTCACCAATATACTTTAATTGAGAGGTTACTTAGTATCTCGTTGTGTCTTTACCTTTTTTTTTAATCAGAGAGACACAACAGCACAGGCCAGGGATTGGAAACTGGGATTTTCCAGATCTCTGCGGGACTCAGTGCCATTCTCAATGTGTATCCCTCACTGGATCAGTCTAATTTCCCATTGTGTCTATTTCTCTGCCTCCTGTAGGTACTCAGGAATTTCCTGACTCAGTAGACATCCCAACTACTGGCTGTTTCGTCCATCACCTCTTTGAAGATGGTTGGTCAGCCAGTCAGACAAAGGGCAGGGAGATCTAGAGTCTTTAATAAATCCTGCAGTGACGTAAGATCACTAACAGTGAACAGAGCAGAGAGGAGTGAGAGAGCTCCAAGCATCGGCTAACAAAAGATGACATAGATACAGTGCTGGCGGGGGAGCATAGTACAGACACACCCCAGGCTCAATCACTGCCCCTACTGTCAGTTCTGTTGTTCTGAGACTCACTACTCTGCAACACTGTACCTTTGGCATGTCTTGCGGACCAACGTCTTCAATAATTTTTAACTCCAATAGCAGTTCCTGCCCCTGTAACCTCCTCCTTTCCAGATAGTCCCTGCACTTATTTGAAATATACTGCATTCCAGATTGAAATCCCTATATCTGAATATTTCTTCAGTGTAACAATATGTCTTATCTCGGTAGTCTCCTCCTCCAATAACTGAAGAAGAGTCATGCTGCACAGAAACGGTTCCTTTGGTCCGACTAGTCCATGCTGACCAGAGTCCCTGAACGAGTCACGTTTCCCTGCATTTGACCCATATTCCTTCAAACCTTCTCCTCTCCATATACCTGCCCAAATGTCTTTCCCAAATTGTTATTGTACTTTTCTCTACCACGTCCCCTGGAAGCTCATTCTATACCTGCACCATCCTGTGTTTGGAAAATTTTCTCCTCCAAACCCTTTTAAGTTTTTTCTCTCCCATCTCATAATTATGCCCTCTCGAATACAGAACATAGAACATGGCAGAGCGGTACAGGCCCTTCGGCCCTCAATTTTGCGCCAAACTGTGGAACCAATCTGAAGCCCATCTAACCTTCCCTATTCCATTCTCAATCACATGCCTATCCAATGCCCATTTAAATGCCCTTAAAGTTGGCGAGTCCACGACTGTTGCAGGCAATGCATTCCATTCCCCGACTATTCTGAGTACCTCTGGCATCTGTCCCATATCTATTAATTAATAGTAATATTAATATCTTCCTCAATTTAAAGCTATCTCTCCTCGTGCTAGGCATCGCCATCCGAGGGAAAAGGCGCTCATTGTCCACCCCATCTCATCCTCTGATTATCTTGAATGTCTCAATTAATTGGCCTCAAATATCTTCTCTCGAACAAAAACAGATTCAAGTCCATCAGCCATCCTCCGTACCAGGTAAAAAATCTCCTGAAAACCCTTTCCAAATCTTTAACACACTTCCTCTAATGCGGTGATCTGAACCAGAGGCAACACTCCAGATGTGGCCGCACCAGAGTTATAGAACATAGAACATAGAAGGATACAGCGCAGTACAGGCCCTTTGGCCCTCGATGTTGCGCCGATCCAAGCCCACCTAACCTATACTAACCCACTATCCTCCATATACCTATCCAATGCCCGCTTAAATGCCCATAAAGAGGGAGAGTCCACCACTGCTACTGGTAGGGCATTCCATGAACTTACGACTCGCTGAGTGAAGAACCTACCCCTAACTTCAGTCCTATATCTACCCCCCCCCCCTTAATTTAAAGCTATGCCCCCTTGTAATACCCGACTCCATACGCGGGAAAAGGTTCACACTGTCAACCCCATCTAACCCCCTAATCATCTTGTACTCCTCAATCAAGTCAATCCCTAAACCTTCTTTTCTCTACTGAAAACAGCCCCAAGTGTCTCAGTCTTTCCTCATACGATCTTCCTTCCATACTAGGCAACATCCTGGTAAACCTCCTCTGCACCCGTTCCAGTGCCTCCACATCCTTCCGATAGTATGGCGACCAAAACTGCACACAATATTCCAGATGCGGCCGCACCAGAGTCTTATACAACTGCATCATGACCTCAGGACTCCGGAACTCAATTCCTCTACCAATAAAAGCCAGTACGCCATATGCCTTCCACACCGCACTATTTACCTGGGTGGCAACTTTCAGAGATCTGTGTACATGGACACCAAGATCCCTCTGCTCATCCACACTACCAAGTATCCGACCAGTAGCCCAGTACCCCATCTTTTTGTTATTCTTCCCAAAGTGAATCACCTCACACTTAGCTACATTGAATTCCATTTGCCACCTTTCTGCCCAGCTCTGCAGCTTCTCTATATCCTGCTGTAACCTGCCACATCCTTCCTCACTGTCAACAACTCCTCCGACTTTCGTATCATCCGCAAACTTGCTCACCCAACCTTCTAACACCTCTTCCAGGTCATTTATAAAAATGACAAACAGCAATGGTCCCAAAACAGATCCTTGCGGAACAACGCTAGTAACTGCACTCCAAGATGAACCTTTACCATCAACTACTACCCTCTGTCTCCTTCCATCCAGCCAATTCCTAATCCAAACCTCCAACTCACCCTCAATGCCATACCTCTGTATTTTTTGACGTAGCCTACCATGGGGAACCTTATCAAAGGCCTTACTAAATTCCATATATACCACATCTACCGCTTTCCCCTCATCAACCTCCTTCGTCACATTTTCAAAGAATTCAATAAGGTTTGTGAGGCACGACCTGCCCTTCACAAAACCATGCTGACTATCCTTGATCACATTATTCCTATCCAGATGTGCATAAATCCTATCCCTTACAATTCTCTCTAAGACTTTGCCCACAACAGAAGTGAGACTCACCGGCCTGACGTTACTAGGGTTATCCCTACTCCCCTTTTTGAACAAGGGAACCACATTTGCTATCCTCCAGTCTTCTGGCACTACTCCTGTAGACAAAGAGGACATAAAAATCAAGGCCAATGGCTCTGCAATCTCCTCCCTTGCTTCCCAGAGAATCCTAGGATAAATGCCATCGGGCCCAGGGGTCTTATCTTTTTTCACCTTTTCCAGGATTTCCAACACCTCTTCTCTACATACCTCAAAACCATCCATTCTACTTATTTGTGACTCAGTATTCACATCGACGACAATGCCCTATTCCTGAGTAAATACTGAAGAAAAGTATTCATTCAGTGTCTCCCCAATCTCTTCCGCCTCCACACGCAACTTCCCACTACTATGCTTGACTGGACCTATTCCTACCCTAGTCATTCTTTTATTCCTAACATACCTATAGAAAGCCTTAGGGTTTTCCCTAATCCTACCGACTAAGGACCTTTCATGTCCCCTCCTTGCTGCTCTTAGCTCTCTCTTCAGGTCCTTCCTGGCTACCCTATAACGCTCAATCGCCCCAATTGAACCTTCACGTCTCATCTTGAGATAAGCCGCTAATCTTCCATTTAACAAGGGATTCCAATTCCTTATTAAACCACGGCTCCCTCGCACGACCCTTTCCTCCCTGCCTGACAGGTACATAATTATCAAGGACACTCAATAGTTGCTCCTTGTACAAGCTCCACATATCATTTACACTCTTGCCTTGGAGTCTACTTTTCCAAGCCACACATCCTAAGTCATGCCTCACCGCATCATAATTTCCCTGACCCCAGCTATAACTCTTGCCCTGTAGTACACACTTATCCCTCTCCATCACGAGAGTAAACATCACCGAATTATGGTCACTATCCCCAAAGTGCTCACCTACCTCAAATTCTAACACCTGGCCTGGTTCGTTACCCAGAACCAAATCCAGTATGGCCTCACCTCTTGTTGGCCTGTCTAGATATTGTGTCAGGAAACTCTCCAGCACACATTGGACAAACACTGACCCATCTAACGAACTTGAGCTATAGCTTTCCCAATCAATATCAGGAATGTTAAAGTCCCTCATAACAACCACCCTATTACTGTCACTCATCTCCTGAATCACCTTCCCTATCCTTTCTTCGATGATTCTAGGATTATTAGGAGGCCTGTAAAAGACTCCTAACAAGGTGACCTCACCTTTCCTATTCCTAACCTCAGCCCAAACTACCTCAGATGGCAAGTCCTCATCCATCGTCCTTTCCACCACTGTAATACTATCTTTGACAAGCAATGCCACACCTCCCCCTCTTTTACCCCCACCTCTGACCCTACTAAAACATTTAAATCCTGGAACCTGCAACAGCCAATCCTGTCCCTGTTCTAGCCATGTCTCCGTAATAGCCACAACATCGAAGTTCCAGGTACCAACCCACGCTGCAAGTTCACCTACCTTATTTCGTATACTTCTTGCATTGAAGTATACACACTTCAGCCACTTTCCTGTTTACAGGCACCCTCCTTTGAAATTGATGCCATGTTCCTAACCTCCCTACACTCCAGGCCCTGCACCCTGAAGCTACAATCTGGGTTCCCATGCCCCTGCAGAGTTAGTTTAACCCCCCCCCCCCCAAGAGCACTAGCAAACCTCCCCCCAAGGATACTGGTGCCCCTCAGGTTCAGGTGTAGACCATCCAATTTATAGAGGTCCCACCGTCCCCAGAAAGAACCCCAGTTATCCAAAAACCGGAATCCCTCCCTCCTGCACCATCCCTGTAGCCACGCATTTAAGTGTTTTCTTTCCCTATTCCTCGAATCTCTATCACGTGGCACGGGTAACAAACCAGAGACAACAACTCTGTTCGTTCTAACTCTGAGCTTCCAACCTAGCTCCCTGAAAGCCTGTCTAACATCCTCGGCACTCCTCCTACCTTTGTCTTTGGTGCCAATGTGGACCACGACTTCGGGCTGCTCCCCCTCCCCCTCCAGGACCCGGAAAACACGATCAGAGACATCACATACCCTTGCACCTGGGAGGCAACATACCAAACGTGAGTCTCTCTCGTTCCCACAAAACCGCCTATCTGTGCCCCGAACTATCGAGTCCCCAATTACTACTGCTCTGCTCTTCTTCACCCTTCCCTTCTGAGTAACGGGGATAGGCTCCGTGCCAGAGACCTGAGCCCCGTTACTTACCCCTACAGCATTATCTCATGGTTCTGAAACTCAATCCCTGTACCAATAAAAGGTCACATGCTGAGTGCCTTCTTAACAACCCTATCAAACTGGGTGGCAACTTTGAAGGATCTATGTCCATGGACACAGTGATCTCTCTGCTCATCTGCACTACCAAGTTCTGCTTTACCCACATCCATCTGTTTGGTCACCTCAAAGAAGTCAATAAGATTTGTGAGGCATGACCTACCTTTCACAAAACCGTGCTGACTTTCCCTCATCACCTTATTCATCTCCAGATGATTATAAATGCTAGCTTTTACATGCCTTTCCAACACTTTACCCAGAATCAAAGTAAGGCTCACCGGTCTATAATTACCAAGGTTGTGTCTATTCCCTTTCTTGGACAAGGGGACAACAATTGCTGTCCTCCAGCCTTCTGGCACTATTCCTGCAGACAATGACGACATAAAGATCAAAGCCAAAGACTCGGCAATCTCCTTTCTGGCTTCCCAGAGAAGCCAAGGATAAACCCCGTCTGGCCCAGTAGATTACCGATTTTTACACTTTCCAGAATTGCTAACACCTTCTCCTTCTGCAGTTCAATCCCATCTAGTTATGGACTCCACTACCCTGGAGTAAAGACGTTGGATAATTAACTTACCTGCATCCCTCATGGTTTTCACAACCTTTATAAGGACACCACTCAGCCACCTACGCCCAATCGAAATACGAAGAACAATGATGTAAATATTTCTGCTCATGTTCCTGCCACTACTTTGCCACAATGTTCTGGGAATCATTTGTTCAGGACCGAGGGCTTTCTCTACCTTTGTGTTCTAAGACCTCCAGCACCACCTCTTCTGTAATGGGGACTCTTTACAAGCCATCACTGTTTCTTTCTCTTTGTTTTCTAGTCTTTATCCACAATTTGTTCTGACATGAAATGGTCACTTAGGCCTTCGCCTAAGTGGTTCCACACTTGGATGGCCTCACTGATCTTTGAGGAGCCCTAATGTCCGTCCAGTTGTTTTTTTGTAGTTGTATGCTGTAGAAAATTATGTGCATTCTTCTTAACCTTATCTGCCAAATCCATCTCGTCCCCCCATGTTGCTTTCCAGCTTATCTAGCCTCTCCGATTCTGTCAAACCCTCCAGTATCAGTAACATCTACTTCAATCTTTGCTCCATTTACCGTTTCACGAAATGCTTCCTAAATCAGGATGATCAGAATTCTATGCAATACTCCAAAGCTGTGCTGACTATCCCTAATCAATCCTTGCCGTTGCAATTACATGTAACTCCTGTCCCGCAGAATCGCTCCCAACAATGTAGGCACCACTGACATCAAGCTAATTGGTGTTTATCTCCCTGGCTTTCCCTCTCAGCCTTTCCTAAACATTGGCACAACATTAGCCACCCTCCAGGTAACCTGCACATCATCCGTGGCTGTCAGTGATAGAAAAATCTCTTTATGGGACCCACAATTTCTTTCTGAGCTTCCCACAAAGTACTTGATTAGTTCCCATGGACCTATCTCCCTTATATGTATTTAAAAACCTCCAGTACCTCCTGTCATGTGGAGTCTTGTGAAGACATCACTCTTTATTTCCCTGACATTCCCTGTCTTTCAACACAGTAATTTCAAACATGATATTTTCGTTTAGGATCTCACCCATCTCCTATGGTTCCACACTTGGATTGCCCCATTCATCTTCAAGGAACCATACTCTGCCCCTAGTTAATCTTCTATTGTTAATATACTTGTCGAATCTCTTTGGATTTTCCTCAGCTTGATCTGCCAACGCTTTTTGTGGTCCCCTTTGTGCCCTCCTGATTTCCCTCTTAAGTGAATTACTCCACCCACAAAGTTCTTCAATGGATTCCCTTAATCCAGCTGGCTATATGTGACACGTGTCCACTTTTTGTTGACCAGAACCTCAATACCCCCAGTCATCCAGAGTTTCCTACTTGTGTCAGCATTGTCATTCACACTACCAGGAATATGCTGCCTCTGAACTCTCACTTTAACTCCCTTTTGAAATCTTCCCACCTGCCTGACGTCCCTTTACCTGCAAATAGCCTCCACAACCAATTGTTAAATGCTCTTGACTAATACCATCTGGATTGAGGAAAGGCCAGTTTTGATCTTTAACTTGTGCACCAGGTTTGCCCTTTTCTATGGCTATTTTCAAACTAATACGATTGTGATCACTTTGCCAAAGTGTTGCCCCACTAGCAACTCAGTCCCTTTCCCTAATTTGTTTCCCAAGGCGAGGTCAGGTTTTACCTCTTCCTGCAGTCCGACCATTTACATTTTAACTGGGACAGTTTTCTTGTACATGCCGAACAAGTTCCTCCCAACCAAGCTCTGAACACTCTCGCAGTCCGAGTCTACGTTTGGAAAGTTAAAATTCCTGACCATTACAGCCCTATCATTCTTGCAGGTATCTAAGATATCCCATCATATTTGCTGCTCAAATTCCCGCTGAAATGTTAGGGGCCTGTACTACAGTTATATCAAACTGATGTCCCATTCTCATTTCTCAGTTGCACTATTATAGCTTCACTTGGCGATCCCCAGGAATTACTGTCTAATTACTGCTTTAATGTTTTCACTGATCAGAACCTCCAATACCCCTCCTCTCTCACCTCCTGTTCTATCCTCAACCTTCGGACTGTAGCCTGAGACCATCCCCCTCACTGTTGACAACACCCTCACCTTTCATGTCATCTGCAAACCTACTAATGATACCTTGTGCTTTCACATCGAGTTATTAATGTACATAATATTGTTCAAAATAATGAGAGGAATACATAGAGTCAATAGCCAGAGACTTTTTCCCCAGGGCAGGATTGACTGGTACGAGAAGTCAAAGTTTGAAGATATTAGGAGGAAGGTATAAAGGAGAAATCAGAGGTAGGTTCTTTACACAGAGAGTTGTGAATGCGTGGATTGCATTGCCAGCTTTGGTGGTGGAAGCGAAGTCATTGGGGATATTTAAGCGACTGCTGGACATGCACATGGATAGCAGTGATTTGAGGGGTTCGTAGGTTAAGTTCCTATATTTTACATTAGGATTAAGTTTTGGCACAACATCATGGGCCTATGGGCCTGCACTATGCTGTACATTTCTATGTTCTATTTTGTATAATAAACAGCAATGGTTGCTGTGAGACACCCGCTGGTGAGAGAATTTCAAACACAAAACCAACCCTCCACCGTTGTGGATCCATTTTGCCAAATGGCCTTGGAGCCCATTGGTCTGCTGGACCAGCCTTCCATGAAGCATCTTTTCAAATACTTTAATGAACTCTATGTGACCCACATCTTCTGCACTGCCCTCATCAAAATCCTCAATCGGAATTTCAAACAGAAGTCTCAGCTGAATTTGGGAGAGGATCTTACTCTATCAAATACGTGATGAATGTCCCTAATCAATCTCTGTCTTTCCAAATGTTGATTCATTCTGTCTCTCAGAATTGTGTCCGATAATTTCCCTCCCATTGCTGTCAGACTATCTGCTCTGTAATCACTTGGCTTATCCCTGCTGCACTTCCTGAACAAAGGAACCACATTAGCTGTCCTACAGTCATTCAACACTTCACCCATGGCAAGCAAAGTATTAAATATATCCACCAGGGCCACAACAATCTCCTCCCTTACCTGAACAAGGGGAGCAGGTTTGACTTGAATCAGAGGGGCACCAGTATCCCTGGGGGGAGACTTGCGTTTCTTACCCCGGAGGGTTTAAACTAGTTTGGCAGGGGTTTGGACTCTGAGTAAGAGAGGTATCATTGACCAGTGAATGGAAAATATATCAGCCATCGAGAGCAAGTTTCCTATTCAGGATATCCAGGGGCACAGTCAAGGGAGAGAAAATACTTCTGGTTTAAAGTTCATTTATTTCAATGCACGAGGCCTGACTGGTAAGGCAGACGAGCTCAGAACATGGATTGGCTCTGCGGATTGGGATATTATAGCCATAACAGAAACATGGCTGAGACAAGGGCAGGACTGGCAGTTCAGTGTTCCAGGATACAGAAGTTACAGGCATGACAGAAGGACAAGTAAGTGAGGAGGGGGAGTTGTCCTTTTGATATGGGAGGACATAACAACAGTGCTTAGAGAGAATACTCTTTTGGGTGATCAATGAGGTCATATGGTTAGAAGTCAGAAACGAAATGGGGATGGTCATTCTGCTGGGATGGTGTTCTGGACCCCCCAATAGCCAGCGAGTACTAGAGGAGTAAATGTGAAGAGAGATTGCAGGTACCTATAGAAATAATAGAATAGTATTGGGTGGAGATTTTAACTTCCCCTGAATTGACTGGACCACACACAGTGTAAAAGTCCTGTATGGGGTGGAATTTTTCAAATGTGTACAAGAAAGTTTCCGAGATCAATATATAGAGGGTCCCACTCTACTCAGGCGGGTGCAACACTGGACCTCCCCTCAGAAAACGAGGTGAGGCAAGTGACTGAAGTGTCAGTCAGAGAGCACTTTGGGTCCAATGACCACACTGTCTTCGTTTTAACATTGTTACTGAAAAAGACCAGACAGGTCCACAGATTAAGGTGCGAAACTGGAGCAGGGTCAGTTGTGGGCTAATTTGCAGGATCACGCAGATGTCGATTGGGTGAATTAAGAATCACACAACACCAGGTTATTGTCCAACAGGTTTATTTCGAAGCATTAGCTTTCGAAGCGCAGTAGATCATCTTAAAATATGAAAACTTAAAGTAAATTTGTTTGATATTATATTCCATGACATTGTTATCCTGTTGCTATAAAATTTGTGTTTATGATTGTGCTCCACAACCACCTGATGAAGGAGCAGCGCTCTAGTGCTTCCAAATAAACCTGCTGGACTGTAAGCTGGTGTTGTGTGATTTTTAACATTGCCCATCCCAGTCCAACATCTGCTCCTCCACATCATGCTCCCATCAACTGGGTGAGTGTGTTTGAAGGAAAAGGAATGAATGGCAAATGGAAGACTTTAAAAGTGTCATCTCAAGAATCTAATATGTCCCTGTTAGGGTGAAGGAAAAGCTGGCAGGTTTCAGGATCCCTGACTAATGAGACGTGTTGGGCCTCTGTTCAAGAAAAAGAAGGCGGCACACATTGTCTTCAATGTTTCCATATTTACGCAATCTCTTCCAGTCCTAAAGACATGATCACTCGGTGGAGACCTGACAATCCTCTCAGGCCCCTGCAGCAATTTTGATCTACAGAACCCACTGAAAGCCTGTGACTCTCCTGATCCAGTTCCAAAAAGACTCACTATCTGTGTTATATCATCCCTTTGATAACACCCACCCTATCAATGTAAGCTCCTCCTGTATTTCCATCCATTTACTCATGTCTATAACCAACTCCAGCTCTTACGCTCCTATCTGTGGAAACGTCACCACCCCCCCCCCCCCCCCCCACCACCCGCAACCCTTCTCACTTTGACCAAACTGGAGGAGGTTACTAATGCTTCTTTATCTGTGAAACTATCTCGAATCAAAATTACTGCCCTTCAGGAAAATCTGTCAGACTCCACACCCTCCATATCGAAATAATCTGCAGAGGCTAACCTTCCTATATATAAACATCTTCAGTCACGACTACCCTCCATATCTCTGTTTGGTCCTCCAGTCTGTACAACCCACTTTGTCACTGTCATCTGCTCCATTCACTGAAAGCCCGCCCTGCTTGTGTAACTCACCCTATCATATCAATATGCTTATCCCTGTTAACTGCTCCAACACTCCGAACCTCTCCATCTTCATGAACACGTGTAGGCCCTACATCTCTCCACATTTCTGTAACCTCCTGTTTCTCTGTAGTCCTCCCTCCTGGTGAAACCACCTCCAGTCCCCACAACCCTCCCAATCTGGGTCGTCTGCTCCAGATCAGACTATTGCTGTCTCTGTTATCTCCGACAATGCGAGCAAACCCTTCCTATTTGTGTCTCTTCATTCAGATCCTATCCTCTCCAGCTTTCCAAAACCTCTTCTTCCCATTGTAACCCTCCCTATTTAGAACATGGAACAGTACAGGCACTTCAGCCCTCAATGTTGTGCCAATCTTTTTTCCTACTCTAAGATCAATCTAACCTGCAGACCATTCAAAGAACAAAGGAAATCACAGCACAGGAACAGGCTCTTCAACCCTCCAACCTGCGCCGATCCAGATCCTCTGTCTAAACCCCTCACCTATTTTCTGAGGATCTCTATCCCTTTGTTCCCTGCCCATTCATACATCTGTCTTGATACATCTTAACTGACGTTATCATTCCGGCCTGTACCTCCTCCGCTGGCAACGTGTTCCAGGTCCCCATCACCCTCTGGGTAAGGACCTTTCCACATATAATTGCCCTAAACCTTCCCCCTCTCACTTTGAACTCGACTCCTAGCAATTAAGTCCCGCAGTCTGGGAAAATATGCTTCTTGCTATCCTCCCTGTCTATACATCCCACGATTTTGCAGGCCTCAATCAGGTCTCCAGTTAACCTTCCTCTTTATAATGAAAGTAATCCGAATCTATTCAATCTCTCCTTATTGTTAGCGCCCTCAATACCAGGCAACATCCTGGTGAACCTCCTCTGCACCCTCTCCAAAGCATGCACATCCTTCTGGTAATGTGACGACCAGAACTGTCCATAATATTCTAAATGTGGCCGAACCAAAGTCCAATACAACTGTAACATGACCTGCCAACTCTTGTACTTAATGCCCCGTCCAATGAAGGAAAGCATGCCGTATGCCGCCTTGACCACTTTACTGACCTGCGTTGCCACCTTCAGTGAACAATGAACCTGAATACCCAGATCTCTCTGAACATGAGTTTTCCCCAGGACTTTTCCATTTACTATATGAATTAACTTTTGAATTGGATCTTCCGAAATGCATCACCTCGCATTTGCCCGGATTGAACTCCATCTGCCATTCCTCTGCCCGCCTCTCCAATCTATCTGTATTTTGCTGTATTAACTGACAGTCTGCTACTGTATGCTACTCCACCAATCTTAGTGTCGTCTGCAAACTTGCTAATCAAGAAACCGATACCTTCCTCCAAATCATTGATATGTATCACAAGCAACAGTGGTCCCAGAATGTATCATTATGGAACACCTCTGGTCACAGGTCTCCATTTTGATAAATTAATTTTGCTATCATTCATGTGCCTATCCAAAAGTTACTTAAATGTCTTAATGTATTTGACTCTACCAACAACACTGGCAATACATTCCACTCACTCACCACACTCTGTGTAAAGAAGCTATCTCTGACATCTCCCTTCAACCTTCCTCCAATTACCTTACAATTGTAGCCATTTTCGCAATGGGAGAAATCTCAGGTCTCCCACTCTATGTCTGCCTCTCATCATCTCGTACACCTCTATCAAGTAACTTCTCATCCTTTTTCATTCCAAACAGCAAAGCCCTGGCACCCTCAACCTTTCTCCCATAGTCCTCCCCTCCAGTCCAGACAGAATCCTGATAAATCTCCTCTGAACCCTCTCCAAAGCTTCCACATCTTTCCTGTAATGAGGCAACCAAAACTGAACACAATATTCCAATTGTGGTCTAAGTACAGGCCGTATTGAGCTGCAACATAACCTCACGGCTCTTAAACTCAATCACCTGCCAACGAACGCCGACACATCATTGGCTTTCTTAACAACCCGAAAAACTTGGCTGTCAACTTTGAAGGATCTCTGGACGTTGACTGCAAGATTTTTCTGTTACTCCTCACTGTAAAGAATCCTGCATTAGCTCAGTATTCTGTTGGCTCAGGATCTGGAGTAGCTGCAAGACCGAGAGGCGCTGACAGAGGCAGCAATTAGACCCTCACAGTGAGGGATATCACATGGAGAGATACTGAGTGATATCAGCAGAGTGCAGGAAGATTTCATAATGAAACAATTATGTAGGAAGAACAGGTTTAGGTTCCTGATGCACTGGTGTCAGTGTTCAGGAATGAGCAACCTTTGAACAGGTGAAGTGATAGCCTAGTGGTATTATTGCTAGAGCATGTATCCCAAACCTCACCCAATGTTCAGAGGAGGCAGGTTTGAATCCCACCATCACAAGTGGTGGATTTTGCAATTAATTCATGTTTAAAATTGCAATTAACAATCCATTAATAAGTACGAAACCATTGCTGACATCCAAAATAACGTTTGTTCTTCAAAAAGACACTTGGGGACATTTGCCATCCTCATGTAGTCTGCACGACATCCCCACAGCAAAGTGTTTGCGTCTCAATTACCCTCTGAAATGGGCGAGCAAGCTACTCAGTTCAACGGCAGCTAGGGCTGGGCAGGAAAGGCTGGTCCGCCAGAGACACCCACATCCCATACCAGGCTTAAAACTTAATCCCTTAGGATGGTCCCACTGGAACTGTGCTGGGACCAGTGTCTTGGCCAATCATGTCGGTAGGTTTATGGACAGGGCTTTAAACTGACACAGAGGATGCAGGGACAGGGATCAGGTGAAAGGAGCTTTCAAAATCCAAACAGAAAATGTGAAGAATTGGAACAACATGGGGATGTGGCTGAAGACAAGCAGAAAGGAACAGGAAGGGACAGAGTTTTACAAAAACTGCACATCAGTGAAAACGTTTGTGACAGGAAATTGTAGGAAACAGTGTATTTTTTTTTTGGAATGGACAAAGTCTCATCAATAAGGTAGATGGATTTGTGACAAAGAGATAAAAGAGATTTAGACACCAGAGAGACGTGGTTAAAGGGTGAACAAAAAATGGAACATAAATATTCAATGATTCACACCCATTTGCAAACTCTGGCGAAATGGGTAACGCTAACAATAATGGTTAACAAAGGCATTACAGAGAAAGCATTCGGCCTCAAATCATGAAGTAGAGTCTGTCTGAATGTAATTTCTGGCTACTAATTGCCAAGGACACAAGCAGCAGAACAGTTTTAGGCCAGCAAACAACATTTCATTGCTCATCACTGTATTAAACAGGAATCCATTGGAATTTTAAATAAATGCATTGTGATAATTCAGTGAAACTTCAATATTCGCATAACCGGGACAATCACACAGAAAACAGTAATATTGAAAGAGGAGTTCGGAGAATTTTTTTCAGTGTTTCTTTGAATAACACATTGTGCAACTAGCTGGGGACGTCACTACTTCAGAGCGACCGTTGTGTGATGAAACTCAGTGAATGAGTAATGTCACCTGGAGAGATCCTCTGGGAAATTGTGATAAAGTGCAGTTTAAAGGAATATAAAGTTTTAAAGTGAATCACAGAAAGGACAAGTTATAACTAGAAACAACAGTAGCCAATTGCATGAGTTTGACCAAGGTAAACAGGCTAAACATACTGAAACATGTATCTGTAAATGAACAGTGGAAAACATTTGAAGGAACAGTGTAAAACACTCAACAAAATGACATTCCATTGAAACAAACTGAACCTCAACATGAAATTCCTACCCGTCCCTCACTCAGGACAAAATCGATCATATTAGATTATGAGGCTGAGAAGATCACCAAAAAGTACTTAAAATCCTGAAGTGGGAGAGTGTTTTAGAAGTAAGACTTAAAGGGATTGCAAAGGGTCTGCTAGCAGAGGAGGGCAGTTGGCAGGGGAATCCCTGTCAGGGTTTAATGAACGACAGGAACAGGGAGAGGTGAAGGTGCTGGAGGTGGTGAGAGTGTTACAGAGAGTGGTCAGGGACTGAACGGTGTTACAAAGCCAGTACGAATTGCTGCAGCTGGAGGGGTTTGCAGAGATAGGGAGGAACATATGTAGTTTTATTTATTTATTCATGAGATGTGGTTGTCACTGCCAGGACTAGCATTGTTTGACCCCACTGCTAATTACCCAGAGGGCAGCTCAGAGTTAGCCATATTGCTGTGGGTCTGGAGTCACATATAGGCCAGACCAGGTTAAAATATTTGATGTCCTTCCCTAAAACAGGTAGGTGAACCAGATGAGTTCTTCCTATTGATCAGCAATGCTTTTATGGTCGCCTCACCAATATCTTGTACAGATACAACATGATATCCCAACATTTACTCCCAATGCTCTGCCTAATGAAGGTAAGCATCCCAAACGCCAGCCTGTCTGCCTGTGACGCAAATTTCAGAGAACTGCGTACCTGCATCCCTTTGTCTCTGACTGACAACACTACCCAGGACCCGAACATTAACTGTAGACGACCCACCCTGGTTTGTTTCACCAAAATGGAACACTTCACATTTATCTAATTAACTTCATCTGCTATTCTTCAGCCCACTATCCCAGCAGTACTATTCGTCCTGTTGTATCATAGATAACGTTCTTCACTGCCCACTTTAACACCAATGTCAGTGTTACCCAAAACCTTACTTACCAGGAAACCAATATTCCCATCGAAACTATTTATCCAAATGCCAAACAACAGTGGACCAACTACACCGCTGGTCACATGCCTCCAGTCAGAAAAACAACATGTCTCCCATCACCCTCTGTCTCCTACCATCAAGCCAATTTTGTATCCAGTTGACTAGCTCCTCCTGAATGCCATGTCCTTTTATACTGATTTGACCTTATTACCCAGTTTACCATACAGAACGTAGAACAAAGAACAGTACAGCACAAGACCCTTCGGCCATGATGCCATGCCAACCTTTTATCCGACTGTAAGATCAAACTAATCTACATACCCGTCATTTTACTATCATTCATGTGCCTATCCAAGAGTCTATTAAATGTTCCGAAAGTATCTAATTCCACTGCCACCGTTGTCAGTACATTCCAACCACCTTCCAACCATTCTCTATCCTTTTATCCATCCTCCATTGACCTAAAAATTATACCCCCTTGTAACAGCTATTTAGAGTCATCAAGTCATAGAGATGTACAGCATGGAAACAGACCCTTCGGTCCAACACGTCCATGCCGACCAGATATCCCAACCCAATCTAGTCCCACCCGCCTGCACCCGGCCCATATCCCTCCAAACCTTTCCTATTCATATATCCATCCAAATGCCTCTTAAATGTTACAATTGTACAGCCTCCAACACATCCTCTGGCAGCTCATTCCATACACGTACCACCCTCTGCGTGAAAATGTTGCCCCTTAGGTCTCTTTTATATCTTTCCCCTCTCACCCTAAACCTATGCCCTCTAGTTATGGATTCCCCAATCCCAGGGAAAAGACTTTGCCTATTTATCCTATCCATGCCCCTCATAATTTTGTAAACCTCTATAAGGTCACCCCTCAGCCTCCGACGCTCCAGGGAAAACAGCCCCAGCCTGTTAAGCCACTCCCTGTAGCTCAGATCCTCCAACTCTGGCAACATCCTTGTAAATCTTTTTCTGAATTCTTTCAAGTTTCACAACATCTTTCCGATAGAAAGGAGGCCAGAATTGCACGCAAAATTCCAACAGTGGCCAAACCAATGTCCTGTACAGCCGCAACATTACCTCCCAACTCCTGTACTCAATACTCTGACCAATAAAGGAAAGCATACCAAACGCCTTCTTCACTATCCTATCTACCTACTGCCATTTATGCCATAGGATAAAAAGTCTCTCACTATTCACTCTCTCTGTGCCTCATCATCTTGTTCACCACTACCAAGTCGCCCCGCCCCCTTCTTCACTCCAATGCGAAAAGCCTTAGCTCCCTCAAACCTTCTTCATACGAAATGCCCTCCATTCCAGGCAGCATCCTGGTAAATCTCCTGTGTACGCTCTCTAAAACTTGCACATCCGTCCTGTAAAGAGGGGACCAGAACTGAACACAATATTCCAAGTGTGATTAGATTACATCACAGTGTAGAAACAGGCCCTTCGGCCCAACAAGTCCACACCGACCCGCCGAAGCGCAACCGACCCATACCCCTACATTTACTCCTTACCTAACACTACGGACAATTTAGCATGGCCAATTCACCTGACCTGCACATCTTTGGACTGTGGGAGGAAACCGGAGCACCCGGAGAAAACCCACGCAGACACGGGGAGAACGTGCAAACTCCACACAGTGGGTCGCCTGAGGCGGGAATTGAACCCGGGTCTCAGGCGCTGTGAGGCAGCAGTGCTAACCACTGTGCCACCGTGCCACTGTGCCACCGTGCCGCCCAAACCGTGCCACCGTGATCTCCCCAGGGTGCTATAAAAATGCAGTAAAACCTCACAGCTCTTAAAATCAATCCACTTGCTCCAGAAAGCCAACACAACATATGCCTTTTTAACAACCCAACAATGTGCATGGCAACTTTGAAGGGTCTATGGACATGGACCCCATGATCTCTCTGTTCCTCCACACTACCTTTCACCCTGTATTCTGCATTCAACTTCGGCCTTCCAGAATGAATAACTGCAGGAGTTCTGGAGACGGAGTTTTGGAGGGATGGAGCAGTTTACAGTGATTAGGATGTTGGTAGGAAAGGACTGGTTTATACAGACAGGGACTATTTAGGGAATTGATCAGATTACTGAGATAATGTACGTTGTATAGACTGGAAGGAAAAACACACATGTGGAGGATAGTCGGGACTGAACAGGTTTAGATATATCGAAAGGCTTAGGTTCTGGGGTTATTTAGACATGGAGGGTGTGGAATCGGACAAATTTTCCTGGAGATAAGTACAGAAATTTTGATTGGAGACAGTTTCACAGATAAAGGAGCACTAGTAACATCCTCCAGTTTGGCCTAAGTGGGAAAGGGTAGTGGAGAGGTTTACGTTAACACAGATAAGGTTGTACGAGCTGGAGAAGTTTATGCAGATGAGTAGATGGATGGAAATACTGGAGGAGCTTACATTGACAGGGTGGGTGATAGTGATGAGAGTATGTTACACAGACCGTAATTCCTTTAGGAACTGGATTGGAACAGTCACAGGGACTAGAGTGGGTTCAACAGATCGGAGTGTGGCAGAGAACTGAAGAACTGAGAAGATTATACGGTCTCCACAGATTGATTGTGTCTTTAGGGCTGGAAGAGTTTCGGTAGATACGGAAACCTTAAACCCAATGTATACCATTTTCATTTGCCAGCCCAGAGCCTCAATATCCCTCATCAGCCAGGGATCCCTAATGCTGCCACTTTTCCCTTCACCCTAACAGGTATATACTACCCTGGATTTTCAGTATCACACTTTTAAAAGCCTCCCATTTCACAATTGTTTCTTTTCCTTCAAACAGACTCACCCACTCAACCTCTGCTAAATCCTGCTTCATGACCCCAAAACTGTCTGTGTTCCAGCATAGCTCACTAACCTGTGGACCTCTCCTGTCATTTTCTGTAGTTATATTAAAACGAAGACCATTGTGGTCACTGGACCCACGTGCTCTCCGACTGACATTTCAGTCACTTGCCTGACCTCGTTTTCTCAGGGGAGTCCAATGTTGCGCCCACCTGATTAGAGTAGGACCATCTACATACTGATCAAGGAGACTTTCTTGGACACATTTGACAAATTGTAACCTATACGAGCCTTTTATTCTCTGAGTGGCCCAGTCAATGCAGGGGAAATTAAAATCTCCAATCAATATTACTCTCTTATTCCAACACCTATCTACAATCTCTCTACACATCAGCTATTCTCATAACCGCTGGCTAATTGCGAGTCTGTAATACAGTCCCAACAAAGTGACCACCTCCTTCTTCTTTCTAACTTCAAACCATATGACCTCATTTGATGACACTTTAGGAGTTTCCTCTCAAACACTGTTGTTATGTCCTCCCTTATCAAAAGGGACGAATCCCTCTCCTCACTTACTTGTCCTTCTGTCACGCCTGTAGTTCCTTTATCCTGGAACACTGAGCTGCCAGTCCTGCCCTTCTCTCAGCCATCTTTCTGTTATGGCTATAATATCCCAGTCCGCAGAGCTAATCCATGCTCTGAGCTCGTCTGCCTTACCAGTCAGGCCTCGTGTGCTGAAATAAATATCCTTTAAACCAGAAGTCTTTTCCCTCCCTTGACTATGCTCCTGGATATACTGAATAGGAAACTTGCTCTCGGTGGCTGATGTATTTTCCTCTGACTGGCCGATGGTCCCTCTCTTTTTCAGAATCCCAATCCACTGGCAAATTAGATTAATCCCTCCAAGGTAACAATAGCAAATCTCCCACCCTAGGTTGCTAGTACCCCTCTGGTTCAAGTCCAACCCATCGCCCCTTGTCCAAGTCACGTCTACCCCAGAAGAGATCCTAATGATCCAAGATGTAAAAACCCTTCCCTCTCCACCAGCTCCTCAGGCACACATCCATCTGGCTTATCTTTCTATTTCCATATTCACTGGGGAGCGGCACTGGGAGTAATCTGGAGCTCACTACCCTTGTAGTCTTGCTTTTTAACTTCTTACCTAACTCCCGATACTCACTTGACAGAAGCCTCCAACTGTATCTATGCCATGTATACTGATGTGCACAATTACCACTGGTTGTTCGCCCTCCCCCTGGAGAAAGGGGTAAAACCTGACCTTCCCTTGTGGAAAAAGATAGGGAAAGCGACTGAGGTGTTAGTTGGGGGAGCACTTTGACCAAGGAACCACAATTGTATTAGTTTGAAAATAGTTATGGAAAATGACAGACTTGGTCCACAAGTGAAACATCAAAATTGGTCTGCCCTAATCCAGAAGGTATTGGTCAAGAGCTTTTAACAGATGATTGTGGAGACTATTTGCAGGTAAATGGACCTCAGGCAGGTGGGAAGCTTTCAAGGGAGAGATAAAATGAGAGTTCAGGGCGAGGATATTTCTGTTCGTGTGAAGGACAATGCTGATTATAAGTAGAAAATTCTGGATGAGTGGGGATATTGAGGTTCTGGTCAAGAAAAAGGCGGTCCTTGCCATATATCGCCAGCTGGTTTCCTCGAAGAACATTTTGGGTACAGTAATACACTGAATATGGAAAGCAGTAGGGCCAGCAAGAGACGTGAGAAAACTTTGGCTGATAATGCTGAGGAAAATCCAAAGGGATTCTACATGAATACTAACGACAGAAGATTAACCGGGGACAGAATATGTCCCCTAAAAGATCAATGGGACAATCCATGTGTGAAACCATAGGAGATGGGTGAGATGCTAAACGAAAATTTCGCATCAGTACTTAAAGACTGGGGAAGTCAGGGAAATAAAGTCTTCAAAAGACTCCGCATAACAGAACAGGAGGTGCTGAAGATTTTAAAATGTATAAAACGAGACAAAACCCTGGAGCTAATCATGTATATCCGACGACATTGGGGTCAACTCAGAAAGCAGTGCCCATTTAAGAGGTATTTATATCAGTGACAGCCACAGGTGATGAGCTGGAAGCAGGAAGGATGTTTAACATTGTGCCAGTATTTAAAACTGATGCGAGGGAAAGCCAGGGACCGAAAGACCAATTGGCTTGATGTTAGTGGTGCGTATTGTGTTCGAGGGGGCTCTGAGGGACAGGAGTTACATGCATTTCGAAAGGCAAGTGTGATTAGGGACAGTTGACGCAAAGTACACAAGTAGTGTCTCACAACATGACTGAGTTCATTGAAGAGGTGACTAAGAAGATAGATGAAGACAGAACAGGAGATTGTGTCTATACTGACCACAGCAAGGCCTTGGAAATGGTTTAGCGTGGAACACTGGTCAGTAAGGTTAGATCACATTGGGAGCAGGGAGAGCTACCCAACTGGATACAAAATTGGTTTGACAGAAGGAGACAGAGTGGTGGGAGAGCGTTATTGTGCAGACTGGAGGCCTATGACCAGCGGTGTGCCATAAGAAACAGTACTAGGTCCACTGTTATGCATCATTTACAGAAAATATTTCAGTAAGAGCATAGGAGTCATTGTTCGTAAGTTTGCTGATAAAAGTCCGGATCGAACACGGGTTATAGTGGGCAGGGAATACAGTTATCGAAGGGGATCTTGAACAACTGAGAGTGGGCCAAGGGATGAAAGAAGGGATGAATTCAGGTGATGGATTCTGTTAAGACAAACCAGGGAGGACTAACACATTTAATGGTCGGGCCCTGGGCAGTGCTGTCGAACAGAGAGAGGGACCAAGGGGTGCGGTCACATTGTTCCCTTGAAATGGCATCACAAGTGAACAGGAAGGTGAAAGCAGCATTTGGCACGCTTGCCCTCATGGGTCAGAGAATTGAATACATGAGTTGGCACATCATGATATGGCTGTATAAGACATTGCTGAGTCCCCAGCTGGAGTACTGCATAGAATTCTGATCCTCCTGCTTTAGGAAGCATTTTCTGAAACTGTACACAGAACAAAGATCGACGAAGACGTTACTGACACTGGACGGTTTGACTTACAAGGAGAGGATGGATTATCTGGAATGCAAAACAGGGAGGTGAGATAGCTTTGGCAGATAAGGTTAAGGAGCATGCAAAGAGCTCCTACAGCACCCAAGTACAAAAAAGCAACTATAGAGACAATTGGGCCCTTCAAAGATCAATGGGGCCATCCATGCGTGGAGCCACAGGACATGGGTAAGACCCTAAATGAATATTTTATGTCAGAAATTACTGCAGATAAGTCAGTGAAAGAAACAGTGATGGCTTGAAAAAGAGTTCCATTACAGAAGAGGTGGTACAGGAGATCTTTGAAAACAAAGGTAGAGAAAGCCCTAGCTCCTGAACAAGAGAACATTGTGGCAGGGACCCGAGCAGAGATATTTCTATCATTGTCCTCCATTAGGCATAGGTGGCTGAGGGGTGACTAAAAGTATATAAATGGTATACCTGAGGTGAAGAGTGAAGGTCTCTAACCCAGGGTAGGGGAGTCCATAAGCAGAGGGCAAAAACGTTGGGGTAGGAGAGGAAAGACTTAAAAGGGATCGGAGGAGAACCTTTTCCACACAGAGAATGGTGCACGTATTGAATGAGCTGCCAGTGGAAGTGATGGGGTGAAGCACAATAACAACGTGTAAAAGATATTTGGGCAGAAACATGGGGAGAAGGTTTGCAGGGATATGGGTCAAACACAGGCAAATGTGACTCATTCAGGAACCGTGGGGAGCATGGACTAGTTGGACAGAAGGTTCTGTTTGTGTGCTGCATGACTCTGTCATTCAAGGGGGAGAATACTGAGATAAGGCACGTTGTAGACACTGAAGCAAGTTACAGCGATTCGGAAGGTAGACTGGAATGCAGTACGTTCCAAATGAGTGGAGGGACTATAGGGAAGGGAGCAGGTTACAGGGACTGAAACTGATGTAGGAGTTACACATTATTGAAGACACTGGTCAATGAGACATGACGTAGATACAGTGTTGGAGAAGGAACGCAGAACAGAAAGATCCCAGGCAACATTCCCACCCTCTCTTGGCAGGCCTGCTTTCCCCTCTGTTGTCCTGATGCTCACTAAGACATCACAGGCCTGGATTGATAATTGTGAACTCCCAATGTTGTCTTAGTACATCATTTTGTGTTTATTGAACTCCCCCTCCAGCAATCTCATGTCTTGTGGCCGATGTTTGTAGCCCTCTCATTGCTCCCTGCTCTGAGCACTGTGAGTGATCTTACCTCACTGCAGGAATTATTAAAGGCTCCAGATCTCCCTGCTCTTTGTCTCTCTGGCTGACCAAACAGCTTCGATGTGGTGCTGGACGAGACACCCAGCAGTTGATGAGTTTATTGAGTCAGGACCTTCCCGAATACCTACAGGAGAGAGAAATAGACAGAATGGGAAATTAGACTGATCCAGTGAGGGTTACACATGGAGAATGGTACTGCGTCCCACAGAGATCTGGAAAATCCCAGTCTCCATCCCTGGCCTGTTCTATTTCGTCTTTCCAAATTGGAGGATTCTGCTGGCTCTGGATCAGGAGTAACTGCAAGAGTGAGAGGCGCTGACAGAGACAGTAATTAGACCCACACGGTGAGGGGTATCACACGGAGAGATACTGAGTGATATCACCAGCGTGCTGGAAGATTTCAGGATCAAGCAGTAGGAAGAATGGGTTTAGCTTCAAGATGCATGGGTATCAGCGTCCAGGGATAAGCAGGTTAAGTGATGGCCTAGTGGTATTATTGCTATAACATGTATCCCAAACCTCAACTCATGTGCAGGGGAGACAGGTTTGAATCCCACCATCAGAAATGGTGGAGTTTGAGATCAACAATTTTAAATATTGTAATTGACAATCCATAAATAAATATGAGACCATTGTTGATGTACAAGAAAACTCCAAAAACTTGTCCGATCGAAAAGGACATCTGCCGATCCTCGTGTGGTCTGCATGACATCCCACAACAAAGTGTTTGCCTCTCAATTACCCTCTGAAATGGCCGAGCAAGCTACTCAGTTCAAGGGCAGCTAGGGCTGGGCAAGAAAGGTTGGTCGGCGAGAGACATCCACATTCCATACCTGATTTAAAGAAGTAATCCATTCGGATGGTCCCACTGGAACTGTGCTGGGACCAAGGTCCTGGCCAATAATGTCAGTAGGTTTATGGACAGGACTTTAAACTGACACAGAGGATGCAGGGACTGGGTTCAGGTAAAATGAGATTTCCAATCCAAAGAGAAAAGGTGACGCATCAGAACAGCATGGGAATGTGGCTGAAGGCAAGCAGAAAGGAACAGGAAAGGACAGAGTTTAACTAAAATTGCACTTCAGTGAAGACGTTTGTGACAGGAAATTGTGGAAAAGTGTAAACTACGGGTTTTTTGGGAATGGACAAAGTCTCATCAATAAGGTAGATGGATTTATGACACAGAGATAAAAGAGATTTAGACACCAGAGAGACGTGGTTAAAGGGTGAACAAAAGATGGAACATAAATATTCAATGATCCACACCCATTTGTCAACTCTGGCGAAATGGGTAACGCTAGCAATAATGGATAACAAAGGCATTACAGAGAAAGCATTTGGCCTCAGATCATGAAGTAGAGTCTGCCTGAATGTAATTTCTGGCTACTACTTGCCAAGGACACAAGCAGCAGAACAGTTTTAATCCAGCAAACAACATTTCATTGCTCATCACTGTATTAAACTGGAATCCATTGGAAATTTAAATAAAGGCATTGTGATAATTCAGTGAAACTTCAATATTCGTATAACCGGGACAATCACACAGAGAACAGTGATATTGAAAGAGGAGTTCGGAGAATTCTTTTCAGTGTTTCTTTGAATAACACATTGTGCAACTGGCTCGGGACGTCACTACCTCAGAGCGACCGTTGTGTGATGAAACTCAGTGAATGAGTAATGTCACCTGGAGAGATACACTGTGAAATTGTGATAAAGTGTAGTTTAAAGGAATATAAAGTTTTAAAGTGAATCACAGAAAGGACAAGTTTTAACTAGAAACAACAATAGCCAATTACATGAGTTTGACAGGAGAAGTGACCAAGGTAAACAGGCTAAACAGACTGAAACATGTATCTGTAAATGATCAGTGGAAAACATTTGAAGGATCAGTGTTAAACACTCAACAAAATGACATTCCATTGAAACAGACAATCGATCATATTAGAGGATGAGGCTGAGAAGATCACCGAAAAGTACTTAAAATCCTGAAGTGAGAGAGTGTTTTAGGAGTAAGTGTTAAAGGGATTGTAAAGGGTCTGCTCGCAGGAGGAGGGCACTGGGAAGGGGAATCATTGTCAGATTTTAATGACACGACAGGAACAGGGAGAGGTGAAGGTGCTGGAGGTGGTGAGAGTGTTACAGAGTGGTCAGGGCCTGAACGGTGTTACAAAGCCAGTACAGATTGCTGCAGCTGGAGGGTTTTGCAGAGGTAGGGAGGAACATATGTATTTTTATGTATTCATTCATAGGATGGACGAGATGAGATCTTCCTACCGATCAACTATGCTTTTCTGCTGGCCCCACCAATATCTTGTACAGCCACAACATGATATCCCTGCTCCTACTCTCAATGTTCTGACCAATGAAGGTAACCATCCCAACTGCCTGCTTTACCAGCCTATCTACCAGCCTATCGACACTACTTTCAAAGAATTGTGTACCTGCTTCCCTGGGTCTCTGATTGACAACACTACCCAGGGCCCGAACATTAACTGTCCCAATCTGGTTTGTTTCACCAAAATGACCCTCTGAAATGGCCGAGCAAGCTACTCAGTTCAAGGGCAGCTAGGGCTGGGCAAGAAAGGCTGGTCAGTCAGAGAAATCCACATCCCATACCTGATTTAAAAATGTAATCCATTCGGATGGTCCCACTGGAACTGTGCTGGGACCAAGGTCCTGGCCAATCATGTCCTGGCCTCACATTTATCTAATTAAACTCAATCTGCTATTCGTCAGCCCATTATCCCAGCAGTACTCTTCATCCTGTAGCATCACAGATAACTTTCTTCACTGTCCAATTTATCACGAATTTCAGTGTCACTCAAAAACATTACTTACCAGGAAACCAATACTCCCATCCAAACCATTTATCCAAATGACAAACACCAGTAGACCCACTACACTGCTGGTCACATGCCTCCAGTCATAAAAACAATATGTCTTCCATCACCCGCTGCCTCCTACCATCAAGCCAACTTTGTATCCAGTTCACTGGCTCCTCCTGAATGCCATACATTGATCTGAGCTTATTGCCCAGTTTACCATACGGAACGTAGAAGACAGAACAGTACAGCACAAGATGCTATGCCAATCTATTATCTGACTGTAAGATCAAACTAACCTACATACTCTTCATTTTAGTATCATCCACGTGCATTCACAAGAGTCTATTAAATGTCCCGAATGTATCTAATTTTGCTATCATCGCTGGCAGTGCATTCTATCCACACACCATTCTCTGTGTAAAGAACCAAACTCTGATATTGCCCCTTATCCATCCTCCAATCACCTTAAAATCATGCCCCCTTGTAATCGTCATTTCTGCCATGGGAAAAAGGTCTCTGACTATTCACTCTGTCAGTGATTCTCATCATCTTGTTCACCTCTACAAAGTCACCCCTCACCCTTCTTCTCTCCATTGAGAAAAGCCTTAGCTTGGTCAACCTTTCTTCATACGACATGCTCTCCAGTACAGGCAGCATCCTGTTAAATTTCCTCTTTACCCTCTCTAAAGCTTCCACATCCTTCATGTAATGAAGGGACCAGAACTGAACGCAATATTCCAAGTGCTCTATGGAGCTGCAGTATAACCTCACGGCTTTAAAACCCAATCCCCCAGCTAATGAAATCCAACAAAATGTATTCCTTTTTAACAACCCTTTCAACTTGCTTTGCAACTTTGAGAGATCGATAACGTGGAAGCCAAGATTCCTCTGTTGCTCCAGACTAACAAGTGTTCTGCCTTTAATCCTGTATTCTGCATTCAAATTCGACATTGCGAAATATATTACTTCACATTTTTCCAGACTGAGCTCCATCTGCCATTTCTCAGCCCAGCTCCTCATCCTGTCAATGTCCCATTGCAACCTACAACAGCCCTCCACATTACCCATCAGTCCACCACCCTTTGTGTCATTGGCAAACTTACTAACCCACTCTTCCACTCCCACATCCAAGTCATTTAAAAAAAATCACAAAGAGCAGAGGTCCTCTAACCTCTCCCTGCAGAACACCACTGATCACTGAGTGCCAGGATTAATGCTTTCCATATATCATCACCCTCTGTCTTCTATGGGCCAGGAATCGTGTATCCAGACAGACAGGTTTCCCTGGATCCCATGCCTCTGTACTTTCTGAATGAGCCATAACTGTGTTTTGTCACATTGTCAAAGGATTCAATAAGATTTGTGAGGCATGACCTGCCACATACAATGGCATGCTGACTATCTTGAATTAAACAATGGTTTTCCAAGGAATCACAAATCCTGTCTCTCATAAATCCTCTCCAATAATCTGCACATCACAGACATAAGACTGACAGATCTGTAATTCCAAGGATTATTCCTAGTCTCTTTCTTGACCAAGGAATATCAACATTTGCCACCCTCCAACTATCTGGTATGACTCCAGTGGACTGTGAGGGTGCAAAGGTCATCGCCAAAATCTCAGCAATCCCTTCCCTCACTTCATGTAGTAACTTTGGGCACATCCCGTCTGGTTCAACAGACTTATATGTCCTTATGTTTTACACAATACTCAGCACATCCTCTTTCTTAACATCAATCTGTTCACATATATAAGTCCTTTTCACGCTGTCCTCACAAATGACAAGGTCCCTCTCAGTAGTGAATAATATGGCACAATATGCATTAAGGACCTCCCCTACCTCCTCCGACTCCAGGCAAAAGTTCCCTCCACTATCCGTGATCGGCCCTACCCTCACTCGCCATCCTAGTGTTCCTCACATACATGGAGAATGTCTTATGGCTTTCCTTCATCCTTCCCAATAATACTTTTCCTTGCCCCCTTCGGGCAGTCCTACGTCCATTCTTCCTGGCTATCTTCAGAGAACGCCTGAAGTGTGGAAACAGGCCATTTTGCCCAACAACTCCATTCCAACCCTCCAAAGAGTATCCCACCCAGAACCATCCCCCCATCCTATCACTGTACACTTGCCCTAACTAATCCGCCAAACCTACACATCCCTGAACACTATGAGTAATTTAGCATAACTGAGTCACCTAACTTGCACACGTTTGGACTGTGGGGGAAAAATGGAGGAAACCCACACAGACATGGGGAAAATGCGCAAACGCCAGGCAAATAGTCGCCCGGGGCTGGAATCGAAATTGTGTCCCTGGTGCTGATATAGCAGTGGGAAGTACTGAGTCACCTTGCCACCCCATATAACTCTAGAGGTTTGTCGTATCTTTGCCTCCTCAACCTTATATAAGCTTCCTTCTTTCTCTTGACTAGATGTTCTACGTCCCTTAGAACCTTGTCAAATGTTTCGCTAAAGTCCATGTGGACAATGTTCACTGTTCTGCCTTCACCTGTCTCTTAGTTACCTCCTGGAAGAGTCAATACAGTTTGTGAAACACGGTTTTCCACTCACAAAGCTGAAAATGTGTTGCTGGAAAAGTGCAGCAGGTCAGGCTGCATCCAAGGCGCAGGAGAATCGACGTTTCGGGCATGAGCCCTTCTCCTGAAGAAGGGCACATGCCCGAAACGTTGATTCTCCTGCTCCTTGGATGCTGCCTGACCTGCTGCGCTTTTCCAGCAACACATTTTGAGCTCTGAACTCCAGCATCTGCAATCCTCACTTTCTCCTTTCCACTCACAAAGCCATGCTATCTCTAATCAGCCCTTGCCTTTCCAAGTATACGTAGCTCCTTTCTCTCACAATCTCCTCCAACAACTGGGCTGTAATTTCCTGCATTTTCCCTGCAGCCCTGAAGTGATGGAACAACGTTATCCTCCCTCCAGTCTTCCAGTACCGCACTGAGTCTGTTGATAATTTAAATATCTCTGTTAGGGACACTGCAATCTCTTCCCTAGCTTCCCACAATTTTCTAAGATAGACCTACTGATCTACTGAAGATTGATCTACCTTTATTTGTTTCAGATTCCAGCGCTTTCTCTGTTGAGGATTCTTTCCAAGACATCACTATTTATTTCCCAAGTTCCCGAGTGTCAATGTCTTTCTCCACAGTAAATACTGATAAAATTACTTTTTTGTTTAAGCTCTCACCCATCTCCTCTGGTTCCACACATCGGGATATGATAATGGGTACAGGGAAACAGCACGCAAAAAGAAAGGGGCGGCACTGTGGCTGAGTGGTTCGAACTGCAGTCTGACAGCGCCAAGGGTCCGGGTTCGATTCCCACTTTAGGCAACTGACTGTGTGGACTGTTACACCTTCGCCCACGTCTGTGTGGGTTTCCTTCCAACGACGTTCAGGTCAATTGAGTCGGTCATGCTAAATTGCCCACAGTGTTAGGTGGATTAGCAAATGGGTGGGTTGCTCTTCGGAAGGTTGGTGTGGGCTTGTTGGGCCGAAGAGCTTGTATCTACAGTGTACAGAATCTAATTTAATAGGCGACCTTATTGATATTTAAGGAGCACTATTCTCTACCGAGTTACTCTTTAACCCTCATTGAAACTTGCATCAAGGCTTCTGAAAATGCAAATGCACCATATCCCCGTGCAACCACACCCCTCCTGCACCGTTTTCTATTCTGCCATTTACATTCACACCAACAAATAAACGTTAGTCATTTCAGATGCAGTAATTCACTTAAGAGGTAAATCAGGAAGGCCCAAAGGGACTACAGAAAGCTTTGGCAGATCAGGCTGAGGAAAATCCAAAGAGATTCTAAATGTATATTAACAACAGAAGATTAACTAGGGGCAGGATATGGCTCCTTGAAGATGAATGGGGCCATCCAAGTGTGCAACCACAGGAGATGGGTGAGATACTATACGAAAATTTCACGTTTGAACTTACTGTGGAGGAAGACTGGTGAAGTCAGGGGGAAAAAACAGTGGATGTCTTCAAAAGACTCCACATAACAGGAGGTACTGGAGGTTTTAAAATGCATGTAAGGGAGACAAGTCCCTGGGAACTAATGAAGTTATATTGTGATATTGTGGGAAGCTCAGGAAGAAATTGCGGAGTCCCATAAAGAGATTTTTCTATCACTGATAGCCAGTGTCTCCAGGAAGCCTGGAGGGAGGCTAATGTTGTGCCAGTAATTATAAAGGCTACGAGGGAAAGCCAGGGACATCAACACCAATTAGCTTGATGTCAGTGATGCAAACGTTATTGGAAGCGAATCTGCGGGACAGGATTTACATGCATTTCCAAAGGCAAGGATTGATTAGGGATAGTCAGCACAGCTTTGGAACGCTGCGTAGAATTCTGATCATCCTGATTTAGGAAGCATTTCCTGAAACTGTAAATGGTGCAAGGATTGACCAACATGCTATGATAATGGAGGGTTTGACAGAAACGGAGAGGCTGGATAAGCTGGAAAGCAGCATTGGGGTGGGGGCGGGATGAGATAAGTTTGGCAGATAAGGTTAAGCAGAATGCAAAGAGTTTTCTACAGCACACACGTACAATAAAGCAACTGGAGAGACAACAGGGCCCCTCAAAGTTCAGTGAGGCCATCCATGTGTGGAACCACAGGAGATGGCAAGAGCCTAAATGAATATTTCATGTCAGAACGTATCGTGGACAAAGACTAGGAAACAAAGGGAAGAAACAGTGATGGCTTGTGAAGAGTCCCAATTACGGAAGAGGTGGTGCTGGTGGTCTTAGAACACAAATTTAGAGAAAGCCCTCGATCATGAACAAGTGTATTCCAGAACATTGTGACAAAGTTGTGACAGTGACCCGAGAAGAGATATTTGTGTCATTGTCTTTCGCATTTCCATTGGGCTTAAGTGGTTGAGGGGTGACCTTATAAAGGTTTAGAAAACCATGAGGGGTACAGGTAAGTTGATGAACCAACGTTTTTACCCCAGGGTAGCGGAGTCCATAACTAGATGGGATTGAACTGCAGCAGGAGAAGGTATTAGCAATTCTGTAAAGTGTAAAAATAGGTAAGTCACCAGCGCTGGATCAGAATTATCCTTGGGTTCTCTTGTCAGCCAGGAAGGAGAATGCCGAACCTTTGGCTTTGATCTTTATGACATCATTATCTACAGGAATAGTGCCAGAAGGTTGGAGGACAGCAAATGTTGCTCCTTGACCAAGAAGGGAAGTAAAGGCAATCCTGGGTAATTATAGAGCTGTGAGCCTTACTCCGATTCTGGGTAAAGTGTTGGAAAGGCTTGTAAAAGCTAGCATTTATAATCATCTGGAGATGAATAAGTTGATGAGAGATAGTCAGCACGGTTTTGTGAAGGGTAGGTCATGCCTCACAAGCCTTTTTGACGTATTTGAGAAGGTGACCAAACAGGTCGATGTGGATAAAGCAGATCTTGGTAGTGCAGATGAACAGAGAGATCATTGTGTCCATGTTCATGGATCGTTGAAAGTTGCCACCCAGGTTGATAGAGTTGTTAAGAAGGCATTCAGCGTGTGAGCTTTTATTGCTACAGGGATTGAGTTTCGGAACCATGAGATCATGCTGCAGCTGTACAAAACTCTGGTGCGGCCGCATGTGGAGTGTTGCCTATGGTTCAGATCACCGCATTAGAGGAAGGATGTGGAAGATTTAGAAAGGGTGCAGAGGATACTTACTAAGATTTTACCGACTCTGGAGTGAAGGTCTTCTGAGGAAGGCTGAGAGATTTGAATCTGTTTCTGTTCGCAAGAAGACGTTCAATGTCAATTAATTGAGAGATATAAGATAATCAGCGGGTGAGATGGGTTGGACAGGGAGAGCCTTTTCTCTTGGATGGCGATGCCTAACACGAGGGGAGATAGCTTTAAATTGAGGTAGATACTAATATTAATAAATAAATATGGGACAGATGCCAGAGGTAGGTTTCTTACTCAGAATAGTCGGGGCATGGATTGCATTGCCTGCAACAGTAGTGGACTCGCCAACTTTAAAGGCATTTAAAAGGTCATTGGATAGTCATATAGACGAGAATGGACTACTGTTAGCTACTTGGGCTTCAGATTGGTTCCACAGGTCGGCGCAACATCGAGAGCCGAAAGGCCAGTACTGCACTATCATGTTCTGTGTTTTAGAGGGCATAAATATGATATGGGAGAGGAAAGACTTAGATGGGATTGGAGGAGAACATTTTTCACACATATGATGTTGCAGGCATGAAATGCGTTTCCAGGGGAAGTGGTAGAGAAAAATACAATTACAACATGTAAAAGACATTTGGGCAGGTACCTTGAAAGGAGAAGGTTTGAAGGGATATGGGTCAAGTGTAGGGAAACAGGACTCGTTCATGGACTCTGGTCAGCATGGACTAGTTGGATCGAAGGAACCGTTTCCGTGCTGCATGGCTCTGTCTCCAGTTAATGGAGGAGGAGACAACCGAGATAAGGCATGTGATAGATACTGAAGCAAATTACAGCGATAGGGATGGTAGTCTTGAATGCAGTACATTTCAACTATGTGGAGGGCTATCGGGAAGGGAAGAGGTTTCAGAGACAGGAACTGTGAAAGGAGTTAGAAATTATTGAAGACACTGGTGCATAAGACATGCCACAGATACAGTGTTGCAGAGTAGTGAGTCTTAGTACAACAAAACCTACAGTAGGGGTGGGGATTGAGCCTGGGGTGTGTCGTAATGTGTTCCCCCTCCAGCACTGTATCTTTATCATGTCTTGTTAGCCGATGTTTGGAACCGTCTCATTGCTCTCTGCTCTATGCACTGTGAGTGATCTTACCTCGCTGCAGGATTTATTGAAGGCTCCAGATCTCCCTTCCCTTTGTCTCTCTGGCTGACCAACCATCTTCAATGTGGTGATAGACGAGACGCCCAGAAATTGGAAGGGCTATTGGGTCAGGAACTTCCTAAATACCTACAGAAGACAGAGAAATAGACAGTATGGAAAATTAGACTGATGCACTGAGGGTTACACATGGAGAATGGCACTAAGTCACACAGAAATCTGGAAAATCCCAGGCTCCATCCTTGGCCTGTTCTGCTGCGTCTCCCTGGAGTGGATAATTCTGTTGGCTCAGGATCTGGAATACCTGCAAGAATGAGAGACACTGACAGAGACTGCAATTAGACCCACACAGTGAGGGATACCACATGGAGAGAGACTGAGTGATATCACCAGAGTGCTGGAAGATGTCAGTATCAAACAATTGTGTCGGAAGAACGGGTTTTGCTTCATTATTCACTGATATAACCGGTCAGGAAAGAGCAGGTGAAGTGATGGCCTCGTGGTATCCGAGTTTGTATCCGAAACCTCAGCTAATGTTCAGGGGAGACAGGTTTGAATCCCACCATCAGAAATTGGAGAAATTTAAATCAATAATTAAAATAAAATTGCAATTAACAATTCATGAATAAGTATGGAACCATTGCTGGTGTCGAAAATAATCTTTGTTCATCAAAACGATACTGGTCCTTTCGAGAAGGACATCTGCCCATCCTCATGTGGTCTGCACGACATACCGACAGCAAAGTGTTGGCCTCTCAATTACCCTCTGAAATGGCCTAGCAAGCTACTCAGCTCAAAGGCAGCTAAGGCTGGGGTGCGGGGGGAGGGGTGGAGTGGGGGGGGGGGGGGGTGCAAGAAAGGCTGGTTAGCCAGAAACACCCATATCCCACAAGTAAATAAAACAATTCCATTGCACTGGGACCCAATGGAACCATGATGAGAATGGAGTTCTGGTAATCATGTTAGTAGGTTTATGGACAGAGCTTTAAACTGACAGAGAGGATGCAGGTACAGGATTCAAGTGAAAGGATCTTTCCAAATCCAAAGAGAAAAAGTGAAGCATCAGAACAGCATGGGAATGTGACTGAAGACAAGCAGAAAGGAACAGGATGGAAAAGGTTTAACTAAAACTGTACATCAGTGAATAGGTTTGTGACAGGAGATTATGGGAAAGAGTAAATTATGTTTTTTTTGGAATTGACAAAGTATCTTCAATAAGGTAGATGGATTTGTGACACAGCGATAAATGGAATTTAGACACTAAAGAGACATGATTGCAGGACGAACAAAAGGTGGAACATAAATATTCAATTGTTCACAATCTTGCGGGATCTAAGGCAGAATGGGAAATGACGGTTGGGTAACGCTGACAGAAATGGGTAACAAAGGCATTACAGAGAAGGCATTTGGCCTCAGATCATGAAGTAGAGTCTGTCCGAATGTAAATTCCGGCTACTACTTGCCAAGGACACAAGCAGCAGAACAGTTTTAGCCACCGAACAGCATTTAATTGCTCATCACTGCATTAAACAGGAATTCATTGGAATTTTTAACAAAGGCATTGTGATAATATTGGGAAACTTCAATATTCACTTAATGTGGGACAAACACACTGACAACAGTGATATTGGAAGAGGAGTTCAGAGAACTTCTTTTTGCTCCGTGTTTCTTTGAATAATACATTGTGTAACTGGCGAGGGATGCAACTGTCTCAGAGCGACCGTTGTCTGATGAAACTGAGTGAATGAGTAATGTCACACAGAGAGATCCTCCGGGAAATTGGGATAAAGTGGAATTTAACTAATTACAAAGCTTTAATGTGAATCACAGAATGGACAAGATACAACTGGAAACAAATTACCCCATTTACATGGGTTTGAGAGGAGAACTGACCAAGGGTTAACAGGAGGAACAGACTGAAATGTGTATCTGTAAGCGAACAGTTGAAAACACTTGAAGAACTGTGTAAAACACTCAACAAAAGGACGTTCCATTGAAACAGTCAAAACCTCAGCAAGAAATTCTTACCTTTCCTCACTCAGGACAAAATGGACCATATTAGATTATCAGGCTTAGAAGATCACCAAAAGAACTAACAATTCTAAAGTGAGAGAGTGTTTATGCAGTAAGTGTTAGAGGGATTGTGAACTGTCTGCTAGCAGGAGTAGGGCAGTGGGAAGGGCAATGATTGTCAGGGTTTGATAGATTGATAGGAACAAGGAGAGGTGAAGGTGCTGGAGCTGGTGCGAGTGTTACAGAGAGTGGTCAGGGCCTGAACGGTGTTACAAAGTCAGTACGAATTGCTGCAGCTGGAGGGATTTGCAGAGGTAGGGAGGGACATATGTATTTTTATTTATTCATTCATGGGCTGTGGGTGTCACCTCCTGGACAAGCATTCTTTGCCCCACAGCTAATTACCCAGAGGGCAGCTCCGAGTCAACCATATTGCTGTTGGTCTGGAATCACATGTCGGCCAGAATGTCAGATGTCCTTCTCTAAAGGATGTAAGTGAACCAGATGTCTTTTTCCTACTGATCAACAATGCTTTTATGGTGACCTTACCAATGTCCAGCACAACATGATATCCCAACTCCTACTCTCAATACTGTGACCAATGAAGATAACCATCCCAAATGCCTGCTTCACCAGCCTGACACCATTTTCAAAGAACTGTGTACCTGCATCGCTGGATCTCTGATTGTCAACACGACCCAGGGCCCGAACATTAACTGTACAAGTCCCACCATGGCTTGTTTTACGAAAATGGAACACTTCACATTTATCTAATTAAACTCCATCTGTTATCCTTCAGCCCACTATCGCAGCAGTACTGTTAATCCTGTTTTTTTTTTTTCATCGTTAACCTTCTTCACTGTCCAGCATATCACCAATTTTAGTGCCACCCACAAAAGTATTTACCAGGAAACTAATAATCTCAGTCAAATAAATTATCCAAATCACAAACAACAGTGGACTGACTACCCATCCAGTCAGAAAAACAAAATGTCTCCAACTACCCCCGTCTCCTACCGTGAAGTAAATTGTATACCAGTTGACTAGCTCCTCCTGGATGCCGTAACCTTTTTCCTTGATTGGAACGTATTACCCAATTTTCAATATGGAACGTAGAACATAAAACAGTACAGTACAAGGCCCTTAGGACCTCAATGTTATGCCGACCTTTTATCCTCCTCTAAGATGAAACTAACCTACATACCTCCATACTATCCACCACTTCAACAATCGTTGTGTCATTGCCAAACTTACTAACCCACTCTTCCACTCGTCCAAGTCATTTATGAAAATCACAAAGAGTATGGTTCTGGGAACTGATCCCTGCAGAACACGACTGGTCACCGAGCTCCAGGCTGACTATTTTCCATCTATCATCATCCTCTGTCTTCAATTGGCATGGGATTCTGTATCCAGACAGATAGGTTTCCCTGTATCCCATGCCTCCGCACTTTCTGAATGGTTAGAGGTAATGAGGCGCTGTATGAAAGATTGGAGAAGTGCTGTGGGAACTGGAGAAGGTTACAGTGATACCATGTGCTGGAGAGGTTGGAGGGTAGGTCAGTAAGGACTGGATGTTACAGACAGTGTGGGCTGTAGGTGCTGGACAAAATGGCAGACATAAGGATTTTTGGAGCGTTTTGGGGATAGTGGACACAACACTAAGTGTCAAAGTCATTTTGGAAAGAGATAAGGATAGTGCACTAGTGAAGGTGCCAAATTTGGAGAAGCCCCCTAATCATGAGAATATTACTGTCACTGGGCATTATCATTATCACGAGGCAGGATCTGGCAAACACAGACTGGGAGTAACTATTTGCAGTTGGGTTCATATTCGGATAAAGGAAGAAAGTTAAAGTGATACAGTTAGAATTAAGGTCCAGTGGGCTCCCAGAAGAGTGAATGACAAAGGCAGTAACTCCAGTGAATACTGATCAAGCGATACTGTGAGCTGGACAAAGAAAGTACAGTGCGATGAAAACAGGCGAAGCACTTCAAAAGTATAGTGTACGCAAGTAGCGGGGGTGGGGGGGGGGGGGGGCTTAAAAATGAGGGGCAAAGAATGGGCATGAAATATCGCTGGCAGATACTGTTACATAGAACATAGAACATAGAACATAGAAGAATACAGCGCAGTACAGGCCCTTTGGCCCTCGATGTTGCGCCGATCCAAGCCCACCTAACCTATACTAACCCACTATCCTCCATATACCTATCCAATGCCCGCTTAAATGCCCATAAAGAGGGAGAGTCCACCACTGCTGCTGGCAGGGCATTCCATGAACTTACGACTCGCTGAGTGAAGAACCTACCCCTAACTTCAGTCCTATATCTACCCCTCTTAATTTAAAGCTATGCCCCCTTGTAATACCCGACTCCATACGCGGGAAAAGGTTCACACTGTCAACCCTATCTAACCCCCTAATCATCTTGTACACCTCAATCAAGTCACCTCTAAACCTTCTTTTCTCTAATGATAACAGCCCCAAGTGTCTCAGTCTATCCTCATACGATCTTCCTTCCATACCAGGCAACATCCTGGTAAACCTCCTCTGCACCCGTTCCAGTGCCTCCACATCCTTCCTATAGTATGGCGACCAAAACTGCACACAATATTCCAGATGCGGCCGCACCAGAGTTACGGAAAGGACACAAGGTATTTTATGAGTATAGTTAGAGGAAGAAGATTACCAGTTAAAGAGTTGCGTCTGTTAGAAACCAAAGGGATAATCTGTGCATGGAACCAGAGGAAGTAAGTGAGGTCTTCAATGAATACTTCCCATCTGTATTCACACAGGAGAAATGCATTGTAGCCGGGGATTTCAGTTGGGATGATGAGGTTCTAGAACATGGTAAGATCAATGAGGAGGAGGTATTAAATGTCTTCACAGGTATAAAGGTGGAGAAATCCCCAGTGCCCAATGAAATGTATCCCAGCCTGCTATGGGAGGTAAGGAAGGAGATTGCTGGGGCCCTGGTGGATATATTTAATACTTTGCTGGCCACAGGTGAAGTGCTGAATGACTGGAGGATAGCTAATGTGGTTCCTTTGCTCACGATGGGCAGCAGGGTAATTACAGAGCAGATAGTGTAATAGCAGGGGGAGGGAAATTACTAGAAACCACTCTGAGGATGAATCAACACTTGAAAAGGCAGGGATAAACTCAGCTGAGTCATCACGGATTTGGCAGAGGAAGAGACTGTCTGAGGAATTCAGTTGCGTTTTTTTTAAACGGTCTCTCAAAATATTGATGAGGACAGTGCAGATGAAATGGTTTACGTGGACCTGAATAAGGCCTTTAACAAGGTCTCACGTGGAAGGCTGGTCCAAAAGGGAAGAGCCACTGGGATTCAACGCAAGCTTGCAAACTGGATATAAAATTCGTAGATAAACCTCTTCGTCTTTGATTTTCTTTCACCAGCGGGTGTATCACAGGGATCTGTCGAATGATAACTTCGATGTGAAAGCAAAAGGAATCATTAGTAGGTTTGCAGATGACATGAAAGATAAAGATGTTGTTCACAGTGAGAAGGATGGTCTATCGCTACAGTCTGATGACTATCACATGATAATCTGAGCAGAGTTTAGTTCTGATCAATGTAAGGTCATACCCTGTGGGAGTATGATAAGCGTAGGACACACATAATGAATGGTCGGTCCTTGTGGAGTACTGAGGAACACAGGGACCTGAGTGGACAATCCAAAGATCCCTGAAGGTGTCAGCACAGGAAGACAGGGTGGGGAAGGCACCTGAACTGGGAGCAGGAGGGGGACCCATATCCTGGTGGGGCGAATTGTGAGAGCTGCTTGAGAGGATAGAATCTAATCTGGCAGGGTGTTGGACCTTAAACAGTAGTAGGGTCAGAAAAAAGATTGAGGCTGTTGCACAAGTTCAAGAGAGCAATTTCAACAGACAAGGCAGGCAAGAACATAGCAGGGAATGGGGAAACTGATGATTAAACTGCACTTATTTCATTGCAAGGGGCCTGACAGCTAAGGAAGATGAACTCAGGGCATGGATTTGAAAATGGGACTGGGAGATTATAATTATTACAGAAACACAGCTGAGGGAGGGACAGGACTGGCAGCTCATTGTTTCAAGGTGGAGAGACCACAGGAAGCATCGAAGGGGAGGCAAGAGAGGACGCGTGGTGGTGGGTTTTGATTGCAAGAATCATCCCAGCAGTACATAGAGAGGATATTCCAGTGGGATCGCCCAGTGAAACTATGTTAGTGGAACTGAGAAATAAGAATGGGTCATCACTCTGACACGATTGTCCTACTGACCCCAAATAGTCAGTGGCAGACTGAGGAACAAATATGTCGGACGATCTCAAATATCAATCATAATAATAGGACTGTTATAGTTGAGGTTGGGTTTTTAAACTTTCCATCTTAGACTGGGACTGCCAGTGTTCAGCGTTTGCAAGGGAGGAATTTGGTAATTGCGTTCCAGAAAACTCCCAATCACTATGTAAATGGCCCGAAAACAGAAATGGGCAAAACCTGACTTCCACTTGGGAAACAAGGTAGGGAAAGAGACTAAGGCGTTAGTGGGAAAACATTTAGCCAAAGTGACCACAGTTCTATTAGTTTGAAAATGGCTATGGAAAAGGACAGGCGTGGTCCACAAGTTCAAGTTATAAAATGGGGCCAGACCAATCTTGATCGTATTAGCCAGGAACTTTCAAAAGGTGATTGGGGTGGGGTGGGGGGGTGTCTATTTGCAGGGAAAGGGAAGTCTGGCAAGTGAGAATATTTTAAAAAGTGAGATAAATTGAGTATTCAGTGCCAGCATGTTCCCGTTTGTGTGCAGGTCAATGCTGACAGCATTCTGAAACGCTGGCTGTCTATTAAGTGTCTGGTCAAGGATAAGGGGCCACATGTCAGGTATAGCCAGCTTGATCAAGGGAATACCTGAGGATCACAGGGGCTGTAAGAATACACTTTGGGTGGAAATCAGGAATGCAGAAAGGGTACATGAAATAGCCTCCACAGAGAAGCATAAGAAGACTCAAAAAGTGATTGTATAAATATATTAAGAGTAAAAGGGTAACTCGAGACCCTTAAAGACCCTTAAATATCAATGAGGCAATTGATGTGTGGAACTGCAGGATATTTGCTAAGGCTCTAAACAAATATTTCACTCCAGAACTTACTGTGAGAAAGACTGGGGAACTCAGGGAACAAGAGTAATATGATAGACCACAATTGGAGTTCTCTGCAATTCCAGTCTCCCTGCTACAGGAATGACGTTGTGAAACTTGAAAGTGTTCAGAAAAGATTTACAAGATGTTGCCAGGGTTGTTGCTGGATAAGCTGGAGTTATTTTCCCTGGAGCATCGGAGACTGAGGGGTGACCTGACAGGCGTTTATATAAACATGAGGGGTACGGATAGAGTAATAATTTAAGGTCTGTTCCCAGGGGTTGGGGAGTCCAAACCTCGAGGGCGTAAGTTTAAGTTTAGAGGGGAAAGGTTTTAAAAGGGACCGAAGGGACAGCTTTTTCATGCATACGGTGATGCGTCTATGAAATGAACTGAGAGAAAAATTAACAGATATTGATTCTATGACAACATTTCAAAAGGTATCTGGATGGGAATATGAATTGTAATGTTTTAGACGTACATGTGCCAAATGCTGGTAAATGAGGTAGATTTATTTAGATCTTCTGGTCAGCATGGATGAGTTGGACCGAAGGGTCTATTTCCATGCTGTACATCTCTATGACTTGAAAAGAATGCATGTTATAGAAGAGGTGGAGCAGGAGGTTATAACACACAGAGGTATGGAAAGACCCAGGACATTGGGGGATGCTAGAGAAGAAATTGTGGAGCAGTGCAAAAGTGAGGACTGCAGATGCTGGAAACCAGAGTTTAGATCAGAGTGGTGCTGGAAAAGCACAGCAGGTCAGGCAACATCCGAGGAGCAGGACAATCGACATTTTGGGCAAATGCCCTTCATCAGGAATAGAGGCAGGGAGCCTCTAGGGTGGAGAGATAAATGGGGGGAGTGGTGCTGGGGAGAAGGTAGCAAAGAGTACAATAGGTGACTGGGGGTGGGGATGGAGGTGATAGATCAGAGGCGAGGGTGGAGCAGATAGATGGGAAAGGAGATTGGCAGGTAGGACAGGTCTAGGGGACAGTGCTGAGCTGGAAAGATGGAAATGGGGTAAGATGATGGAAGGGAAATGAGGAAAATGGTGAAGTCCACATTGATGCCCTGGGGTTGAAGTGTTCCAAGGCGGAAGTTGAGGCGTCCTTCTTACAAGCGTCGGATGGTGAGGGACTGGGGGAGGAGGAGGCCCAGGGCCTGCATGTTCTCAGCCGATTAGGAGGGGGAGTTGAAACGTTGGGCCACGGGGCAGTGGGGTTGATTGGTGTGGGTCTCCCAGAGATGTTCCTTGAAGCGCTCTTCAGGGAGGCGTCCAGTCTCCCTAATGTAGAGGAGACTGCATCGGGAGCAATGGATACAATAAATGACATTAGTGGATGTGCAGGTGAAGCTTTGATGGATGTGGAAGGCTTCTTTGAGGCCTTGGATGGAGGTGAGGGAGAATGTGTTGGCACAGGAGAGCAGGGAAGGGTGCCAAGATGAGAGGGTGGTTTGTTGGGGGCCGTGGACCTGACCAGGTAGTCACGGAGGGAACAGTCTTTGTGGAAAGTAAAAAGGGGTGGGGAGGGAAATATATCCCTTGTGGTGGGGTCCGTTTGGAGGTGGCGGAAATGTCGGCAGATGATTTGGTTTATGCGAAGGTTGGTATGGTGGAAGGTGAGCACCAGGGGGTTCTGTCCTTGTTACGGTTGGAGGGATGGGGTTTGAGGGCAGAGGTGCAGGATGTGGATGAGATGTGTTGGCGGGCATCTTTAACCACGTGGGAAGGGAAATTGCGGTCTCGAAAGAAGGAGGCCATCTGGTGTGTTCTGTGGTGAAATTGGTCCTCCTGGGAGCAGATATGGCGGAGGCAGAGGAATTGGGAATACGCGATGGCATTATTCCAGGAGGGAGGGAAGGAAAAGGTGTAATCCAGGTAGCTGTGGGAGTCGGTGGGTTTGTAAAAAATGTCAGTGTCAAGTCGGTCGTCATTAATGGATTTAAAAATCACACAACACCAGGTTATAGTCCAACAGGTTTAATTGGAAGCACACTAGCTTTCGGAGCGACGCTCCTTCATCAGGTGATTGTGGAGAGCTCGATCGTAACACCGAATTTATAGCAAAAATTTGCAGTGTGATGTAACTGAAATTATACATTGAAAAATTGATTGTCTGTTAAGCCTTTCATCTGTTAGAATACAGTGATAGTTTCACTTCTTTCATGTGTAAATCACAAAACCCTTTTTTTTAAAAGTTGCATTCTCGGGTTAGCTGTTAACAATGGTGATAGCTAGACAATGTTTTGAAGGTGTTAGCCCTCTGTGTTCTCTGTCTATGACCTGATGTTTAGATTGATTCCAATCTAAAAAGTGAAATAACAGAGTTTTACATAAATTCATGCAGTTTTTGAGCTCAGAGTTCGACACGAATCTATGTGGTTTTTGAGCAAAGTGCAATGTAACTTTGTACCAAAAACAATTCACCACACACAATATATATGTGTGCATGTGGGTCTTTGTCTGTCTGTGTGTGTGTCTGTCTGGGGTGGGGGTTGTGAGTGTGAGAAAGTGTGTGTGTGTGTGTGTGTGTCTGTGTGCGCGTCTGTGTGTATCTGTGTCTGTGTGCATGTGAGAGAGAGAGTGTGTGTGTGTAGGAATATCTATGTCTGTGTGTGTAGTGCAATGGTGATCACCTGTAATGCGACATGAACCCAAGGTCCCGGTTGAGGCCCTCCCTATGGGTACCGAACTTAGCTATCAGCCTGTGCTCAGCCACTTTCCTCTGCTGCCTGTCCCGAAGTCCACCTTGGAGGATGGTCACCCGAAGGTCCGAGGCTGAATGTCCTGGACCACTGAAGTGTTCCCCAACTGGGAGGGAACCCTCCTGTCTGTTGATTGTTGTGCGGTGCCCATTCACCCGTTGTCGTAGCCTTTGCTCAGTTTCCCCAATGTACCATACCTCTGGGCATCCCTGCCTGCAACGTATAAGATAGACAATGTTGGCTGAGTCACATGAGTACCTGCCATGTACACGGTGGAAGGTGTTCCCACGCGTAATAGTGGTATCTATGTCCACAATCTGACACGTTTTGCAGCGTCCACCGTGACAGCGTTGAATGGAGTTGTCCTGAGAGCCGGGCAGTTTGCTACGAACAATGATCTGTTTGAGGTTTGGCGGTTGTTTAAAGGCAAGTAGTGGAGGTGTGGTGAAGGTCTTGGTGAGGTGCTCATCTCCATTGATAATGTGTTGCAGGTCACGAAGAACATGGCGTAATTTTTCAGCCCCTGGGAAGTACTGAACAACGAAGGGTACCTTGTCAATTGCAGCCCGTGTCTGTCTCCTGAGGAGGTCATTACGGTTCCTTGCTGTGGCACGTCGGAACTGGCGGTCGGTGAGTTGAACATTGTACCCCGTTCTTGTGAGGGCATCCTTGAGTACTTCTAGGTGTACTCCACAATCACCTGATTAAAAAGCTAGTGTGCTTCCACTTAAACCTGTTGGACTATAACCTGGTGTTGTGCGATTTTTAACTTTGTACACCCCAGTCCAACACCGGCATCTCCGAGTCATAAATGGAGATGGAGAGGTCCAGGAAGGGGAAGGAGGTGTCAGAGATGGTCCAGGTGAATTTAAGGTCGGGGTGGAATGTGTTAGTGGAGTTGATGAATTGCTCAACCTCCTCGCAGGAGCACGGGGTGGTACCAATGTAGTCATCAATGTAGCGGAGGAAGAAGTGGGGAGTGGTGCCGGTGTAATTACGGAAGATGGACTGTTCTATGTAGCCAACAAAGAGACAGGCACAGCTGAGGCCCATACAGGTGCCCTTGGCTGCCCCTTTGGCCTGGAATTGTGGAGTCCCGAGCAAAGGTATTGTACCATTGACAGTCATGTGTGATGTGCTGGAAGGCTGGAGGGTAGCATGGTGGACAGTGAAGGATGTTTGCTAAGATTACAAAGGGATCTTGATAATGGGCTGAAAAACTGTCGATGGAATTCAATCTGAATAAATGCAACGTAGTACATTTGGTAAAACAAACAAGGGTAGAGCTTATACAATTAATGCTCGGGCCTCAGTTACTGTTTTAGAGCAGAGGGACCTCCAGGTTCAGCTACATAATTCTTGAAGTTTGCATCACAGGATGGATAAGACAGTGCTTGGCATGTTTGACTATTGCTCAGTCCATTGAGTGTAGGTTTTGGGACGTCATGTGGAGATTTAACGGACATTGGTGAGGTCTATTCTGCAATACTCTGTCCAGTTCTGGTAGCCCAGTTATAGGGAGGATATTATTAAGCTGCAGGGTGTTCAGAAGAGATTTACCAGGATGTTGCTGGGTGTGGAAGGCTTGAGTTCTGAAAAATGACTGGATAGGCTGAGTCTTTTTTCACTGGAGCCTGGAAGGTGAGAGATGACCTTATGGAAGCTTATGAAAAAAATAAGGGATATAGATAGATTTAATGTCAGTTGCCTTTTCTCCAGGATAGGGGAGTCTCAAGAGGAGGGGCCACATTTTTAAGGTTAGAGGCGAGAGATGTTCAAAAAAAAAGACAGGGGGGCAAATTATTACACAGAGGGTGGTTTGAGTGTGGAATGGACTTCCTGGGGAAGGGGTGGATGTGGGTACAATTACACGTTTAAAAGACATTTCGATAAGTACGTGAACAGGAAAGGTTTGGAGGGATATGGGCCAGCAACAGGCAGGTGGAATGAGTTTAGTTATAAATTATGTTTGGTATCAACTGAAGGGTCAGTTTCCACGCTGTATAGCTCTATGACAAGAACATAGTTTTGTTCCATTATTTAAGAAATGCTGTGATGGAAAGCCAGTGAACTAATTACCAATTAGCCGGATTTCAATGGTGGCTAAGTTGTGGAAGTGATTCTGCCAGACAGGAGTTACATGCATTTGGAAAGGCAAAGATTGATTTACGATTGTCAGCAAAGCTTTGTGCTTACAAAATCAGGTCTCTCTAACTTGATTGCTTTTGTTGAGGTGGTGACCACCACCACCATACACTAATGTCAGCAGGGCCTTTGACAGGATTTAGCATGATATATAGGTTTGTAAGGTTAGATCACATGGGATCAGGAAGTGCTCGCCAACTGGATGTAAAATTGGCTTGACAGTAGGAGAGAGAGGGAGGCGGGAGAGGATTGTTGTTCAGACTGGAGGCCTGTTACCAGCGGTGTGCTATAAGGATCGGGGCTGGGTCCACTAATGTGCATCATCTACACAAACTATTTGGTTCAGAATATAGAAGTCATTGTTAGTAATTTTGTGGATTATCAAATTAATGGTGTAGTGGGCAGTGAATGCGGTTGTCAAAGGTGGCCTTGACCAACTGGGTCAGTGGGCCAAGGAATGAAAGATGGAGTTAAATTCAGGTGGTAGATTTTGTTTAGACAAACCAGGGAGGACTAACACAGTTCATGGCAGGGTCCTGGGCAATGTTGTCAGACAGAGAGACCAAGGGGTGCAGTTACATTGTTCCTTGGAAGTGGCATCACAGGTGGACAGGGTGGGGAAAGCAGCATTTGGTACACTTGCCGTCATTGGCAAGCGCTTTGATATACGAGTTGGAGATGTTTGTAACGTTGTCCTAAATATTTCCTTTGGGCAGAGGAGGCTATGGGGTGATCTAAGCAAGGTTTACAAAATCTTGCGGGCCCTGAGTAAGGTGAATAGCCAAGGGTAGGTGAGTCCAAAACTTGAGCGTATAAATGTGAGGTGAGAGAGCAAAGATTTAAAGAGGGAATTGAGGAGCAACGTTATCCACAGCGAATGGTGCATTGACGGCATGAACGTCCAGGGCCACATGGGTGAAGCAAGAACAATTACAACATGGAAAAGACATTTCGGCAGGTACATGGAGATGTGAAGGTTTGAATGGATGGGCCAAACGCAGGCAAAAGCGACCCAATCAGTTTGGGAAACCTGGTCAGCATGGACTAGTCAAACCAAAGTTCTGTTTCCGTGCTGCATGACTCTGTCTCTAGTTATTGGAGGAGGAGACTACTGAGATAAGGCATGTTGTAGACACTGAAGCAAGTTACAGAGACAGGGATGGTAGTCTGGAATGCAGCATATTTCAAATATGTGGAGGGACTATCGGAAAGGGAGGAGGTTACGGTGACTGTAACTGATGCAGTAGTTGCACATTTTTCAAGACACTGGTCAATGAGACATGACATAGATACATTGTTGGAGAAGGAACACAGAGCAGAAATATCCCAGGCAGCATTCCCACCCTCGTGTGGGAGGCCTGCTTTCCCTTCTGTTGCACTGATGCTCACTGAGACAGCACAGGCTTGGATTGATTAATGTGAACTCCCGATGTTGTCTTAGTACAAAATAAAGTAGAGGCAGTGATTGATCCTCGAGTGAGTCTGTACTGTGCTTCCCCTCCAGTACTGTATCTATGTCATGTTTTATTATCCAATGTTTGGAGCCTCTCATTGCTCTCTGCTCTGTGCACTGAGTGATCTTAACTCGCTGCAGGATTTATTGAAGGCTCCAGATTTCCCTTCCCTTTGTCTCTCTGGCTGACCAACCATCTTCAATGTGGTGATGGATGAAACACCCAGCTGTTCGGAAGTCTACGGAGTCAGGGACTTCCTGAGTACCTGCAGGAGACAGAGAAATAGACAGAATGGGAAATTAGACTGATGTAGTGAGGGTTACACACGGAGAATAGTACTGTGTCCCACAGAGATCTAGAAAATCCCAGTCTTCATCCCTGGCCTGTGGTGCTGCGTCTCTCTGGAGTGGAGAATTCTGTTGGCTCAGGATCTGGAATACCTGCAAGAGTGAGAGGCGCTGACAGAGGCAGCAATTAGTCTCACACAGTGAGGGATATCACATGGAGAGAGACTGAGTGATATCACCAGATTTCAGGATAATTTCAGGATCAAACAAGTGTGTAGGAAGAACGGGTTTAGCTTCATGATGCATGGTATTAGTGCTCAGGGACGAGCAACCAGTGAGCAGGCGAAGTGATGCCCTAGTGGTAAAATTACTAGAGCATGTATCCCAAACCTCAGCTAATGTTCATGGGAGGCAGGTTTGAATCCCATCATCAGAAATGGAGAAATTTGAAATCAATAATTTTTGAAAGTAATAATTAACAATCCACAATGTACAAAAAAAAGCCCAAATACTTGTCCTTTCGAGAAGGACATCTGCCCATCCTCACGTGGTCTGCACAACATACCCACAGCGAAGTGTTTGCCTCTGAATTACCCTCTGAAATGACCAAGCAAGTTACTCAGCTCAAGGGCAGCTAGGGCTGGGCAAGAAAGGCTAGTCAGACAGAGACACCAACATCTCACACCACGTTTAAAAAGAAATCCATTAGCATGGTCCCATTGGAACCGTTCTGAGACCAATGTCCTGACTAATCATGTCGGTAGGTTTGTGGACAGGGCTTTAAACTGACAGAGAGGATGCAGGGACAGGGTTCAGGTGAAAGGAGCTTTCCAAATCCAAAGAGAAAAGTTGAAGCGTTGGAGCCGCATGGGAATGTGACTGAAGGCAAGCAGAAAGGAACAGGATGGGACAAAGCTAAACTAAAGTGGCACATCAGCGAATTGGGCTGTGTCAGGAAATTGTGGGAAAAAAATATGTTTTTGTCGAATGGACAAAGTCTCATCAATAAGGTAGATGGATTTGTGACACAGAGGTAAATGGAATTTAGACACCAGCGAGATGAACATAAATATTCAATATTTCACAACCTTGTGCAAACTCAGGCAAATAGACAACGTGAACAATAATGGATAACAAAGGCATTACAGAGAAAGCATTTGACCGCAGATCATGAAGTAGAGTCTGTCTGAATGTTAATTCTGGCCACTACTTGCCAAGGACACTCGCAGCAGAACAGTCTTAGGCATTTATTTGCTTATCACTGCATTAAACAGGAACTCATTGGAATTTTTAAAAATAAACACATTGTGATAATTTTGGGAAACTTCAATATTCGTATAATCTGGGATAAACACAATGATAACAGTGATATTGGTAGGGAGTGCGGAGATTATTTCTTTGTGTATCTTTGTGCAACTGGCTTGGGACATAACTACCTCAGACCGACTGTTGTGTGATGAAACTTAGTGAATAAGTAATGTCACCTGGGGAGATCCACTGGGATATTTTGACAAAGTATAGTTTAAAGAAATATAAAGTTTTAAAGTGGCTCACACAAAGGACAAGCTACAACGAGGAACAAAAATAGCAAATGACATGAGTTTGAGAGGAGAACTGACCAAGGTAAACAGACTAAACAGACTGAAACATGTGTGTGTAAATGAACAGTGGAAAACTTTTGGAGGAACAGTTTAAAACATTCAACAAAAGGATATTCCACTGAAACAGACAAAACCTCAGCAAGAAATCCCCACCTCTCCCTCACTCAGGACAAAATGAATCATATTAGATTATCAGGCTGAGAAGATCGCCAAAATTTCTTAAAATCCTGAAGTGAGAGAGTGTTTTAAGAGTAAGTTTTAAAGGGATTGCAAATGGTCTGCTAGCAGGAGAAGGGCAGTAGGAAGGGGAATCATTGATACAATAGGAACAGGGAGAGGTGAAGGTGCTGGAGGTGGTGAGAGTATTACAGAAAGTGATCAGGGCCTGAACGGTGTTACAAAGTCCGTACGGATTGCTGCAGAGGGAGGGGTTTGCAGAGGTAGGAAAGGAAGGTATGTACTTTCATTTATTCATTCATGGTATGAGGATGTCACTGATTGGGCAATGAATCTTTGCCCCACTGCTAATTATCCAGAGGGTCGCTCAGAGTCAGCCATACTGTTGTGGGTCTGGATTCACATGTCAGCCACACCATGTTAGAATGTCAGATGTTCTAGACTAAAGGAGGTAAGTGAACCAGATCAATTCATCCTACTGATCAACAATGGTTTCATGGTGGCCACACCATGACATCCCAATTCCTACTCTCAATGCTCTGACCAATGAAGGTAACAATCCCAAACGCCTGCTTCACCAGCCTGTCTACCTGTAACACCACTTTCAATGAACTGTGTACCTGCATCCCTGGGTCACTGACTGATAACACTACCCAGGGCCCGAACATTAACTATACAAGTCCCACCCGGTTTGTTTCACCAAAATGGAACACTTCACATTTATCTAATTAAACTCCATCTGCTATTCTTCAGCCCACTATCACAGCAGTACTGTTCATCCTGTTTTATTATATATAACCTTCTTCACTGTCCACTTTACCACCAATTTCAGTGTCACCCAAAAAGACCTATTTGACAATAAAGCAATATTCCCATCCAAACTATTTATCCAAATGACAAACAACAGTGGACGCACTACACCGCTGGTCACATGCCCCCAGTCAGGAAAACAACTGTCTCCCACCACTCGCTGTCTCCTACCATCAAGCCAATTGTGTATCCATTTCACGAGCTCCTCTTGAATGCCACATCCTTTTGCATAAGCTTATTACCCAGTTTACCATAGGGAACATAGATCACAGAACAGTGCAGCACAAGACCCTTCAGCCATGATGCTATGCCAACCTTTTATCCGACTGTAAGATCAAACTAATCTCCGTACCCTTCATTTTACTATCATCCATGTGCCTATCCAAGAGTCTATTAAATATCCCTAATGCATATGATTTTACTACCACAGCTGGCAGTGCATTGCACCCACCATCACTCTCTGTTGAAAGAACCTACCTCTAAAATCTCCCCTTAACCATCCTCCAGTCGCCTTAAAATTACACCCCCTTAAAATAGCCATTTCTCCGACAGGAAAAAAAAGTCTCTGACTATTCACTGTCTCTGTGCCTCTCGTCATCTTGTTCACCTCTGCCAAGTCACCCATCACCTTTCTTCATTCCAATGAGAAAAGCTTTAGCTCCCGAAGACTTACTTCATAAGACATGCTCTCCAGTACAGGCATCATCCTGTTAAATATTCTCTTTACCCTCTCCAAAGCTTCCACATTCTTCCTGTAATGAAGGAACCAGCACTGAACACAATATTCCAAGTGGGGTCTAACCAGGTCTCTATAGAGCTGCAGCATCATCTCACCACTTTAAAACCCAATCCCACAGCAAATGGAAGCCAACACAGCATCTTCCTTTTTCACAACCCTATCAACTTGTGTGGCATCTCAGAGGGCTCTCTGGACGTTTACCCCAAGGTCACTCGGTTCCTCCACACTGCCAAATATCCTGCCTTGAACCCTCTATTCTGCATGTGATCACTTCACATTTTTCCAGGTTGAACTCTTATCTGCCACTTTTCGCCTAGCTCGACACCATGTCAATGTCCCATTTCAAGCTACAACAGACCTCCACACTATCCAACACTCCACTAACCTTCATGACATTGACAAAGTTACTAACTCACTCTTCCACTCCCACATTCAAGTATTTTTTAAAAATCATAAATAGCAGAGGTCCCAGAACCAATCCCTGCACAACAGGTTGAGTGTTTTCCATCCATCCTCCTCCTCTGTCTTCTGTGAGCCAGAAATTCTGTATACAGACAGGCAGGTTTCCCTTTATCCCATGCTTCCGTACTTTCTGAATGAGCTATAAATGAGATTTGAGGCATGACCTGTCCCTTACAAAGCCAGGCTTACTACCTCTAATCAAGCTATGGACTTAGGAAGGAATTTTCAAGGAATTATAAATTCTGTCTCACAGAGTCATCTCCAATAATCTGCACACCATAGACATAAGACTAACTGGTCTGTAATTCCCACGATTCTCTTTCTCGTACAGGGGAATAACATTTGCCACCCTCCAATCTTCTGAAACGACTCCACTGGACAGTGAGGGTGAAAATGTTATCGCAAAAGATGCAACAATCTCTTCCCTCGCTCCGTGTATAACTTTAGGCATATCCCATCTGGTCTAGCAGATGTATCTGACCTTATGTTTTACAAAATTCTCAGCACATCCTCTTTCTTAACATCAACCTGTTCACATATATCAATGGTCTTCACGCTGTCCTCACAAATGACAATGCGCCACTCAGGAGTGAATCCTGAGTCATAGTATTCATTAAGGACCTCTCCTACTGCCTCGAACACTAGGCACAGATTCCATCTATTATCCCTGACCGGCCCTACCATCACTCTGGCCATCCTCTTGTTCCTCACACAAGTGGAGAATGCCTTGCAGTTTTCTTAATGCTTCCCAACAATTTTTTCGTGCCCCCTTCTCGCTGTCCTAAGTCCATTCTTCAGTTCCTTTCTGGCTACCTTCAGAGAGTCCCCAGAGTGAGGAAACAGGTCATTTGGCCCAACAACTCCATACCAACCCTCTGAAGGGTATCCCACCCAGAAGCATTCCCCACCTTATCACTCTTCATTTGCCCCGACTAATGCGCCAAACCTACACATCGCTGAACATTATGGGTAATTTAGCATGGCTGATTCACCTAACATGCACACCCTTGAACTGTTGGTGGAAACTGAAGCACCTGGAGGAAACCCACGCAGACATGGGGAGAATGTGCAAACTCCACACAGACAGTCACCCGGGGCTGGAATCAAAATCGGGTGTCTGGTGTTATGAGGCAGCAGTGCTAACCACTGAACCACCGTACTGCTTCATGTAACTCTTACAAGCCGTGTCTGATTCTTGCTTCCTCATCCTTAAGTAAGCTTCCTTCTTCCTCTTGAGTAGATGTTCTACATCCCTTTTCAACCTTGTTAAACGCTTCACTAAAGTCCATGTGGACAATGTTCACTGCTCTGCCTTCATCTATCTCTTGGCCACCCCCTCAGAGAGATAATCTGGTTTGTGAAACACGGTTTTCCACTCACAAAGCCATGCTGACTATCTGTAATCAGCCCTTACCTTTCCAAATATACGTAGCTCCTTTCTCTCAGAATCTCCTCCAACAAATTACCCATCACGGGGCTGTAATTTTCAGGCTTTGCCCTGCAGCCCTTAAGTGATGGAACAGCATTAGCCACCCTCCAGTCTTCCGCACCTCACTGTGTCTGTTGATAATATAAATATCTCTGTTAGGGACACTGCAATCTCTTCCCTTGCTTCCCACGATATTCTAGCATACACCTAATGAGCTACTGAGGATTGATCTACCTTTGTTTTAAGATTCCAGCACTTTCGCGACTCTATTGAGGATTCTTTCCAAGACATCACTATTTATTTCCCCAAGTTCACGAGCTTTCATGTAATTCTCCACAGTAAATTCTGTTCAGATTTTTTCTGTTTAAGATCTCACCCATCTCCCCTGGTTCCACACATAGGTGACCTTATGTAAAGGCTTCTGAAAATTCAAATCGAACGCATCCCCCGTAATAACACGCCCCTCCTACACCCTTAACTATCATGTCATTTATATTCACACCAACAAATAAAATTCACAGGTTCAAAAACATATTCTCTTTTATAAAATGTGATTCTAAGGGTCCAATTATTGTTTATTGACATATCAATTCTAACGTATTTCAGCATGCTCCTGACTTACTGTCAGGCAAGCACTATCTGGTTTCAGACTTACAGCAGAAAGAGTTATGGGAGTTCTTGTTTATCAATCTGAAAAGGGGAGCTTACAGGCTCAGCAGATAATAGACAAGGCAAATCAAATGCTGCCATTTATTACAAAGGTAATGGAGTCTAAAAACAGGAAGGTCTTGCTAAAACTATACAAGATACGAGTCACACCATACCCAGAATACTATGAACAGTGTGAGTGTCCGAAGGAACAATATTCTTCTATTGGAGGCAGGTCAGAGAAGGGTCACTTGGTTGATCCTGGGAATGGATGAAGTTTCCAATATGAGATGGAGCAGATTGAGGTTGAACCCATTGAGGTTTAGAATAATGAGAGAGTAATTGAATGCAACATCCAAGATTCTGAAGGGCTTTGATCGGATAGATCAACAATTCTTTATGGTGGCCTCACCAATGTCTTCTACAGCCACACCATGCCATCCCTGCTCCTACTGTCAGTGCTCTGCCCAACGAAGGTAACCATCCCAAACGCCTGCTTCAACAGCCTGTCTACCTGGGACAACACTTTCAAAGAACTGTGTACCTGCATCCCGAGTTGTCTGATTGACAACACTACCCAGGGCCTGAACATTAACTGTACAAGTCCAGCTTGGTTTGTTTTACCAGAGTGCCACACTGTGCATTTCTCCATCTGCTATTCCTAAACTCCTGGCCCACTCTCAGATAACCCTCTTCACTATCCGCGTTACCACTAATTTCAGTCTCACTCACAAACTTGCTAACCATAGCTCCTGCATTATCATCCAAACCGTTTATATAAATGATGCACAACAGTGACCCAGCACCGAACCCCATGGCAAACCATTGGTTGCAGGCCTGCAGTTTGTGCAGTAACCCTCTACGAGCACGCTCTGAATCCTACCGTCAATCCTATTTTGTATCCAATTGGTGAGCACTCCCTCGTTATCCGTGATCTAAAGTACTAACCAGTCTGCCATGCAGTACCTTCTCATAGGCCTTGCTAAAGTCCATGGAGACATCATCTACTGCTCTGCCATGACCTATCACTTGTCTACCCCCACAAACACTCAAGCCAGTTTGTGAGACATGATTTCCCACGCACAAAGCCATGCTGACTATCGCTAATCCGTCCTTGCCTTTCCAAATGCATAATGATCCTTTCTTTCAGAATCTCCTCCAACAAGTTACCCACCGCTGCCATCAGTCTCACTGGTCTGTAGTGGTTGTCGATGACACAAATATCTCTGCGAGGGGCCCTGTAGTTTCCTCCTGATAAGGCTTTGGAATACATTTGATCATGTCCTAAAGTTTTATCAACCTTTTTGCATTTTAAGACATCCAGCACCTCCTGTTCTCAAATGTAAACTCTGTTCATGACATCACAATGTATTTTCCCAAGTTTCTGAGCTTCCATGTCTTTCTCCACAGTAAATCCTAACGCAAAATATTTGTTTTGGATCTCATCCATCAGCAGTGATTCGACATAGACAACCTTATTGACCTTTCACGGGACCTATTCTCTCCCTCAATAATCCTTAGCCCTTGTGGAAACTTGTCAAAATGCTTTCGAAATTTCAAATATGCCTCGATCGCTACTAGCCTCCCCCATCCTTATCTATTCTGCCATTTATGGTCACACCAAAATATAGAATCCAAGAGATTTATAAATATTCCCCTTTTATAAAACCACACATCGCCCATTGCACAGACCGGGAGTGTGGTACGCAATGGAGGAGGTCAAACTGATAGGGATAGTTTTAGAGATTCTCCAGGGAAAACAACCCCAGCCTGTTCAGCCTCTCTCTATACCTCAAATCCTCCAACCCTGGCAACATCCTTGTAAATCTTTTCTGAACTCTTTCAAGTTTTTCCAATAGGAAGGAGACCAGAATTGCACACAATATTCCAACGGTGGCCGAAACTATGTCCTGTAAAGCCGCAACATGACCTCCCAGCTCCTGTACTCCATACACTGACCAATAAAGGAAAGCATACCAAACGCCTTCTTCACTATCCTATCTACCTGCACTCCAAGGTCTGTTTGTTCAGTAACACTCTCTAGGACCTTATCATTAAGTGTATAAGCCCTGCTAAGATTTGCTTTTCCAAAATGCAGCATCTCGCATTTATCTGAATTAAACTCCATCTGCCACTTCCAAGCCCATTGGCCCATCTGGTCCAGATCCTGTTGTAATCTGAGGTAACCCTCTTTGCTGTCCACTACACCTCCAATTTTGGTGTCATCTGCAAGCTTACTAACTGTACCTGTTATGCTCACATCCAAATCATTTATATAAATGTCAAAAAGTAGAGGACCCAGCACCGATTATCAATGCACTCCACTGGTCAGAGGCCTCCATTCTGAAAAACAACCCTCCACCACCACCCTCTGTCTTCTACCTTTGAGCGAGTTCTGTATCCAAATGGCTCGCTCTCCCTGTATTCCATGAGATCTACCCTTGCTAACCAGTCTCCCATGGGGAACCCTGTCGAACGCCTTAGTGAAGTCCATATAGATCACATCTACTGCTCTTCCCTCATTAATCCTTTGCTATTTCTTCAAAAACTCCATCCTAAGTTTGTGAGGCATGATTTCCCATGCACAACGCCATGTTGACGATCCCTAATCAGTCCTTGCCTTTCCAAATACATGTACATTTTGTCCCTCAGGATTCTCTCCAACAACTTGCCCAACACCGAGATTAGGCTCACTGGTCTATAGCTCCCTGGCTTGTCTTTACCGCCCTTCTTAAACAGTGGCACCACGGTTGCCAATCTCCAGTGTTCCGGCACCTCACCTGTGACTATCGATGATTCAAATGTTTCAGCAAGAGGCCCAGCAATCACTTCTCTGGCTTCCCACAGAGTTCTCGGGTACACCTGATCAGGTCCTGGAGATTTATCCACCTTTACCCATTTCATGACATTCAGCACTTACTCCTCTGTAATCTGGACATTTTGCAAGATGCCACCATCTATTTCCCTACAGTCTATATCTTCCATATCCTTTACCACAGTAAATACTGATGCAAAATATTCATTTCGTATCTCCCCCATCTTCTGTGGCTCCACACAAGTGCTGCCTTGCTGATCTTTGAGGGGCCCTATTCTCTCCCTAGTTACCCTTTTGCCCTTAATGTATTTGTAAAATCCTTTGGATTCTCCATAATTCTATTTGCCAAAACTATTTCATGTCGCCTTTTTGCCCTCCTGATTTCCCTCTTAAGTATACTCCTACTTCCTTTATACTTCTCTAAGGATTAACTCGATCTATCCTGTCTATACCTGACGTATGCTTCCTTCTTTTTCTTAACCAAACCCTCAAATTCTTTAGTCATTCCCTATACCTCTCAGCCTTTCCTTTCACCTTGACAGGAATATATTTTCACTGGATTTTTGTTATCTAATTTCTGAACGCTTCCCATTTTCCAGCTGTCCTTTACCTGTGAACGTCTGCCTCCAATCAGCTTTCGAAAGTCCTTGCCTAATACCATCAAAATTGGCCTTTCTCCAATTTCGAACTTCAACTTTTAGATCTGGTCTATCCTTTTCCATCACTATTTTAAATCTAATAGAATTATGGTCGTTGGCCCCAAAGCGCTCCCCCACTGACATCTCAGTTATCTGCCCTGCCTTATTTCCCAAGAGTAGGTCTAGTTTTGCACCTTCTCTAGTAGGTTCATCCACATACTGAATCAGAAAATTGTCTTGTATGCACTTAAGAAATTCCTCTCCATCTAAACCTTTAACACTATGGCAGTCCCAGTCGATGTTTGGAAAGTTAAAGTCGCCTACCATAACTACTCTATTATTCTTACAGATAGCTCAGATCTCCAGATGTTGTTTCTCAATTTCCCTCTGACTATTGGGGGTCTACAATACAATCCCAATAAGGTGATCATCCCTTTCTTATTTCTCAGTTCCACCCAAATAACTTCCCTGGATGAATTTCCAGGAATATCCTCCCTCAGCATAGCTGTAATGCTATCCCTTATCAAAAGTGCCACTCCCCCTCCTCTCTTGCCTCCCTTTCTATCCTTCCTGTAGTATTTGTCTCCTGGAACATTAAGCTGCCAGTCCTGCCCATCTCTGAGCCATGTTTCTGTAATTGCTATGATATCCCAGTCCCATGTTCCTAACCATGCGCTGAGTTCATCTGCCTTCCCTGTGAGGCCCCTTGCATTGAAAGAAATGCAGTTTAATTTATTAGTCCTACCTTGTCCCTGCCTGGCCTGACTGTTTGACTCACTTCTGTTCTCAGTTGTACCAGTCTCAGATTGATCTCTTTCCTCACTATTTCCCTGGGTCCACCCCCCCCCCCCCCCCCCCCCCACCACCACCTTACTAGTGTAAATCCTCCCGAGCAGCTCCAGCAAATTTCCCTGCCAGTATATTAGTCCCCTTCCAATTTCGGTGCAATCCGTCCATCTTGTACAGGTCACTTCTACCCCTAAAGAGATTGCAATGATGCAGAAATGGGAATCCTTCTCCCATACACCAGCTCCTCAGCCATGCATTTTCCTGCTCTATCCTCCTATTCCTTCCCTCAGTAGCTCGTAGCACTGGGAGTAATCCAGATATTGCTAGCCTTGAGGACCTCCTTTTAAAATTACTGCCTAACTCTCTGAAATCTCCCTTCAGAATTTCAACCTTTTCCCTTCCTATATCGTTCGTTCCAATGTGGACAATGACCTCTTGCTGGCCCCTCTCCCGCGTGAGAACATTCTGCACCCTCTCTGAGACATCCTTGATCCTGGCACCAGGGAAACAACACATCATTCTGCTTTTTCTCTGCAGGCCACAGAATCGCCTGTCTTTACTTCGGACTACAGAATCCCCTAACACAATTGATCTCTTGGAAGCCGATGTACCCCTCGTTGCATTAGAGCCAGTCTCAATACCAGAAACTTGACTGTATCGTGCCACATTCCCCTGAGAATCCATCCCCCCTACATTTTCCAAAAGAGCATACCTGTTTGAAATGGGTATATCCACAAAGGACTCCTGCACTAGCTGCCTACCTCTCTTAGCTTTCCTGGAGTTAATCCAACTATGTGACTGTATCTGAGACTTTCCCCCCTTCCTATAACTGCCATCCATCGCATACTGTTGCTGTTGCAAATTCCACATCGCTTCTAACTGTCTCTCCAACCAATCCATTCGATCTGGGATTGAGTGTAGTGATGGGTATGGATCAGTAAGTGATGTGAGTGAGTGATTGCAGTGTCGGGTAGGGATCAGTTAGGGAGGCGACGATTGCAATTTTGTGTCGGGATCAGTAAGGGAAGGGATGATTACAGTGTTGGGGAGGGAATTGTGAGGGAGTGGTTGATGGCCGTGTTGTGCAGAGATCTGTCAGGAAGGTGCAGATTACATAATTTGTTTGGAATCAGTCATGGAGAGGGAGATTACACAGTGTGTAGAGATCAGTCAGGGAGGAGCAGATTACCATGTTGGGTCTGGATTAATCAGGAAGGGCATGATTGCAGTGTTTGGGAGGGATCAGTCAGGGCGGGTGTGAGTGCAATATTGGGTATGGATCAGTTAGGGAGGGGGAGATTGCAGTGTTGGGTAGGAATCAGTCAGGGTGGGGAAGACTGCAGTGTTGCATAGGGATTAGTCAGGGAGGGAGTGTTTGCAATGTTGGGTAGAGATTAGTCAGGGAAGGGGTGATTACAGTTTTGGGTCGGTTTCGGTCATGGATTTGGTCATTGCGATGTTGAGTAGGGATTAGTCGGCGAGCGGGTCATTACAGTATTGGTGCATCAGGGTTTTGGCGACAGTAAAGATGGATGTACAGTCTGTATCTGGAACTGTTATCAACGAATCTATATTGTTTCAAAGTAATCAGAGTGTATGTTCACTGCAAGATAGAAAGTGCTTTTTGAATTTAAAGTACAGCAACTGCTGCCAGCTGAGAGATGAGCTGTTCCAAAATAGATACATGTTGCAATTACCTGAGGTTTGGCTGCTGTTTTGACCACAATTCAAATTTACCCAATTAGTTTAAATTATGCCCAGGATACCGGAAACCAATGGCATTTGGTTTGATTATTTTGACACTTTGAAACTGATTATAAGAATTTAATGAGTCGTGGGTATTATATAAACCCGGTATTTTGAAAGTATGAGGGAGAGCAACTGCCATCGAATAGTGAGTAACGGCTGTCGAGCCCGAGAGCTAAGTGCCCATCTCGCATCTTCCTGTTAAAGAACATAGAACATAGAACATAGAAGAATACAGCGCAGTACAGGTCCTTCGGCCCTCGATGTTGCGCCGATCCAAGCCCACCTCACCTACACTCGCCCACTATCCTCCATATGCCTATCCAATGCACGCTTAAATGCCCATAATGAGGGAGAGTCCACCACTGCTACTGGCAGGGCATTCCATGAACTCACGACTCGCTGAGTAAAGAACCTACCCCTAACATCTGTCCTATACCTACCCCCCCTTAATTTAAAGCTATGCCCCCTTGTAATAGCTGACTCCATACGAGGAAAAAGATTCTCACTGTCGACCCTATCTAAACCCCTAATCATCTGATACACCTCTATCAAGTCACCCCTAAACCTTCTTTTCTCATGAAAACAACCCCAAGTGCCTCAGCCTTTCCTCATACGATCTTTCTATCATACCAGGCAACATCCTGGTAAACCTCCTCTGCACCCGATCCAGTGCCTCCACATCCTTCCGATAGTATGGCGACCAAAACTGCACACAATACTCCAGATGTGGCCGCACCAGAGTCTTATACAACTGCAACATTACCTCAGTACTCCGGAACTCAATTCCTCTACCAATAAAAGCCAGTACGCCATATGCCTTCTTCACCGCACTATTTACCTGGGTGGCAACTTTCAAAGATTTGTGTACATGGACACCAAGATCCGTCTGCTCATCCACACTACCAAGTATCCGACCGTTAGCCCAGTACCCCATCTTTCTATTACTCTTACCAAAGTGAATCACCTCACACTTAGCTACATTGAACTCCATTTGCCACCTTTCTGCCCAGTTCTGCAGCTTATCTATATCCCGCTGTAACCTGCCACATCCTTCCTCACTGTCTACAACTCCTCCGACTTTCGTATCATCCGCAAACTTGCTCACCCAACTTTCTAACCCCTCCTCCAGGTCATTTATAAAAATGACAAACAGCAATGGTCCCAAAACAGATCCTTGAGGAACACCGCTAGTGACGGCACTCCAAGATGAACCTTTGCCATCAACTACTACCCTCTGTCTTCTTCCAGCCAGCCAACTCCTAATCCAAACCTCCAACTCACCCTCAATGCCATACCTCCGTATTTTTTGCAGTAGTCTACCATGGGGAACCTTATCAAACGCCTTACTAAAATCCATATACACCACATCTACTGCTTTCCCCTCGTCCACCTCCTTAGTCACCTTCTCAAAGAATTCAATAAGGTTTGTGAGGCACGACCAGCCCTTCACAAAACCATGCTGACTATCCTTGATCACATTATTCCTATCCAGATGTTCATAAATCCTATCCCTTACAATTCTCTCTAAGATTTTGCCCACAACACAAGTGAGACTCACCGGCCTATAGTTACTAGGGTTATCCCTACTCCCCTTCTTGAACAAGGGAACCACATATGCTAGCCTCCAATCTTCTGGCACTACTCCTGTAGACAACGAGGACATAAAAATCAAGGCCAATGGCTCTGCAATCTCCTCCCTTCCTTCCCAGAGAATCCTAGGATAAATGCCATCAGGCCCAGGGGACTTATCTATTTTCACCCTTTCCAGAATTTCCAACACCTCTTCTCTACATACCTCAAAGTCATCCATTCTACTTAATTGTGGCTCAGTACTCACATTGACAACAATGTCCTGTTCCTGATTGAAAACTGACGAAAAGTATTCATTCAGTGTCTCCCCAATCTCTTCAGCCTCCACACGCAACTTCCCACTACTATCCTTGACTGGACCTATTCCTACTCTAGTCATTCTTTTATTCCTGACATACCTATAGAAAGCCTTAGGGTTTTCCCTAATCCTACCAACAAAGGACCTTTCATGTCCCCTCCTTGCTGCTCTTAGCTCTCTCTTCAGATCCTTCCTGGCTACCTTATAACTCTCAATCGCCCCAATTGAACCTTCACGCCTCATCTTTACATAGGCCGCCCTCTTCCATTTAACAAGGGATTCCAATTCCTTATTAAACCACGGCTCCCTCACACGACCCTTTCCTCCCTGCCTGACGGGCACATACTTATCAAGGACACTCAATAGTTGCTCCTTGAACAAGCTCCACATATCAATTACACCCTTGCCTTGAAGCTTACTTTTCCAGGCCACACATCCTAAGTCATGCCTCACAGCATCATAATTTCCCTGACACCAGCTATAACTCTTGCCCTGTAGTGCACACTTATCCCTCTCCATCACTAGAGTAAAGGTCACCGAATTGTGGTCACTGTCCCCAAAGTGCTCACCTACCTCTAATTCTAACACCTGGCCTGGTTCGTTACCCAGAACCAAATCCAGTATGGCCTCACCTCTTGTTGGCCTATCTACATATTGTGTCAGGAAACCCTCCTGCACACATTGGACAAACACTGACCCATCTAACGAACTTGAGCTATAGCTTTCCCAATTAATATCAGGAAAGTTAAAGTCCCCCATAACAACCACCCTATTACTTTCACTCTTCTCTTGAATCATCCTCGCAATCCTTTCTTCTACGTTTCTAGGACTATTAGGAGGCCTGTAAAAGACTCCTAACAGGGTGAGCTCACTTTTCCTATTCCTTACCTCAGCCCAAACTACCTCAGATGGCGAGTCTTCATCCATTGTCCTTTCCACAGCTGTAATACTATCTTTGACAAGCAATGCCACACCTCCCCCTCTTTTACCCCCACCTCTGACCCTACTAAAACATTTAAACCCTGGAACCTGCAACAGCCAATCCTGTCCCTCTTCTACCCATGTCTCCGTAATAGCCACAACATCGAAGTCCCAGGTACCAACCCACGCTGCAAGTTCACCTACCTTATTTCGTATACTTCTTGCATTGAAGTATACACACTTCAAACCACTTTCCTGTTTACAGGCACCCTCCTTTGAAATTGATGCAATGTTCCTAACCTCCCTACACTCCAGGACATGCACCCTAAAGCTACAGTCTGGGTTCCCATGCCCCTGCAGAGTTAGTTTAAACACCCCCCCCCCCCCAAGAGTACTAGCAAACCTCCCACCAAGGACACTGGTGCCCCTCAGGTTCAGGTGTAGACCATCCTGTTTATAGAGGTCCCACCTTCCCCAGAGGCCTGAGCCCCGTTACTTGCCCCTGGTACGTCGTCCCCCCCACAAGTATCCAAAACGGTATACTTGTTCTTGAGGGGAACGGCCGCAGGGGGTCCCTGCACTGGCTGCTTCCTCCCAGTCCCCCTCACTGTCACCCATCTATCTGCCATCTTTGGAGTTATTACTTCCCTAAAGCTCCGATCTATGACCCCCTCTGCCTCCCGAATGATCCTAAGTTCATCCAACTCCAGCTCCAGTTCCCTAACACGGTCTTGGAGGAGCTGGAGATGGGTGCACTTCCTGCAAGTGGTTTCAGCAGGGACGTCCATGGCATCCCTCACCTCAAACATGTTGCAAGAGGAACATTGCACTGCCTTCACTGCCATCCCTCTGAAAGTAACCTTTTGTAAAAAAAAAACTGGGTCTAAAGAATACAACAAGCAAAATGCAGCACTTACCTACTTACCACAACGGGTCTTATTATTTAGGTTAGAGGAGGAGAGCGGGTGGGAGGCACTACCTCTGTAGTGCCTCGGGTTCTTCTCCTGCGCGCTTTTAAAGGGAAAAAAACCTACCCGGCTGCCCCCTGGTCTTCGTCACTTCCCCATGCTGCTCCCGCTCTTTCTGTAAAGAGAGAAAAAAAAACACCGCTGCCCGCTACCGGTAAGTAATTTTAAAACAAACTGTCTTACCTTAGCTGCTGCTCGCAGTCAAAGTGACCGCTGGCGTCGAAGGGTGAGTATTTATACTCACTGCTTTCCTTCCCGGCTGCCCCTCCGGTCTTCGTCACTTCCCCCTGCTGCTCCCGCTCTTTCTGTGAAGAGAGAAAAAAAACACCGCTGCCCACTACCGGTAAGTAATTTTAAAACAAACTGTCTTATCTTAGCTGCTGCTCGCACTCAAAGTAGAAATTTGAAAACAATTTCTACCAAAGGCACCTTTTCATGCAAAACCTTCTCACAGTAAAAAAAAAGAAACAAGACAGCGAGACAAGCAGCGAGAGGATTAAAAACAGAGGAACCTGTTTGGTCTTGAGATAAAGTTAATGCAATGTGTAATAAGTGTCCAGTTTATTAAGTTGAACAGTATATTTTTCTGGAGTTGATGCCAGATACTAAGTAGGTAAAAAAGGGGGATTTGGATTTATGAACAGCTGTTGTTTCGTGTTCACTATTAGAGTTAGGAAAATAATTGTTATTTTCTTTAAGCAATAGAATTTTGTAGTTCTCTGTCCCTCATATTTTAGGAGATTACAGAGTGAACCAAGACTCTCTGGGTGTTTGGTTTAATTAATAGAGAGTTTCGGCCTCTGCGTCGTAACCAATGGCAGGAAATTTCTGATGAGACTGCAATGGATAAGCAACCAAAGAAACTGGAAGCTTGATGCTGAAAAATAGAGGCCAGCCATTTGTTTGGTGCGTGAGTTCTGATAATATCATGTAATCACCTGCCACAAGTCCTCACTTCAAAACAGCTCATCGAAAGCTATTTGGGGCATTAGTGTAGGGTCGGTTGACATGGAATATTTACAGATTAACTAGTCTGTTTACTGGCATCAGAACCCGCTGAAGAATTTGATTTTTGATGGACACTTAGAGGTTCCAAGCTGATAGGACTTAACCAGTTGGAAATTCCATTTTCCTGGACAATTCCTTTGGATTGTCCTAAGATGGGGAATCTTCAGGTTCCCAGCTCAACCTTTTCCCTGCACTGGGATAAGGACTCTCTGTAGGATGTGATGGAATATGCTCCACTTGCCTGGATGCGTGCAGCTCCAATAAACATACTTGAAACTTGACACTATCCAGGACAAAGCAACTCGCTTGATTGGCACCCCACCCACAAATATCCACTCCCTCCACCAACGATGCTCAGTAGCAGCAGTATGTACCACCTATAAATGCAGTGCAGATATTCACCAAAGATTCTCAGACAGCATCTTCCAAACCCACAACCACTTCCATTTTGGACAATGGAAACAAATACATCGGAACACCATCCAATACAAGTTACCTTCAAAGCCTCTCACCATCTTAAAGTGGAAATATACCTCTGTGTCAAATTCCCGAAATTCCTTCCCTAACAACATTATGGGTCGACCTACATGGACAATAGTGGTTCAAGAAGGCAGTTCACCACCAACTTCTCAAGGGGAAACTAGGGATGGGTAATAAATGCTGGGCCTGGGCAGTGACGCCAACGTCCCAGGAATGAATTCAAAAATGGTTTCATGTCTGGAACAACAGGAGTCTCCTGTGGCTTCACTAAGGAGTTTTATTTATTAATTATGCAAGGAATTTGTTTAACTTGCTGCTTTGCTGTGTTACTGATCTTCACTCTGAACCGAGATAATGTTGCTGCATAAATAAATTTGTTTGTGCACCAACTTAGGGTCTACAGCATATAACCAAGTTTTGTGAAGTTATGCAGGAAAGGTGAGTAATCTTCAGGATGGACTCCTTGAATAACATAATGTAAGAAACTTAAAACATAGATGAAGAACAGAGGGATGACGCTCCAAGAGATGGTGAAGAACAAAATCACAGACTTTCTTCTGCTCTCCATCTCTGGGTCTCTGTGCTGTAGACACTGCACAGTATGCAGTTTTGTTGACCAGCATCATTACCGCTGGGACACCCTGTGCAGTATCTACAGGAACAGGATGAGGGAGGAGTTCAGGCAGGCCAGCCAAGGGCTGGTCCCATAGCAGATTTGTGACAAGCAGCGTAAACATTTGTTTCAGGAGAAGACCCACACCAATATTTCTCACTGTCAGTTTAAATTACATTTCCTACAATATGAAGAGCCCAACAAGTCCATACTGACCCTCTGAAGAGTAACCCATTCCCCTACCCTATTTTACCCCTGACAATGCACCTAACACTATGGGAAATTTAGGGTGGCCAATTCACCTAACCTGCACATCTTTGGCCTGTGGGAGGAAACCCATGCAGCCACGGGGAGAATGTGCAAACTTCACACAGACAGTCACCCAAGGCTGGAAATGAACCGGTGTCCCTGGCGCTGTGAGGCAGCAATGCTGACCACTGAGCCACCGTCCACCCCAATTACAGCAACTCACCACGGTCTGGTTTAATGGCAACTGCAAAGACACTGTCACTGTCAAATATCCCAAGTGACAAAGATAGGATGACGTCCAAATTAACGGAATTATATAAAAAATATATTTAGATGGCTTATCATATCTTCCTCCGGTATGCTGTGGAGATAGAGTGGACATTGACAGGGACCACTCTTAAGTAAATGTGAAGGAACAGGTCATACCATCACATGCCCATAGCCTGTTATCCATGAATTCAGCTCCTCTCACATCAAGCTGCGGTCCTAACTGCACTCACCTTGATATATCTCGGGGTATTGGTGGTTATGATCGCAGTTTGGAAAAGGCATATGATCCTGATGAATACACACCAGGGGCTATAAGGTAGATGGAACTCACAGGGTTATCACTTTATTATTATTCATTGACGGGATGTGGGCATCACTGGCTGGCCCTGCGATTATTACCCATCCCTAGCTGCCCTTAGGGAAGGATGGAGAATGACAATAAGAGTTACAGCACTGATACCTCCATTGTTGGAAACCCATCTTTTTCACTGAGCCCCCTTCCTCCAGGAAAGCCCTTCATGTGCCTCCAGAAACTGGGCAATTAGGGATGGGGAATAAATGCTGACCTCGGCAGCAACGCACGCATTCAGTGTGTAAGAAGAATCACATTTCCATCAGTGAGTGAAATGCTCTTGTTTAAAGAGGGCAGCTCCTACTCTAGAGAACAGAAGAACAGCCCTGAGATATATTTTCACACATGGAATCATCTGTCTCAATACAGAATTGATTGAAATCATTTGTGATTTTGTGATGGGGCTCATGGTATTTGAGTGGGCATCATTATTGATGGCAGATTCCAGATTCTGTTTTTTGTTACATGGTTATGATGTACTGAACAACAACGCTCCTTCATAACTGGGATTAAATTTGTTATTGTAATTAGTTTGTTCATTGTCAGAGTTTTGAAACAAAGCTGAGCAATGCTTTGTCGTGTCAATCTCCCAAAGGAGCTTTCAGACAGTATAAGGCAGCATCTCTGGGAATACATCAGCTCAGAGATTCAAACAAGGAGCTTGTCAGCTGCCTGAAGGGACAGATCACCTCACATGGAAAAATGCATCAACCAGCTCGCAGGTGGAGAAGGTATTCTACACCATCCTTGCTTTTATTGGCGTTCTTGGTGTGGCATAAAGACATTTGCAATAAGTTTAATCTGCTGCTGATCCGCTCTCTGGTTCTACCTTTTGAACGTCGCCATCTCATTGACTGGTCAGCCATATCCAGACCCCAGGACAGTGACAACAATCCAGCGAGCAGAATTCTTGTTACAAGTTTTCATTGAAAGAGACTCCCAAAGTCACTGCTGCTGTAGAATTTCCTGACTTTAGTATTCTGTCGTCTGTTCTGGTTTCATATGTTCTGAAGGTATGAAGAGAGATAATGAAACTTAGTTCTGAAGAAGGGTCTCCGGACTTGAAACATTAACTCTGCTTTCTCTCTCACTGCTGAACAATTTCGGTTTTGTTTATACAAATGAGGCCTGTGTTCGCAAGAATCTTGAAGGTTAAGGGATGATCTGAGTGACATCCTACAAGACTTAACAGAAAAATATAAATGATTTACATTGGCTGGCAATTCTCTAGCGAGGGGGCACAATCTGATAATGAGAACCAGAGCATTCAGGAGAAATGTTAGGAAACACTTCTACACGCAAAGGATAGGAGAGGTTTGGAACTCACTTCCACAAACGACAGTGGATACTGGAACTGTTAGTCAGTTTAAATGATAACTTTTTTTTTAAAACGAAGGAACTGAAGGATACATGTGTTTTGATTTGTAAAGTTACATTCATCTACCATGCCATCCAGAAATGTTCTCGTTCTCACAGTCTCTGGTTAGAGAATTCAACTCTTGACAAATTGCCCTCCTGGTCTCTGTATGTTGAGGTGTTTGTCATGTACAGGTGTGTAGATTTACAGTGCAAATACCACGCAGTGTGAACACTCACTTGTTGTCAGTAAGGGAGCCCTGTATGCTCTATTATACTGCACTTAGTCATAGAGATGTACAGTATGGAAACATGCCCTTCGGTCCAACTCATTCGAACGGTGGCACAGTGGTTAGCACTGCTGCCTCACAGCGCCAGAGACCCGGGTTCAGTTCCCGCCTCAGGCGACTGACTGTGTGGAGTTTGCACGTTCTCCCTGTGTCTGCGTGGGTTTCCTCCGGGTGCTCCGGTTTCCTCCCACAGTCCAAAGATGTGCAGGTCAGGTGAATTGGCCATGCTAAATTGTCCGTAGTGTTAGGTAAGGGGTAAATGTCGGGGTATGGGTGGGTTGCGCTTCGGCGTGGACTTGTTGGGCCGAAGGGCCTGTTTCCACACTGTAATCTAATCTAATCTAATCTAATCATTCAATCCAACCAGATATCCTAACCTAATCTATTCCCATTTGCCAGCACTTGGCTCATTTCGCTCTAAACCCTTCCTGTTCCAGATGCCTTTTAAATGCTATAATTGTACCAGTCTCCACCACTTCCTCTGGTAGCTCATTCCATACACACACCATCCTCTATGTGAAAACGTTATCTCCTTAGGTCCATTTTAAATCTTTCCTCTCTCACACGAAGCCTATGCCATCCAATTTGGGACTCCCTCACCCCAGGGAAAAGACTTTGTCCGATCCATGCCCCTCATGATTTTATGAAACTTGAGAAGTCTCCGACGCTCCGGAAAAAAAAAAAACAGCCCCAGCCTATTTCAGCCTCTCCCTTTCGCTCAAATCCTCCACCCTGGCAAGATCTTTGCAAATCTTTTCTAAACCATTTCAAGATTCACAAAATTCTTCTGATAGGAAGGAGACCAGAATTGCACATAGCTAAGCTGCAGAGATGGGCTGAGAAGTGGCAAATGGAGTTTAATGCGGATAAGTGTGAGGTGATTCACTTTGGTTGGAGTAACCGGAATGCAAAGTACTGGGCTAATGGTAAGATTCTTTGTAGTGTAGATGAGCAGAGAGATCTCGTTGTCCAGGTACACAGATCCTTGAAAGTTGCCACCCAGGTTGACAGGGTTGTTAAGAAGGCATACAGTGTTTTAGCTTTGATTAATAGATGGATCGAGTTCTGAAACTATGACGTTATGCTACAGCTGTACAAAACTCTAGTGCGGCCGCACTTGAAGTATTGTGTACAGTTCTGGTCACCGCATTATAAGAAGGATGTGGAAGCTTTGGAAAGGGTGCAGAGGAGATTTACGAGGATGTTGCCTGGTATGGAGGGAAGGTCTTATGAGGAAAGGCTGAGGGACTTGAGGCTGTTTTCATTAGAGAGAAGAAGGTTGAGAGGTGACTTAATAGAGACATATAAGATAATCAGAGGGATAGATAGGGTGGACAGGGAGAGTCTTTTCCCAAGTATAGTGACGGCGAGCACGAGGGGGAACAGCTTTAAATTGAGGGGTGATAGATGTAGGACAGATGTCAGAGGTAGTTTCTTTACTTAGAGGGTATGGAATGCTTTGCCTGCAACAGTACAACTTTAAGTACATTTAAGTCATCATTGGACAAGCATATGGACGTACATGGAATAGTGTAGGTGGGGTGGGCTTCAGATTGGTATGACAGGTCGGAGCAACACCGAGGTCCGAAGGGCCTGTACTGCGCTGTAATGTTCTATGTTCTATGCACGTGGCCTAACCAATGTCCTGTACAGCCACAACATGACCCCCAATTCCTATACTCAATACTCTGACCAATAAAGGAAAGCATGCCAAATGCCTTCTTCACTATCCTATCTGCCTGCAACTCTACTTTCAAAGAATTATGAATCTGTACTCCAATGTCACTTTGTTCCACAACACACCCTTAGCATTAAGTGGATATGTCCTGCTCTGATTTGCTTTTCCAAAATGCAGTACCTCACATTTATCTAAATTAAACTCCAACTGCCACGATCACGATCCCATTGTAACCTGAGGTAACCTTCTTCACTGTCCACTGCACCTCCAATTTTGTTGCCATCTGCAAACTTACTAACTATATCTCCTATGTTTGCATCCAAATAATTTATATAAATGATGAAAAGCAGTGGACTCAACACTGATCCTTGTAACACATCTCTGGTCATAGGCCTCCAGTCTGAAAAGCAACCTTACACCACCACCTCTCGCCTTATAGCCAATTCAAGTGACTAATTCTCCCAGTATTCCATATGATCTAATCTTGCTAACCCGTATACAATGGGGAACCTTGTCAAACACTTCACTGAAGTACATACAGATCCTGTTCACTGCTCTGCCCTCATCAATCCTCTTTGTTCCTTCTTCAAAAACAATCAGTAAAGTTCGTTTGACATGATTTCCCACACACAAAACCATTGCTACTTTAAAATTAATCGAACTTAGGTCACTGGCCCCAAACAGCTCCTCCACTGACACCTCAGTCACCTGTCCTCAGTCTGTTGCCATTGTGATAGGTTGTTTCATTGCTATGAATTTGAATTACAATGAGAAAATCCTGGACTGACTGGCCGCTACTCCTCCATCAGGTAGCTAGTGGGGCAGGATCACAGGACACCAAATTTATAGTAAATTCTGTGTTCCATGATCTTGCTCCACTAGCTACCTGATGAAGCTCTCGAAAACTAGTGCTTCCAAATAAACCTGTTGGACTATAACCAAGTGTTGTGTGATTTTTAACTTTGGTCACCCCAGTCCAACACTGACACATCTATGTCCTCATAGAATCCCTACAGTGTGGAAACAGGCTGTTCGGCCCAACAAGTACACACCAAGTGATTCTGATTGATTTATTCATTGATTAGAGTGAAGGGATATTTCAGCACCTTCTTCAGTTGCTGCCTGAACTTTGTCAGGGTCATGGCAAAAATGCCATGCAGCAACTGAGAAACTGCAGCATGAATCCCAATTCCAGCACAATTCATGTAGATATATAGACCAGTAACCTATCACAAATATTTGGCTCCATATCGAAGACATTGTTAACACTGACAGTAACAAGATGGATTTACTTCAGCCTTTGCATTTCGGTGTCCCTGTGAGACTCTCCACTGGTCTCCTGTGGGCTCTGCTGGTCATTAAAATGTGTCTGATGATGAAAACATTGAGGAGCAGAATGAGGGGAAATCGGAAAGTCGGGTTAGAATGTAGTGGAGGAACTCAATTATGATCCAGACTCAAGAGTAATCAACACCGATTGTTACATCACAAAACCAGGGGACATTATCCAACCAATACCGAGCTAGGAGCATAAAATACCAGAAGATGTTCTTTAAACAGCTCAGCACAATCGCTGCTCCCAGAACAGTTTTCTAACTGCAACATTTAATTTTCAGCTTCTGGCAACAATTGGCCACAACTTGATCGAAGGTGAAAGTGACGGCAAACCAGACAGGACCATCCGACCGATATAAAGCAGTACGGCATAGATATTATACATGGGGATGCCCGACAGGAAACTGTCGTGTTCTCAATAAACAATGGGAATGTGTCTCAATATCAGGTTGAGGATAACTGTCAGTAGACCTGCCACTACCATGGCCACCAGGTAATGAGTGTCACGTGGAGACAATCCACAGTCTTTATCAAGCAGCATGAAGATCATCACTACACTAACTGTGAGGAAGGCAAGCAAACAAATTACACATTAATTTGGAGGTAAGGTTACAGTACCTTAGTGGTTAGTACTGCTGTCTCACAGCGCCAGGGATATGGGACTGATTCCAGTCTGGGCTGGAAATGTGTTGCTGGAAAAGCGCAGCAGGTCAGGCAGCATCCAGGGAACAGGAGAATCGACGTTTCGGGCATAAACCCTTCTTCAGGACGGGCTTATGCCCGAAACGTCGATTCTCCTGTTCCCTGGATGCTGCCTGACCTGCTGCGCTTTTCCAGCAACACATTTCCAGCTCTGATCTCCAGCATCTGCAGACCTCACTTTCTCCTCAATGATTCCAGTCTGGGTCAACAGTCTGTGTGGAGTTTGCACATTCTCCCTGTGTCTGCATGGGTTTCTACTCAGTAGTCCAGTCCAAAGATGTGCAGATTAGATGATTGGCCATGGTACATTTGCCCCATAGTGACCAGGATTGTGCAGGTTCTTTGGATTAGCTCTGGGAAATGCAGGGATAGGGTGGGGATACTGGTCCTAGGGTCAGTGCAGACTTGAGGGGCTACATGGCATCTTGCACAGTGTAAGGATTCTATTCTGTATTTCTATGCCTTACAGCACTCTGAGAAAAGGAGGAAAATCTCTTCATCTCTGTAACCAAACAAAGTTGCCTAATTTCGAATATAGAAAAAGACAAGTGCCCTCTAGCTCTTGTCTCAGTTTTAGTGTTTCTTGCAAGGAGTTACCCATGAAGGAAGCGTTGCTGCAGCTGTTCCCAGTCTTACTGAGATCACAGCTGGAGGGCTGGATGAGACTGTATTTTAATCTCCTTACCTCAGACAGAATTTAATTACATGAGACGGTGTATGGACACAGCTCACTCAATTGATTCCTGGGATGACGAGTTCATCCCATGTTTGAATGTTGCGCAGTTTGGGTGTATACCCTTTGAATTTCAGTAGAAATAGACATGATCATACAGAGACATAACTGACCCTGAGAGGACCTGACAGCGTGGATGCTGAGAGGATGGCTCCACACATGCGTATGTGTCGAACTAGGGGAACTGTAGAATGTTTGAAAATATAGCCTCTTCCATTTCAGACTGAGATAAGGGTGTATCTGATAATGTGTTGCCCAGAGACCAGTGAACGCTGAATTTGATAGATATTTGATTAACTAGAAAGCCAGTGCTTCTGAGGGTCAGGTTTGAGGGGGTTGAATGGTCTACATCTGCACTTATTTGTTGTGCATCATGTCACAAATAGGAGGTGACTTGATGCAAGGACAATCGCTTTAAATGTAAGGGTACTCCCATTTTAGATTGAGATAAGGATGCTGCTTTGTCCTGAGGAATGTGCTAACTGTGGCATTCTCATCTGCAGGGAGCAGTGAAGATATTCAAGGCTGAGCTCAGTAGCTCCTTGATGGTCAAAAACGCCCATGTTTATTGGGAACAGAGATTGACAGGGAGTTCAGCTCTGATCTGTCTGAATGGTGAAACAGGAACCAAATGGTCAACTGGTGCTCCTACATTCCATATAATGTCACACTGAATTCATCACGGCTGTTACTGAGGCAGAGGAATACACCATTCAGCCCCTCTGAAGAGTTGCATAGTTACTTGCATTCAGCACTTAGAGCGTAGAGCACAGTGTACCAATGAGCTGATGCAACTCTTTTAAACAGCTATAGAGGAAAGAGAGAAGAATGAATAAATAACAGTACAGCGTAGGAACAGGCCCTTCGACCCATCAAGACTGTGCTCACATTGACGCATTTCCAAATGAAAAAGCTTTTATCTTTTCATGGACCATATCCCTTGATTCCCTATCTATTCAAGAAGTTGCTATTGTATCCACGTCCACCATTACCGTGGGAAGCCCATTCCAGGCACTTATCACCATCTGTGGAAAAAAACCTGTCTCACACCTCCTTTAAACTTTCCCTTCTTACCTTAAAACTATGTCCCGTTGTAATTGAGATTAGCATCCTGGGAAAAAGCCTCTGACTATCCACAATAATAGCCTGGGGCTCTGATTGCAAGTGTAGTGATATTATCACAATCCACTGACTCTCCCGAAGTCAGCAGCTTTCAGGGAGAACACTCAACATTTCTGGGCAAATTGCTTGTAGCAGGAAGACAATAGGAACAGCTAGAAACGCCAGCTCGCGGACACCTCCTCCTACTGCCGCCTTGGCTATGACCTCACCTCCCACCACCAAACCATCATCTCCCAGACCATCCATAACCTCATCACATCAGGGGATCTCCCATCCACCGCCTCCAACCTCATAGTCCCACAAACCCTCACCGCCTGTTTCTACCTCCTGCCCAAAATCCACAAACCTGACTGCCCCGTCCGACCCATTGCCTCAGCCTGCCCCTGCCCCACCGAACTCATCTCTGCATACCTCGACACGGTCCTGTCCCCTTAGTCCAAGAACTCCCCACCTACGTTCGGGATACCACCCACGCCCTCCACTTCCTCCATGATTTTCACTTCCCCGGTCCCCAACGCCTTATCATCACCATGGACATCCAGTCCCCGTACACCTCCATCCCCCATCCCGAACGACTCAAAGCCCTCCGCTTCTTCCTTTCTCGCCGTACCAACCAGTACCCGTCCACTGACACCCTCCTTCTACTGACTGAACTGGTCCTCACCCTGGACACCTTCTCTTTCCAATCCTCCCAGCTCGGCCTGCCTCATCGTAGGATATGTGGAATAGTCCATCTTCCGCAGCTACAATGGCACCATCCCCCACATTTTCCTCCGCGACATGGATGACTGTATCGGCGCTGCCTCGTGCTCCCACGAGGAGGTTGAACAGCTCATCCACTTTACCAACACCTTCCACCCCGACCTCAAATTCACCTGGACCGTCTCAGACTCCTCCCCCCCTTCCTAGACCTTTCCATTTCTATCTCGGGCAGCCGAATCACCACGGATATTTACTATAAACCGACCGACTCCCACAGCTACCTAGACTACACTTCCTCCCACCCTGCCCCGTGTAAAAACGCCATCCCATAACACCAATTCCTTCGTCTCCGCCACATCTGCTCCCAGGAGGACCAGTTCCAAAACCGTACAACCTAGATGGCCTCCTTCTTCAAAGACCACAATTTCCCCCCAGACGTGATCGACGATGCCCTCCACTGCATCTCCTCCACTTCCCTCTCCTCCGCCCTTGAGCCCCGCCCCTCCAATCGCCACCAGGGCAGAACCCCACTGGTCCTCACCTACCACCCCACCAACCTCCATCTACATCGTATCGTCCATCGCCATTTCCGCCACCTCCAAACGGACCCCACCACAAGGGATATATTTCCCTCCCCTGCCCTATCATCGTTCCGAAAAGACCACTCCCTCCGTGACTCCCTCGTCAGGTCCACACCCCCCACCAACCCAACCTCCACTCCCGGCACCTTCCACTGCAACCACAAGAAATGCAAAACTTGCGCCCACACATCCCCCCTTACTTCCCTCCAAGGCCCCAAGGGATCCTTCCATATCCGCCACAAATTCACCTGCACCTCCATACACATCATTTATTGCATCCGCTGCACCCGATGTGTCCTCCTCTATATTGGGGAGACAGGCCGCCTACTTGCGGAACACCTTTCAGAGAACACCTCTGGGACACTCAGACCAACCAACCCAACCACCACGTGGCTCAACACTTCAACTCTCCCTCCCACTCCACCAAGGACATGCAGAACCTTGGACTCCTCCATCGCCAAACCATAGCAACACGACGGTTGGAGGAAAAACCGTCATCTTCCGCCTAGGAACCCTCCAACCACAAGGGATGAACTCAGATTTCTCCAGTTTCCTTATTTCCCCTCCCCCCAACTTGTTTCAGTCAAATCCCTAGAACTCAGCACCGCGTTCCTAACCTGCATATTTCTTCCTGACCTCTCCGCCCCCACCCCCACTCCGGCCTATCACCCTCACCTTGACCTCCTTCCACCTGTCACATTTCCAACGCCCCTCCCCCAAGTCCCTCCTCCCTACCTTTTATCTTAGCCTGCTGGACACACATTCCTCATTCCTGAAGAAGGGCTCATGCCCGAAACGTCGATTCTCCTGCTCCTTGGATGCTGCCTGACCTGCTGCGCCTTTCCAGCAACACATTTTCAGCTCTGATCTCCAGCATCTGCAGTCCTCATTTTCTCCTGCATACATTCATTCAATGAAACAGAGAGCACGTGTTAATTTAATGAGTAGAGCTTCTCTCATTTATTCAATACCACGAGTTTAATGCTTTGGTTCAATGAAACAAACTTCACACTTGCATTCAATGAAACAGACTGCCCACGTTAATACAATGAGTACAGTTTCTGCCATTTCTTACATGACTCGAGCTGAACGCTTTCATTCAATGAAACAACGTTCATTCAATCACTGAATCAAACTTCAATCACGGATTTAATGAATCAAACAGTATGCAGTGGCTCCAGTAAATAAACTGAAATAATTTGGTAATGAATCCAATACTCCTCATTCATTCAATGAATCAAACTGCACTCATTCTTTCAATGAAATATCTGGACATCTTAATCCAATGAGTAGAGCTTTTGACATTCATTCAATGATACAAAGTACACGCATTCATTCAGTGAAACAGACTGCGCGTGTTATTTCAATGAGTGGTGCTTCTCTCATTTATTCAGAGACCCGAGCTTAACGCTTTCATTCAATGAAACAAAGTGCTTTCATTCAATTCATTGTTTCAACGAAATAAACAACTCATTTGTTTAGTAAATGAGTGCAGCTTTTGCCATTTTTTTTAATGAAACAAACTGCATGCATTCATTCATTAAAACACATTCGGGACTCTGAATAAATGAGAGAAGCACTACTCATTGAAATAACACGTGCAGTCTGTTCAACTGAATCAATGCGTGTAGTTTGTATCATTGATTGAATGAATGCCAAAAGCTCTACACATTGGATTAGGACGTCCAGAGTATTTCAATGAAAGAATGAGTGCAGTTTGATTCATTTAATGAATGAGTGCTATTGGATTCATAACCAATTATTTCAGTTTATTTTATTGAATCACTGAATATCGTTTGATTCACTAAATCAATGATTGAAGTTTGATTCAATGATTGAATGAATGAGCGTTGTTTCATTGAATGAAAGCGTTTCGCTCGAGACATGGAATAAATGACAGAAACTATACTCACTGTATTAACATGGGCAGTCTGTTTCATTGAATGAATGAGTGCAGTTTGATTCATTGAATGAATGAATGCAGTTTGTTTCACGAAATAAATGATTTAATTTTATTTCATTGAATCAGTGATTGAAGCTTGAAGTCAATGATTAAAAGAATGCAGTTTGTTTCATTTAATGCCAGCGTTATGCTTGGGACATTGAAAAACGAGAGAAGCTCCTATCATTGAATTAACATGTGCAGTCTGTTTCAATGAATGAATGCGTGCAGTTCGTTTCGTTGAATCAATTCGGAAACTCATGACACTGAACGAATGAGAGAAACACAACTCATTGAATTAACAAATACAGTTTTGTTTTATTGAATGAATGTGTGCAGTTTGTTTCAATGAATCAATGCGTGGAAATGATGGCATTGAATGAATGAGAGAAGCGTGAATGAGAGAATTAAAGCGTGCAGTCTACTTTGTTGAATGAATGTGTGCAGTTTGTTAATTTGAATGAATGCGTGAAGTCTGTTTCAGTGCATGACTGGCAAAAGCTCTACTCATTGGAATAGCAAATGCAGTTTGTTTCATTGAATGATTGCATGCAGTTGAATTTAATGAGTAAATAGATGAGTTAATTTGTTTCATCGAATCAATGAGTAACGTTTGAACTATTGAATCAATGATTGAAGTCTGATTCAATGATTGAATGAATGCAGTTTGTTTTATTGAATGAAAGCGTTAAGCTCGAGACATTGAATAAATGAGAGAAGCTCCTATCATTGAATTACCATGTGCGGTCTGTCTCATTGAATGCACTTTGTTTCGTTGAATCAATGCGTGAAACTGATGCCACAGACTGAATGAGGGAAGCTCTACTCATTTAATTAATAAGTGCAGTTTGGATCATTGAATGAATGAGTTAAGCTTGAAACATTGAATGAATGAGAAAAGCTATACTCATGGAATTAACACGTGCAGTGTGTTTCATTGAATGCATGAGTGCAGTTTGATTCATTGAACGAATGAATTCAGTTGGTTTCACTAAATAAATGAGTTAAGTTTTTTCATTGAATCTACGAATAAATTTTGATTCATTAAATAAATGATTGAAGTTTGATTCAATGATTGAATGAATGCACGTTGTTTCATTGAATGTAAGCGTTATGCTCGGCACATTGAATTAACATGTGCAGTCTGTTTCATTCAAAGAATGCTTGTAGTTTGCTTCTTTGAATGAATGCGTTCAATGTGGTTCATTAAATGAATAGGAAAAGCTCTACTCGTTGGATTAGCACGTGTAGTGTGTTACATTGAATGAATGTGTGCAGTTTGATTCTTTGAAGGAATGAACACAGTTGGAATCACTAAAAAAACTGCGTTAACTTTATACGATTGCATGAATGTATAACGTTTGACTCATTGAATCAATGATTGAATGTTGATTCAATGATTGAATGAATATGCTCATTGTTTCATTGAATTAAAGTGTTAAGCTCGGGACTCCGAATAAATGAGAGAAGCACTACTCATTGAAGTAACACGTGCAGTCTGTTTCACTGAATGAATGCATGTAGTTTGTTTCTTTGAATTAATGCGTTCAATGCGGTTTCTTGAATGGATAGCAAAAGCTTTACACAATGTATTAGCACGTGTAGTGAGTGATATTGAATGTGCTCATTGTTTCATTGAATTAAAGTGTTAAGCTCGGGACTCCGAATAAATGAGAGAAGCACTACTCATTGAAGTAACACGTGCAGTCTGTTTCACTGAATGAATGCATGTAGTTTGTTTCTTTGAATTAATGCGTTCAATGCGGTTTCTTGAATGGATAGCAAAAGCTTGACACAATGTATTAGCACGTGTAGTGAGTGATATTGAATGCAGTCTGATTCATTGAAGGAATGAATACAGTCGGAATCACTAAAAAAACTGCGTTAAGTTTATATCATTGAATGAATGTATAACGTTTGATTCATTGATTCAACGATTTAAGTTTGATTCAGTGATTGAATGAATGCTCATTGTTTCATTGAAAGGAAGCGTTAAGCTCGGTACTCTGAATAAATGAGAGAAGCACTGCTCATTGAAATAACACGTGTTATTTGTTTCATTCAATGAATGCATGCAGTTTGTGTCGTTGAATGAATGTGTTCAATGTGGTTCATTAAAGCTCTACTCATTGGATTAGCAGTGTGTTACATTGAAAGAATGTGCGCAGTTTGATTCATTGAATGAATGAATGCAGTTTGCTCATTAAATAAATTAGTTAACTTTGTTTCATTGAATCAATGTTTGAAGTTTGATTTCAATGATTAAATGAATACAGTTAGTTTCATTAAACGAAAGAGTTATGCTCTGGACATTGAATTAACATGTGCAGTCTGTTTCACTCAATGAATGCATGCAGTTTGTTTCATTGAATGAAAGCGTTTAGCTCGAGACATGGAATAAATGATAAGATACTCTACTCCTTGTATTAACATGGTTCGTCCAGGCAGTCTGTTTCATTGAATCAGTGAACTTCCAGAGACAATAAGCCAGTGTATATATTTATTGTCCATTGACTTTGTGTAATGTTGCTCCTGGTTTTATGTGCACTGTTGTCAAATTCTTTCATAATCTTGGGACATCATTCAGAGCATTGAGACTGCCGCGCAGTAACAGAAGGAAGTAATTTTATCCCCATGTCCCCAGCCTCTCAAGGACATGAGGGGAACTTTCTGCTTCTTGAGACTGCTATGCAGTGAATATTAGTTCTAAAATACTGAAGGAGAAGAAAATTCCTAATATCAATGTTAAAGTTCTAAGGTGAGTCAGGCCAACTTTGAACATTTTACATTCGCACTTTGAAAAGCTGCTTTGGAGAAGCTATTGGCAGGAAAATGGGAGACCTTCACAAATGAGTTACAGAGTCTGGCGACAGCATGATCCCCTGTATGAGCAGGGTAATGCTGGTAGTTGTACGGAATGCTGAATGGCAAGTGGAATTGAGGCTTTGTTCAAGTAAAAGACGGAAGTTTATAGGTACAGACAGTAAGGATCGAGTGAATCCATCGTGTAGTGCCAGGGCTGTAGGCAATACTGAAGAAGGAAATCAGGCGGGCACAATGGGCACATAAGATATCTTTCGAATATCGGGTAAGGGACAATCCAAAGAGATTCCACAAATACATTAAGGTCAAAAGAATAAGTAAGGAGTGAACAGGACCCCTTAAAGATTAGCAAAGTGACTTATGTGTGGAACTACAGGAGATCAGTGAGATACTAAATAAATATTTTGCATCAGTATTTACTGTGGAATAGGATATGGAAGGTAGAGAACTTGTGGAAATGAACGGTGATATCTTGAAAATTGTCCATATTACAGAAGATGAGGAGCTGGATATTTTAAAATGCACTAAGGTGGATAACTCCCTCTAACCTTTTAAGCGACTCTTGGTTAGGCACATGGATTTTATTCTAATGAAGGGCATGAAGGTTAGTCTGAACTTAGAGTATGATCAACTGCTGGCACAGCATCAACAGCTCAAGGGCCTGTGCTGCACTGTTCTATGATCCATGAACAGATCAGGTGTACCCCAGAATCTTTTGGGAAGCTAGGGAAGTAATTGTTCGGTCTCTGGCTGAGATACTTGTATCATGGACAGTCACAGGGAAGGTTGTGCCTTTGTTTAAGAACAGTTGGTAAGGAAAAGCCAGGAAACTGTAGCCCAGTGGGCCTGATGTCATTGGTGGGAAAGTTGTTGGAGGGGATTCTGAGGGATAGGATTTACTTGCGTTTGGAAATGTAAAATCTGATTAGTGATAGTCAACATGACTTTGCGTGTGGGAAGTCTTGTCTCACTAATTTGATTTAGTGCTTTGAAGAAGTGACGAATAAGATTGATGAAGGCACAGATATAGAACTGTGGAATAGAATATGGACTTTAATAAGACCATAAGACCATAAGACCATAAGGCATCGGAGTGGAAGTAAGTCCATTCGGCCCATCGAGTCCACTCCTCCATTCAATCATGGCTGATGCGCATTTCAGCTCCACTTACCAGCGTTCTCCCCGTAGCCCTTAATTCCTCTAGGCAACAAGAATCTATCAATCTCGGCCTTGAAGACATTTAGCGTCCCGGCTTCCACTGCACTCCGTGGCAATGAATTCCACAGGCCCACCACTCTCTGGCTGAAGAAATGTCTCCCCATTTCTGTTCTGAAAAGACCCCCTCTAATTCTAAGGCTGTGTCCATGGGTCCTAGTCTCCTCGTCTAACGGAAACAATTTCCTAGCATCCACCTTTTCCAAGCCATGTATTATTTTGTACGTCTCTATTAAGTCTCCCCTTAATCTTCTAAACTCCAACGAATACAATCCCAGTATCCTCAGCCGTTCCTCATATGTTAGACCTGTCATTCCAGGGATCATCCGTGTGAATCTCCGCTGGACACGTTCCAGTGCCAGTATGTCCTTCCTGAGGTGTGGGGACCAAAACTGGACACAGTACTCCAAATGGGGCCTAACCAGAGCTTTATAAAGTCTTAGTAGTACATCTCTGCTTTTATATTCCAACCCTTTTGAGATAAGAGACAACATTGCATTCGCTTTCTTAATCACGGACTCAACCTGCATGTTTACCTTTAGAGAATCCTCGACTAGCACTCCCAGATCCCTTTGTGCTTTGGCTTTATTAATTTTCTCACCATTTAGAAAGTAGTCTATGCTTTTATTCTTTTTGCCAAAGTGCAAGACCTCGCACTTGCTCACGTTAAATTCCATCAGCCATTTCCTGGACCACTCTCCCAACCTGTCTAGATCCTTCTGTAGCCTCCCCACTTCCTCAGTACTACCTGCCTGTCCACCTAACTTCGTATCATCGGCAAACTTCGCTAGAATGTCCACGGTTCCCTCATCCAAATCATTAATATATAATGCGAACAGCTGTGGCCCCAGCACCGAACCCTGCGGGACACCGCTCGTCACCGGCTGCCATTCTGAAAAAGAACCTTTTATCCCAACTCTCTGCCTTCTGTTAGACAGCCAATCCTCAATCCATCCCAGCAGCTCACCTCGAACACCATGGGCCCTCACCTTGCTCAGCAGCCTCCCGTGTGGCACCTTATCAAAGGCCTTTTGAAAGTCTAGATAGACCACATCCACTGGGTATCCCTGGTCTAACCTACTTGTTATCTCTTCAAAAAATTCCAACAGGTTTGTCAGGCATGACCTCCCTTTACTAAATCCATGTTGACTTGTTCTAATCAGACTCTGTTCTTCCAAGAATTTAGAAACCTCATCCTTAATGATGGATTCTAGAATTTTACCAACAACCGAGGTTAAGCGGATTGGCCTATAATTTTCCATCTTTTGCCTTGATCCTTTCTTGAACAAGGGGTTTACAACAGCCATCTTCCAATCATCCGGGACCTTTCCTGACTCCAGGGACTCTTGAAAGATCTCAACCAATGCCTCTGCTATTTCCTCAGCCACCTCTCTCAGAACTCTAGAGTGTATCCCATCGGGGCCAGGAGATTTATCAATTTTAAGACTTTTTAACTTTTCTAGCACTATCTCTTTCGTAATGGTAACCATACTCAACTCAGCCCCGTGACACCCTTTAATTTTTGGGATATTACTCATGTCTTCCACTGTAAAAATTGACGAAAACTACTTGTTAAGTTCTCCTGCTATTTCCTTATCTCCCATCACTAGGCTTCCTGCATCAGTTTGAAGTGGCCCAATGTCTACTTTTGCCTGTCGTTTGTTTCTTATGTACTGAAAGAAACTTTTACTATTATTTCTAATATTACTGGCTAGCCTACCTTCATATTTGATCCTCTCATTTCTTATTACACTCTTTGTTGTCCTCTGTTTGCTTTCGTATCCTTCCCAATCTTCTGATTTCCCACTGTTCTTAGCCATTTTATAGGACCTCTCTTTTTCTTTAATACATTTCCTGACTTCCTTTGTCAGCCAAGGTTGTCTAGTCCCTCTCCGGTTAATCTTTATTTTCTTGGGAATGAACCTCTGTACAGTGTCCTCAATTATACCGACAAACTCCTGCCATTTTTGCTCTACTGTCTTCCCGGTTAGCCTCTGCTTCCAGTCTATTTTAGTCAGTTCCTCTCTCATGCCCTCATAATTACCTTTATTCAACTGTAACACCATTGCATCCGATTTTGCCTTCTCCCTTTCAAACTCCAGACTGAACTCTACCATATTATGGTCGCTACTTCCTAAGGGTTCCCTTACTTTAAGATCTTTTATAGAGTCTGGTTCATTGCAAAGCACTAGGTCCAGAATAGCCTGCTCTCTTGTGGGCTCCATGACAAGCTGTTCCAAAAAGCCATCTGTAAGCATTCCATGAATTCCCTTTCTTTAGATCCACTAGCAACATTATTTACCCAGTCCACCTGCATATTGAAGTCTCCCATGATCAACGTAACCTTGCCTTTCTGACATGCCTTCTCTATTTCTCGGTACATGTTGCGTCCCTGGTCCTGACCACTGTTAGGAGGTCTATACATAACTCCAATTATGTTTTTTGTGCCTTTGTGGTTCCTCAATTCCACCCACACAGACTCCACATCATCCGACGCTATGTCATTCAATACCATAGATTTAATTTTGTTCTTAACTAACAAGGCAACCCCACCCCCTCTGCCCACCTCTCTGTCTTTTCGATAAGTTGAAAAACCATGGAGTTTTAACTGCCAGTCCCTGTAACCAAGTCTCTGTGATGCCTACTACATCATAATCATTCACTATTATCTGTGCCATTAGTTCATCGGCTTTGTTATGAATGCTATGAGCATTCAGATAAAGTGCCTTAATGCTAACTTCCTTATCATTAGAGATGTTGGAAGTCATATGTCCGAAGTTATCCTTGCTTTTTACTGCATTCTCAGTCTGCCTCAATTTTAAATCCGCCTGGAAACATGCTATCCTGCTGCTTATCTTGCCATTTACCTCCATACTCCCTGTCGCTTTCACTTTCCCTTCCCTCCAACTCAGACGTTTAAAGTCCTACTGACCACCCTATTTATCCTCTTCGCTAGAACATTGGTACCTGATCGGTTCAGGTGGAGACCGTCCCAACGGTACAGATCCCCCCTGTTCCAAAACTGATGCTAATGCCTCATGAAGTGGAATCCCTCTTTCCCACACCAATCCCTTAGGCATTCAAAAAGGTACTGCATGGTAAACTGGTTAGCATGGTGAGATCAAATGGAATACAGGGAGAGTTGGAGGTAATTGCCTCGAAGGTAATAGGCGAAGGAAATGTTTGTGGACAGTTATATTTTTTGGACTGGAGTCCTGTGACCAGCAGTGTACCACAAGGATCTAATGGATTTTGTCATTTTATATAAAAGATTTGCATATGAATATAATAGGTATGGTTAGTGAGTTTGCAGATAACACCAAAATTGGTGAGGTAGTGGACAGTGAAGATGGTTAACTCAGAGTAAAACGGGACCCTGATCAGATGAGCTAAAGGGCTGAAGAGTGGCTGATGGAGTTCTTGTTAGACAAACGGAAGGCGTAACATTTAGTTGAGGCAAATTGGGTCAGCACTTATTGGTAGGATCCTGGGAAGTGTTATCAAACACAGACAGCTACATAGAAATTATAGAAGCCCTGCACGATGGAACCAAGCCACTTGGCCCATCGAGTCCACACTGACGCTCCAGATAACATCCCAACCCACAAACCCTTACGTTAACCCGGTAATTTTAGATTTCCCATAGACAATGGCAATTCTCCGTAACTGTCCTCATTTTGTCTATGAATAGCAGACTAATAAGGGAGCACTTTGCCTGAGAAGCTTCAGTATCTAACCATATTGAGGCCGAACACTCACGAACATCGGTACAGAAGATCTTAATTGATAGCTTTTAATATCCGGGAGATCTACTCCCCACAAATTGTGGGGTAATTGTAATTTGGTTAACTTGATAAGGGGTCGCTTATGGTGACACATCAAAGAGCTAAATCATCCATTAGGCCTCCTAAATGTCTGTCTGGGTAACATCAAAGAAAGCATTCACACGGGGTATGGCAAACAAGGGAGGGAATTCATTTTAATAAGAGCTATCCGACCGAGCCAGGATATTGGAAGCGCTTCCCATCTTCGATGCTCTTGTTTAATTTTGTCAAACAAATTGACAAATTCCACGTTAAATAAAAGTTCAAATAAAGGATTAATGAACATACCTAAAGACAGAATATCCCCATACACCTCCCCCCCCCCCCCCCCCCCCTCCGGGTACCATTGAAAAGGATATCGGATTCTCCCACGGCATCAGGTATTTCCCTATGTTCGCCCAGATGTATGGCCTCCGACTTTGTAAAATCAATCGTATCGCTGAAAAGGTAACAAATGAACCGATGCATTGCATGAGGTGAGGTACCAAAACTATGGGATTTAACAAAAATATAACACCATCATCTGCAGACAATGTAACCTTACATGACTTCTATCCCACTTCTGGGGACCCTGCAGATGGCCTTCGCCAATAGCTCAATCACCACCGGAAACAACAATGGCAAAAGGGGATAACATTGTCGACTGCCTCTAGAAAGATTAATTTTACTGGATCACACACCATTGGTGAGAACCGTGGCCAGAGGATCGCTTTCAAGGACCCTCACCCACTTAATTAAAAACTTTACCTAGACCAAACCATTCTAACGTATAGAAGAGATGCAGTCACTCAACCCACTCAAATGTCTTCTCTGCCTCTAAAGGGATCAGTAATACCTGCATAATTTGTTGTGGGCTGGCTTGGATCATATTGAGTAATCTCCTAATATTGTTGGACTATCTGCAGCCCTTTATAAGCCGGTATGGTCCACTTTGTCAATGGTAGGCAACACAGTTTAAAGCCTTAATGTAACGGTCTCAGACAGAATTTTGTAATCAACATTTAAAAGTGAGATGGGCCGATAAGACACACAATCTTCCGGTGTCTTCCTTTTCTTAAGAATAAGAGGTACATGAGCCTCTCTTAAGGATGGTGAGAGGCAGTCGTGACTGTGTGAGTGACTAACATGGTAAGCATCGGCCCTGATAATGGGTTTATAAATTCCTCATAAAATTCACTTGGATATCCATCAGGACCGGGCGCCTTTCCGCCTTGAAGCTGCTTTACACCCCCCTGCAATGACAATGGTGCATTAAGGCAAGACGCTTATTTGGGGGTTAATCCTGGAAGATCCCAGTTCTTGAAGAAAGACTCCATCTTAATCCATCTATCCTCATGATGCTCAGTCAGATATAATTCGGAGTAAAATCTCCGAAATGCTGTTTTAATCTTTATGGGAACGCAGGTAAGGGTCCAAGTACTTTCCCTAATTGAGGTAATAGCTTGGGGGCACTCCTTTCCCTCACAAGACAGGCTGAATACTTGCCCGACTTATCACCATGCTCAAACAGCCTTGATTTTGCAAAAGCAAATTCCTTCCTGGCTGTCTGTGTGTGCATGCATGTCACTGCAGACCGAAGCATTGTGATCCTCTGCAGCATAGCCACCGAGGATCTATCACAATATGCCCTCTCGGCTGCCTTCAACCGTGCCTGGAGCAAGAGTTCCTGCTCCAGCTTCTGCCGAATCCGAAGGAATAATTATTCTTTTGGCATAAGCCTTAGCAATTTCCCACAGAATGGATGGGTTACTGGTTTAATCTGGATTAATGGCTAAGAAATATCTGAATTCATTACAGAAATGCTCAATGAACTTACTATCCTAAAGAATAAAGGAATCCATTCGCCAGTGTCTCAAACCTGCTATATTGCCCTTAATCTTAACCGATAAGTATACTGCTGCACGTTGAGAAATGGTAGCATTCCCAAATGTACAGAACACCACTGAATCGAATATTGCTGCAAGGTGATGAAGAGATCAACACTAGTGTGGCATTTCTGCGAGTTAAAGAAGAAAGGAAAATCCCTATCTATGAGGTGGATCTGCCTCCCAACATCCACCAGCCCCAGTTCCACACAAAAATCAACTAATTCCTTAGATTGTAGAGATGGTGCTGGGAGCAATTGGGCATGCTGTCCACCGTGGGTGCAAAAGACAATTGAAATCTCCTCCTACAATAATGTCCTGCGAAGAATGATCACTTAATTTGGAAACTGCATCTGTCAGGAATTTAAGGCTGTGTGCCAGGCGGCAATAAGCATTCAAAATACCACTTTCTTCTCCATATATCTTTGAGGGTTATGATCCTCCCGTGGGTGTCTAATACAATCTAGTATTTTAAATGAAAGATTCTTCCTCACCAGTATGGCTTCTCCCCTACTCCTAGAATTAAAAGACGAGAAATAAGCCCTTTCAAACCCACCTTGCTGTAATGTTAAATGTTCCTTGTCATCAAAGTGAATCTCCTGCAATACGACAATATCCACCTTCTCCTTTTTAAGTCTAGAAAGTACCTTTTCCCTCCTAACTGACGAATAGCTCCCCTTAATATTTCAGATACACCATTTAAGCACGACATTAGCCATTACACACTGAAACAATATTTGAACTCCAGAGAGGAAGAACTCGAATTACAAATCGCTGAGCATCAATGAAAAAAGACTCATAGAGCCTAAGAAAATACAAACTAAAGCTACTACAACTAACAAGCTCTCAAACGTTCCAAAACTAAATACATACAAAAACAAAATAAAAGGGTACAAAGTGCCAATTGCAATCAGGAGGGGCATTTACCACCCCACCCCCCCCCCCCCCCCGCCCACTGGGAGCATTTGCACGTCACAAATCTTTATCTTCTGCCACATTATCAATACTGCATCTAGGGCAATTAATCACAAAAATCAGGATTGAACTGCCCTTAGGTAGGCATTCAGTCATCATGATCACCTGCATAACTCCCTTCAGCTTGAGCCCAACCCGACATGCAAACTAAGCAAGAGAAAAACGAGTAGTAATACTAATGAAGAAGTTAGAAGTGTGTACTCTATCCATCCCCGACTATAATTTAACACTGCTTAATACCAGAAACATTCAACAAACTTTCTTTTAAAAAAGAGAAACATGATTATCGCTTTCTATTAAAGCATCCAGCCTACTTTAAAGTATCCACAAAGTTTTCGCATCCTCTGGAGAGTCAGTGGATCTATTGAACGATCCACCAGTGCGTGGATCTATTCAAAGCATACGGAGCACCGCTGAGTTCATTAAGGAATACTGAATCTCAAGTTCCCTTAATCTTCTCTTGATATCATCAAAAGGTTTTCTTTTGTGACTCACTGCCGCTGAAAAGACCTGGAAAAACATAATCTTGGAGTCCTCCTCCGGTCTTTTCCCTGTGTTCTGGAAGCTTCCATCAGTCTTTGTTTGTCCCTGCAACTATGTAATCGCACAGGGTGAGGGCGTTGGTCTGAGCCTGACCTGCGCACCGTAACCCGATGAACTGTCTCACTCTTCACTTGTCCTTCTTCAGCTTCGAAGTGAAGGAATCGCTGCAGCCAGTTCTCGCAAAAAAAACCTCACTGGCTGATCACCTTATGTCCGGCCCAGCAGACCGATGATATGAACATTCTTCATCCTGCTCTTGTTCTCGAGGTGGTCACCTTGTTCAGTTAAGGTACGGACCTGTTTTTCAAGGGTGAGGATCTGGTCCTTACAGGAATCGATCACAGTCTCTGCCCTTGCAGTTTGGCGCTCAACCTCATCTGTTCTGTTTCCAAGGCTTTCAAGTTGTTGCTCATGTTTTTGGAGCACGGCTGAGAATGGTTCTATCCTCCTGCTGAACTTTTCTTCACTCATAGCTTCAATCATTTCAGATAACTTGGTGAACTCGGTGACCAAGGCCTAGTGAGTAACTGGGTCCATTGAACGAGTAGAGGGGGGTTACAGGTGCGGCCACAGGCATGCTTAAAGCTTCTGACGGTTGCGCTGCATGTTGGGACTTACTCGATCCTTTCCCGTGTTTTGTCATTTACACTTCACAAAACTGGATTAGTAAGGATTCTGTAGCTCTTTTAGTGTTGAATTGTAAGTTAACGATTGTCGTGGCATGGGTTAGAGCACCACTGTGATGCAGAGCCCAGCAAAGCAGACCTTTCAGATCACTGCCATTTTGTTTCCCCCTTAAAACTTTATCGATGTTCTCATTTCGTTTAATTCGTGGATATTCTGGAGCCGTGTCATTCGGTAACACTGTCTACATTTTCCCCAACATTGCACATTGCTGCCGACTCCTCGATAATCCTTGACTCCTTTGTGATTCGTGAACCTTGTCTCAAAAATATTCAATATCTCTGCCTCGAATGGTCTGCAGGGAAGAATGTTTCAAAGACTCACTACACCCTGAGAAAACAAGCATATACCGACTCATCGGTGTGTGAGATTAGTTTATTTTAGTATCCTTATCTGAGAAAGTATATAGTAACATTGGAAGCAGTTCAGAGGTGCTTCACTTCACGTATTCCATGGATGAAGTGCTGCTATTATGGAGACTTTTACAGGTTGCCCTTGGAATGAGAACTGATCTTAGTGAAATATACAAACCCTTGAGGCGAGTGCATCATGTAGATACCCACTGGGTGTATGCGTAGTCCAATACTTGATGTCATTTTCATCGAATCCCTATAGTGTGTAAGCAGGACATTCCGCCGAATCGAATCCACACCAACCCACCGAACAGTATCCCACCCAGACCTGTCCCCTACCCTATCCATTTACCTCTGAATTTCCCATGATTAACCTACTTAACATGCACATCCCTGGTCACTCTGAGTTTATTTAGCATGTCTAATCACTCTAAGCTGCACATCTTTAGACTATGGGAGGAAGCTTGTGAACTGGAAGAAACTCACACAGACACGGCAAGAATGTTCAAATTCCACATAGGGTTCGCACGAGGTTGGAATTGAGCTCAGCTCCTTGCTGATATGAGGCAGCAGTGCTAACCACAAATCCACCATGCTGCTCCATTAGCCGTATTAGTTATCTGCGGCTGATGAAAGAAATCTGCCTGACTTGTTCCTATCACTGAACCAGACCCAGTCTGAGACCTTTGTCATCGGTCATACCACCAACCTGGTTACATTTATAATGTGTTGTGAGCAGTGGAGGACTGGGACTAGAAATGGAATCTGTTGACACCCTCCAACCTCAGTCAGAACCGGAGTGAGGAGAAATTCACAAAGTAGGATTTCATTCAAGTGGGAATTCTCTTTTCCAGAAGTTTGGGATGGCTGAATCTGGATATTAAAGCAAGGCTGGCTTCGTCTGACTGTCCATAGACAGGTGAATCAGGGATTATGGTAAATGAAGAGAAAGGTGCAGCCGAGACCACAATGATATGAGCCATGTCCTTATTTATTGGTGGAGTAGTGTCAAAGGGCCGAATGGCACACTCGTGGCCCTCAGCCCTGTGTTCTGATGTTGCTTTCAGTCCTTCGGACCTGCTACACAGGAGCAGATCGAGGCCACTCTGATGGTTAGGTGCAGTTTCGGAAGTGTACTTGGAAAATCCAGGCTGGGTCAGGAAGTGACCCCTCCACCCCCCAATCCCTCTTTCCAGGCTTTCCCTCTCTGTAACTTCTGCTCTGGAATTGCTGTGAATACAGCGCCCATACCCCATTCAGGATTAACTCAAACAAATCCTCTCCTCTCCTTGAATGCAACATTGTACAACATGACTTCCAGGAAAATAACCAATTACTTTCCAAAAGCATAACCTAAGAACGTAAGAAATAGAATCAGGAGTCGGCTATTCGGCCCCTCAAGCCTGAAATCTCATTCAATAAGAATATGTCTGATTGGCTCCAGGGCTGAACTCCACTTTCCCACCCAATTCGTTGTATCCCTCCACAACTCTCTGGGTTAGGGAATCCAGACATTCACTACTTTCTGAGAGAATACATTATTTTCCACCTCAGATTGAAATCGATGTTTCTTATTCGGTATCTACCTACTCGAGTTCGAGACTCAGGGGAAACACCTACTCTGCCTCTACTTTGTCAATCCCCCTCTGTATCTTGTGCATTTCAGTAATATCACCCTTATTCATTTTAACCACAATATCACCATTTTAGATGCACTCAATAATTCAATCTTTTAATCCCAGGAACGCGCCTCATGAACCAACCTAGTTACTTCCTCCATCAGCGTGCTGACGTTACGTTTCATACACAGGAACTCTCCAAATCCTTGGTACTGCTCCTTTTTGGGGAGTCCTATTCATTAAATAAAAGCCAGCCTTTTGGTTCTCAGTGTCATCCACAAACTCTGTTGTATATTGCACTCGGCTCCCACCGTCAGGCTATCAGTATAGATTGTAAATAACAGATGCCATCGCACTGATACTTGTGGTTATCCATTAGATACATCTTTATCATAAAAATCCATTAATCCTGACTCTCCGATTTCTTTGTGTTAACCAACTGTCATCCCATGCTAATGTATTATCCATCATACTAAGAGCCTCTGGCACAAAACCTTGTGAAAAATCTCTGGAAAGCCTCATGTTGACCAGTTCCCTTTATCAAGTCTGCTTGTCACATTCTCAGGGATTCCTGATGAAGTGTTCTTGCCCGAAACATTGATTTTGCTGCTCCTTGGATGCTGCCTGACCTGGGGTGCTTTTCTAGCATGACTCTAATCTTGACATTCTCAGGGATCTCCAGAACAAACTGTGTATGCTTTTACAGAACAAAAATAGTTTCCCTTTCACAAAACCATGCCAACTCTGTGTTAAGCTTTTTAAAATGCACTGCAATTCTTTCCTTACTAACATGCTCTAGCAGATTCCCAGCTATAATGGTGAGGCTAAATGTTTCCTGCTTTCCGTCTCATTCCTTTCTTAAGGATAGGCACACGTTGGAAGGTCTCCGGTTTAGCTGGAACACTCCTGTAATCCAGAGAGTTATGGAATATTTCTCACAGTGCCACCAGTCACACTGCAACCACTTCTTTTAAAATTAACTATGAATTACTGTTGACCTGCCTACCATTATTCTTATCTGTTAGTTGAAAACCTTGTTCCTTTTGTTAGAAACAGTTCAAGAACTTCTCTCCTATTACAATTTTGTTTATACCATTGAAATACGTACAGTACTTTCCCCATGAGGAACGATTTAAAATACTGGTATGAGATATCTGCCTGTTCCCTGTGGCCAGTTCCCCAGTCACACCCTCCAAATGGCCTCAATGTGCTTTCCTGACTGCACTTCTGCCTCAGCTTACACACACGCATCTTTAAGCTTTTTTTATATAGACGGAAAAGCTCGTGATGCGTGTTTTTATATTTCTTGCCAATTTATTGCATCATATCTTTTTCATATAATTTCCTCGCTTTCGAGACTCATACAGTCATATCGTGCACAAACAGACCATTTGATCCAACTTGTCCATGCTGGCCAGGTTTTCCAAACTAAACTAGTCCCATCTGCTTTGCACTTGGCCCATATGCCCATGGCCCAACGTTTCCCATTCATATCTTTGTCCAAATGTCTTTGAAATTCTCTCGCTGTACTTGCATCTACCGCTGTTCCTCCCGCAGCTCATTCCATGCATACATCACCTTCTATGTAAAAAAAAAGTTGCCCCTTTGTCCCTTCCAAGTTTTTCCCCTTTCACCTTAAAGCTATGCATCTGAGTTTGAACTCCTCGATCCTGCAGAAAAGACCTTGGCTATTCACCCTATCGATGCCTCCCATGATATTATAAACTTCTAGAACATCACCCCTCAACCTCCTACACTCCATCTGATACTAACTTCAAGATTAAACGTGTTACGATAAACACTGCAAATTTGAAAGAATTATACAAATGACAGGTAAAGAAAACAGCCCAAACTTCATACTGTTAGTTTTGCTCTATGTTACAAAACTAAGGCAGCATGAAACTCTTACTAGTGCCAATAAGAGGTCAAGCACCTGAATTCCTTAGCGTGAAGGGGGTGATGATCTATACAGTGAAAACGTATCTCTTGCCAGATCCATATAATACCACATGGTCAACATTCTCCCTCCTGTTCTCCCTGTGACCTTGTGTGGTTGTGTCTTCTTTATCTTACATTCAGTTAGAGAGAACCTCTTTCCCCCATTCACACCTTAATTTAAACCCATTTTGTATCATCTTCTCGTTCACCACTGCTAATCGCCCATTTATCTTTTGCCACGCCCTCTTTTCCAAGTCTGACATCCCCCATCTCCAGCAAGGGATTAAAAGCCCAGTTTGCAACTTTTTTCAGTTCTGAACAAGTCACACTGGACTTGTAACGCTAACTCTGTTTCTCTGTCTCTGCAGATGCTGCCAGACCTGCTGAGTTTCTCCAGAAACGAATAGGCACAACACAAATTTTCAGTTAAAGAAACAGCGAAGGATACTGTAACAAAAAACACACATATTGCCAGAGAAACCGAGAGGGTCATTAGACCCGAAAGATTAACTCTGCATTCACTACAGAAGATGCCGCCAGACCTGGTTTGTTTCTTCAGCAATTTCTGTTTTTTGAACAAATTCCAATGACGTGTATGAAAGCTGCTCAAACGCCCTGTCCAACACGGAGCTCCGAACACTGGGAACTGAGCGATAATGCAAAGTGTACACATTCATTGGCTCTGAAACTGCATAAGGCTGGCATCACTGACACCAGCGAGCTCTTAATCATGGTCTGGGAGAAAACCAGAGGGAAACACATTCAATTCAAATGCAGAATGTGGCATTACGAGAAAGGAAAAGATTCAGATGAATATGTTAAAGGGTTTAAGTAATGTAACAATTTGGAAGCATGACACCAAGGAAAGAGCCTCAGCAGAATGAGAATATGAAAATGGAAGTATTACCGCATCAGAAACTAGGTGAGGTCACTGAGTACACGGCGGATGGTTGAGTAGGTCTCGATATGAACTGGGGGATAGTCAATAGAATTGAATTGCAGATATTGCAGTTCAAACTGGGCTATCATGTGATGCTGTAGACAACAGCAGCAACAGAAGCAGGATTGTACTTAAACATAATCTGTCACATTTTCCCCAGGATGTTCCATCAGTCTATCATTACCATCAACCCGAGTGATGGTTCAGTGATGAGTGCGGGTGAACATGCCAAGGTCAGAACCATGTGTACCTAAAGCTGATGACAAACCATTAAAGCTACGCCACTTGAGTGGTTTCATTCCAAACAGCAGAACTGACATCTGACAGAGAGGACGAAATTATCCCAAGACCAACAGATCAGATCTCCGCTCTGCAGTCCTGCCACAGCCAGATATAAATTTCGGTGTACTATTAAACAACTTACTTGAGGAGAGGACTCCAGAAGTATTCCCATCCTAAATAATGGAACGGCCCTGCACATCAGTGAAAAGGACAAGGATGTAGTATCTGCACCATCCTCAGCCAGAGGTGTTGAATGGATGATCCACTTCATCCTCGCCATGATGTCCACAGAATACCAGATGGTAGTGTTCAACCAATTCGATTAGCTGCATGTGACATGAAGAAACAGCTGAACACTGTAGATATGACAAAGGCAATGGGACCTGACCCCATTCCTGCAATAGGACTGAAGACTTGTGCTGCACAACAAGCCGTATCCCTGGGGAAGCTGTTTCATTCCAGCTCCAACTCTGACAACTCCCAAGCAATGTGGAAAATTACTCAACTATGTCCCGCCCCCTAATAGGTGAATAATTAGATTCTGACCATTTAACACCCCCTCAGTCCCTTCACGATAATCAAATTAGTGGGAGTTATTTTTGACAGAGCTGTCAAGCAACACAGAAATAACCCGCACAGTGTGGTTTCCGATAGGTACTTATGTGGAGATGGTGCTGTTGTGGAAATGTCACTGGATTACTAATCCAATACAGAATAATGCTCTGGCAGCTGGTAGAAGTTAAAATCAATCAATAAAATATCAAGATCTAGAATCTAGTGATGTTAACAGTGACCTTGCATCCAATGTTGATTGTAAACTTCGATCTCTTTCCCAAATGTACTTTCAGGAAGTGAATCTCCCATGCTTTCCTGGTCTGGCCTAAAAGTGACTCCAGACAAACATCCATGTGATAAACTCTTCAATGGTCTCTGAAACGGCCAAGCAAGACACTCAATTGTATAAAACTGCTTCGAGGTCTTAAAGGATAAAACCGGACAGGATACCTGGCTCCAGCCTCGATATCAGAAGAGGGAACGAGAAACACAGTTGTATTGACCCTCCAGAGACCTCCTTCCCAACATCTGAGAGCTTGTGACAACATTTATAAAGCTCTCCCACAAATTGCACAGAAACATCGGAACAGGAGTAGGTCATTCAGCACACTGAGCCTTCCCCTTTCCAGTTCATGGAGAAAATCTCCTGAATGCAATTTTCTCGACACCGTGTTCATATGTTTAAACATTGTGAAATATGAAATAAGAACTGTTGTCGTCCCATCGGTCTATAACTTTGCTCCTTGATTCAATATACAGGCAGTTCTCCGATAACACGTGTTTATTAAACACAATATGACTGCAATGCGTTTCGTGAAATGCGCACCTTTTTCTATAAAGTGAACTCCCGTTCACTGTGACGCGATTCCTTGCCAGGCACCAGCTGAACAACAAAATGCAGCTTCAGGATCCTCTGTCTGCAAAATGCACCCTCTGTGTGTTCAGCTAAAACAGAAATACAATCCGCTCTGCAAGCCTTGAACCTGAGCCTGAAACGTGGAATTGTTTTCTCCAATTAGAAAGAACTTTATTTCAAACCAGGGGGAGAATCTTGAGGAGAACTGGAATTCCGTGTTGGCATCACGTGGTCAGTCAGCCCTGCGCACTTTCTGGTGAAGAGCTTGGTGAAATGTACAGGGATGCAGCCAGTGACTGTATTGTGAAAGTGTTACATTTACAGCACTGTTTCATTGCAATATATGACTTAAAGGTTTATTTAGATTATGCTAGTGTGTGTGTTAGACCAACTTTAATTTTTGATTTTTACTGATGTTTTGCGGTTCGCCCATTATTCTCTTTTCCCCATAGACCACATTATTAATTTTGGATGATTTTCTGCAACACAGTGATGCACAGGAACACAACCGCGTTATTGAAGAACTACCTGCAATGATATCTGATCCTCTATCTTCATATCATAACCCCGCTCTTTCCCTATCATTTCCAGAAATCCTTATCTTTATTTAGTGCCTTGGTTTCCACAGCCTAATCTGACAGATAATTTGCCATGTTCTATCAGTCTCTGAGTGCAGAGATTTATTATCAATGCAGCGTGGCCTGTCTGTACCTAATACTGTGGCCCCTTGTTTTTAATGCCCCAGCCAGGGGAATTGTCACGCCTGCTTCCAATCTGTCTCGCCCTGACAGAGTTTTATGTATTTCACTGAGATCTACACTCATTTTCCTAAACCCCATGGAATAAAGGCCCATTCACCCCAAAATCTGCCCCCACAACAAGCCTGCCATCCCCGAGATTAGATTACTTAGTGTGGAAACAGGCCCTTCGGCCCAACAAGTCCACAGCGACCCACCGAAGCCCAACCCACCCAGACCCATTCTCCTACATTTACCCCTTCACCTAACACTACGGGCAATTTAACTTAGCCAATACACCTAACCTGCACATTTTTGGACTGTGGGAGGAAACCGGAGCACCCGGAGGAAACCCACGCAGACACGGAGAGAATGTGCAAATTTCACAGAGAGAGTCGCCTGAGATGGGAATTGAACCCGTGTCTCTGGCGCTGTGAGGCAGCAGTGCTAAACAGTGTGCCACCGTGCCGCCCACGGCAGTCTGGTCATCTTCGCTGCAGTCCCTCAATGTCAGGGTTGTCCTTTATGAGGGAAGGAGACCAGAACTGCACACAATACTGCACAATGTTCACGATGGGGGTCTCACCAAGTCCCTGTACAGATGCAGTAAAATACCTTTACTCCTGTATTCAAATCCCCCTGAAATGAAGGTGAATACACGATTTATCTGCCTTCCTGCTTTCTGCTCCTGAAATATTGCTTTCAGTGTCTGGTGTATAGGGAGATCCAGATCCTTTTCAATGTTACAGCTCCCCACTTGTTGAGTGTGTGTACACTGGTCAGCGTGCCAATGCCATTCCCAGTATTGACTTCTGGATTCAGAACTCACTGCTCTGCACTGACCTCGGAGGGCTGCACGGAAGGAAAGAAAAGTGCAGCTTAAGTTCCTTTATAGATCAACATTTTTCAACCAATCCCTTTTCAAATGATAGGTTCCCGTTCTGTTTTTCCCATCAAAGGTCACAATATCACTTATTCCACCCCCCCCACCCCATTGCTCTCCATCTGCCATGTATTTGCCCAGACACTCAACTTGTCTCAATCACCTTGGAGCATTTTGACATCCTGCTCACCCATTCACAATCCGATATTGTTTAGTGGCATCAGCAATATTGGAAATATTGTATTTCACCCACTCAACCAAATATATGATGTGTATTGGGAATAGCTGGGGTCCAACCCCCAATCCCTGCTAGCTCCGCCAAGGGTTCCACTCAAACAAAAATGTTTATTCCTACTCACTGCTTCATGCCAGCTCTCCGATTCTAAAACCATATTAGTCCCAATCCCATAGGATTTGAATTTGCATAACAGACTTGGGGCTTTATCAAAAATCTTTCTGAAAATCCAATCGTTTGGAATGATTGCTTCTCCATAATTATGCTAAAGGTGACTTTTTCAAATATGATGCCCATTTGATAAATCTCTGTTGACTTTGTCTGTGCTCATTACTTTCAGTTCCAATACTTCCTCTAAAACTGTTCAGTTGCTAATTTCATTCTATTCACTTTTTCTCAACAGACTAATGTTCACTTGTATTGTTGGGAAGTTTTCTTTTTTGTTTTGTTTTCTTCTGTGAAGACATAACTGAAGTATTTGCTCCATAGTTCTGCCTTTTCCCTGTCCTCAATTCTCTGGTATCAGACTGTAAGTAAGCTGCACCTTAATTTTGCCATTGACATATTTTCAAAAGATATTGCAAGTTTAATCTTAAAACCCATGTTAATATATTCTTCAGAAACCCATCAATTCCTATCTTAAACTACTCAATGATTTACCTTCCACAGCCACACAAACACTGAAGCAAAGACTTTGTACTATCAGAAAATGAGCACGGTCTACATTAGTCCCACTTTCCGACACAAGACCAGTGGCCGTGAATTTTATGGCATTTCAAGTGCACAGCCGTGTATTTTCCAATGGTTGTGAAGTTACCATGACAATTCTTCTCTCAGGAAGTGCAATCCTGACCCCAACATGTTCTGGATAAAAAAACAATCCTCAATTCCTATCCAAATCTCAAACCCTTCACTTTAAAATGTGCTCCATTGTTCTTGGCCCTTTGACTCAAAGAAACAGCTGCTGCTTATCTATCCTGTCCGTGCCCCTCGTAATCCTATCCTTCTGAATCACGGCCCACTCACCCTTCTCTCCTCCAAACTAAATAACCCCAGCTTATCCAACCTCTCTCCATAGATGATATGCTCTAACCCAGGGAACATCCCGGTGAATCTCCTCTGAGCCCCCTCCACTACAATCACATCCTTCCTGTAACGTGGCTCCCAGAACTACAATCAGTATTCCATCTTGGTCAAACCAAAATTCCGCATAGCTCTTACACTCTATGCCTTGATGAATAAAGATGATGTCTTCGGTCCCCTATGCTTTCTCAAATTGAACATTAACCTGTTTTGTCACATTCAGGGATGTGTGGAGAAGCGCCCCCTAAGCTTCCTCGTGTGCTGCCATTCATTGAGTACTCCCCTGTCCAGTTCCTTCGTCCACAGTGCATCGTCTCATAGTTATCAGGGTTACATTCCACCTGCCATTGATCCACCCATCTGACCATTCCATCTGTATCTTCCTGTAACATATGCCTTCCTCCTCACTGACAACCACCCGGCCAATCTTTGTATCAAACACAAACTTAGTTGTCACACTCCCGCCACCCCCGTCTATATTTACAGCTGCATCATTTATGAATACCACAAATAATAGGGTTAAAGATGACACAACACCAGGTTATAGTCCAACTGGTTTATTCGGAGGCACTAGCTTTGAAGCGTTGCTTCTTCATCAGGTGATTGGGTGCTTTGAAAGCTTGTGCCTCTGAATAAACCTGCTAGTCGATAAACTGGTGTTATGTGATTTTTAGGTTTGTCCACCCCAGTCCAACACCAACGCCTCCGAATCACAAATAATAAGGAGCACAGCACTGATCCCTGTGATACACCCTTAGACACCGGTGTCCAGGCACATTAACAGCCTTCAACCACTACCCTCTGTCTCCTAACACTAAGTTGATTTGCATCCAACTTGGCAAGTCACGAATGACTCCTACCTGTTCCCTTGCTATTTCCTTCTGCTTGACACACTTACAGAATATCTGGGGATTCTCCCTAATCTTACCCTACCATGCACCTGTTTTAGGCAGTTCTCACCAAGTGAAGAATTGCCTCATTATTGCGGTCTTAAATGGTCTGTCCCTTATCCTGCTATTATTTGACTTGAATGTGGATTAGACAGCCAGGGAAATGTTCTGATTATTTTCATATGTTTTGTGAATTTTCTAAATTTCACTGTGATTCACCTATCATTCTTTGAAACTCGAGAGAACACAGGCCGAGTTTCCTCATCCAGCAATCTCGCCATCTGAGGGATTAATCTGGACAATGTCCATTGCACTTTTTTTCTGGACAGTATATTCTTTCGCAGATTGGGTCACCAACACTATACAGAATGGATGTAGGTTTGCTCGCTGAGCTGAATGGGTTCGTTATCTTACTAGGTAACATCTTCAGTGAACCTCATGCGAAACAATGCTGAAAATTCCTGCTTTCTATTTACATACTTGGGTTTCTTTGAGTTGGTGATATCTTTTCCTGTGGTGATGCTATTTCCTGTGGTGATGCTATTTCCTGTGGTGAAGTCACTTCCTGTTCCTTTTCTCAGGGGGTGGTAGATAGGGTCTAAAAATTAATAGCACATCGAGTTAGACATCTGTGAGAAATACATACGGATTCTCTCCATTGTTGCTGTTAATTTCTAAATATCCAATATCACATGCTGTATAATAGATTCCAACAGTTTCCCTGCAGATGTCAAGTTAATTGGTCGGCAGTTCTTCAAACTATGTCTTCTTCCCTTTATAGATGCTTGGATACCTTCCATTAATCTACAGTGCTTGGACCACGTTTACTAACTTCCATTTGTCTACAATGGCTTCGAGCCTCTGCAGAATGCACAGGAAAATAAAACACATTCATCGGCAGTGCAATTAATATTTCTATTGCTGATTTATGTCTGACATTTCAATATGAAGCACATCAGGTTTGTCAGACTTTAGCAATGCTCAATCCAGTTGCATTTTCAAATACTACCTTATTACTGTTATAAATTGACTTTGTGTCTTTAGTTGCACAAGCCCTACTTGATCACTTGGTATTATTGGGTGATTTTGTGGATCTTCCTCCATGAAGACAGATGCAAAGTAACTGGTTATTTTCTTGACCATTTCCCTGTTCTTCACAATAAACTCTCCTCTTCCGATTACAAATTTCCATATTTGACCTTGCTTTTATTTTGTTTCCTTTGAAATACAGGTTGTAGATTTATGCAATGTTTTTGTTCCCATTTGTTAGCATTCGTGTTCTGCTTTTGATTTCCTTATCAGTTTTATGGCCCTCGTTTCTGGATCGTGAATTTCTGAGAATTCTCAGGCTTCTACAATGACTGAAATTCTTCTGAAGCCACTTCCAATGATTAATACATTTTCTAATTTGTTATGTTAATCATCATTGTGTCACTTTCCCTTTCTTTGTTGTTTGTACCTGAAATAAATAGATGTATTTTTCAGACTTTGCAGTATTTCTATAAATTTCCTGGTCCTGACCAGATATATTCAGGAACGCTAGGACAGAGAATGAATTGCGGGAGTCCTGGCTGATACTTCTGCATTATCGCTGGCCAACGGGTGAGGTCCTGGAGGACTGGAGGGTAGAGAAAGCTGTGCCCTTACTCAAGAAGGGATATAAAGAAAAACCTGGGAACTATAGACCAGTAAACCTAAAATATGTAGTAGGTAACTTACTTGAAAGGTTCTGAGAGATAAGATATACATGCATTTGGAAAGACAGCGTGTGATTAGGAGCTAGTTTAGAGTGGTGCTAGAAAGGCACAGCAAGTCAAGCAGCATCCGAGGAACAGGAAAATCAATGTTTCGGGCAAAAGCCCATCAACAAAGTCAGCACGGTTTTGTGCATCAGAGATCATATCACACAAATTTGATCGAAGTCTTTGATATAGTCACCAGCAATATTGAGGAAGGTAGGGTGGTATACGTAGTCGAGAAATCTTAAATGGACGTTAATGCAGATCAGTGTACGTTCTTGCATTTTAGAAACTCAAATCAAGATCAGAGTTTTATGGTGAATGGTTGGGTCTTAAAGAGTGTGGTGGAACAGAGGGACCTTGGAATTCAGGTGCATAGTTCTCTGAAAGTTGATTCAGACGTAGACAGGGGGACAATGAAGAAGACTTTTGGCATACTTGCATTCATCAGTCAGGGCACCGAGTATCAAAGTTGGGGAGCTATGTTGCAGTTACACGGGACGCTGATGAGGCCATACTTATAGTACTATGTTACGTTTTGTTCACTTTGCAAGATGAAGGATGTTATTAAACTGAAAAAACTTTCTCTCTAGTTTGGTTCAATAATACTCTTCAACGTACCTGATATACATTTAGGGAATTTTGTTTTTCACAGCATGAGCTTCGTTAACGCAGTTGTGATGCAATTTGAGACCATACAATAAGACTGCAGTATCCATGATACTTGCATATCTAATTTTCAGAGCATATGATGCTCAGATTTTCTGCTACTTTTTTAGTTCCGATATATAATACACCAATGTTTGCTTCTCCTTGTTATTTGTATGCTCCATCTGAACTGAATCTGAGGGACATGGTCTGTGGCGTTATTAGTGGTAGACTTGGACAAGACATTCCGGAAGGGTCGCCTTGACGCTGAGATGATCTGAAGAAATACTCAACAATACAGGACAAGCATCAATAGCCTTCCCCGCTCTGTCAGGATAAGGGTCACCGTATTCTATCTGCTCCCTCACACTCCCTGTATATCTGTTATAGCACCGACCCCAGAACAATGCTCACGCTCTATCTCCAAATAAGGCTCAGGCACTATCAAACTCAGTATTAAATTCAGCAACTTGCTTCCTCACTTTCTCTGTCACCTAGGCCATATCCCCCCCCGCCCCACACACACACTAAGAATACTATATGAACTCACAACTATCGACTGACTCATTCTAGACACCTCACCATTCCCCCCAGCCCCACCTGCACCAGCACTAACAGCAGGGTCACCCATTCCCACTCTCCCTCCCTTTCTCCTGTTCCAGGAAAGACTGCCTGGAATGGGGCAGAAAGGGCCAAGAGCTGAAAATGTGTTACTGGAAAAGCGCCGCAGGTCAGGCAGCATCCAAGCTACAGGAGAATCGACGTTGCGGGCATAAGCCCTTCTCATCCCTCTACAATGATTTCAGTGAGTCCCTCTCTCACTGCACACCCCAGAAAGGGCCAAGCCGGGTAGCGGAGTGTCTCATATACGTTCCCTCACACCCCCCTTTTCCCGCCATGTGGGGAGGACCCTGGCACGAGCCGAACAGGAACAAGATGGCTCATGTGAAGATTCTGAAACATCCACTTCCAACCAACTGAGTAAGGAGCAACGTTCAGTTTTCACTTTAAACCCATTGTTAGTTCCAACGTCAGTCCTTTCATTCCCAAATAAAAGCAGATACCTCACTGCACAGAGATACAGACACAAAAATGCACAGACGTGTTGGTAAACACCGCAACATTCTAACATGCACAATACATATAAGGAGATAGGCATACGCATACATTGCAACACACAGAAACATATACAGTAGCACACAAATACACACAAAACAGATAGAAACACAGAGGCTGATACACAGACACACAGATGTAGTCACACAAATACAGAGAAAACAAGCACATGGACACACACACACACACACGACGTACACATGCATATACATACACACAGATACACAAACACTAGTGTCATTGAGACACAAATCAATACATTTTTGGTTTATAAGGGGATCAAGGATTCTCGAGAGAAGGCAGGAGAATGACGTTGAGGTACATACAAAAAATGTTTGAACGGCATATCAGATTCGATGGGCCGAATGGCCTCATTCTGCTCCTTTTTTCATGCTCATGTGGTGTTATGACGTCAAGTATTCATTTTCTGAGACAGCAGCAGAGGCTGGGTTTGATACATATTTGACTGGAAAGAGTCAGTGGGAATGTGGTACAGGTTTGGACGGCAGAGAGGTTTATGTTTATTCAATTATTATATCCTTCAGTATGAAAAGAGGTGGTGATTTGGTGTGAAGTTAACACAGTTTTGAAGTAATGGGTCCCACAATGAAATAAGGATGTCCCTTTCCCTTTAGTGCTGTGCTATCTGTGGTATCTTCATCCTCAGGGAATAGGGAAGACTCGGTTATTGAAGATATTCTAGACTGAGTGTGACTGCTCTTTGCTGGACAGGAGAGTCAATGTTTATTGGGAACAGGCAGGAGACGGATGGACAGACACATTCGGATCAGCCATGAGCATTCTGAATGGTATCGCCGAATGGCCAACAGCTGCTCCTGCCCCATGTGTTGTTCCCTCAATCCACTCATCGAGGCTGTTACAGAGATATAATGCTGTCCCTACCCCATGTGTTGTTCCCTCAATCCGCCCCTCTATGCTGTTACGGAGATATACTGCTGTCCCTACCTCATGTGTTGTTCTCTCAATCCACCACTCGGTGCTGCTAAAGAGATATACTGCTGCCCCTAACCCATGTGTTGTTCCCTAAATCCACCTCGATGCTGTTACCAAAATGTATTGCTGCCCCTACCCCATGTGTTTTTCCCTCAATCCACCCCTCGATGCTGTTACAAAGAGGTATTGCTGCCTCTAACCCATGTGTTGTTCCCTCAATGCACCCTCGATGCTGTTACAGAGATATACTGCTGCCCCTACCATATATGTTGTTCTCTCAATTCACCCTCGATGCTGTTCCAGGCTAGGGGACGACCCCATTCAGTCAGACAAGATCGTTACAATGAGACAGAAGGAGACCATTCTGCCCCTCTGAGAGATTACACAGGAATACAGAATGAAGTCATTCAGCTCGTTGAGTACATTACACAGCCCAGGACGAGGCCATTCAACCTACCTGAACGGCTACACAGGAACAGGGAAGCTGTCGCTAACAGGAAATAGAGAGTAGAGAGAAATGTTTACTTTCAGGCTGCAACGCTGTAACTGATGGAGTGCCACAGAGATCACTGTGGGGTCATCAATGACCAATAATCTGGATCCAAGATCTGGAGGAATGGGTGGGAATGGCTTGGAGCTCAATTAGCTCAGACACCAAGATGGTCATTCATTGTGTCGTCAAATGGAGGTAGTGAGCCTGCAATGTGATTATAGACAGGGAAGATTAGTGAGCAAACATTCAGCAGAATTAACATAAGGTAAGTTGTGTATTTTGGCAGGTAGGATAAAACATTGGTAATCAATTTAAATGGAGAGAGTTTGCAGAACTTGTGATACAGGCGGTTTCCATGTTCCTGGGACATGAATCATGTGAGGCCAGTCTGCAGATGCAGCATATGATTTGGAAGGTAAGTGGAATGATGCTGTTTTTGACAACAGGTATCAGGTTTAATCGCAGGAATGTTTTACTGCATCTATACAGGGCATTGCTGAGACCACACCTGATGCACTGTGTGCAGTTTTGATCCCCTAAACTAAAATAAAAGGATATAATTATTTTCGAAGAATTCCAAAGAGGTTTCACTTTACTCATTCCTGGAATGCCGGCCTTTTGTTATGGGGGATAATCAGTTTCGATCTTAGCTGAGAGATAGTATTGAACCACCTATGTTTTTCTGAAAAATGTATCAACTGGATGCATATTATCTCTTGTCATGGAGACTAAAGCTACAGAATAAATTTGAAGAAAAAGATGCATTGATATTAACACACATACTATGAAGACACCTACCAATATTTACAAATTACACAGACACATGAAAGCATGTCAACAAATTATAAAGTGGGGACACTTTTTGCAATTGAATGGAATTGTGTACAAGAGCAATGACGCATCTGCATCTCATCCATAATCAGGATTTTGCAGAGAATATTCCATGAGAGCACACATGGTCCAGTTTGTTGTTCAGTTAACATTATTGTATGTTCCAACACAGAGAGGGAGAAAAATGTTCCCTGCCAGCAGCCGATTGATCCCTCTCTGTTACTTTATTCCATCTGATAGCAAAGTGTGAGATCAAAACATCCTTAAGTTATCTTTACCATTTGTGAAGGATTTCTGGTGAGGATTCACTGGAATATCTCCACTGCCTGAAACAAAGGGAATTTAGCCAAATCCAACTGTTCCAGAAAGACATCCCACTACCATTTGCTTGTGTGAGCAGAATAACTGCAAAGGCAGAATAACGTTTGGGGCACTTTATAATTTCATCATTTGTTATGAGTTCAACTTCCTGTGTCTCATATATTTCTAGAAAATGACCTACTCTGAGACCTATATCATTGACCACATCACTAAACTGGCTGCATTTAAGATTGGTGTAACCAGTGGAGGAGTGGGACAGAAAAGAAAACAGTGACCCTTCAACATTGGCTGGAATACAAATGAGAAACTCTCAAAGGGCTGTTCAAGTGGAAATTCCCTTCTTCAGAAGTTTGTGATGCCTGAATGTTTGCATTTATTCAAGGTTGTTTTTGGTGACATTTGACGTACAAGTGAATTTAGGAAAATGGTATACAGACAAAAAAGTGCTGCTGAGACCACAATCACATCACGCATGATGTCTGTGCATGGTGGAGCGGTGACAAAATGTCTACTGGCCCACTCCGGCTGCTCAGTCCTATGTTGCTATGTTCCAGTCGACCTCTCACAGCTCCTGCAAGGAGCAGATGGAGTCCACTTGCTCCAAATACCTGGTCCACAGTAACATAGGATATCCCTTCAGACTGTCACACACGGTTTGGTGTGGATTGGAAAATATTATTTGGAAATCCAGACTGGGTTCGAAAGACACCTCTGGTCTCTTTACAGAGTGTGCCCTCTCTGCAACTTGTGCTTCATTTGTTGTTCGTGGTGTAGACCCAGATTCACTGTGAATACAGCTCCCACACCTCACCCAGAGATGACTCACACAATACCTTGCTCTCTCAGATTACAACGTTCAATAACAGAACGTTCAGGAAAATTACAACCGTTAACTTTGCAATTACAGAATATGAGGACATAAGGAACAGGATCAGGTAATTCGGATGATCAAGGCATTGTACACCATCATAGCTGATCTAGTGTTGACATTAACTCCTCTTTAATGCCCAATTATTCACATCCCTTAACTCTCTGACAGGTCAAAAATCCATATATCTCCTCCTTAAATAGTTTCAGTGATGTAGCTCCCATAACTCTCTAACCCAGATAATTCCTGACAGTGATTACCCTCTGTGAGAGGAAAACACTCCCTACATATACACCGTCACCTATTGATATGAACAAGGGGTGAAAGCATGGGCTCAGGAAAGATTGAATGGTTTTGATATCAAGGCAGTATTTGAGTGAGAATGGACGCACGGTGGGCTGAATGCCCTCCCTTTGTCGTGTTATTAATTCTGAATTTTTCTGACCCAAAATAAACAAGCTGGTCCAGTGAAGAACACAGTGGACAATTAACCATTATCTCTTCCTGTTTTCTGACATGTTGCGGCCTCGAAATATCTGTACAAACAAACAGACCCCTCACATTAAAATCAGCACACTGCCAGGCCCATTGTGTTCAGTACCCTATGCCTGTTTGATGTTGGTCTTAGCTATCCTGGTATTAGTCTCCAACTCCTCAGTCACTGTACATGTGGACCTACTGCTGTGATTCTCCACACACACACACCCCGCATCCCCACCCCACCCCACCGCCGCCACACACATGTTTAAACCCTCCATGAGGGATAATAGCAAATTTGCCTGCCAGGAGATTGCTGCCAGTCCAGGTCTGTCCTGTCCTTCTTGTGTATATCCTACCGACTCAGGAATCCTAATGATCCACGTATCGGAGACTGCTGCTAGTTCATGTCTTTCCCGTCCTTCTTGTATATATCCTACCGACCTGGGAATCCTAATGATCCACATATCGGAGATTGCTGCCAGTTCAGGTCCATCCCGGCCTTGTGAATGTCTAACCGACCCGGGAATCCCAATGATTCACATATCAGAAGTGCTGCCTCCCCTCCCAGCTCTTTGAACGTGCATTTAACTGTGCTACCTTCCTATTCCTAACCTAACTGGCTCGTGACATATTCTAGTTCTCCAAAATTCAAATATCCTTGCAGCACAACTCCAGCAAGGCCTTTTCTTTCAAGTGGATAGACTTGATAATAAAAACCGAAGTGTGAGCTCAGGAAAACGGAGTCCACTGAATCAGTCCAAGGACCACACGATCTGATATCTATCCCCGCCACCAAACCTGTTTGACAAGGTACAAATATGGACCATATATTTGCAGATGGACGAGGATAAAAAGAAGACGAGAAAATGTCAGAGCAGGTGGATGTCATTCAGCCTGTTTACTCCAATATTCAATTGGCTTTTAGTTATTCTGTTCCTTTCAATGGCAGGGTCTTTACCCAGCATCCCCAACCGTGCAGAAAGTGTCCAGTGTCGTTGTGTGCACAGTGTCGTTGTGTCCCGGGGTGGCACAAGGAAAGGCTGCATGTAGTGACGATGGAGTGAGGGACTGAAAGAGATGGAATGGGTATCAAGGGACACTGCACTCTGACAAGTGGCCGGGCAAGATTCCTAAACACCAAGGTAACCTGAGAACCACAGCTGTTTTTACAGAAACCTGTCACATTAACTGCATTTCTCCATCAAACAAAAAGCAAAAATATTGTAGAAATCCCAATCAAACACAGAGACATACTGTGGAGAGAGAAAAGAATTAATGCTTCCAATGCAGACACGGGAAGAATGTACAAACTCCACACAGATAGGGTCCAGAGATTGGGATTGGACCCGAGTCCCTAGAAATGAAGTAAGGTCAGATGGTGTAGAATCTGTGTCGGCCGAATTGAGGAATCAAAAAGGTGAAAAAATTCAGTTGTTGTTATGTGCAGGCCTGCAGACAGCAATCAGGAGCTGGGGTGCAAGACACACCAGAAGCGAGAAAGATATGTAGGAAAGGCAAACTTACAGCGATCATGTAATTTGTGGAATGTCGATGAGATGGCTCTTTGGAGTAGCTTGTGCAGGCAGACGAGATGAGGGAGCTTAAGGTGAAAGAAAGCATAAGAGGCAGTGATCGCAATAGGGTGGCACAGTGGCTCAGCAGTTGGCACTACTGCCTCACAGCACCAGGGTCCCAGGTTCGATTCCAGTCTTGGGCAACTGTCTGTGTGGAATTTTCACATTCGGCATGGGTTTGCTCCGGTCCAAAGATTTGCAGGTTAGATGAATTGGCCATGCTAATTTGCCCATAGTGTTAGGTGCGTTAGTCAGAGGGAAGTGGGTCTGGTTGGGTTACTCTGCGGAGGGTCAGTGTGGACTGGTTAGGCCGAAGGGCCTGTTTCTACACTATAGGGAATCTAATTATAATATGATTGCATTTACTCTGCAATTTCAAATGGAGAAATTAGCATCAGCAGTAACGGTTTTGCAGCTGAATAAAGGCAATTACAGAGGCAAGAGAGAGAAGCTGGGTAGATTTGACTGGGAGATGGGCCCAGCACGAAAGACAGTGGAGCAGCAATGGCAGGAAATTTTTGGAGTAATTCAGGATACAGCAGAGATTGAGGCAACCATAGCTGACTAGGGAAATCAGGGACAGCATAAAAGCAAAAAAGAAAGCATAAAATATGGTGAGGGACAATGGGAAACCAGAGTATTGGGAAGCTTACAAAGACACAACAAAGGGCAAACAAACTAAAATATTAAATATGGAGGTAAGCTAGCCAGTAATATAAAGGAAAATTGTAACAGTTTCTTTCAACATATAAAGTACAAAAGAGAGGCAAACGTGGGCATTGGACTGCTGGAAAATAATACTGGAGAGGTAGTAGTGGTGAACAATAAAAAGGCCGAGGAACTGAATTTCTTTGCGTTAGTTTCACGGTAGAAGATACGAGTAATACATTAACATTCAAGGTAGTGAGAGGCCAAAACCGAGTATGATGGCCACCACCGTGGAGAACATGCGAGAAAAAACTCAATGGCCTGCAGGTGGTTAAATTACCTGGACCAGATGGACTACATCCCAATGATTGAAGGAAGATAGTTGAAAAGGGAGTGGGGGAGATAGTGGTGATCTTCCAGGAAACACAAGAGTAAGGAACGATCTCAGAGCACTGGAAACCCACTAACGTGACACCCCATTTTAACAATGGAGTAAAGAAAATAACAAAAAAGTCCACAATGAATAGATTAACCTCGTTCGTGGGTAAGATCCTGTAATCCATTGTGAAGGATGAGATTTCTGAATACTTGGAAGTGTTTGGTAAAATAGGACAAAATCACTATGGTTTCATCAAAGGAAGGTCATGCTTGATAAATCTGTTGGAATTCTTTGAAGAGGAAATGAGCATGCTCGACCAAGCACAGCCAATGGATTTAATCCACCTAAGATTCACGAAGGCCTTTGACAAGGTGTCACACAGAAGATTACTGAGTATGATAATGGTCCGTGGTGTTAGAGGCAAGGTGATGGCTTGAGTAGAAGCTTGTCTGTCAGGCAGAAAACAGAGTGTGGGGATGAAATGGTCCTTCTCAGGATGGCAGCAGGTGACAAGTGGTGTCCCACAAGGCTCAGTGTTGGAATCGTATTTTTTTACTTGTTAGGTTAACAATCTAGATGATGGAACTGACGGAAGTCTGAAAAGTTTCCAGATGATACAAAGATAGGCAGACGGACAGGTCGAATTGAGGAAGCGGAGAGGCTGAAGAAGGATTTGGACAGTTAAAGAGATTGGCAGATGCATTCCAACGTGGGAAAGTGTGTGGTCATGTATTTTGGCACGAAGAATAGAGGCATGCTCTATTTTCTAAATGGGGAGAAAATTCAGATCTCTGAAGTGCAAAGGGACTTGGGAGTCCTGTGCAGGGTTCTCTCAAGGTAAGCTTGCAGGTTGAGGCAGTAGTCAGGAGTACAATTGCATTTATTATTGATGGCATTTATTGCGAGAGTAATTGAATATAAAACAGGTTGTATACGGCTTTGGCCAGATCACATTTGGAGTATTGTGAGAAATTTTGAGCCCCATATCTCAGGAAGGATGTGCTGGCCCTGGAGCTTGTGAAGACTATTTTCACAAGAATGGTCATGCGAATGAAAGCTTATCGTATGAGGAATGTTTGAGGGCTCTGGGTCGATACTCGATAAAATTTAGAAGGATGAGAGGGAATGTAATGGAAACATTCAGAATACTGAATAACCTGGACAGAGTGGATGTTGGTTAGATGTTTCCAATGGACAAGACCCGAGTGCACAGCCTTATAGCAAAAGGGAACACCTTTTCGAACAGTGATAATGAGAAATGTCTTTAACCAGAAAGTGGCGACTCTTTAAAATTTATTGCCACAGAAGGCTGTGGGGGCCAGGTCATTGAGTATATTTGAGACGGAAATAGATGTTTTTTTGATTATCCAGGGGACCAAGGGTTACAGGGAGAAGGTCGGAGAATGGGTGAGGGAAACCTATCGGCGGTGATTGAATGACGGAGCAGACTCGATGGGCTAACTGGCCTAATTTCTGCTCCTATGTCTTATAGTCTTATTGTCTAAACCTCAAGGGGGCACTTGAATCTCCAAGAAGATATATTCATGTTCTTCATGAACGTCAGAAGCTGGTAGAAATAGTTAACTGTTTTAGAATGAAGGTATTGTGGCTGCTGTCGGGGTGGTGGGTAATATGACATTCAGTGCAGGATCACACACCAACTGCACTGTATTAATGTGGCGAGAGTTTATTCAAAACCTAGACCTCTCTGTCTCTCTCAAACACTGTGGGGAGTGGTAGTTACGGTGGGTGGGCGTAACGTCCTCAGAGGCACTTAAACTATCCAGAATCATGCATCCTGACTGAAACAATAGTCATGGAATTTATCACCTTATCATTGTCTGTTTAGAATACAGTGAGTGATTTCCCACCCCACTCAGTGCTCAATGCAATCAACTCTTATTTTATCGGAGCACTACAGATAAACCTTTACTCACTCCTCATGATGCCATCACCCCAGGGATTAATCTGGTGGAACTCCTGTTCACTCTGTCCGTGGTAAGGAGATCACACTTTATAAATGAGAGAAAATTAGCCCCCAATACCACAAATACTGCCTCAACAACACTCCTAGGTTTGATCACAATAATTCCTTTCCCTCACTTTGTTGGCTCCATTTCTTTCATGTGACAGGAATCCATTCATTTACAATGCACTGCCACTGATGTGGAATTTAAAATATCCTTACAACTGTAGGTCAGCATCAATAAAGCCAGCACCAAAGGTGCCTATCGAGATGAGCATCACTCTCGTGGAGAGACTCAATTACAAAGAATACATCTAAAACAGTGAATGGCCACCTACTTGAATGGAAATCAGCTGTCGGATTATGGGAAACAGACAGAGGAAGGGAGCTACCTTCACTTTTGTTCTGCCCTCACGGGATGGTCAGGCCAGCATGCTATCCCAATCTTGAACTGAGTGGCTGGTTCAGCTGTTCCACAGGACAGTAAAGGATAAAACACATTGCTGTGGATTCGCAGTCACACACAAACCTGACCAATGCTTTCTCTAATGGGCATCAGGCAAGCCGATATCAACATATTATTCTTGACTCTAGATTAAGAGCCAATGACGTGAACACCATACATTGTCTTCACATCTTTCAGATTTTCTGCAGAGAATAAGTTAAACATTGCATGTGCAATTATTTTGCAACGGACACGTGGTAAGAAGGGACTTGAAACAGGTATATCCGGAATTAACAAAGGCACAAACGATGGTTTATTCCGGAGTTGCACTGAGGCTGAGGTGGAGACTGGGATGTCTTAATGGTGGTACTGGACAGGAGTGGTATGTGGGGAGGATATGGAAAAATAAAGTTTGCAGGAGAAAATGAATCAAGGAGGTTGGGAACAGGCTGCTTCATCCTCGCATATTGAGGAGTAACTTACATTGAGTAATTTCCTAGTTATAATTTCTAAGGAATGGAATCTTTGATTGGAACTGAAACGCTGACTTGCACCTTTCCAAAATTTACATACCATGAGCATCGAATCCGTTCAGACAATTTTACTAGACAGACAAAGTGACTTACCAGGAACACCAACTATAGCAAGTATAGGATAGTAACGAGCTTAAATAACCATCAGTACATCTTCAATCCACGATGCTAATGATATCAAGGCTGGTAATGCTAGTAAAGACTATAGGATAAATCCCTGTCCATTGTTGGAACATTCCAGTCTAATGTTCACAGATTCACATCTCTCCTTCACCTCTCTCTGAAGCTACTGATCCCTGTTACTGGTGTGCGTGATGCTCCCACTCATACTATGGTATAAGACCCTGAAGCATTCCCTATTGATAGAAGAGGGATGCTCTCTAGGGACGCATAGGATGCATGAAGACTGACCTAATCGCAATCGCTGAACAAATACCTCCAGTTAACACCTTTGAATTCAATATGTTTTATTAAAATTCAAAATAACTTTGAACATTTATGCATTCTGGATGTGATATCTAAGTGTGACTGAAGGAAGGAATGTTGGAGATGGCAGATTTATTATGTGAAATCATTCAGTCTCCCTTGGATATGGAAGTAATGCTCAAGGTTTAACTGCACAAAAATGCTTCTCTGCTCATAAATAGAGAAATAAATCCTATAACTACAGATCAATCATTGCAAAATCAGTACAACATTGAGAGAACATCTATCATCCATGATCTGATGGCAAAGTGTGCCTAAGACAACGTGGTTTTTTTAACAAACGGCATGGATATGTTAACAGATATTTGTACGTGACAAACGCAATACAGATCGTTATTCCAGGATCAGAAATGGCAGGTGTGGATAATGTTGTTGATGTTATCGATGTTAAGGAACTGTGCTGAAGTATCATTTACTGGACTTTAATTACATTGTGATTATGACATTGTGGAAAAGACAGAAGATGGAGAAGACTGGAGGGCATGGCTTTTCAGACTGTGAGGAATGACAGTGATGTTCCCCAGTCACCAGTATCGGAACATTACTCTATATAATTCTTTGAAAAGGTGACGAAGGAGGTTGATGAGGGGAAAGCGGTAGATGTGGTATATATGGATTTTAGTAAGGCGTTTGATAAGGTTCCCCATGGTAGGCTACTGCAGAAAATACGGAGATATGGCATTGAGGGTGAGTTGGAGGTTTGGATTAGGAATTGGCTGGATGGAAGAAGACAGAGGGTAGTAGTTGATGACAAAGTTTCTTCATGGAGTGCCGTCACTAGCGGTGTTCCGCAAGGATCTGTTTTGGGACCATTGCTGTTTGTCATTTTTATAAATGACCTGGAAGAGGGGTTAGAAGGTTGGATGAGCAAGTTTGCGGATGATACGAAAGTCGGAGGAGTTGTTGACAGTGAGGAAGGATGTGGCAGGTTACAGCAGGATATAGAGAAGCTGCAGAGCTGGGCAGAAAGGTGGCAAATGGAATTCAATGTAGCTAAGTGTGAGGTGATTCACTTTGGGAAGAATAACAAAAAGATGGGGTACTGGGCTAATGGTCGGATACTTGGTAGTGTGGATGAGCAGAGGGATCTTGGTGTCCATGTACACAGATCTCTGAAAGTTGCCACCCAGGTAAATAGTGCGGTGAGGAAGGCATATGGCGTACTGGCTTTTATTGGTAGAGGAATTGAGTTCCGGAGTCCTGAGGTCATGATGCAGTTGTATAAGACTCTGGTGCGGCCGCATCTGGAATATTGTGTGCAGATTTGGTCGCCATACTATAGGAAGGATGTGGAGGCACTGGAACGGGTGCAGAGGAGGTTTACCAGGATGTTGCCTGGTATGGAAGGAAGATCGTATGAGGAAAGACTGAGACACTTAGGGCTGTTTTCATTAGAGAAAAGAAGGTTTAGGGGTGACTTGATTGAGGTGTACAAGATGATTAGGGGGTTAGATAGGGTTGACAGTGTGAACCTTTTCCCGCGTATGGAGTCGGGTATTACAAGGGGGCATAGCTTTAAATTAAGGGGGGGTAGATATAGGACTGAAGTTAGGGGTAGGTTCTTCACTCAGCGAGTTGTAAGTTCATGGAATGCCCTGCCAGTAGCAGTGGTGGACTCTCCCTCTTTATGGGCATTTAAGCGGGCATTGGATAGGTATATGGAGGATAGTGGGTTAGTATAGGTTAGGTGGGCTTGGATCGGCGCAACATCGAGGGCCAAAGGGCCTGTACTGCGCTGTATTGTTCTATGTTCTATGTTCTATGTTCTATAAATCGTAAGAAGAACAGATTCATTGATACATCTACAATGAGGAATTAGCAGAGATAATTTTAATGAAATGCGTTTATGCAGAATAAAATACAAGAACAAAATGATGTCCTGTACAGACAAAAATATGCAAACTACAGAGATAAGGTTGTTAAAATGCACTCCTCATATAGAGCTGTATAAATTGAAATGTGGATTACAGAACTATGGAAGTGGTGTGCAATATTTATCAATCAATACTTGACCAACAACTGAGATGATAATTTCCTCTCTGTCAGTAATCCACCTCACTGAGATTCTCTGTCCCAATCCCTCACACAGTATCGGGGGGAGGGGGGTGGGAGTGGGTTATCATTTCCTGCTGTTCTTGGCACAGGCTATGTGAAAACTCTGCTTTCTTCATGGAATCAATCTATTGGCCTAATGGGGTCTGTTTAACTCTCAGCAACCCAACTCTATGATATTATTAGGAATAAGTAACCTGGGGTTACAGCCAGTATCAGCACAGTGCTCACATGGCATGGTGCCCCAGACAAAGGGCTTGCAGTCGAGAGCAATTTCTAAATAAAACTTCTAACTTCTGTCTGTCCATATCTATCTACTGTTATGCTGTCTTCTGATTTATCTACCGTCACCCTCATCTAACACCTCTTCCTCTCCCACTCAGTCAGCTACTCCCCTTTCTATCCTCTCTCAGTTTATCTCCCTTCAATTTATTTCTCTCTGTTTATTTCTCTCTCACATTTATCGCCACACACTCTCTCTATCTCCTATTGTGCAGTTGGAGAACTTGTGACTCCGTGATGGGCTGAATGACCTCCATCCATGCTGTAATAATTCTGAGGGTCTCTGACCCACAATAAATACCTTAGGTGCATGGACAGATAAGTTGGTCCGGTGACAGGTACAGTGCACTGTCAGCCATTATTAGCCATTACTTTTATGATGTGCAGCTGCCTTGAAATGTCTGTTCAAACAAAACAGACTGAATAAAATTCGATCATTCGGGAGGACGTCCATCACCGTGTATTTTAATCAGGATTTAATGAAGGATGAGATTCCAGAATAACATAAGCAATGAATGCAAAACAGGGCATCACAAGAAATTGCAGCTGAGTACAACATGTGTTTCCAAGTAGGCCTCATGGTATTATCGCTAGATTATCAATCCAGAAAGTCAGCTCCTGTTCTGTAGACCCATGTTCGAATCCCGCCACTGCAGATGGTGGAAATTCAATTTAAGAATTTAAAAATATCCCTGTAATTAAAAATATACTGATGAGACTGAAATCATTGCCGATTGTCATAAAAATCCATTTGGTTCCCCAATATTCTTCAATGGAGGAATCTTCCATCCTTCCGTCATATGGCTGACATGCAACTCCAGACCCAAAGCAATATGATTGACTCTCAATCGCCCTCTGAAATGGTCTAGTGAGTCATTCAGACGTACCAATTGCTTCAAAGTTTCAAAGAAATGAAACCAGATGGACCACCTGGCATCGAAAAATTCAATATTAGAAACATCACTGTAGAACCTGCAAAGTCTTCCTTAGTAACATCTGAGGGCTAGTGCCAACATTGGTAGAACTGCCTTACAGATTAGTCAAGTAACAGCCTGACGTAGTCATTCTCACGGAGTCATACATTTCAAAGTCGACCATCAAGAGTGGTTTGGCAGCCGTACTACTGATCACGCTGGTCGAGTCCTAAAGGACATAGCCACTAGATTGGATCTGCAGACTGTAGTGAAGGAATTAACGAGAGGGTAAAAGAAAACCTGACTTCATCCTTACAAATCTACCATCTGCAGATACATCTGACCATGAAAGCATCAGTAAAAGTGACCGCCATGCTGTCCATGTGGAGACAAAGTCTCACCGTCACATTGAGAATAAACTCTATTGTGTTGTGTGGCACTATCACTATGCTAAATGGAACTGACTTCGAACAGATCTAGGAACTCAAGACTGAGCGTCCATGAGACACTGTGAACCATCAACAGCAGCAGTACTGTACTCAAGCACAATCTATAACGCCACGGCCCAGCATATTTGCCCCCCACCCCCAACCATTACCATCAAGCAAGAGGATCAACTCTGGTTCAATAGAGTGTGCAGGAGGGCATACGAGGAGCAGAACCAGGAATATGTAAAGATAAATTGTTAATCTGCTGAAGCTTCCAAACAGAAATACTTGTGTGTCAGATTGCGTAGACAGCAAGGGACAAACAGAGCTAAGCTATCCCACAACCAATTAATCTGAATTAAGCTCTGCAGTCCTGCTAATCCGATTGTGAATGGTGGTGGGCGTTTAAACAACTCACCAGAATAGGAGTCTCCACAAATATCCCAATCCTCAATGCTGGAACAGCCGAGCACATCAGTGCAAACGATTAGGCTGAAGATTTCGCAGCGATCTTCAGTCAGAAGTTTCGAGTAGATGATCCATTTCGGCCTCCTCCGGTGGTCCCCATCATTACAGATAGCAGTCTTCAGCATATTCGATTTACTGATAACATGCTGACAATAATCCTCAAGACTTGTACTCCAGAACTTCCCGCTCCCCTAGCCAAGCTATTCCAGTACGTTTACAAACCGACAATGGGAAAAACTGCTCAGTATGTTCTGTACATAAAACGCAGGACAACATCAACCCATCCAAATACCGCCTCATCAGTGTACTCTCCATTATCAGTACAGTCATGAAAGGTGTCATCAACAGTGTTGTCAAGCAGCACCTGCTCAGCAAAAACATGCTCAGGGACGCCCAGTTTGGGTGTTGTCAGGGTCACTCACCTCCTGACCTCATCACAGCCTTGGTTCAAACATAGAAAAAGGAACTGAATTCCTGCCCTTGACATCAAGTCTGCATTCTGCCAAATGTGATAACAAAGAGCCCAAGCAAAAAGGGTATCACGGGCCAACACCCCATTATTGGAGTCATACCTGACAGATAGGAAGATGGTCATTGTTGTTGGTGGCCAGTCATCTCAGCTCAGAACATCTCTGCAGTAGTCCCTTAGGATAATGTCCTAGTTCCAAACATTTCAGCTGCTTCAACAATGACCTTCCTTCCATCATAAGGTCTGAATCGGGGATATTCGATGATGCCTGAACAATGTTCAGCACCATTCGCAAATGCTCAGATACTGAAGCAGTTCATGCCCAAATGCAACAAGACCTGGACAATATCTAGGCTGTCAAGTGGCAAGTAACATTCGTGCCACACCATCACCAATAAAAAAAAATATAATCACTTGTTATTCAGCAGCATTATCATAACTAAATTCCCCCACTATCAATATCCTGGGGGGTATCATTGATAAGAAACTCAACTGGATTCGCCACATTAAAAGAGAGCAGATCAAGAGGCTAGGAATACTGCGCGAGTAACTCACCTCCTGACTTCCCAAAGCCTGTCCAACATCTACAAGGCACAAGTCAGGAATGAGATGGAATAATCCTCACTTGCCTGAATGAGTGCAGCCCCAACAACACTAAAGAAGCTTGACACCATCCAGGACAAAGCAGCCCATTTGATTTGCATCACATCCACAAGCATTGACTCCCTTCCGCACAGTCACTCAGGAGCCGCAGCGTGTACTATCTACTAGACACAGTGCAGAAATTCCCCAAAGATCACCAGACAGCTCCTTCGAATCTCACGAACACTTCTATCTAGAATGACAAGGGCAGTAGACTTTTGGGTACACCACCACCTTCAACTTCCCCACCAAACCAGTCGACATCCTGATTTGGAAATTTATCGCCGTTCCTTCCCTGTTGCTGGGTCAAAACCCTAGAATTCCTTCCTTAATCACTAGTGGGTCAACGCACAACACGTAGATTGCACCAGTTCGAGAAGGTAGCTCACCACCACCTTCTCAAGGGCAACTAGGGACGGGCAAGAATTGCTGGGCCCATCCAGCGATGCCCACCTCCAAAAAAGATATTTTTTTAAAAAAACAGTTCTAAGTTGAGATGGGACAGGTTGTCTGATTTGAACACGAACAGGAAAACAGTGTTTCTAATATTGAACATTTTAGACATTTCTGTTATTAGAAGGGTGTTCAGTATTCGATGACATATTGTTGCTGAGTGCTGTGATAAATTGCACCTGTTTTGTTAAAATCAACAATATTAGCGTAACAGGATCAATCCTTCGAAAATACCAGATTGAAAATGACAATCATCGTACTCACAGATAGTAGCTTATATTCTACAGATTAATGGACTACTGGCTGACACTGAATCCTTCCACTGTCCATATCACAGGGGTTACCATTGACCAGAACGTGGAGTCAAATCAACATAAAAATACTAGAGCTGATCCGAGACTTACAATTCTGCACTGAATAATAGACCCTATGACCTAAAGAGATATAGCAATAGATTTAGGCCATTCAGCCCATCCCTTCACTCCTAAACTATGCTGTTTTGTCATTGTCTCTCTGACTATTGGAAATATCGTTTTACACACTGACTGTCTCAATCTTTGCAGTAATCGATCAGTTTCAATCAGGCGCTCCCCCCATCCCTGGCCATTCTTCTACGTTCCATCGAGTACACACACAGCCGCTGACATGACAAGCCGTCAGCCGCAGGATGGATCACCTCCAACACCAGAGATAGTGTCCAAAACAGCTCACAATATGCCAAAAGCCGTCTGACCATCGCCCATTATATTCTCAGCAGTATGTCTCCTCCCTTGTATTCTTGTTCTCTTGAAATGAATGGTAACATTGCATTTGCTTTTGTAACTGCCAACTGAACCTGCACATTAACCATAAGAGAGGACGAGTGCTTCAAAATCCTTTTGTGCTTCAGATTTACTGGATCCTATTAGAACATAGTATCTGTCTCTATTCCGCCTATCAAAGAGCATAATCTTTCACGATTCGATAATGTGTTCCGTCAGTCACGTGTTTTCCCAAAGTCCGAAACTGTCCAAGTCTTTCTGCAGCCTCTCCACTTCCTCAATATCATCTGTCCACCAAACCATCACAGCATCATCTGCAAACTTAGCAAAACTGCCCTCAGGTTCTTTGTTCAGTTTGTCCACGTATAATACATTTCCTGTCTAAGGACTGTCCACCATCTACAAGATGCTTGACACCATTCAGGTTGAAGCAGTGGCTTGACTGGAATTACACCTGCAAAGTCTTCACTGCCTGCACCACTGACTCTCAGTAGAAGCACACCCTACCCCGTTTTATTGTGAGTTTACTTCATTGTGGCGCACAATCCCAGTCTATTGATGGCACTCTGTCTGGACACTAACTGTGGTGCTCACAGCAACCAATGTCACTGTGTGTTGATGACGATGGAGGGAGGTGTGGGAAGGAATGTCTATAAAGAATAATTGTGTGACTGCCAGGCTGAAAACTGCCCCGACAGCCTCGGATGTACCTGTGCCTGCCGTCACACCTACAGACATGATCAGTCTTCCTGAGAGTCAAGTCAAGGAAAGCGACGGATCTGGACGATGCTCCAGTCTATGCACTCAGATCCTATGAGGACCAACTGACAGAGGTATTCACATGCAACTTCAGCTTCTCCCTCTTACAAGCCGAAGTCCCAACCTGCTTCAAGAAGACCATTATCATCCTCGTAAGTGAGAAAGCACATGTAACGTGCCTTAATGACTACCGCCTAACTTCAATAAACATGAAGTGATTTGAAAGGCTGCTTATGGCCCACATCACCTCCAATCTCCCAGCCTGACCTGATCCCATATAATTTGCCGACTGATGTAACAGCTCCAGAACAGAGCCATATCCCGATCCCTGCACTCATCCCTGGGAAATCTGGACAACAAGGACACCTACACCAGGCTCATGCTCATTGACTACAGCTCCACCTTCATCATCCCCTCCAGACTGATCTCAAAATTCTGTGACCTTAGTCGCGGCTCCACCCTCTGCAACGAGATTCCCCGTTTTCAGACCCACATATACCACAACCTCTGAAGATAGGTATCTGCACCTAGACCACAATCATACTCAACACTGTCTACCCCAATGATGCGTCCTCAACCCCCTACTGTACTCCCTCTACACACACGACTTTGTTGCCAAATTCCAAACAACGCCAGCTGCCAGTTTGCTGATGACATGCCCATGTAAATACAGGTATCCCCTGCTTTTCAGAAGTTCGCTTTTCGCCGCTTCCCTTTCCAAATGACCTACATTAGGACCAGTTTTCGCCAATCAAAAGAAATCCAAAGAGAATTTTCAGTTCCGAAGAAAGCCGAATTTTTTTCCCATACAAATTAATGCTTCTTCACTTTACACCATATAACTTATGAAAGGAACATTGTACTTTCAGATAGCGAGAGAAACCTGTATATGTCTAAGACAATGTTTAAAGCTATTTGATCTCCCTGTATCTCTTCCGTGAGTATGGTCATCTTCTTATATTCCTTAATGGGATATGGGTAGCACTGTCTGGGCCAGCATTATTTCACTTTTCCAGCTGCTCTTGAGAAGACCACGAGCCACTGTAGTCCACGTGTTTGATTTGATTTAGTTGATTTTAGTCAAATGTACAATGGAAAGTTTTGTTTTCTGAGTAGTGCAGGAACATGATAGTAAACAAGAAAACACAGCTCATGGGGTACTTCAACAGAGTAAGGCATATAAGGTTATAGCTGCACAGGAGATGTACAAAGCAAGATCGCTAGTCTCAAGACTAGTGTTATTTGAAAAGTTAGAGATGTCAATTCGGCAGTGTAATTACGGTAGCGAAGGTGTTCCTGCGTATTCTGGTCCATGTTTTCAAACTTCTCTCTGTTCTCCCTGTTGGAAGAGGTTGTAGGAAATAATGACCGGTTTGGGAGAGATTTGTTTTGTTATTAGCCTCTTGGCGACAATGAGAAGTATAAATTAGATTGATTAGATTACATTACAGTGTGGAAACAGGCCCTTCGGCCCAACAAGTCCACACCAACCCGCCGAAGCGCAACCCACCCATACCCTTACATTTACCCCTTACCTAGTTTGTGAGAAGATTTGTAGCTCGGGTGCTCGTTGTTGTGGTTCTGTTCGCCGAGCTGGAAGTTTTTGTTGCAAACGTTTCGTCCCCTGGCTAGGTGAGATCATCAGTGCTTGGGAGCATCCTGCGAAGCGCTTCTTTGATGTTTCCTCCGGTGTTTATAGTGGTCTGTCCCTGCCGCTTCCGCTTGTCAGTTTCAGCTGTCCGCTGTAGTGGTTGGTATATTGGGTTCAGGTCGATGTGTTTGTTGATGGAGTTTGTGGATGAATGCCATGCCTCTAGGAATTCCCTGGCTGTTCTCTGTCTGGCTTGCCCTATGATAGTAGTATTGTCCCATTCGAATTCATGTTGCTTGTTGTCTGCGTGTGTGGCTACTAAGGATAGCTGGTCGTGTCGTTTCGTGTCTAGTTGATGTTCATGTATGCGGATTGTTAGCTGTCTTCCTGTTTGCCCTATATAGTGTTTTGTGCAGTCCTTGCATGGTATTTTGTACACTACATTAGTTTTGCTCATGTTGGGTATCGGGTCCTTCGTTCTGATGAGTTGTTGTCTGAGCGTGGCTGTTGGTTTGTGTGCCATTATGAGTCCTAGGGGTCGCAGTAGTCTGGCTGTCAGTTCCGAGATGCTCCTGATGTATGGTAGTGTGGCTAGTCCTTTTGGTTGTGGTATGTCCTCGTTCTGTGGTCTTTCTCTTAGGCATCTGTTGATGAAGTTGCGCGGGTATCCGTTTTTAGCGAATACCTTGTATAGGTGTTCCTCTTCTTCTTTTTGCAGTTCTGGTGTACTGCAGTGTGTTGTGGCCCTTCTGAATAGTGTCCTGATGCAGCTTCGTTTGTGTGTGTTGGGGTGGTTACTTTCATAGTTTAGGACTTGGTCTGTGTGTGTGGCTTTCCTGTATACCCTTGTAGTGCATTCTCCGTTTGGTGTTCTCCATACCATCATGTCTAGGAATGGGAGTTGGCTATACTTTTCTTCTTCTCTCGTGAATCGGTTTCCTGTGAGTGTGGCTTTGATGATCCGGTGTGTTTTTTCTATTTCCGTGTTTTTAATGATTACAAACGTGTCATCGAATACATGTAATCAAATTCGATGTGTTTGTTGATGGATTTCCTGTTGGAATGCCATGCTTCTAGGAATTCTCGTGTGTGATTCTGTCCAGCATGTCCTAGATGGATATGCAGACCCAGTCAAAATTATGTACTTCCTCAACCGTATGTAAGGATACTAGTGATAGTGGGTCATGTCTTTTTTCTGGCTGTTCATGTATCCAGGTGGCTAGTTTTCTGCCTGTTTTTCTGATGTAGTGTTTGTTACAATATTTGCAAGGCTTATTCTTCCTGGAGCAGAACAGACAAGATGGGAACTTATTGCGGTGCTCAAAAATATGAAAAAAGTTGCAGAGTAAAACAAGAATACTCTGTGTTAGTTGGCATTACAACATCAAAGAGTTGTACTTTCAAGATTGTCAGCAAATGAGCTGGGACTGAGATAAGGAAATACCTCTTCATTGAGAGAGTTGTTAGGATTTGGAATAGACTGACTGGGAGAGTTGTAGATAACGATTCAACAGAGATCTGGATATTTATTTGGAAATTATGAATTTAATGGGGTACAGAGATAGGGCTGGCAAATGGACGATGCTTGTGAGACATTACTGGAGCTGGTTCACACACAGTGGCCAATGGCCTCCTCCTGTACTTTAAAGTTTTGTACTCTATCATGTGACGGATGCAAATAAAAGTCAGTATCTCATTATTTCCCATTGTAAATGTTCACAAATATCTGATTATTTGGTGCGGGATAAGCATTTAAAATGCAAGTATTGCAAGATCAGCTTCATTATGTAGTCTATTTATTACGCAGAACATGAATATTTTAAATGTTATATTCTGATTACTAAAACAAAAATGTCATTTCTTTGGCACAAATCTTTTTGAGAAGGTCCGACTTTTCCCTCACACGAAAATATGTCCATTTTTTTTCTCTGTCCACATTCACATTAAGTATCATTCTTTCTAAAAATCGAAAGTTTTCAAATTATTGTTCATTAAAGTTTAATAACATAAATCATTCACTGTGCATGTAGAATTGTTGCCATTTCTAAATTGCTGGCTATTAGCTGAAGCTCGTACATTTCAGTGAGACATTAAACAAATTGATTATATATAAATGTATAAGAACGCTAAGCCTGTTTGATTGCTCAATCGTTTACTCACTCTGAACATCTAATCATTCAGAAGCCAAACATTTTCAAAATGTTGGAGTGGCAATGCATTGTCTTGAATCCTGACATTGAATATATAATTCTGATCCCCACAACAATTCGGTCCCATATTCTTTGTTCGATATAAAATGAAATGTGCATTCTTTATATTTGTGTTACAAAATCTTGACAGGAGTTTATACTTTATTCCCTTAAATATAGAATCGACCTAATTCTAGTTCAATTGAGTAATCATACTTCACATGTCATTTTTGCCCAACTCACGAAACATGGCTAACAGCTGATTATTGTCCGGGTCAGTAAACTCAAGACCTTGTAATGAGCTATGCTGAAAATGGTTTCCAAAAGATTTGGAATCATTTACAGTGTTACTGGAATTCACGGCTGCCTGTGATGCTGAGTGACACCTAAATCTGTGCAAAGAGCTTCTAACCTGGGTCAGGGCAGTCAGTCAAAAATTTCTTCATAACAAATAATTTGGAATCCACCTTGGGAAAGGCGGGAGCTCGCTAACAGACTATCACTGGTCTCAGTGTAGCTACAAATGATGTCCAAATTAGATACCAATGGCTGACCAGCAACCAGGTTTTAAACATTTATCTTCAGTCAGAGCTTGGCCCAGCGGGCAGATGTGTCGACTTGCAGTGTCAGAATCACATCACACAACTTACTTATGGTGATGACATCTGGCCTGCCTCCCAGACTCCATATATCTGCATCCTGGACCGGATGCTGGGAAAAGACGTTAAAAAGTTGATGGTCTGATGCACTACCTTGTGTCTCACAAATAAACCTCATTATCACCAGTATCAAAACGAAATTTTACATCTCTGTGGATGGCCAGAGATTAATACATGGTTCATCAAACAGAATGTATCTGAAGAAAACAGCAGCAAACGGCAAGCTAAGAAGCACGTTAATAACTGAACTTGGCGGATACTGTCTGGTGTATGTCACCACACACACATTATACTGGCACTCAGGTGACTGTAATAATGCACACCGTAAATGTAAGTTTTGACCTAACGCCTCTTCAAAGCTTCCTGATCTCACACACATCACTCCCTCACACACTCAAGAATTGATGAGAATTAACAAGCTTGGTGAATGAGGAATCACAGTACAGGCCCTTCAGCCCTTCAGCCCTTCAGACCTTAAAATCCTGCCGACCTTTTATCCTATTCTAAGATCAGACTAACCTACATACCTTTCATTATACGATAATTCATGTGCCTATCCACACACCCACAATCTCTGTGTAAAGGACCTATCTCGGACATCTCCCATAAACGTTCCACCAATTACCTTAAAATCATGCCCCCTCATGATAGCCATTTCCGCTCTGGGAAAATGTCTCTGGCTATCCACTCTATCTATGCCTCTCGTCATCTTGTCCACCTCTATCAAGTCTTTTCCATTCTTCTGCGTTCCAACGAAAAAAGAACCAAGTTCCCTCGAATTTTTATGCAAGACCTGCCCTCCAGTCCAAGCAGCGTCCTGATAAATTTCCTCAGTAAAGTCACCAATGCTTCCAATTCTTTCCTATAATGAAGCGACCAGAACCGAACACAACATTCTAAGTGTGATCTCACCAGGGTTCCTTAGAGCTGCAGCATAACCTCACTTTTTAAACACCATCCCCTTTCTAATGCAAACATGATCCGGCTTCTTAAGAACCTTATCAACCTGTGTGGCAACTTTATGGGAACTATGGCATGGATCATCACATCCCCTGTTCCTCCACAATGCATGAATCCTGCATTTAACCGTGTAATATGCATTCAAATTCGACCTTGCAAAATGAATCGCTTCACAAGGACACAAGCAGCATAACAGTTTTAGGCCACTTAACATTTCATTGCTCATGATTGCATTAAAAAGGAACTCATTGGAATTTTTAATAAAGGCATTGTGATAATTTAGTGAAACTTCAATATTCATATAATTTTGACAATCACACTGACAAGAGTGATATTCGAAGAGGAGACTGTAGAATTTTTTTCAGTGTTTCTTTGAATAACGCATTGTGCAACTGGCTATGGACGTAACTACCTCAGAGCGACTGTTGTGTCATGAAACTTAGTGAGTAATGTCACCTGGGGAGATCCTCTGGGAAATTGTGTCAAGTGCAGTTTAAAGTAATATTAAATTTTTAAAGTGAATCACAGAAAGGACAAACTACATCTAGAAACAAAAACAGCCAATGACATGAGTTTGAGAGGAGAACTGACCAAGGTAAACAGGCTAAACAGACTGAAACATGTGTCTGTAAATGAACAGTTGAAAACATTTGATGGAACAGTGTAAATCACTCAACAAAAGGACATTCCATTGAAACAGAAAATCCTCAGCAAGAAATTCCTACCCACCACAAAGTACTTAAAATCCTGAAATGAGAGAGATTTTAAGCAAGTAAGTGTTAAAGGGATTGCAAAGGGTCTGCTAGCAGGGGGGGAGGGAAATGGGAAGAGGAATCTTTGTCAGGGTTTAATGACACGATAGGAACAGGGAGAGGTGAAGGTGCTGGAGGTGGTGAGAGTGTTACAGAGAATGGTTCGGGCCTGAACGGTGTTACAAAGCCAGTACGGATTGCTGCAGCTGGAGGGGTTTGCAGAGGGAGGGAGAGGCATATGTATTTTTATTTATTCATTCATGGGTTGAGGGTGTCACTGATTGGAGAAGCATTCTTTGTCCCACTGCTATTTACCCAGAGGGCAGATCAGAGTCAGCCATATTGCTGTGGATCTGGATTCACATGTAGGCCAGACCAGGTTAGAATGTCAGATGTCCTTCCCTAAAGGAGGTAAGTGAACCTGATGAGTTCTTCCGACTGATCAACAATGCTTTTATGGAGGCCTCATCAATGTCTTGTACAGCCACAACATTACATCCCAACTCCTACTCTCAATGCTTTGCCCTATCGAAGGTAACCATCCCAAGTACCTGCTTCACCAGCCTGTCTACCAGTGTCGCCACTTTCAAGGAACTGTGTACCTGCATCCCTGGGTCTCTGATTGTGAACACTACCCAGGGCCTGAATATTAACTATACAAGTCTCGCCCTGGTTTGTTTCACCAAAATGGAACACTTCACATTTATCTAATTAAACTCCATCTGGTATTCTTCAGCCCACTATCCCAGCAGTACTGTTTCATAGATAACCTTCTTCACTGTCCACTTTACCACCAATTTCAGTGTCACTCAAAACACTTCCTTACCAGGAAACCAATATTCCCATCCAAACCATTTATCCAAATGACAAACAACAGTGGACCCACTGCACCTCTGGTCACATGCCTCCAGTCAGAAAAACAACATGTCTCTCGTCACCGTCTATCACCTATCATCAAGCCAATTTTGTATCCAGTTCCCTCGCTCCTCCTGAATGTCATATCCATTTACATTGATCTGGGCTTATTACCCAGTTTACCACATGGAACGTAGAACATAGAACAGTACAGTACAAGACCCTTCGGCCATGATGCCATGCCAATCTTTTATCCGTCTGTAAGATCAAACTAACCTAAATACCTTTCATTTTACTGCCATCCATGTGCCTATTCAAGAGTCTATTAAATGTCCCTCATGTATCTGACTCTCCTACCACCGCTGGCAGTGCATTCCAACCACGCAACACACTTTGTGTAAGGAACGTATCTCTGCAATTTCTCCTTACCCATCCACCAATGACCTTACAATTATTTATGCCCACTGACAATATCCATTTATGCCATCGTATAAATAAGTCTCTCAATATTCACTCTATCCATGTCTCACATCACCTGTACCAAGTTGCCCCTCACTCTTCTTCACGTCAATGACAAAAGGCTTACCTCCCTCAACCTTTTTTCATAAGACATGCTATCTAGCACAGGCAGCATTCTGGTAAATCTCCAATTTACCCTCCCTAAAGCTTCCACTCCCCTCCTGTAATGAGGGGACTAGAACTGAACACAACATTCCAAGTGGGGTCTAACCATGGCTCTATAGAGCTGCAGCATAACCTCACGGCTTGAAAACCCAAACCCCCAGCAATTGAAAGCCAACACAACATATTCCTTCTTAACAACCCTATCTGCTTGGGTGGCAACTTTGATGGATCGATGGACGTGGAACCCAAGATCTCTCTGTTCCACAACACTACCAAATATTCTGCCTTTAACCCTATATTCTGCATTCAATTTCGACCTTCCAAAATGAATCATTTCACACTTTTCCAGATTGAACTCCATCTGCCACTTCTCAGCCCAGCTCCGCATCCTGTCAATATCCTGATGCAGGAGAAAGTGAGGTCTGCAGATGCTGGAGATCAAAGTTGAAACATATTGCTGGAACAGCACAGCAGCACAGCTGTTCCAGCAATAAAGTTTCAACAATATCCTGATGCAACCTACAACCGACCTCTACACTATTCATCACTCCACCAACCTCCACGTCATTGGCAAAATTACTAACCATTCTTCCACAGCCACATCCAAGTCGCTTATAAAAAAAATCACAAAGAACAGAGGTCCTGCAACCGATCCCTGCAGAGCACCACTGGTCACCAAGCTCTATGCTGAATGCTTCCCATCTATCATCACCTTATGTCTTCTATGAGCCAGGAGTTCTGCATCCAAACAGACGGGTTTCCCTGTATCCCATGCCTCTGTACTTTCTGAATGAGCCATAACGGTGTTTTGTCACATTCTCGAAGGATTCAATAAGATTTGTGAGGCATGACCTGTCCCTTACAAAGTCATGCTGACTGTCTCGAATCAAACTGTGGTTTTCTACGGAGTCATAAATCCGCTGTCTCAGAGTCCTCTCCAATAATCTGCACACCACAGACATAAGAAAGTGATGTCTGAAATTGCCAGGATTATTCCTATTCCCTTTCTTGAACAAGGGAGGAACATTTGCTGCCCTCCAATCATCTGCTACAACTCCGGTGGACAGTGTTAGTGCACAGGTCATCGCCAAAGGCGCAGAAATCTATTCCCTTGCTTCGTGTAGTAACTTTGGGCATATCCGGTTCTGGTCCAATAGACTTATCTATCTTCATGTTTTACACAATTCTCAGCACATCCTCCTTCTTAACATCCACCTGTTTACATATATCAGCCTGTTTCATGCTGTCTTCACAAATGACAAGGTCCCTCTCAGGAATGAATACTGAAGCACAGTATGCATTAAGGACCTCCCCTACCTCCTGCGACTCCAGGCACATCTTCCATTCACTATACCTGACTGGCCCTACCCTCACTCTGACCATCCTCTTGTTCCTCACATAAGTGGAGAATGCCTTACGGTTTTCCTTAATCCTTCCCAAGAAAGCTTTTCCATGTCCCATTCTAGCTGTCCTATGTCCATTCTTCAGTTCCTTCCTGTCTCCCTTCAGTGATTCCCCAGAGTGTGGAATCAGGCCATTTGGCTCAACAATTCCGTACCCTTTGAAGAAGATCCCGCCCAAAAATATTCCCCCACCCTATTACTCTCCATTTACCCTAACTAACGTGTCAAACCTGCACATCCTTGAACACTATGGGTAATTTACCATGGCTGATTCACCTAATCTGCACATCTTTAGACGGTGAGTGGAAACTGGAGCACCTGGAGGAACCCCACGCAGACATGGGGAGAACGTGTAAACTCCACCCAGACAGTCGCCCGGGACTGGAATCGAAATAGGGTCCCTGGTGCTATAAGGCAGCCGTACTAACCACTGAGCCATCGTGCCACCCCCATATAACCCTATAGAGGTCTAACAATCGTTCCGTCCTCAACCTTATGTAAGCATTGTTCTTCCTCTTGACTGGATATTGTACAACCCTTGGAACCTTGTCAAATGCTTTGCTGAAGTCCACGTAGATAACATTGACTGCTATGTCTTCATATATCTCTTGACCACCTCTTCGAAGAGTCAATCCAGTTTGTGAAACACGGTTTTCCACTCACAAAACCATGCTGACTATCTCTAATCATCCCTTGCCTTTCCAAATATACATAGCTCCTTTCTATCAGAATCTCCTCCAACAACTTCCCCATCACTGGTCTCACGGGGCTGTAATTTCCTGGTTTTTCCCTGCAGCCCTTAAATGATGGAACAGCATTAGTCCCGCTCCAGTCTTCCGACACATCACTGTGTCTGTTGATAATATAAATATCTCTGTTAGGGACACTGCAGTCTCTTCCCTAACTTCCCACAATATTCTCGGATCGACCTAATAAGATACTGAGAATTCATCTACCTTTACTTGTTTTAATATTCCAGCACTTTCTCTTCTCTGTGGAGGATTCTTTCCAAGACATCACAATTTATTTCCCAAAGTTCCCGAGGTTCCATGTGTTACTCCAGAGTCATTACTGACAAGACTTTTTTTTTTGTTTAAGATCTCATCCATCTCCTTTGGTTCCACACATTGGTGACCTTATTGATCTTTAAGGGGCCCTATTCTCTACCAAGTTATTCTTTAGCTCTTATTGAAACTTGCACAAAGGCTTCTGAAAATTCAAATAAACCATATCCTCCGTACCAACAACCCCCACACCCTTATCTATTCTGCCATTTATATTCACACCAATAAATAAGTTCCAAAAGGCTCAAAAACAAATTCTCTTTTATAAAATGTGTTTCTAGGGGTCCAGTTGTTTTTCTTTAATTGATACGTCCTTTCTCACTCATTTCAGCATGCTCCTGACTTACTGTCAGGCTAACAGTATTTGTTTTTAGAATGGAAACATAAAGGGTTGTGGGAGTTCTTGTCTATCAATCTGAATAAAAAGTAGCTAACAGGGTTATCAAGTAATAGAGAAGGTAAATCAAATGCTGCCATTTATTACAAAGGGAATGGAGTCAAAATATAGGGAGGTCTAACTGAAACGATGCAAGGTACAAGTCAGACTACACCGAGAATATTATAAACAGTGTGAGTGCCCGAAGGAAATATATTCTTGAATCAGAGGCAGGCCAGAGAAGGTTCACTTGGCTGATGTTGGGAATGGAGGGATTTTATAATAAGAAGAGGTGGAGTAGATTGAGAATGAACCCATTAAAGTTGAGAAAAATGAGAGAGAAACTGAATGAAACATGCAAGATTCTGAAGTGTTTTGATCGGTTAAATGCTGGGAATTTAGAAAATAGAACAGTACAGCACTGAAATAGGCCCTTCGGTCCACCATGATGCTATTCTCAACTCATCCCATCTGTATGTACATGGTCCATGTCCCTTTATTCTCTGCCGTTTAATTTTCTGTCTAAATGCCACTTCAAAACTTTACTCACATTTCTGCTTCTATGACCTCGCTTGGCAACGTCCACTCTCTGCAAAAGAAAATTGCCTCACGCACCTCATTTAAACTTTTTCTTTCTCACATTAAACCTCTGCGCTTTAGTATTTGAAACTTACACATAGGAAAAGAGATTCTGACTATCTACATTATCTATCCCTGTCCTAATGTTATATTTCTGTACCTGGTCGCCTGTCAGCCTCTGATACTGTCACAAAGCAATCCAACTTTTTAAAATTTCTTCTTACACCTAACACACCCTTGAAAACATAACATAGGTAACGTGCTGATAAACACCTTTAGTACCCTCTACAAAACCTCCACATCCTTCCTATTTTGTGGAGATGAGAACGGCACCCAGTACATCAAATGTGGCCAAACAGAAGTTTTATACAATTACAACATCAGATGCAAACCACTATACCCAACCTTGCGACCGATGAAGGCGAGTGTTCCATTTGCTTTCTTTCCCATCTGAAACACTTCTGTTGCCATTTTCTGAGAGTTACTGGCTTGCAGCAAGGTCCCTCGGTATCTTAACTCTCTTCTTGACTTTGACATCATCTCACACTTTTCCAGATTAAACTCAGTTTGCCATTTCTCTGCACATCTTTCCAACTGATCTTTAACCTCAAGCAACCTTGAATATCCCTGCTCATTAACCCCAATTCAACCAATTTTCATTTCATCTGCAATAATTATATTTCTCGCTAACTTTCATTTCAATTGTGTGAGAATCTGTAACCAGGGGGCAGAAAATCCCAGCAAGGGCTCACCCATTTAGGTTGGAGATGAGGAGGAATTTATTTACTCAGAGGGTAGGGACTCTGTGGGGATTCCTGCCTGCAGGGGGCTGCTGAGATTGGGTCATTAAGAATATTTACAGCAGAGATGGTCAGATTTTAATGAATCAGGGAAACAAGGGTTTTGTGGAAAAGGCACAAAAGTAGAGTTGAAGATCATCAGGTCAGCCATGATCTGATTGAAGGGCAGAGCGTACTCAATGGGCCAAATGACCTAATTCTGCTCCAACATCTCAACGCAGTACTTACATTATAACATTATGGATCTCTGCTCACAAAACTCCTTTATAATGGGATTATTAGATATTTATTATTACACAGCATTTGATCTACAATAGACAATTTTGTTGATGGCTCCTTGATATGATGTTATGGAAAACCATCTCGTATACAATCCAGGATTCCATCCATTACAGCCCTGACACTCATTATTTATCCAGTCGGGATGGAGACTACTGTCACACACAGTTACTGTACTGCCCTTGTTACAAGTGCATTCACTGTCCTGACTGTAACCATATTTACATTACCATCACTGTCTGGTGCCTATAAAAGAATTCCTGTTAACGGTTGCTGCTGCTTGCTTATTCTCAGCTCCACCCAAATAGCCTCCAAATTTTGACCTTCAGATCCACATGACTGTCTCATTAATGCATTAAACTCATCCTTTCTTCACAACTTGGTGGCTTTTTGCCTGTCCTGCCTTGATCCCAACAATCCTTCAATATTCCCTTCCCAGCGATGGTCATTCTGCAGCTAAATCTCCGGAATGACAGTTCCATTATATCTGTTCACTGTCATTCCATCTGCCTTATGGCGAATGCAGGGAGACATTCCTCAGTAGTGGGGGGTTGAACGCATGGGTAGAGGTTACAGAGATAGGGAGGCTCACAGAGACTCGAGGATGTTAGAGTCAAACAGAGTTACATCTGGTCAAGAACGTCAGTGGGACAAACGGGTTTGGGGATTGGAGAAATTTACAGAGATAAAGGGAGCTGGATTAGATTCTGGAGATAGGGATAGGGATGGATGTAGGCAGAGGCAGGCAGTCTGAGAGGCAGAGACAGGGGGTGTTTCAGGGACAAGTGTATTGAATATACTAACAGAGATATGGAACGTTGTCGTGACGGAAGACATTTGCAGTTATAAGAAGGCTTCCAGGTTCTGAAGGCTACATAGATAGGAAGGCAATGGAGAATGCCAGGTTATTGGGTTGGAGAGATTTACACAAGTGGGGAGGATTGCACAAACTGAAAGAGATTCCTGTGGTCAGGAGGGTTGGGGAGGAGGGGGAGGTTTAAATAGATTAAGATCGAAGAATTGGAGAAGGATAAGGAGGCTACAGATGGATGTAGGGATTGGATGAGCTGACATTGAAAATGAGTCTTATGGGAACTGGAGATTCACAAATATTGGGGTTAGTGCTGAGATCGTGAAATCGGCAGGGACTTCAAGGGATTACCCAACAAGCGAAGATTAAAGGGGCTCCATAGATTGGGGTATTGTCAGGACTGGAAGAGGCGACACAGAAAGGGAGGGCTTTAATGGCTATGGAGATAGTGGCGGGGCTGAAGCATGAAAACGATTAGGACAGTACTAAGATACACAGGCTTCAGTTAATGGGACTGGAGGAGCGGAGAAAGGTACAGACAGCAGTGGTGGCTGCAGATGTTAACGGATTATAGAGAGATTTGCAGATTAGAGAGAGCGTGGACATCAGATTCTGACAGCCATTGTACGAAGTGGAGTAACCTTGGAAAATGGTGAGTTTGCAGCTATAGAAGGTTCTGAAGGGACTGGAAGTGGTAAAAGATGTAGGTAGGGTTGTGGAAGCAGTTGGTGGTTAGAGATAGGGAGCGCTGCAAGACTGCAGGGGATCATATAGATAGAAGGATTTCTAAGAACAGGGGAAAGTAACAGAAATCGAGAAAGTGCAGTGCCTGAAGAGGGTTCAGCAACCAAGAGGTTTCAAGGTGCAGGACAGAGATTGAGTCTGTTTGAGAGAGGAAGAGTTTATTGTCATCAGTAGGATTGTAGAGACTAAATTCCATGATAGGGACGGTAGAACTGGAAGGTATCCACAGCCATGGAGGATGTTAACAGGTGGAGAAGGTTCCTAAGGTCATGATTCCTTGGGAGATTTCACAGATAGTAAGATTCTCAGGTATGCGCCTGACATAGTTACAAAGACAGTTGGTGGTTAGAGATAGGTAATTCATCTCTGGAAGGGATTACACAGATCGGTACAGCTCAACGGACTGAAGAATTTTTCACAGATAAGGAAGGGTTGTAGGAGATGGAGAAGTTTACCCAGATAGGGATGGATGGAGAGGTTAAAGGCAAATACATTGACATGGAGGGTGGTATTGGTATGAGGGGCTTACAGGGATAGACAGGACTGTCGGGGTTTACAGGGATGAAGGAATTTAGTATCTATTGGAGAAGTTTAGGGATTAGGGTGTTAGGGGTAAGAATGATAGGGTTGTAATTGTCGGGGATTTAAACTTTCCAAACGTAGACTGGGACTGCCAGAGTGTTCAGAGCTTGGATGGGAAGGATTTGTTAGGCATGTTCAAGAAAACTGTCCCAGTCAGATTGTCAAAGGTCGGACTTCAGGAAGGGGTAAAACCTGACCTCCCCTTGGAAAATAAGGTAGGGAAATGGACTGAGGTGTTCGTGGGGCAACACTTTGGCAAAGTCACAACAGCGATGTTGAAAATAGCGATGGAAAAAAACATGGCTGGTTCTCAAGTTAATGATCAAAACTGGCCTTGCCTGAATCCAGAAGGTATGAGTCAAGAGTATTTCACAATTGATTGTGGAGGCTATTTGCAGGTAAAGGGACGTCAGGCAGATGGGAAGCTTTCAAAAGCGAGATAAAATGAGAGTTCAGGGCCAGCATATTCCTGTTAGTGTGAAGGATAATGCTGATGCAAGTAAGAAACGCGGGGTGACTGGAGATATTGAGGTTCTGATCAAGTGAAATGGAGCAAGTGTCACATATAGCCAGCTGGATTAAGGGAATCCATTGAAGAACATTGAGGTTGGAGGAATACACTTAAATGGGAGATCAGGAGGGACCAAAGGGGACCACAGAAAGCTCTGGCAGATGAAACTGAGGAAAATACAAGTATATTAACAACAGAAGATTAAATGCGGATGGAATATAGTTCCTTAATGATCAATGGGGCCAACCAAGTGTGGAACCAGAGGAGATGGCTGAGATCCTAAACGAAAATTTCACGTTTCAACTTACTGTGAAGAAAGACTGGGAAAGTCAGGGAAATAAACAGTGATGTTTTCAAAAGAGTACACATTATAGAACAAGAGGTACTGGAGGTTTTAAAATGCATAAAAGGTCGACAAATCCTTGGGTACTAATCAAGTCTATCCCTGAATATTGTGTGAAGAAATTGTGGGGTCCCATAAAGAGATTTGTCAATCACTGACAGCCACGGGTGATGAGCTGGAAGTTCATGTTCTGCCAGTGTTTAGGTAAGGCTGCGAGGGAAAGCCAGGGACATAAACACCAATTAGCTTGATGTCAGTGATGCATACGTTGTTGGGAGCGTTTCTGCTGGACAGAAGTTACATGCATTTGCGAAGGCAAGGATTGATTAGGGATAGTCAGGACAGCTTTGGAACGCTGCGTAGAATTCTGATCATCCTGATTTAGGAAGCATTTCCTGAAACTGTGAATGGAGCAAAGATTGACGAAGATATTACTGATACTGGAGTGTGTGACAGAATCGGAGAGGCTGGATAAGCTGGAAGGCAACATGGGGGGACTGAGTTAGATTTGGCGGATAAGGTTAAGGAGAATGCAAATAAGTTTCTACAGCACACACGTCCAAAAAAGCAACTGGAGGGACATTAGGGCTCCTCAAGAATCAGTGAGGCCGTCCAATCTCGAACCACAGGAGATGGGCGAGACCCTAAATGAGCGTTTCGTGTCAGAACGTACTTTGAACAAAGACTAGGAAACAAAAGGAAAGAAACAGTGATGGCTTGTAAAGAGTCCCGATTATAGAAGAGGTGGTGCTAGAGGTCTTAGAACACAAAGGTAGAGAAAGCCCTCGGTCCTAAACAAGTGTATCCCAGAACATTGTGACAAAGTAGTAGCAGGGACACGAGCAGAAATATTTATATCACTGTCACGCGCATTTTCATTGGGCGTGGGTGGCAGATGGGTGACCTTATAAAGGTTTAGAAAACCATGAGGGGTACAGGTAAGTTGATTAGCCAACGTCTTTACCCCAGGGTAGTGGAATCCATAACTAGATGGGATTGAACTGCAGAAGGAGACGGTGTTAGCAATTCTGGAAAGTGTGAAAATAGGTAAGTCCCCTGGGCTGGATAGGATTTATCCTCGTATTCTCTGGTAAGCCAGGAAGGAGATTGCCGAGCCTTTGGCTTTGATCTTTATGTCGTCATTGTTTACAGGAATAGTGTCAGAAGGCTGGAGGACAGCAAATGTTGTCCTCTTGACCAAGAAGGGAATTAGAGACAACCCTGGTAATTTTAGAGCTGTGAACCTTACTTCGATTCTGGGTAAAGTGTTGGAAACGCTTGTAAAAGCTAACATTTATAATCATCTGGAGATGAATAAGTTGATGAGGGATAGTCAGCACGGTTTTGTGAAGGGTAGGTCATGCCTCACAAACCTTATTGACTTATTTGAGAAGGTAACCAAACAGGTGGATGTAGGTAAAGCAGAACTTGGTAGTGCAGATGAGCAGAGAGATCACTGTGTCCATGTACATGGATCGTTGAAAGTTGCCACCCAGGTTGATAGGGTTGTTAACAAGGCATTCAGCGTGTGAGCTTTTATTGGTAGAGGGATTGAGTTTCTGAATCATGAAATAATGCTGCAGCCGTCCCAAAGTCTAGCGCGGCCACAATTGGAGTGTTGCTTCTGGTTCAGATCATCGCATTAGAGGAAGGATGTGAAACATTTGGAAAGGGTTCAGAGGAGATTTCCTAGGATACTACCTGGTACGGAAGGAAGGTGTTATGAGGAAGGCTGAGGGATTTGAATCTGTTTTTGTTCGAGAGAAGACATTTGAGGCTAATTAAATGAGACATATAAGGTAATTAGAGGGTTAGATGGGTTGGACAGTGAAAGCCTTTTCCCTCGGATGGCTATGCCTTGCACGAGGGGAGATAGCTTTAAATTGAGGTAGATATTAATGTTATTAATATTATTATTAATTAATAGATATAGGACAGATGCCAGAGGTAGGTTCTTTACTCAGAATAGTCGGGGCATGGAATGCATGGCCTGCAACAATAGTAGACACGCCAACTTTAAGGGCATTTAAACGGTCATTGGATAGGCATATGATTAAGAATGGAATAGGGAAGGTTGGATGGGCTTCAGATTGGTTCCACAGGTTGGCACAACATTGAGGGCCGAAGGGCCCGTACCGCACTGCCATGTTCTATGTTCTGTGATTAGAGGGCATAAGTATCAGATGGGAGAGGAAAAACTTAAAAGGATTTGGAGGAGAACATTTTCCACACAGAGGGTGGTGAATGTATGGAATGGGTTTCCAGGGGAAGTGGTAGAGAAAAGTACAATAACAACATGTAAAAGACATTTGGGCAGGTACATGGGGAGAAGGTTTGATGGGATATGGATCAAATGCAGGGAAACACGACTCTTTCAGAGACTTGAATAGCAAGGGCTAGCTGGATCGAAGGAACCGTTTCTGTGCTGCTTAGCTCTGTCTCCAGTTAATGGAAGAGGAGATGACTGAGATAAGGCATGCCATAGTCACTGAAGCAAGTTACAGCGATAGGGATGGTAGTCTGGAATTCAGTACATTTCAAATATGTGGAGGGACTATCGGGGAGGAAGGAGGTTACAGGGACAGGAACTATTATAGGAGTTGCAAATTATTGAAGACACTGGTCAATAAGGCATGCCATAGATACAGTGTTGCAGAGTAGTGAGTCTTAGTACAACAGAACCTACAGTAGGGGTGGGGATTGAGCCTGGGGTGTGTCGTAATGTGCTCCCCTCCAGCACTGTGTCTATATCATGTCTTGTTAGCCGATGTTTGGAACCCTCTCATTGCTCTGTGCGCTGTGAGTGATCTTACCTCACTGCAGGATTTTTTGAAGGCTCCAGATCTCCCCTCCCTTTGTCTCTCTGGCTGACCAAACATCTTCAATGAGGTGATGGACGAGACACTCAGCAGTTGGGAAGTCTACTGAGTCAGGAATTTCCTGAATACCTACAGGAGACAGAGAAATAGACAGAATGGGAATTCATACTGATATAGTGAGAGTCACACATGGAGAATGGCACTAAGTCCCACAGAGATCTGGAAAATCCATCCGTGGCCTGTGCTGTTGCGTCTCTCTGGAGTGGAGAATTTTGTTGGCTCAAGATCTGGAGTAGCTGCAAGAGCTACAGGCGCTGACAGAGGCAGCAATTAGACCCACACAGTGAGGAATACCACATGGAGAGAGACTGAGCGATATCACCAGAGTGCTGGAAGATGTCATGATCGAATAATCGTGTCGGAAGAACAGGTTTTGCTTCATTATGCACTGGTATAACTGGTCAGGAATGAGCAATCTGTGAGCAGGTGAAGTGGTGGCCGAGTGGTTTTATTGTTGGAGCAGGTATCCAAAACCTCAGCTAATGTTCAGTGGAGATAGGTTTGAATTTCACTATCAGAAATGGGGGAATTTTAAATCAATCATTTAAAAAAAATACAATTAACAATCCATGCATAAGTATGAGACCCATTGCTGATGTCCAAAATAACCTTTGTTCATCAAAAAGACAATTGTCCTTCAGAGAAGGACATCTGCCAGTCTCATGTGGTCTGCACGACATACCAACAGCAAAGTGTTTGCCTCTTAATTATCCTCTGAAATGGCTGAGCAAGCTATTCAGCTCAAGGGCAGCTAGGGCTGGGCAAGAAAACCTGGTTAGCCAGAGACACCCACATCCCACGAGTAAATGAAAGCAATCCCATTACACTGGGCCTCTTTGAAACCATGATGGGAACGGAGTCCTGGCCAATCATGTTGGTAAGTTTATGGACAGAGCTTTAAGCTGACATGGAGGATGCAAGGACAGGCTTCAAGTGAAACGAGCTTTCCAAATCCAAAGAGAAAAGGTGAAGCATCAGAAAAGCATGGGGATGTGGCTGAAGATAAGCAGAAAGGAACAGCAAGGGAGAGAATTTAACTAAAACTGTACATCAGTGAATAGGTTTGTGACAGGAAATTGTAGGAAAGAGTAAATTATGTTTTATTTTGGAATGGACAAAGTATCTTCAATAAGGTAGATGGATTTGTGACACAGAGAAAAATTGGATTTAGACAACAGGTGGAATAAAATGTGGAACATAAACATTCAATGGTTCTCAATCTTGCGGAGTCTAAGAATGGGAAAGAAGGGTTGGGTAACGCTGACAGAAATGGGTAACAAAGCCATCACAGAGAAGGCATTTGGCCTCAGATCATGAAGTAGTGTCAGTCTGAATGTAAATTCTGGCTACTACTTGCCAAGGCCACAAGCAGCAGGTGTTTTAGGCCACCGAACAGCATTTCATTGCTCATCACTGCATTAAACAGGAACTCAATGGAATTTTTAAACAAGGCATTGTAACAATTTTGGGAAACTTCAATATTCGCATAATCCGGGACAATCACACTGTGATATTCGAAGAGGAGTTCGAAGAACGTTTTTTTTCCCCTCAGTGATTCTTTGAATAACACACTGTGCAATTGGCAAGGGATGGAACTATCTCAGAGCGACTGTTGTCTGATGAAACTGAGCGAATGAGTAATGTCACACTGAGAGATCCTCCGGAAAATTGGAATAAAGTGAAATTTAATTAATTATAAAGTTTTAACGAGAATCACAGAATGAACAAGATACAATTTGAAACAAAATAGCCCATTTACATGGGCTTGAGAGGAGAACTCACCAAGGGTTAACAGGATGAACAAACTGAAATGTGTGTCTATAAATGAACAGTTGAAAACACTTCAAGAACAACGTAAAACACTCAACAAAAGGACGTTCCATTGAAACAGTCAAAACGTCAGCAAGAAGCTCCCACCTGTCCCTCACTCAGGACAAAATGTACCATATTAGATTATCAAGCTTAGAAGATCACCAAAACGTACTAACTATTCTAAAGCGAGAGAGTGTTTATGCAGTCAGTGTTAGAGAGATTGCGAACTGTCTGCTAGCAGGAGGAGGGCAGTGGGAAGGGGAATCATTGCCAGGGTTTAAGGACACGATAGGAAGAGGGAGAGGTGAAGGTGCTGGAGGTGGTGAGAGTGTTACAGAGAGTGGTCAGAGCCTGAAAGCTGTTACAAAGCCAGTATGGATTGCTGCAGCTGGAGGGGTTTGCAGAGGTAGTGAAGGACATACGTATTTTTATTTATTCATTCATGGGATGTGGGTGACACTGCCTGGACCAGCATGTATTGCCCATTGCTAATTATCCAGAGGGTAGGTCCAAGTAAGCCATATTGCTGTGGGTCTGGATTGACGTGTAGGCCACACCAGGTTAGAATGCCAGATGTCCTTCTCTGAAGAACGAAAGTGAACCAGATGAGTTATTCCTACTGATCAAAAATGCTTTTTATAGCGGCCTTCAGCAACGTCCACCACAACATGACATCCCAACTCCTAATCTCAATGCTCAAACCAATGAAGGTAACCATTCCAAATACCTGCTTCACCCGCCTGTCTACCTGTCACACCACTTTCAAAGAACTGTGTACCTGCATCCCTGGGTCACTGATTGACAACACTCCCCAGGGCCCGAACATTAACTGTACAAGTCCCACCCTGGTTTGTTTTACCAAAATGGAACACTTCACATTTATCTAATTAAACTCCATCTGCTATTCTTCAGCCCACTATCCCAGCAGTAGTGTTCATCCTGTTTTATCATAGTTAACCGTCTTCACTGTCCATTATATCACCAATGCCGCCCAAAAACGTACTTAACAGGAAACTAATATTCTCAGTAAAATCATTTATCCGAATGGGAGGAGAAAGTGAGGACTGCAGATGCTGGAGATCAGAGCTGAAAATGTGTTGCTGGAAAGCGCAGCAGGTCAGGCAGCATCCAATGAGCAGGATAATCGACGTTTTGGGCATTCCTGAAGAAGGGCTTATGCCCGAAACGTCGATTCTCCTGCTCCTTGGATGCTGCCGACCTGCTGCGCTTTCCAGCAATACATTTTCAGCATTTATCCAAATGACAAACAACAGTGGACTGACTACATCTGCAGTCAGAAAAATAAAATGTCGCCCATCATCCTCTATCTCCTACCATGAAGTAAATTCTATATCCAGTTGACTAGCTCCTCGTGGATACTGTATCCTTTTACCTTGATCGGAACGTATTCCCCAGTTTACCAGACGGAACGTAGAACATAGTACAGTACAGCACAAGGCCCTTCGGTCCTCAATGTTATGCCGACCTTTTATCCTCCTCTAAGATCAAACTAACCTCCATGCATTTCATTTTACTATCATCCATGTGCCTTTCCAAGAGTGTATTAAATGTCCCTAATGTATCTAACTCTACTGCCACCACTGCAGTACATTCGACGCACCCATCAGTCCGTGGAGAACCAAACTCTGAAATCTCCCCGTAACCTTCTTTCAATCACCTTAATATTATACACCCTTGTGATAGCCATTTCTGCCATAGGGAGAAAAAAAACTTTCACTGTTCACTTTCTCTGTGCCTCTCATTATCTTTTTCAACTCTACCAAGTCGCCCCTCACCTTTCTTCACTCCAATGTGAAAAGCCTTAGCTCCCTCAACCTTTCTTCATAAGAAATGGCCTCCAGTCCAGTTAGCATCCTGGTAAATCTCCTCTTTATCCTCTCTAAAGCTTCCACACCCTTCCTGTCATAAGAGTACCAGAACTGAACACAATATCTAATTGTGGTCTAAGCAGAGCTCTAGAGAGCTGCAGCATAGTCTCACGGCTCTGAAACTTAATCCCTCACATAATGAAAGCCAACACAACGTAGTATTTCTTAACAGCCCTATCAGATTGGGTGGCAACTTTGAGGGATCTATGGACGTGGAACCAAACTGTTACTCCACACTGTCAAGATTCCTATTTTTAACCCAGTGTATTCTGAATTCAAGTTCCAAAATGAATCACTTCACACTTTTCCAGATTGAACTCTTCCCAGATTGGCTGCTTCTCAGCCTAGCTCCGCATCATGTCAATGCCCCATTGCAACCAGCAACAAACTCCACACTACCCACCACTCCACCAACTTTTGTGTCATTGGAAAACGTACTAACCCACTCTTGCACTTCCACATCCAAGTCATTTATAAAAATCACAAAGAGCATGGTTCCCAGAAACGATCCCTGTAGAAACCCACTGGTCACCGAGCTCCATGCTGAATGCTTTCCATCTATCATCACCCTCTGTCTTCTATGGGCCAGGAATTGTGCAGCCAGACAGATAAGTTTCCCTGTATCCCATGCCTCCTTTCTTTCTGAATGCTTAGAGGTAATGAGGGGCTGTAAGACAGGATGGAGAAGTGCTGTGGGGACTGGAGAAGGTTACAGTGATATCATGTGATGGCGAGACTGGAGGACAGGTCAGTAAGGGCTGGATGTTACAGACAGAGTGGGCTGTAGGTACTGGACAAGATGACAGATATAAGGACTTTTGTTGCTTTTTGGAGATAGTGGACACAACACTAAGTTTAAAAGTCATTTTGGCAAGAGAGAAGGATCGTGCAGAAGTGAAGGTACCAAATTTGGGGACCCCCTAATCATTGGAATGTTACTGTCGCTGTGCATTATCACCATCACGAGACAGGATCTGGCAAACACAGACACGGAAGAACTATTTGCAGTTGGGTTCATATTCGGAAATAGGAAGCATGTTAAATTGATACAGTGAGAATTCAGGGCCAGTGTGTTCCCTGAAGAGTGAATGACAAAGGCAGTAACTCCAGCGAATACTGCTAACACGATATCGTGAGCTGGGTAAAGGAAGTACAGTGTGATGAAAACAGGCGAAGCCCTTCAAAAGTATAGAGAGTGCAAGGCGTCCTTAAAAATGAGGGTCAAAGAATGGGCATGAAATATCCTTGGCAGATATTGTTAAGGAAAGGCCACAAGGTATTTTATCAATACATTTAGAGCAAGAGGATTACCAGTTGAAGAGTGGGGCCTATTAGACACCTGAGGAACAATCTGTACATGGCGCCAGAGGAAGTAGGTGAGGTCTTCAATGAATACTTCCCATCTGTATTCACACAGGAGAAAGTCACTGTAGCGAGGGATTTCAGTTGGGACGGTGAGGTTCTAGAACATGTTAAGATGAATAAGGAGGAGGTATTAAATGTTTTCACAGGCATAAAGGTGGAGAAATCCCAAGAGCCCAACGAAATATATCCCAGGCTGCTATGGGAGGTAAGGGGCCCTGGTGGATATATTTAATTCTTTTCTGGCCACAGTGAAGTGCTGAATGACTGGAGGATCGCTAATGTGGGAAATTTCTGAGAACAATTCTGAGGATGAATCAACACTTGAAAAGTCAGGGATCAACTCGGCTGAGTCATCACGGATTTGGCAGAGGAAAATACTGTCTGAGAAATTCAGTTGTGTTTTTAAAAAATGGTCTCTCAAAAAGTTGATGAGGGCAGTGTAGATGATGTGGTTTACATGGAATTCATTAAGGTCTTTGATAGTGTCCCACATGGAAGGCTTGTCCAAAAGGGATTCAAGGTAAGTTGGTAAATTGGATACACAATTGGTGGATAAACCTCTTAGTGTTTGATTTCCTTTCACTAGCGGATGTACCACAGGGATCTGTCCAGAAACCATTGTTGATTATTCTGTCGAATAATAACTTCGATGTGTAAGCAGAATGAATCATTTAGTAGGTTTGCACAGATGACATGAAAGGTGAGGGTGTTGTCCACAGTGAGGAGGATGGTCTCGAGCTACAGTCTGATGACGATCAGATGATAATCTGAGCAGAATTTAGTTCTGATCAATGTGAGGTCAAACCCTGTGGGAGGTATAATAAGCGAAGGACAGACGTAATGAATGGTTGGTCCTTGTGGAGTACTGAGGAACACAGGTACCTAAGTGGACCTAGGTGTCAGCACAGGGAGACAGGGTGGGAAATGCACCTGAGCTGGGAGCAGGAGGTGGGGGTCCCATATCCTGGTGGGGCGAATTGTTAGAGCTGCTTGAGAGGATATAAACTAGTCTGGCAGGGTGTTGGACCTTAAACAGTCGTAAGACAAGAAAGAATCTTGACGCTGGTGCACAAGTTAAAGAGAGCAAATTCAACAGACAAGGCAGGCAAGCACATAGCAGGAAATGGGGGAAAACTGATGATTAAACTACATTGATTTCAATGAAAGAGGCCTGACAGATGAACTCAGGACATGGATTTGAACATGGGACTGGGAGTTTCTAGTTATTACAGAATTACAGCTGAGAGAGGGGCAGGACTGGCAACATATTGTTTCAAGTTAGAGAGACTGCAGGAAGCATCGAAAGGGAGGCAAGAGAGGACGCGTGTTTGTGGGTTTTGATTGCATGTGTCACCACATCAGTACTTAGAGAGAATATTCCTGTGGGATCATCCAGTGAAGTTATGTTAGTGGAACTGAGAAATAAGATTGGGTCATCACTCTGACACGATTGTCCTACTGGCCCCAAATAGTCAGTGGCAGACTGAGTAACAAATATGTCGGGAGGTCTCAAACATCAATCATAATAATAGGGCTGTTATGGTAGGGGTTTTTAAACTTTCCAAACCTAGACTGGGACTGCCAGTGTTCAGCGTTTGCAAGGGAGGAATTTGGTAATTGCGTACCAGAAACTCACAATCAATATGTAAATGGCCTGAAAACAGAAATGGGCAAAATCTGACCACCCCTTGGGAAACAAGGTAGGAAAAGGGACTGAGGATTTAGTGGGAAAGCATTTTATTAGTTCTAGTAGTTTGAAAATAGCTCTGGAAAAGGACAGGCCTGGTCCACAAGTTCAAGTTATAAAAGGGGCCAGACCAATCTTGATAGTATTGGGCAGGAACTTTCAAAAGGTGACTGCGGAGTCTATTTGCAGGGAAAGGGAAGTCTAGCAAGTGAGAATATTTCAAAAGTGAGATAAATTGAGCGTTCAGCGCCAGCTTGTTCCTGTTTGTGTGCAGCTCAATGCTGACAGCATACGGTAATACTGGCTGTCTATTGAGGGTCTGGTCAAGGAAACGGGGCCACATGTAAGGTATAGCCAGCTGGATCAAGGGAATCCTTGAGGATGACAGTGTCTGTAGGAATACACTTTGGGTGGAAATCAGGAATGCAGAAAGGGGACATGAAATAGCGTCGGCAGAGAAGGATAAGGATAATCCAAAAGTGATTGTATAAAACATTAAAAGGAATCGAGTATCTCAGGGCAAAATAGGGACCCTTAATGATCAATGAGGCCATGGATGTGTGGAACTGCAGGATATTTACTAAGACCCTAAACACATGTTTTCACTCTAGAACTTACTGTGGACAAAGACTGGGGAACTCAGGGAACAAGAGGAATACGTTGCATCACAATTGGAGTTCTCTGCAATTCCTGTCACCCTGCTATAGGAATGATGCTGTGAAACTTGAAAGTGCTCAGAAAAAAATCACAAGATGTTTCCAGGGTTGTTGCTGAATAATCTGGGGTTATTTTCCCTGGAGCATCGGAGACTGAGGGGTGACCTGAGAGAGGTTTATATAAAAATGAGGTGTATGGATTGGGTAAACATTCAAAGTCTTTTCCCAGAGTTTGGGGAGTCCAAAATTAGAGGGCATAGATTTAAGGTTAGAGGGGAAAGGTTTAGAAGGGATTGACGGGACAGCTTTTTCAGGCACATGGTGATGCGTGTGTATGGAATGAGCTGAGAGAGAAAGTAACAGAGATTGATACAATTACAAAATTTAAAAAACATCTGGATGGGTATATGAATAACAAGGGTTTTGAGGTACATGGGCCAAATGCTGGTAAGTGGGATGGATGTATTTAGATCTTCTGGTCAGCATGGATGAGTTGGACCGAAGGCTCTGTTTCCATGCTGTTCATCTCTATGACTTCAAAAGAGTGCATGTTGTAGAAGAGGTGATGTTGGAAGTTTTAAAGCACAAAGGTATGGAAAGCCCTAGGAACTCATTAAGTGTATCACAAGATATTGTGGGCTGCTTGGCAAGAAATTTTGGAGCCCCCATCAAAGATATTTGTAAAACTGACAGCCATGTGTAATGTGCTGGAAGACTGGAGGGTGGAATCGTGGACAGTGAAGGAGGTTTGCTACGATGACAAAGGGACCTTGATAACATGGGTGAATGGGCTGAAAAACTGTCGATGGAATTCAATCTGAATAAATGCGAGGTAATGCATTTGGGAAAACAAACAAGGGTAGAGCTTATACAATTAATGTTAGGGCCTCGGTTAGTGATTTAGAGTAGAGGGACCTCCGGGTTCAGTGCATAATTCTTGAGGTTGGCATCACTGGATGGATCAGGCAGTGCTTGGCATGCCTGATTATTGCTCAGTCTGTTGAGTGTAAGATTTGGGACGTCATGTTGAGATTGCACGGATATTGGTGAGGCCTCTTCTGCAATACCCTGTCCAGTTCTGGTCGCCCAGTTATAGGGAGGATATTATTAAGCTGCAGGGGATTCAGAAGAGATCTACCAGGATGTTGCTGGGTAAGGAAGGCTTGAGTTCTGGACAAAAGCCTATCCAGCCAGAATATTTTTTCACTGGAGCCTGGAGGATGATAGATAATCTGATGGAAGTTTATGAAAAAGATAAGGGATGTAAATAGAGTTAATGGCAGTTGCCTTTTCCCCAGGATGTGCGAGTCTCAAGTGGAGGGGCCACATTTTTAAGGTGAGAGGAGGGATATGATTAAAAAAACGACATGGGGGCAAATTGTTACACAGAGGGTGGTTTGAGTGTGAAAAGAACTTCCTGAGGAAGGGGTGGATGTGGGTACAATTACAATGTTTAAAAGACATTTGGTTAAGAACGGGAATAGGGAAGGGTTAGAGGGATATGGGCCAGCAACAGGCAGCTGGGATGAGTTTAGCTTAAAATCATGTTTGGTACCAACTGAAGGGTCAGTTTCCATGCTGTTCAACAATTACAAGAATATTTTTTGTTCCATTATTTAAGAAAGGCTGCGATGGAAAGCCATGAAAGTAAACATCAATTAGCCAGATGTCAGTGGTGAAAGGATTCTGCCAGACAGGAGTTATATGCATCTGGAAAGGCAAGGATTGATGAAAGATAGTCAGCACAGCTTTGTGCATACAAAGTCAGGTCTCACTAACTTGATTGCTTTCGTTGAAGTTGTGACCATACATTGTCTACACCAACGTCAGCAGGGCCTTTGAAAGGGTTTAGCATGATATACTAGTTCAAAAGGTTACATCACATGGATCAGGGAGAGCTCACCAACTGGATACAAAATTGGCTTTGACAGTAGGAGACAGAGGGTGGTGGGAGAGGATTGTTGTTCAGACTGGAGGTCTGTGACCAGTGGTGTGCTGTAAGGATCGGGGGTGGGTCCACTGATGTGCATCATCTACATAAACGATTTGGTTGAGAACATAGGAGTCATTGTTTGTAATTTTATGGATGATCAAATTAATGGTGTAGTGGGTAGTGAATGCGGTTATCAAAGGGGATCTCGACCAAATGAGGAAGTGGACCAAGGAGTGAAAGATGGAGTTGAATTCAGGTGTTGGATTTTGTTAAGACAAACCAGGGAGGACTAACATAGTTAATGGCAGAGCTCTGGGCAGTGTTGTCGAACACAGGGAGACCAAGGGGTACAGTTACATTGTTCCTTGGAAGTGGCATCACAGGGGGACAAGGTGGTGAAAGCAGTATTTGATACACTTGCCTTCATTGGCCAGTGCTTTGATATATGAGTTGGAGATATTTGTAACATTGTCCAAAATATTTCCCTTGATCAGAGGAGGCTATGGGGTTAACTTTTCAAGGTTTACAAAATCTTGTGGGCCCTGAGGAAGATGAATAGCCAAGGGTAGGTGAATCCAAAGCTAGAGGGCATAAACGTGAGGTGAGAGAGCAAGGATTTAAAGAGGGAGCTGAGAGGCAACATTATCCACAGAGAATGGTGCATAGATGGAACGAACTGCCACGGCCACATGGAGAAACAACATCAATTACAACATGGAAAAGACGTTTGGGCAGGTACATGGAAAGGAGAAGGTTTGAACGGCTATGGGCCAAACACAGGCAAATGGGACTTGATCAGTTTGGGAAACCTGGTCATCATGGACTGGTTGGATCGAAGGAACCGTTTTCGTGCTGCATGCCTCTGTCTCCAGTTATTGGAGGAGGAGACTACCGAGATAAGGCATGTTGGAGACACTGAAGCAAGTTACAGTGATAGGGATGGTAGGCTGGTATACAGTAAATTTCAAATATGTGGAGGGGCCAAAGGGAAGGCAGGAGTTTACAGGGACTGGAACTGATGTGGGAGTTACATATTTTTGAAGACACCAGTCAATGAGACATGACATAGATACAGTTTTGGAAAGGGAGCGCAGAACAAAAGGATCCCAGGCAGCAGTCCCACCCTCTCGTGGGAGGCCTTTGTTATACTGATGCTCACTAAGACAGCACAGGCCTGGATTGATAACTTTAAATTCCCGATGCTGTCTTAGTACAAAGTAAGTTAAAGTAGGGGTGGTGATTGAGCCTGGGGTGTGTCTGTACTGGGCTAACCCTCCAACACTGCCTCAGTGTCATGTCTTGTTAGCCAATGTTTGGAGCCGTATCATTGCTCTCTGCTCTGTGCACTGTGACCAACCATCTTCAATGTGGTGATGGACTAGACACCCAGCAGCTGGGAAGTCTATTGGGTCAGGAACTTCCTGAGTACCTACAGGAGAGAGAGAGAAATAGACAGAACGGGAAATTAGACAGATGCAGTGAGGGTTACACAGGGAGAATGATACTGTGTCCCACAAAGATCTGGAACATCCCAGTCTCCATCCCTGGTCTGTGCTGCTGTGACCCTCTGGAGTTGATAATTCTATTGGCTCAGGATCTGGAGTAGCTGCAGGAGTTAGAGACGCTGACAGAGGCAGCAATTAGACCCACACAGTGAGGGACACCACATCGAGAGATACTGAGTGATATCACCAGAGTTCAGGATGATTTCAGGATCAGACAAATTTGTAGGAAGAAAGGGTTTAGCTTCATGATGCACTTCATGATGTATCAGTGCTCATGGATGAGCAACCACTGAGCAGGTGAAGTGCTGGCTTATTGCTAGAGCATGTATGCCAAACCTCAGCTAATGTTCAGGGGAGGCAGGTTTAAATCCCACCATCAGAAATGGAGGATTTCGAAATCAATAATTTTTTTTAAAAATGGTAATTAACAATCCATAAATACGTATAAAACCATTGCTGATGTACAAAAAAAGCCCAAATATTTGTCCTTTCGTGAAGGACATCTGTCCACCCTCACGTGGTCTGAGGGTGGTCTGCACGACATACCCACAGCAAAGTGATTGCCTCTCAATTACCCTCTGAAATGGCCGAGCAAGTTACTCAGCTCAAGGGCAGCTTGGGCTGGGCAAGAAAGGCTGGTCAGCCAGAGACACCCACATCCCATACCTGATTTACAAAAGTAATCCATTCGGATGGTCCCACTGGAACCGTGCTGGGACCAGTGTCCTGACCAATCATGTCGGTAGGTTTATGGACAGGGATTTAAACTGACAGAGAGGATGCAGGGACAGTGTTCAGGTGAAAGGAGATTTCCAAATCCAAAGAGAAAAGGTGTCGCATCAGAACAGCATGGGAATGTGACTGATGTCAAGCAGAAAGAAACAGGAAGGGATCTAGTTTAACGAAAAATGTACATCAGTGAATAGAGGTGTGACAGGAAATTGTGGGAAGAAGTAAATTATGTGCTTTTTTGGAATGGACAATGTCTTACCAACAAGGTAGCTGGATTTGTGACACAGAGATAAAAGAGATTTAGACACCACAGAGACATGGTTACAGGGCGAACAAACGGTGGAACATAAATATTCAATGCTTCACAATCTTGTGCAAATTCAGGCAAAATGGGCAACGCTAACAATAATGGATAACAAAGCAGTTGGCCTCAGATCATGAAGTAGAGTCAGACTGAATGTAAATTGTGACTACTACTTGACAAGGATACAAGCAGCAGAACAGTTTTAGGCCACCGAACAGCATTTCATTGCTCATCACTGAATTACACAGTAATGCATTAGCATTTTTAATAAAGGCATTGTGATAATTTTGGGAAACTTCAATATTCATATAGACTGGGACAATCGCACTGACAAGAGTGATATTGGAAGAGGAGTTCGGAGATTTTTTTTTCCCCAGTGTTTCTTTGAATAACACATTGTGCAACTGGCTAGGGATGTAACTGGCTCAGTTCGACTGTTGTGTGATGAAACTCAGGACAAAATGGATCATATTAAATTATGAGGCTGAGAAGATCACCAAATACTGCGGTGAAGAAGGCATATGACGTACTGGCTTTTATTGGTAGAGGAATTGATTTCCGGAGTACTGAGGTCATGTTGCAGTTGTATAAGACTCTGGTGCGGCCGCATCTGGAGTATTGTGTGCAGTTTTGGTCGCCATACTATAGGAAGGATGTGGAGGCACTGGAACGGGTGCAGAGGAGGTTTACCAGGATGTTGCCTGGTATGGTAGAAAGATCGTATGAGGAAAGGCTGAGGCACTTGGGGTTGTTTTCATTGGAGAAAAGAAGGTTTAGGAGTGACTTGATAGAGGTGTATAAGATGATTAGGGATTTAGATAGGGTCGACAGTGAGAATCTTTTTCCACGTATGGAGTCAGCTATTACAAGGGGGCATAGCTTTAAATTAAGGGGGGGGGGGGTAGGTATAGGACAGATGTTAGGGGTAGGTTCTTTACTCAGCGAGTCGTGAGTTCATGGAATGCCCTGCCAGTAGCAGTGGTGGACTCTCCCTCATTATGGGCATTTAAGTGGGCATTGGATAGGCATATGGAGGATAGTGGGCTAGTATAGGTTAGGTGGGCTTGGATCGGCGCAACACCGAGGGCCGAAGGGCCTGTACTGAACTGTATTCTTCTATGTTCTATGTTCTATGTTCTAAGTACTTAAACTTCTGAAGTGAGTGAGTGTTTTAAGAGTAAGTTTTAAAGGGATTGCAAAGGGTCTGCTAGCAGGAGGAGAGCAGTCGGAAGGGGACTCATTGTCAGGGTTTAATGACACGATAGGAACAGGGAGAGGTGAAGGTGCTGGAGGTGGTGAGTGTGTTACAGAGTGTGGTCATGGCCTGAATGGTGTTTCACAGCCAGTATGGATTACCGCAGTTGGAGGGGTTTGCAGAAGTAGAGAGGGACATATGTATTTTTATTTATTTATTCATGGGATGACGATGTCTCTGATTGGAACAGCATTCTTTGCCCCTCTACTAATTACCCAGAGGGTAGCTCAGAGACAGCCATATTGCTGTGGGTTTGGGCTCACGTGTAGGCCAGACCAGGTTAGAATGTCAGATGTCCTTCCCTAAAGTAGGTAAGTGAACCTGATGAGTTCTTCCTACTGATCAACAATGCTTTTATGGTGGCCTCACCAATATCTTGTACAAATACAACATGACCTCCCAACTCCTACTCTCAATACTCTGACCAATGAAGGTAACCATTCCAAAACCTGCTTCACCAGCCTGTCTACCTGTCACACCACTTTTATATAACTGTGTACCTGCATCCCTGGGTCACTGATTTACAACACTACCCAGGGACTGAACATTAACTGTACAAGTCCCACCCTGGTTTATTTTATCAAAGTGGAACAATTTTCATTTATCTAATTAAACTCCATCTGCTATTCTTCAGCAAAACTGTTAAGGGCTCTGGATAGGATGAGCCAGCTGACCACGGCACCATGGGGCAGAAGACCTTTCAAGAGGGGGGAGCAAAAAGACAAGTCGTTGTTATAGGGGATTCTATAATTAGGGGGACAGATAGTATCGTATGCAAGCTGGATCTGGAGTCTCGCATAGTGTGTTGCCTCTCCGGTGCCAGGGTGCGGGGCATCTCCGACTGGCTTGAGATGTTGGAGCGGGAGGGGGAGGATCCAGTTGTTGTGGTCCACGTTGGGACTAACAACATCGGCAAAGCTCGGGTGGAGGACCTGTTTGGGGATTATCAAGCATTAGGAAGGAAATTGAAGTACAGGTCCTCAAAGGTCATAATCTCCGGATTACTGCCCGAGCCACGTGCCAATTGGCATAGTGATAAGAAAATTAGGGAAGTAAACACGTGGTTATTGGATTTGTGTGGGAAAGAGGGATTCAATTTCATGGGGCATTGGCATCAGTTTTGGAACTGGGGGTGGGGGTGGAGAGGGTGGATCTGTACCGTTGGGACGGTCTCCACCTGAACCGATCTGGTACCAATGTTCTAGCGAAGAGGATAAATAGGGTGGTCAGAAGGACTTTAAACTTCTGAGTTGTGGGGAAGGGAAAGTGAAACCGATAGGGAGTATGGAGTTAAATGGAAAAATAAGCAGGAGGATAGCATGTATGCAGGTGGATTTAACCTTGAGGCAGATGAGGAATGCAACAAAAAGGAAGGATAACTTAGGACATCTTATGACTTCCAATTACTCTAATGATAAGAATGATAGCATTAAGGCACTTTACCTGAATGCTCGTGGCATTCGAAACAAAGTAGACGAACTTACTGCACAGATCATTGTGAATGATTATGATGTGGTAGGCATCACAGAGACATGGTTGCAGGGAGTTCAGGACTGGCAGTAAAACATCCAAGGATTTCCAACTTATCGAAAAGACAGTGAAGTGGGTAAAGGGGGCGGGGTGGCCTTGTTAGTTAAGAACAAAATTAAATCTATGGCACTGAATGACATAGGGTCGGATGATGTGGAGCCTGTGTCGGTGGCATTGAGGAACCACAAAGGCAAGAAAAAACCCATAGTGGGAGTTATGCACAGACCTCCTAACAGTGGTGAGGACCAGAGGCGCAACATGAACCAGGAAATAGAAAAGGCATGTCAGAAAGGCAAAGTCACGGTGATCATGGGGGACTTCAATATGCAGGTGGACTGGGTAAGTAATGTTGCCTGTGGATCCAAATAAAGGGAATTCTTGGAATGCTTACAGGATGGCTTTTTTGAACAGCTTGTCATGGATCCCACAAGGGAGCAGGCTATTTTGTACCTAGTGCTATGTAATGAACCAGACTTTATAAAAGATCTTAAAATAAGGGAACACTTAGGAAGCAGCGATCATAATATGGTAGAGTTCAGTCTGCAGTTTCAGAGAGAGAAGGCAAAATCGGATATAATGGTGCTACAGTCAAACAAAGGTAATTATGAGGGCATGAGAGAGGAACTGACGAAAATCGACTTGAAGCAGAAGCTTGCAGGAAAGACTGTAGAGCAAAAATGGCAGGAGTTTGTGGGTATAATTGAGGACACAGTACAGAGGTTCATCCCCAAAAAAAGAAAGATTATCCGGGAAGGGATTAGACAGCCGTGTCTGACAAAGGAAGTCAGGAAATATATCAAAGAAAAAGAGAGATCCTTTAAAGTGGCCAAGAGCACTGGGAAATCAGAAGATTGGGAAGGCTACGAAAACAAACAAAGGATAACAAAGAGAGAAATAAGGAAGGAGAGGATCAAATATGAACTTTGGGTAGCCAATAATATTAGAAATGATAGTAAAAGTTTCTTTCAATACATGAGAAACAAACGACAGGCACTTCAAACTAATACTGGATGGCTAGTGATGGGAGATAAGGAAATAGCTGGAGAAATTAATAAGTACTTTGCGTCAGTCTTCACAGTGGAAGACAAGAGTAATATCCCAACAAGTAAAGGGAGTCAGGGGGCTGAGTTGAGTCTGGTTGCCATTACAAAAGAGATAGTGCGAGAAAAGCTAAAAGGTCTTAAAATTGACAAATCTCCTGGCCTCGATGGGCTACATCCTAGAGTTCTGAGGGAGGTGGCTGAGGAAATAGCGGAGGCGTTGGTTGAGATCTTTCAAAAGTCAATGGAGTCAGGGAAAGTCCTGGATGATTGGAAGACTGCTGTTGTAACCCCATTGTTCAAAAAAGAATCAAGACAAAAGATGGAAAATTATAGGCCAATTAGCCTAACCTCGGTTGTTGGTAAAATTCTAGAACCCATCGTTAAGGACGAAGTTTCTAAATTCTTGGAAGAGCAGGGTCGGATTAGAACAAGTCAACATGGATTTAGTAAGGGGAGGTCGTGCTTGACAAACCTGTTAGAATTCTTTGAAGAGGTGACAAGTAGGTTAGAACAGGGAAACCCAGTGGATGTGGTCTATCTAGACTTCCAAAAGGCCTTTGATAAGGTGCCACACGGGAGGATGCTGAGTAAGGCCCATGGTTTTCGAGGTGAGCTACTGGCATGGATTGAGGGTTGGCTGTCTGATGAAGGCAGAGAGTTGGGATAAGAGGTTGTTTTTCGGAATGGCAGCCGGTGACAAGTGGTGTCCCACAGGGTTCAGTGTTGGGGCCGCAGCTGTTCACGTTATATATTAATGGTCTGGATGAAGGGACTGGGGACATTCTAGCGAAGTTTGCCGATGATACCAAGATAGGTGGACAGGCAGGTAGTACTGAGGAAGTGGGGAGGCTGCAGAAGTATCTAGACAGTTTGGGAGAGTGGTCCAGGAAATGGCTGATGAATTTCAATATAAGCAAATTCGAGGTCTTGCACTTTGGAAGAAAGAATACAAGCATGGACTACTTTCTAAACGGTGAGAAAATTCATAAAGCCAAAGTACAAAGGGATCTGGGAGTGCTAGTCGAGGATTCTGTAAGGTTAAACATGCAGGTTGATTCCGTGATTAAGAAAGTGAATGCAATGTTGTCAATTGAGGATCCTGGGATTGTACTCATTGGAGTTTAGAAGGTTAAGGGGAGATCTAATAGAAACTTACAAGGTAATACATGGCTTGGAAAGGGTGGACGCTAAGAAATTGTTTCCGTTCGGTGGGGAGACTAGGATCCGTGGCACAGCCTTAAAATTAGAGGGGGTCAATTCAGAACAGAAATGCGGAGACATTTCTTCAGCCAGAGAGTGGTGGGCCTGTGGAGTGCAGTGGAGGCCGGGACGCTAAATGTCTTCAAACCAGAGATTGATAAATTCTTGATGTCACAAGGAATTAAGGGCTACGGGGAGAATGCGGATAAGTGGAGTTGAAATGCCCATCAGCCATGATTAAATGGCGGAGTGGACTCGATGGGCCGAATGGCCTTACTTCCGCTCCTATGTCTTATGGTCTTTTGGTCTAATCCTGTTGTATCACAGATAACCTTCTTCACTGCCTACTATATCACCAATGTTAGTGTCACCCACAAACTTACTTACCAGGAAACCAATATGCTCATCCAAACCAAGGCGAGGGTGTTGTTTGCAGTGAGGGGGATGGTCTCAGGCTACAGTCTGATGTCAATCAGATAATAATCTGAGCAGAGTTTAGTTCTGATCAATGTGAGGAAATAGCTTGTGGGAAATATGATTAGCGAAGGACAGACATAATGAAACGTAGGTCCTTGCAGAATACTGAGGAACCCAAGTCCCGAGATCCCTGAAAGTGTCAGCACAGGTGGACCGTGCGGGGATGGCACCTGAACTGGGAGCAGGAGGGGGACCCATATCCTGGTGGGGCGAATTTGTAGAGCTGCCTGAGAGGATATAAACTAGTCTGGAAGGGTGTTGGATCGTAAACAGTCATAAGGCCAGAAAGATTGGGGCTGGTACACAAGTTAAAGAGAGCTATTTCAACAGGCAAGACAGGCAAGAACATAGCAGGGAATGGGGAAAACTGGTTATTAAACTACATTCATTTCAATGCAAGGGGCCTGACAGCAAAGGAAGATGAACGCAGAGCATGGATTGGAACATGGGACTGGGATATTATAGTTTTTACAGAAACACAGCTGAGGGAGGGACAGGGCTGGCAGCTCATTGTTTCAAGGCAGAGCTGCTACAGAAAACATTGAAGGGGAGGCCAGAGTGGACGTGTGGTGTTGTGTTTTGATTGCATGAATCATCCCAGCAATACTTGGAGTGGATATTCCTGTGGGATCACCCAGTGAAGCTATGTTAGTGGAACTGAGAAATAAGAATGGGTCATCACTCTGACACGATTGTCCTACTGACCCCGAATAATCCATGACAGACAGAGGAACAAATATGTCGGGAGATCTCAAATATCAATCATAATAATAGGGCTGTTATGGTAGGGGTTTTTAAACTTTCCAAACATAGACTGGGACTGCCAGCGTTCAGCTTTTGCAAGGGATTAATTTGGTAATTGCGTTCCAGTAAACTACCAATCAATATGTAAATGGCCTGAAATCAGAAATGGGCAAAACCTGACCTCCCCTTCGGAAACAAAGTAGGGAAGGGGACTGAGGTGTTAGTGGGAAAGAATTCTGCCAAAGTGACCACAGTTCTACTAGTTTGAAAGCAGCGATGGAAAAGGAAAGGCCTGGTCCACAAGTTCAAGTTATAAAATGGAGCCAGACCAATCTCAACAGTATGAGCCAGGAACTTTCAAAAGGTGATTGGGGAATCTATTTGCAGGGAAAGGGAAGTCCGGCAAGTGAGAATATTTTAAAAGTGAGATAAATTGAGCGTTCAGCGCCAGCATGTTCCTGTTTGTGTGCAGCTCAATGCTGATAACATTCGGAAACACTGGCTGTCTATTGAGGGTCAGGTCAAGGAAAAGGGGCACATTTCAAGTATAGACAGCTGGATCAAGAGAAACCCTGAGGATCACAGGGGCTGTATAGGGATACACTTTGGGTGGAAATCAGGAAAGCAGAAAGGGGACATGAAATAGCTTCGGCAGAGAAGGATAAGGAGAATCCAAATGTAATTGTACAAATATATTGAGAGTAAAAGATCAATCGAGGCAAAATAGCGGCCCTTAAAGATCAATGAGGCAATTGATGTGTGGAACTGCAGGATATGGCTAAGACCCTAAATAAATTTTTCATTCCAGAACTTACTGTGGATAAAGACTGGGGAACTCAGGAACAAGAGTAATACGTTAAACCATAATTGGAATACTCTGCAATTCCAGTATCCCGCTATTGGAATGATGTTGTGAAACTTGAAAGGTCTCAGAAAAGATTTACAAGATGTTGCCAGGATTATTGCTGAATAAGCTTGGGCTAAGATGTTGCCAGGGTTGTTGCTGAATAAGCTTGGGCTATTTTCCCTGGAGCATCGGAGACTGAGAGGTGACCATAGAGAGGTCTATATAAACCTGAGGGGTATGGATAGGGTAAACATTCAAGGCCTTTTCCCAGGGGTTTGGGAGTCCACATTTAGAGGGCTTAAGTTTAACATTAAAGGAGAAAGGCTTTAAAGGGTCCAAAGGGACAGTTTTTTCACACACACACGGTGATATGTGTATGGAATGAGCTGAGAGAGAAAATAATGGTGACTGATACTATGACAAGTTTTAAAAGGTATCTGGATGGTTATATGAATTTTAATGGTTTGATGGTCAATGGGCCAAATGCTGGTAAATGGGATGGATTTATTTAGATCTTCTGATCAGCATGGATGAGTTGGATAGAAGGGTCTGTTTCCATGCTGTACATATCTATGACTTGAAAAGAGTGTATGTTATCGAAAGATGGAGCTGGAGGATTTAAAACACAAAAGTATGAAAAGCCCCAGGACCTCACTTAGTGTAACCACAGATGATGGTGGAAAGATGGAACGAACTATCAACAGTTGGGAAGTCTATTGAGTCAGGAACTTCCTGAGTACCTACAGGAGACAAAGGAATAGACAGAATGGGAAATTAGACTGATGTAGTGAGGGTTACGCATGGAGAATTACAATGAGTCCCACAGAGATCTAGAAAATTCCAAACTCCATCCCTGGCCTGAGCTGCTGCGTCTCTCTGAAGTGGAGAATTCTGTTGGCTCAAGATCTAGAGTAACTGCAAGAGCGAGAGACAATGACAGAGGCAGCAATTAGACCCAAACAGTGAGGGATACCACATGGAGAGATACTGAGTAATTTCACCAGAGTGCAGGAAGGTGTCAGGATCACACAACCATGTTGGAAGAATGGGTTTAGCTTCATGATGCACTGGTTTCAGTATTCAGGGATGAGCAACCAGTGAGCAGGCGAAGTGATGCCCAAGTGGCATTATTGCTAGAGTATGTATCCAAAACCTCAGCTAATAATCAGGGGAGACAGGTTTGAACCCCAACATCTGAAATGGTGGAATTTGAAATCAATAATTTTAAAAATAGTAATTAACTATCCACGAATAAGTATGAGACCATTGTTGATGTACAAAAAAATCCAAGCACTAGTCCTTTCGAAAAGGACATCTGCCCATCCTCACATGGTCTGCACGACATACCCACAGCAAAGTGTTTGCCTCTCAATTACCCTCTGAAGTGGCTGATCAAGCTACTCAGCTCAAGGGCAGCTAGGGCTGGACAAGAAAGACTGGTTAGCCATAGACATCCACATCCCGTACCTGATTTAAAAAAAAATAATCCATTAGGATGGCCCAACTGGAACTGTGCTGGGACCAGGGTCCAGGCCAATCATGTCGGTAGGTTTATGGACAGGGCTTTCAACTGACAGAGAAAGGATTCAGGTGAAAGGAGCTTTCTAAATCCATAGAGAAAAGGGTACTGGGCTAATGGTCGGATACTTGTAATTTGGATGAGCAGAGGGATCTTGGTGTCCATGTACACAGATCTCTGAAAGTTGCCACACAGGTAAATAGTGCGGTGAAGAAGGCATATGGTGTACTGGCTTTTATTGGTAGAAGAATTGAGTTCCGGAGCCCTGAGGACATGTTGCAGTTGTACAAGACTCTGGTGCGGCCGCATCTGGAGTATTGTGTGCAGTTTTGGTCGCCATACTATCGGAAGGATGTGGAGGTACTGGAACGGGTTGAGAGGAGGTTTACCAGGATGTTGCCCGGTATGGTAGGAAGATCGTATGAGGAAAGGCTGAGTCACTTGGGGCTGTTTTCATTGGAGAAAAGAAGGTTTAGGGGTGACTTTATAGAGGTGTACAAGATGATTAGGGGTTTAGATCGGGTTGACCATGAGAGCCTTTTTCCACGTATGGAGTCAGCTATTACGAGGGGGCATAGCTTTAAATTGGTAGGTATAGGACAGATGTTAGGGGTAGATTCTTTACTCAGCGAGTCGTGAGTTCATGGAATGCCCTGCCAGTAACAGTGGTGGAGTCTCCCTCTTTATGGACATTTAAACGGGCATTGGATAGATATATGGAGGATAGTGGGCTAGTGTAGATTAGGCGGGCTTGGATCAGGCGCAACATCGAGGGCCGAAGGGCCTGTACTGCGCTGTATTTTTCTATGTTCTATGTTCTATGATCAAGGGTTAACAGGATGAACATACTGAAATGTGTGTCTGTAAATGAACAGTTGAAAACACTTGAAGTACAATGTAAAACACTCAACAATATGACATTCCATTGAAACAGACAAAATCACAGCAATAAATTCCCACCTGTCCCTGACTCAGGACGAAATTGACCATATTAGATTATCAGGCTTAGAAGATAGTTCGGGGCACAGATAGGCGGTTTTGTGGGAATGAGAGAGACTCACGTTTGGTATGTTACCTCCCAGGTGCAAGGGTACGTGATGTCTCTGATCGTGTTTTCCGGGTCCTGGAGGGGGAGGGGGAGCAGCCCGAAGTCGTGGTCCATATTGGCACCAACGACATAGGTAGGAGGAGTGCCGAGGATGTTAGACAGGCTTTCAGGGAGCTAGGTTGGAAGCTCAGAGTTAGAACGAACAGAGTTGTTGTCTCTGGTTTGTTACCCGTGCCACGTGATAGAGATTCGAGGAATAGGGAAAGAGAACACTTAAATGCGTGGCTACAGGGATGGTGCAGGAGGGAGGGATTCCGGTTTTTGGATAACTGGGGTTCTTTCTGGGGACGGTGGGACCTCTATAAACAGGATGGTCTACACCTGAACCTGAGGGGCACCAGTATCCTTGGGGGGAGGTTTGCTAGTGCTCTTGGGGGGGGGGGGGGGTTTAAACTAACTCTGCAGGGGCATGGGAACCCAGATTGTCGCTTCAGGGTGCAGGGCCTGGAGTGTAGGGAGGTTAGGAACATGGCATCAATTTCAAAGGAGGGTGCCTGTAAACAGGAAAGTGGCTTGAAGTGTGTATACTTCAATGCAAGAAGTATACGAAATAAGGTAGGTGAACTTGCAGCGTGGGTTGGTACCTGGGACTTCGATGTTGTGGCTATTACGGAGACATGGCTAGAACAGGGACAGGATTGGCTGTTGCAGGTTCCAGGATTTAAATGTTTTAGTAGGGTCAGAGGTGGGGGGAAAAAAAGGGGGAGGTGTGGCATTGCTTGTCAAAGATAGTATTACAGTGGTGGAAAGGACGATGGATGAGGACTTGCCATCTGAGGTAGTTTGGGCTGAGGTTAGGAATAGGAAAGGTGAGGTCACCCTGTTAGGAGTCTTTTACAGGCCTCCTAATAGTCCTAGAATCATTGAAGAAAGGATAGGAAAGGTGATTCAGGAGATGAGTGACAGTAATAGGGTGGTTGTTATGGGGGACTTTAACTTTCCTGATATTGATTGGGAAAGCTGTCGCTCAAGTTCGTTAGATGGGTCAGTGTTTGTTCAATGTGTGCAGGAGAGTTTCCTGACACAATATGTAGACAGGCCAACAAGAGGTGAGACCATACTGGATTTGGTTCTGGGTAACGAACCAGGCCAGGTGTTAGAATTAGAGGTAGGTGAGCACTTTGGGGATAGTGACCATAATTCGGTGATTTTTACTCTCGTGATGGAGAGGGATAAGTGTGGACTACAGGGCAAGAGTTATAGCTGGGGTCAGGGAAATTATGATGCGGTGAGGCATGACTTAGGATGTGTGGCTTGGAAAAGTAGACTCCAAGGCAAGAGTGTAAATGATATGTGGAGCTTGTTCAAGGAGCAACTATTGAGTGTCCTTGATAATTATGTACCTGTCAGGCAGGGAGGAACGGGTCGTGCGAGGGAGCCGTGGTTTAATAAGGAATTGGAATCCCTTGTTAAATGGAAGAGGGCGGCCTATCTCAAGATTAGACGTGAAGGTTCAATTGGGGCGATTGAGAGTTATAGGGTAGCCAGGAAGGACCTGAAGAGAGAGCTAAGAGCAACAAGGAGGGGACATGAAAGGTCCTTAGTCGGTAGGATTAGGGAAAACCCTAAGGCTTTCTATAGGTATGTTAGGAATAAAAGAATGACTAGGGTAGGAATAGGTCCAGTTAAGGATAGTAGTGGGACGTTGCGTGTGGAGGCGGAAGAGATTGGGGAGACACTGAATGAATACTTTTCTTCAGTATTTGCTCAGGAACAGGGCATTGTCGTCGATGTGAATACTGAGTCACAAATAAGTAGAATGGATGGCTTTGAGGTATGTAGAGAAGAGGTGTTGGAAATCCTGGAAAAGGTGAAAATAGATAAGTCCCCTGGGCCTGATGGCATTTATCCTAGGAATATCTGGGAAGCACGGGAGGAGATTGCAGAGCCATTGGCCTTGATTTTTATGTCCTCTTTGTCTACAGGAGTAGTGCCAGAAGACTGGAGGATAGCAAATGTGGTTCCCTTTTTCAAAAAGGGGAGTAGGGATAACCCTAGTAACTATAGGCCGGTGAGTCTCACTTCTGTTGTGGGCAAAGTCTTAGAGAGAATTGTAAGGGATAGGATTTATGAACATCTGGATAGGAATAATGTGATCAAGGATAGTCAGCATGGTTTTGTGAAGGGCAGGTCGTGCCTCACAAAACTTATTGAATTCTTTGAGAAGGTGACGAAGGAGATTGATGAGGGGAAAGCGGTAGATGTGGTATATATGGATTTTAGTAAGGCGTTTGATAAGGTTCCCCATGGTAGGCTACTGCAGAAAATACGGAGATATGGCATTGAGGGTGAGTTGGAGGTTTGGATTAGGAATTGGCTGGATGGAAGAAGACAAAGGGTAGTAGTTGATGGCAAAGTTTCTTCATGGAGTGCCGTCACTAGCGGTGTTCTGCAAGGATCTGTTTTGGGACCATTGCTGTTTGTCATTTTTATAAATGACCTGGAAGAGGGGTTAGAAGGTTGGGTGAGCAAGTTTGCGGATGATACGAAAGTCGGAGGAGTTGTTGACAGTGAGGAAGGATGTGGCAGGTTACAGCAGGATATAGAGAAGCTGCAGAGCTGGGCAGAAAGGTGGCAAATGGAATTCAATGTAGCTAAGTGTGAGGTGATTCACTTTGGGAAGAATAACAAAAAGATGGGGTACTGGGCTAATGGTCGGATACTTGATAGTGTGGATAAGCAGAGGGATCTTGGTGTCCATGTACACAGATCTCTGAAAGTTGCCACCCAGGTAAATAGTGCGGTGAGGAAGGCATATGGCGTACTGGCTTTTATTGGTAGAGGAATTGAGTTCCGGAGTCCTGAGGTCATGATGCAGTTGTATAAGACTCTGGTGCGGCCGCATCTGGAATATTGTGTGCAGTTTTGGTCGCCATACTATAGGAAGGATGTGGAGGCACTGGAACGGGTGCAGAGGAGGTTTACCAGGATGTTGCCTGGTATGGAAGGAAGATCGTATGAGGAAAGACTGAGACACTTGGGGCTGTTTTCATTCGAGAAAAGAAGGTTTAGGGGTGACTTGAGTGAGGTGTACAAGATGACTAGGGGGTTAGATAGGGTTGACAGTGTGAACCTTTTCCCGCGTATGGAGTCGGGTATTACAAGGGGGCATAGCTTTAAATTAAGGGGGGGTAGATATAGGACTGAAGTTAGGGGTAGGTTCTTCACTCAGCGAGTCGTAAGTTCATGGAATGCCCTGCCAGTAGCAGTGGTGGACTCTCCCTCTTTATGGGCATTTAAGCGGGCATTGGATAGGTATATGGAGGAAAGTGGGTTAGTATAGGTTAGGTGGGCTTGGATCGGCGCAACATCGAGGGCCAAAGGGCCTGTACTGCGCTGTATTCTTCTATATTGTATGTTCTATAAGATCACCAAAAATTCCTAACAATTCTAATGTGAGAGAATGTTTATGCAGTCAGTGTTAGAGAGATAGCGAACTGTCTGCTAGCAGGAGGAGGGCAGTGGGAAGGAGAATCATTGACAAGATTTAAAGTCACAATAGGAACAGGGAGAGGTGAAGAGAGTGTTACACAGAGTGGTCAGAGCCTGAACGCTGTTACAAAGCCTGTATGGATTGCTGCAGCTGGAGGGACTTGCAGGGTTAGGGAGGGACATATGCATTTTTATTTATTCATTCATGGGATGTGGGTGTCACTAAATGGACCAGCATTGTTTGCCGCCACTGCGACTTACCCATAGGGCAGCTCAGAGTTAGCCATACTGCTGTGCATCAGGAGTCACGTGTAGGCCAGACCAAGTTAGAATGTCAGATGTCCTTCCCTAAAGGACGTAAGTGAACCAGATGAGATTTTCCTACTGATCAACAATGCTTTTATGGTGTCCTCACCAATGTCCACCACAACATGACATCCTAACTTCCAATCTGAATTCTCAAACCAATGAAGGTAAGCATCCCAAACGCCTGCTTCACCAGCTTGTCTACCTGTGACACCACTTTCAAATAACTGTGTACCTGCATCCCTGGGTCACTGATTGACAACACTAGACAGGGCCCGAACATTAACTGTACAAGTCCCACCCTGGTTTGTTTCATCAAAATGACAAACTTCACATTTAACTCATTAAACTCCATCTGGTATTTTTCAGTCCACTATCCCAGCAGTTCTGTTAATCCTGTTGTATCATAGATAATATTCTTCACTGTCCACTTTACCAACAATTTCAGTATCACCCAAAAAACTTACTTACCAGGAAACCACTACTCCCATTCCAACCCATTTATCCAAATGACAAACAACAGTGGACCCACGACACCGCTGGTCACATGCCTCCAGTCAGAAAAAACAACATGTCTCCCATCACCCTCTGTCTCTGACCGTCAAGCCAATTTTGTATCCAGTTCACTAGCTCCTCCTGAATGCCATATCATTTTACACTGATCTGAGCTTATTACCCAGTTTACCATATGGAACATAGAACACAGAATAGTACAGCACAAGACCCTTCGGCCATGATGTCATGCCAATCTTTTATCCAACTGTATGATCATACTAATCTACGTACCCTTCATTTTGCTATCACCTGTGTGCCTATCCGGTAGTATATTAAATGTCCCAAATGCAACCAATTTTACTGCCACCGCTGGCAATGTATTCCACTCACCCACCACTGTATGTGTATCGAAACTGTCTCTGAAATCTCCCCTTAACCACCCCTTTGTAATAGCTATTTATATCAGGGTAAGAAATCTCACTCACTATTCACTCTCTGTGCCTCTCTTCATCTTGTTCACATCTACTAAGTCGCCCCTTACCCTTCCTCACTCCAATGAGAAAAGCCTTACCTCCATCAACCTTTCTTCATAAGGTATGCTCTCCAGTACAGGCAGCGTACTGGTAAATCTCATTTTTACCCTCTCTAAAGTTTCTACTGCCTTCCTGTCATGATGGGACCAGAACTGAACACAATATTCCAAGTGGGGTCTGACCAGGGCTCTATAGAGCTGCAGCATATCCACACAGCTTTAAAACTCAATCACCCAGCAATTGAAAGCCAACACAAAATATTCCTTCGTAACAACCTTATCAGCGTTGGTGGCAACTTTGAGGGATCAATGGATGTGTAACCCAAGATCCCTCTGTTCCACAACACTACCAAGTATTCTGTCTTGAACCCTGTATTCTGCATTCAAGTTTGACCTTACAAAATGAAACATTTCACACTTTTCAAGACTGAACTCCATCTGCCACTTCTCAGCCCAGCTCTGCACCCTGCAAATATCCTGCTGCAACCTACAACAGACCTCCATACTATCCACCACTCCACCAACCTCCACGTCATCGGCGAAATTACTAACCATTCTTCCACACCCACATCCAAGTCGTTTATAAAAATAATCACAAATAGCAAAGATCCTGGAACCGATCCCTGAAGAACACCACTGTTCACCGAGTTCCATGCTGAATGTTTCCCATCCATCATCACCCTCTGTCTTCTATGGGCCAGGAATTCTGTATCCAGAAAGAGAGGTTTCCCTGTATCCCATACCTCTGTGCATTCTGAATGAGCCATAAATGTGTTTTGTCACATTCTTGAAGGATTCAATAAAATTTGTGAGGCATGACAAAACCATGCTGATTATCACTAATAAAACCATGGTTTTCCACAGGGTCATAAATCCTGTCTCTCGGAGTCCTCTCCAATAATCTGCACACCACAGACATAAGGAAGTGAGGTCTGTAATTCCCAAGATTATCCCTATTCCCTTTCTTGAACAAGGGAATAACATTTGCCACCCTCCAACCGTCTGGTACGATTCCAGTGGACAGTGAGGGTGCAAAGGTCATCCCTTCCCTCGCTTTCTGTAGAAACTTTCGGCACATCCCATCTGGGACAGCATATCGTTATGTTTTACAAAATACTCAGCACATCCTCCTTTTTAACATCCACCTGTTCCCATATATCCGTCCTTTTCACGCTGTCCTCACAAATGACAAGGTCCCTCTTAGTAGTGAATACTAAAGCACAGTATGCATTATGGATCTCCCCTACCTCCTGTGCCTCCAGGCACAAGTTACCTCCACTATCCCTGACCGGCCCTACCCTCACTCTGGCCATGATCTTGTTCCTCACATAAGTGGAAAATGCCTTACGGTTTTCCTTAATCCTTCCCAAAAAAGCTTTTCTATGTCCAGTTCTAGCTGTCCTAAGTCCATTCCTCAATTCTTTCCTGGCTACATTCACAGCGTCCCCAGATTGTGGACACAGGCCATTTGGCCGAACACCTCCACACCGACCCTCTGAAGAGCATCCCACCCAGAACCCCCACCACACCACCCTATAATTCTCCATTTACCCTGATTAATGAGTCAATCCTACATATCCATGAACACTATGAGTAATTTAGCATGGCTGATTCACCTAATCTGCACATCTTTGGACGATGGGTGGAAACTGGAGCACAGGCAGTCGGCCGGAACTGGAATCGAAATCGGGTCCCTGGTGCTATAAGGCAGCAGTTGTAACCATTGAGCCACCGTGCCGAACCCATATAACCCTATAGAGGTCTAACGATCCTTGCATCCTCAACCTTAAGTAAGCTGCCTTCTTCCTCTTGACTGGGCGTTCAGCATCCCATGGTATCTTGGCAACTGCTTTGCTGAAGTCCATATAGACAATGTTGACTGTTCTGCATTCATCCATCGCTTGGTCACTTCCTCAAAGAATCAATCCAGTTTGTGAAACATGGTTTTCCACTCACAAAGCCATGCTGACCATCTGCAATCTGTCTATGCCTTTCCAAATATACGTAGCTCCTTTCTCTCACAATCTCCCCCAACAACGTACCCGTCACGAGGCTGTAATTTCCTGGCTTTTCCCTGAAGCCGTCAAGTGATGGAACAGCGTCAGACACGCTCCAATCTTCCGGCACCTTACTGTGTCTGTTGATAATATAAATATCTCTGTTAGGGACACTGCAATCTCTTCCCTAGCTTCTCACAATATTCTACGATAAACGTAATGAGCTACTGAAGAAAGATCTACCTTTATTTGTTTTAAAATTCCAACATTTTCTCTTCTCTGTTGAGGATTCTTTCCAAGACATCAGTACTTATTTCCCCAAGTTACCGAGCTTCCATTTCTTTCTACATAGTAAATTCTGACAACACTATTTTGTTTAATACCTCACCCATCTACTCTGGTTCCACACATTGGCGACCTTATTGATAGTTAAGGAGCCGTATTCTCTACGAAGTTACTCATTAGCCCTTATTAAAACTGGCATAAAAGCTTCTGAAAATTCAAATAAACCATATCCCCCATACCACCATGCCCTGCCTCAACCTTATCTACTCTGCCATTTATATTCACACCTACAAATACAGGTTCAAAAACATATTGTATAAGATGCACATCTAAGGGTCCAGTGATTGGATATTGACATATTTCAGCATGCTCCCGACTTACTATCAGGCTAACACTGTTTGGATTTTGACTGGCAGCAGAAAGGGTTGTGGGAGTTCTTGTTTATCAATCTGATAAAGGTATCAGGTAATAGCGAAGGCAAATCAAATGCTGCCATTTATTACAAAGGGAATGGAGACTAAAAATAGGAAGGTCTTGCTAAAATATTTAAGATATGAGTCAGACCACACCCAGAATACGATGAATAGCGTGAGTCCCCGAAGGAAAGATATTCTCGTATTGGAGCCAGATCAGAGAAGGTTCACTCGGTTGATCCTGGGAATGGATGAATTTTCCAATAAGAGGTGGAGTAGATTGAGGTTGAATGCATTGAAGTTTAGAAAAATGAGAGAGAAATCGAATGTAACATCCAAGATTCTGAAGTGCTTTGATCGGGTAGATGCTGGGAATTTAGAAATTAGAAAGTACAGCACAGCCATAGGCCCTTCGGCCCACCATGGCTGTGCCGACCATGATGCTACTCTCAACTCAACCCATCTGCCTGTTTGGGGTCCATATCTCTCTATTCTCTGCCTGTTCATGTTTCTGTCTAAGTGCAACTTCAAAACTTTACTCACGTTTCCATTTCTACGACCTCCCCCTGTAACATTAAAAAAAATCTTGCCTCACACATCGTGTTGGAACTTTCTCTGTCTCACCTTAAACCTCTGCGCTCTAGTATTTGAAGCTTACACATTGGAAAAGAGATTCTGACTATCCACATTATCTCTCCCTCTCCAAATGTTATATTCCTGTACCTGGTCACCTGTCAGCCTCTGATACTCCCTCAAAACATCCAACTTTGTTTAATTTCCTCTTACGCTTAACACATTCTTTTAAAAAAAAACCTTTTGTACCCCCTCCAAAGCCTCCACATCCTTCCTATTGTGTGGAGATGAGAACTGCACATAGTATTCTAAATGTGGACAAATAAACGTTTTATTCAATTACAACATCAGATGCAAACCACCATACTCAGCGTTGTGACTGATGAAGGCCAGTGTTCCATTTGCTTTCTTTCCCATCTGAAACACTTCTGTTGCCATTTTCAGGAAGTTACTGACTTGCACCAAGATACGTCTGTATATTAATGTCCCTCAGTATCCTAACTTTCTTCTTGAATTTGACATCCTAAACTCCATCATCGCACACTTGTCCCAGTTAAACTCAATTTGCCACTTCTCTGAACATCTTTGCAACTGATCAGTAACCTCCTGCAACTTTGGATCTCCTTGTTCATTCACCCCAACTCCACCAATTTTCACATCATCTGCAATAATTTTCTAAGTCACTTCCTTTCATTTCAATTGTATGAGAATCTGTAACCAGAGGGCATAAAATCCCAGCAAGGGCTCACCCATTTAAGATGGAGATGAGGAGGAATGTCTTCACTCAGAGCGTAGTGACTCTGTGGGAATTCCAGACTGCAGGGGACTGTCGAGCTGGGTCATTAAGAATATTTACAGCAGAGATGTTCAGATTTTAATTCATCCGGGAAACAAGGGTTTTGTGGGTAAGGCAGGAAAGTAGAGTTGAAGAATATCAGATCAGCCATGATCTAATCGAAGGGCAGAGCATATTCAATGGGTAAAATGGTTCCGCTCCTCCCTCTCATCGTCTTACCTCAAACTCAGTACCTACATTATAAGGTTATGGGTCTCTGCTCACAAAACCCCTTTATGATGGGATTGTTAGATATTTATTATTACACAGCATTTGATCAACAATATAAAATTTTGTTGATGGCTCCTTGATATGATGTTATGGAAAACCATCTCGTAAACAATCCAGGATTCCATTCATTACAGCCCTGATACTCATTAGTTATCCAGTCGAGATAGAGACCACTATCACACACAGTTACTGTACTGCCCTTTCTGCAAGTATTTTCAGTGTCCTGACTGTAACCATATTTGCATTCCCATCACTGGTTAGTTCCTATAAAATAATTCCTGCTAATGGTTGCTGATGCTTGTTTATTCCCAGCTCCATCCAAATAGCCTCCAAACTTTGACCTTCAATTCCACGTGGCAAACTTATTAATGCATTAATCTCATCCTTTCTTCACAACTTGTTGGCTTTTTGCCTGTCCTGCCTAGATCCCAACAAACCTTCAATATTCCCTTCCCAGCGATGGTCATTCTGCAGCTATAACTTCGTAATAACAGTTCCATCATATCTGTTCACCGTCATTCCGTCTGCCATATGGCGAATGCAGGGAGTCAGTCCTCAGTAGTGCGGGGTTGAACAGATAGATAAAGGTTCCAGAAATAGGGAGGCTTACAGAGGTTCGAGGATGTTAAACAAAGTTACATCTGGTCAAGAATGTCAGCTGGTCAAAGGGGTTTGGGGATTGGAGGAATTTACAGACATAGAGGGAGCTGGATTAAATTCTGGAGATAGGGATAGGGATGGATGTAGGGTAAGGCAGGCAAACTGAGAGGGACAGACAGGGGGTGTTTCTGGGAGAAGAGTATTGTGTATACTAACAGAGATATGGATGGTTGTAGTGATGGAAGACGTTTACAGATATAAGAAGGCTTCAAGGTTCTGGAGGCTACATAGATAGGAAGGCAATAGAGAATACCAGGTTGCTGTGTTGGTGACAGTTACACAAATGGGGAGGATGGAACAAACTGAAAGAGGTTCCTGCCGTCAAGCGGGTTGGCGGGGAGAGGGTGAAGTTTAAATAGATTAAGATGGAAGAATTGGAGTGTTACGATTTTTTTCACAGATAAGGAAGGGTTGTGGAGCTGGAGAAGTTTACCCAGATAAGGATGGCTGGAGAGGCTTGAGACAAAATACATTGACATGGAGTGTGGTATTGGTAGGAGGAGCTTACAGGGATAGACAGGACTGTCGGGGTTTACAGGAAATTAGTATCTGCTGGAGGAGTTTAGGATAAACGTTGTTAGGGATTGGAGAACCTGTCAGAGTCATAGAGAATGGTGTGGACTAGAGGAGATTCCAAACAGAGGGAGAATTATTGGGACTGGAGGATATTACAAAGATCACTAATACAGCATAGGCCAGGATTGATGCCTGGGATCCCCCCTGTGCTGTCTCATTAAGGACCAGTACAGCAGAAGAGCAGGACCCTCACAAAATGGTGGGAATGAAGCCTAGAATGTTGTTTTTCCTTGGCCAGCAATATATTTATGTCCTGTCTTCCGGATCTGAATACAGAAGGCCACTAACTCCTCCCTGTGCTGTTTACTGTGAGCGATCTTACCGGCTGCAGGATTTACTGAAGGCTTGAGATCTCCCTCTCCATCTCTCTCTGGCTGACCAAGCATCTTCAATGATGTAATGGACGAGACAGGAGTTAGAAAAATCCTGATTACCTGCATGAGACAGAAACAGACAGAATGGGAAATTAGACTGATGCAGTGAGGATGACTCATGTACAATAGTACTGAGTACCACAGAGATCTCAAAGATCCCAGTCTCCGTCCCTGCTCTGTGCTGCCTTGTCTCTCTGTATTGGAGGATTCTGTTGGTTCAGGATCACAGACCAGCTGTAAGAGCGAGAGGCATTGACAGAGGCAACAATTAGACCCACACAGTGAGGGGCACCACATGGAGAGATACTGAGTGATATCACCAGAGTGAACGAAGATTTCAGGAAGAAACCATGGTGTCAGAAGAAGTGATTCTGATGCAGTGGGCACTGCTACCAGTACTCAGGGAGGAGTCAGCTATTGTAATGGGATGGTACTGTGCTGGGACCAGTGTGCTGGTCAATCATATGACCAGGATTATATAGAGTGTTTTAAACTGACACAGATGAGGAGGGACAGGGCTCAGCTGAAAGGAAATTCCGAGTTCGAAAGAGAAAGGTTGAAACATTGAAACGTTGCTGAGGACGATAAACAAAAAGAAACAGGAAGAGACTGAGTTTAATTAAAATTATACATCTCCAAATATGTTTGTGACAGGACATTGTGGTAAACAAGTAAATTACTGTTTCTTAATTTGAATGCATGAAGCATTTGCAATAGGGGATATGGACGTGTGACTGTGATTTCTATCTAATCACCATCAGGGAGACGTGGTCACAGGATGAACAAAAAGATGGGGCATCAATAGTCACAGCTGCACAATATTGTTGGAAGTCAGGCAGAATGGGAAGTATGATTGGAATCGCTCATCGTTTGGGGTATCATTGGGATTATCAAGAAGATATATGGCCTCAGATTACGAGGGAGTCTGAATCCAAATTCTGGGTAATAAGGGTCAGAACACAGAAGTGGAAGGGCAGTGTTAAAGTCCTTTACAGCATTACATTGTTAGACACTGCATTGACAGGAAATTATTGGAATGTGTAACAAAGACACGAGGATGATTCGGAGGGAATTCAATTTTCCTATCTCATTCTCTTATTGAGATAAGTCACAGACGAGGCTGACTCTATCCTACTCTCAAGGGGAGTCTGTAGGTAGCTGTACAGACCGATATGCCTTTCCACAGACTCTGTTATACTTGGGGCAGAAGGTGGCCGTGGTAAGGGGGTGGGTGAGGCGTTGGTGTGTCAGCGAGCTCCTTGCGCTGTTTTCTCCTGGATTCCCCTTTTCCCCCACAGCAAGTCTCGAGGAGCTCAACACCGTCCCAATGCTCCTCCCCCAGTTTGGACGCTGTTGGCCCAGTAATTGCCAGGATTTACCAGATTTGATTAATAGATGCTCAGAAGACAAAAGAAAGCCTAACAATGCTTTAGAAATATGGAAGCATTTGTTAAAGGGGTCACTAGGGATCTACTAGCAGGAAAAGTGCAGTAGGAAGAGGAAACATTGTCAGGGTTTAATCAGATGATAGGAACAGGGAGAGGTGAGGGTGCTGGAGTTTGTGCGAGTGCTACAGAGAGTGGTCAGGGCCTGAACAATGCTACAGAGCCAGTACGAATTGCTGCAGCTAGACCTGCAGAGGTAGGTACGGACATATGTATTTTGATTGATTCAGTCATGGGCTGAGGATGTCACCGGTTGAACCAGCGTAAATTACCCCACTGCTAATTGCCCAGAGGACAGCTCAGAGTCAGTCACATTGCTGCGGGTCTGGAGTCACATGTGAGCCAGAAAAGGTTAGAATGTCAGATGTCCTTCCCTCAAGGACACAAATGAACTAGTTGAGTCTTTCCACAAAATCAACAATGTTTTTATGGTGGCCACACTAATGTGTTGTACAGACACAACATGACATCCCAACTCCTTCTATCAATGCTCTGCCCAATGAAGGTAACCATCCCAAACACCTGCTTCAACAGCCTGTCTACCTATAACACCACTTTCAGAGAACTGTGTACCTGCATCCCTGGGACACTGATTGACAACACTACCCAGGGTCTGAACATTAACTGTACAAGTCCAGCCCTAATTGGCCTTAGCAAAACGCGATGTCGTGCATTTCTCCACCTGCTATTCCTAATCTCACTGGCCCAGCAGAACTGTTGATCCCATTGTACTCTTAGATAACCCACTTTACCACCAATTTCAGTGTCACTCACAAACCTGCTAACCATGACTCCTGTATTCTCTTCCAAACCCTTTATATAAATGATGCACAACAGTGACCCAGCATCGAAACCCATGACACACCGTTGGTCACAGGCCTGCAGTTTGAGCAGTTACCCTCTGTAAACAGGCTCTGTTTCTTACTGTCAATCCAATGTTGTATACAGTTGGTGAGCGCTTCCTGGTTATGTGTGATCTAAGCTTGTTAATCAGTCTGCCATGCAGACCCTTGTCAAAGGTCTTGCTCAAGTCCATGGAGAGATCACCAACTGCTCTGCCGTGATCTATGATTTGTCTACCACCACGAAGTCAGGTTTGTGAGACATCATCGTCCACACACAAAGCCACGCTGAATATCGCTAATCATTCCTTGTCTTTCCTGATATGGTCCTGGGGATTTTCCACGTTTATGCGTGTCAAGACATTCACCACCTCCTCCTCTGTAATATGGAGATTTTTCAAGATGACACCATCTATTTCCCAACATTCTATATCTTCCATGTCCTTCTCTACAGTAAACACTGATGCAACATACTTCTTTAGTATCTGCCCCATCTACTATAGCTCCACATGCAGGCTGACTTGCTGACCTCCCGAGTTACCATTTTGTCCTTTATATATTTGTAAAAACCCATTGGATTCTCCTTGACCCTATTTACCAAAGCTATCTCATATCCCCTTTTCACCCTCATTATTTCACTCTTGATTATACTCCTACCGCCCTTATAGTCTAAGGATTCACACTATCTCTCCTGTCTGTTCCCGACATACGCTTGCTTAGAACATAGAACATAGAACAGTACAGCACAGAACAGGCCCTTCAACCCACGATGTTGTGCCGACCATTGGTCCTCATGTATGCACCCTCAAATTCTGTGACCATATGCATGTCCAGCGGTTTCTCAAATGTCCCCAATGACCTTGCTTCCACAACTGCTGCTGGCAACGCATTCCATGCTCTCACAACCCTGTGCGTAAAGAACCCGCCTCTGACATCCCCTCTATACTTTCCTCTATACTTTCCTCTAACCAGCTTAAAACTATGACCCCACATGTTAGCCATCTCCGGCTATCGACTCTATCTATGCCTCTCATGATCTTGTATACCTCAATTAGGTCTCCTCTCCTCCTCCTTTTCTCCAATGAAAGAAGTCCGAGCTCTGTCAACCTCTCTTCATAAGATAAGCCTTCCAGTCCAGGCAGCATCCGGTAAACCTCCTCTGAACCCTCTCCAAAGCATCCACATCTTTCCTATAATAGGGCGACCAGAACTGGACGTAGTATTCCAAGTGCGGTCTAACCAAAGTTTTATAGAGCTGCAGCAAGATCTCACGACTCTTAAACTCAGTCCACCTGTTAATGGAAGCCAAAACACCATATGCTTTCTTAACAACTCTGTCCACTTGGGTGGCCATTTTAAGGGGTCTGTGTACCTGTACACCAAGATCCATCTGTTCCTCCACACTGCCAAGAATCCTATCCTTAATCCTGTACTCAACTTTAAAATTCGACCTAACAAAATGCATCACCTCGCATTTATCGAGGTTGAACTCCATCTGCCACCTCTCAGACCGTCCCTGCATCCTGTCAATGTCCCGCTGCCGCCTACAACAGCCCTGTATACTGTCAACGACACCTCCAATCTTTGTGTCGACTGCAAACTTGCTGACGTATCCTTCAATCCCCTCATCCAAGTTATTAATAAAAGTTACAAACAGTAGAGGCCCAAGGACAGAGCCCCGTGGAACACCACTCACTACTGACTTCCAGGCAGAATATTTTCCTTCTACGACAACAAGCTGTCTTCTGTTGGCCAGCCAATTCTGTATCCAGACCGTTAAGTTCCCCTGTATCCAATTCTTCCTGACCTTCTGAATGAGCCTACCATGGGGAACTTTATTAAATGCCTTGCTGAAGTCCATATACACCACATCCACAGTTCGACCCTCATCCAGTCACATCCTCAAAGAACTCGATCAGGTTTGTGAGGCATGATCTGCCCCTCACAAAGCCGTGTTGACTGCATTTAATCAAGCCATGCTCTTTCAGATGGTCATCAATCCTCTCCCTCAGAATCCTTTCTAACACCTTGCAGACGACAGGCGTGAGACCTACTGGTCTGTAATTGCCGGGGATTTCCCTATTTCCTTTCTGGAAGATGTATTTCTGGAAGAGGCAAATGTATTTCCTTTCTGGAAGAAAGGAATTACATTTGCCTCTCTCCAGTCCTCAGGTACGACTTCAGTAGAGAGCGAGGATGCAAAGATCTTCGCAAGTGGCGAAGCGATTGCGTTTCTCGTTTCCCAAAGCAGCCGAGGACAAATCTGGTCCTGGCCTGGCGACTTCACAATCTTAATGTTTGACAAAATTTTCAGCACATCAGTTTCCTCTATCTCTATCCATTCCAGCATGCACATCCGCTCTTCAAAGGTTTCATTCACTACAAAGTTCGTTTCGTTCGTAAAGACAGAAGCAAAAAACTCATTTAGGGCTTCGCCTACCTCCTCAGACTCCACACACAAGTTCTCTATGCTATCCCTGATCGGCCCTACTCTTTCTTTGACCATTCTCTTATTCCTCACATAAGTGTAAAATGCACTATAGACATGTGGAGACTGTTTAAGGAGACTGTTTAAGGAGCAAGTGTAAAATGCCGTTGTGTTCTACCTAATCCGTTCTGCCAAGTCTTTCTCGTGCCCCTTCCTGGCTCTCTTCAAACCATTTTTGAGCTCCTTCCTCGCCTGCCTGTAATCCTCTAGAGATGAGCTTAACCCTAGCTTCCTCCACCTTATGTAAGGTACCTTCTTCCTTTTGACGAGAAGCTCCACCGCTCTCGTCATCCAAGGTTCCTTTATCTTAACCCTTCTTGCCTGTCTCAGAGGGACATATTTATTCATCACTCACAACAATTGCTCCTTAAACAGTCTCCACATGTCTATAGTGCCTTTACCATGGAACAATTGATCCCAGTCCATGCTTCCTAACTCATGTCTAATCGCATCATAGTTTCCTCATACCCAATTAAATATCCTCCCATTTTTCCTAATCCTCTCCTTGTCCATAGCTATGTAGAATCCTCTCTAAACATTGTTGTTATGTCGTCCCTTATCAAAAGGACAACCTTCCTTCCTCACGTACTTGCCCTTCTGTCCCGCCCGTAGCTTCTGTATGCTGGAACAGTGAGCTGCCAGTCCTGCCCTTCTCTCAGCCATGTTTCTGCTATGGCTATCATATCCCACTCCCCAGAACCAATCCATGCTCTGAGCTCGTCTGCCTTACCAGTCAGGCCTCGTGCGTTGAAATAAATGCTCTTTAAACCAGATGTCATTTCCTTCTCTCGACTGTGTCCTGGATATCCTGAATAGTAAATTTGCTCTTGATGGCTAATGTATTTTCCCCTCACTGGTCAATGATCCCTCTCTTTTTCGGAGTCCCTCCCAAAATAGTTTAATCTTTTCAGGATAACACTATCAAATCTGCCCGCAGTGAGACTGGTGCCCCTCTGGTTCAAGTCCAATCCGTCCTCTCTGTCCAGGTCAACTCTACACCAGAAGAGACCCCAATAATCCAAGAACTGAAAACCCTTGCCCCTACACCAGCTCCTCAGCCACGTATCCATCCGGCCTATCTTTCTATTTCTATCCTCACTCGCACGTGGCAATGGGAGTAATCTGGAGATCACTCCCCTTGAGGACATCCTTTTTAACTTCTTACCTAACTCTCGATACTCATTTCACAGTGGCCCATTCCTTTGTTTACTTCTGTCATGTGGACCGATGTGCACAATGACCTCTGGCTTTTCAACTTCCCTTCAGAATGTTCTGTAACTGTTTAGAGACACCTTTGACCCTGGTACTCGGGAGACAGCACACCATCCTGGGGTCACTTTTGCCGCCATACAGTCTCCTGTCTGTCCCCCTCACAACTGACTCTCCTATCAGTATTGCTATCATTAGAGAGGGTCTGGGAAACAGAGACACGGAGGAAACGACCTGCAGTTGGGGCAATATTTGAGGCAGGAATGGAACCAGGGTCGCTGACGCTGTGTGCCAGCAGTGCTGAACACTGTGCCACCTCAAGAAGAGGAGTGGAGACAATCCTGGTAGTTATAGACCTGTGAGCCTTACTTTGATTCTAGGTAAAGCTTGTAAGGGATAGGATTTATAACCAAATGGAGATGAATAAGTTGATTAGGGATAGTCAACACGATTTTGTGAAGGGTAGGTCGTGCCTCACAAACTTTATTGAGTTCTTTAAGAAGGTGAACAAAGAGATGGATAAGGGTATAAAACAGTTGATGTGGTGTAAATCTATTTCAGTAAGGCGTTGATAAGGTTCCTCATGGTAGGCTGTTGCCGATAATACAGAGGCATGGGATTGTAGGTGATTTAGCAGTTTGGATCAGAAGTTGGCTCACTGAAAGAAGACAGAGTGTAGTTGTTGATGGGAAATATTGATCCTAGAGTTCAGTTACTACTGGGTACTCCCAGCATGTGTTTTGGGTCCACTGTTGCTTGTCATTTATATAAATGACCTGGATGAGGGCATTGAAGGATGGGTTAGTAAATTTGCAGAAGACACTAAGGTCGGTAGAGTTATGGATAATGACGAAGGATGTTGTAGGTTACAGAAAGGTATAGATAAGCTGCACAGCTGGACTGAAAGTTCACAAATGGAGTTTAATGTGGAAAGATGTGAGGCGATTCACTCTGGAAGTAATAACAGGAACACAGAGAACTGGGAGAATGGTAAGATTGTTGTCAGTGTAGATATACAAAGAGATCTCGATGTCCATGTACATAGATCCTTGAAAGTTACCACCCAGGTTTATGGGTTTTTAAAGAAGCCATTCAGTATGTGAGCTTGTATTGGTAGAGGGATTGTGTTTCGGAACCATTAGATCATGCTGAAGCTGTAAAGGCCCGAATTCAGGCACCATGCAACGGGACCTCACAGCTGCCTGTGGCACTGAGTGAGACACTGGCCTGCTCCTGAATCTGTCCAGAGAGTTTCCAACCTGTGTCAGGGCAATCATTCAAACATTCCCTCAAACATTCCTCCCAACTTTAAGTACATTTAAGTCATCATTGGACACGCATATGGACGTACATGGAATAGTGTAGGTTAGATGGGCTTCAGATTGATACGACAGGTCAGCGCAACATTGAGGGCCGAAGGGCCTGTACTGCGCTGTAATGTTCTATGTTCTATGTATATCATTTGGATTCCACCTTGTGCAGGAGGAAAGTAGCCAACAGGCTATCACTGTTCTCAGTGCAGTTACAAACCTGTCTAAATTAGATACCAATGATTGACCAGGAACCAGGTCTTACAAATGCATCTTCAGTCGCAGCCTGGCCCAGAGAGCAGTTGTATGGACATGGACTGTCAGAATCACATGGTGCTGCTTATAGTGCTGACATCTGGCATGTCTCCCATACTCCATACATCTGCTCCCTGGACCAGACACTGGGTGAAAATGTTTACAATTGACAGCCTTCTGCAGCATCTTGTGTCTCACCGTGAACCCTCTGAAATTATATCCAATCAATGCACTTTAACATTCACCAGTATCAACATAAAATTGTACCTGTCTGTGGATGGTCAGATATTAATCCATAGGTCACCCAACAGAATGTATCTGAAGAAAACTGGAGCTAACAACAAGTCTAAAATCAGTTTAATAACTGAACTTGGTGGATTTTGTCTAGTCTAGGTCACCACACATATAGTGCTGGCGATCAGGTGACTGTAGCCATGCACACCATAACTGGAAGACTTGGCCTAACGCCCCTCCCCAGCTTCCTAACCTCACACGCCTCACTCCCTCACTCACTTCTCTCCCTCACACACCTCACACCATCAGAATTCGAGGAGAAAGTGAGGACTGCAGATGCTGGAGATCAGAGCTGAAAATGTGTTGCTGGAAAAGCGCAGCAGGTCAGGCAGCATCCAAGGAACAGGAGAATCGACGTTTCGGGCATAAGCCCTTCTTCAGTCATTTCATCAGACATTCACCAACTGATGAGAATCCACAAACTTGGAACACAGAATAGTACAGCACAATGAGAGCCCTTCAGCCCTCAATGTTTTGCCGGCCTTTTATCCTACGCTAAGATCAGTCTAGCCTACAGAAACTTCAATGTGCTAGCTTCAATGCGCCTTTCCAAGAGTCTCCTTAAATATCTCTCATGTGTCTGTCTCTCCTATGGGCCAGCCAAGTCCATATACAAACAGCCAGATTTCCCTGCACCCATGATTCCTTCCCTTCTGAATTAGCCTACAATGGGGAACCTTATAAAACGCATTGTTAAAATTCTTCTTCACCACATCTACTGGTCTACTTTCATCAATGTGTTTTTCACATCTTTAAAGAATTCAATAAAGTTTGTGAGACATGACCTGCTCCTCAAAAAGCCATGCTGACTATCTCGAATAAAACTATCGTTTTCTAAGTAATTGGAAATCCAGTCTATCAGAATAATGTCCAATAATTTTCCCGCCACTGGTGTAAGACTGACTGTTCTATTATTCCCAGGGTTATCCCTATTCCCTTCCCTGAAGAAGGGAATAACACTTGCCACCCTCTAATCATCTGGCACTATTCTAGTGGACACTGAAGGCATAAGGATCATCACCAAACGCACACTAATCTCTTCCATTATTTCCTGGAGTAACCTCGTATAGACACCATCTGGCCCAGGGGATTTTTCTATCCTTATGTTTGTACTTTCAATCAGTCTGTACTTCCCTTCAAATTGTCTACAACCTGCCAAACAACAGATTAACTGTTTTCCATTTCAGTGCTATATACAATGCTGCCTTCCTGAGCAAGTACAGTACCCAACATTCTGCAGATCACGGAATGATAAAACAGGAATGCACCAATTCCTTCCTGTTAAGGAGCTCATGCTCTTTATAAAAAATAGTTAATGATTACAAATAGTGAATGATTGAAGAACTCTGAGGAACAGAGTATTCCAGGTGTTATATTCCAACTTACGTTAATGCTGGGAGTATTTTCAGACAGACTGAAGTGATAATGGCATGAGTTGGCGTGAGGATGCAGAATATTTTTGCCATCACAGAGATGAGTTTGAGAGAGGTCAGGGCTAACAACTCAATATTCTGTTGTACATGAATTATAAACAGAACAGGAGAGGGTGTTAAAGAGGAGGTGGTGTTGCATTATTAATTAAGGAACAGTTACTGCAGTAAGGAGAGATGATATCTTGGATTTGTCTTCAAATGAGGCGTTTTGGGTCGAGGTTAGGATCCAAATGATGACAGACACACTGCTGGGGATATTTTATAGACCCCCAGAAAGAAGAAAATGCAGGAGCAGAGAAATAACCAATTCAAGGAAGTGTGTAAAAAGCAAGAGAGTGAGGTTGAAGGAAAGCAAGGCCGAAGATGTTACAGAGATAGGAAAGGTAGGCTGGAGATGTTACAGAGATTGGCAAGCAAGGCTGGAGATATTACAGAGAGAGGAAAGCAAGGCCGAAGATGTTACAGAGATAGGAAAGCAAGGGTGTAGTTGTTACCGAGATAGGAAAGCAAGGGTGGAGATGTTACAGAGATAAGAAAGCAAGGCTGGAGATGTTATAGAGATAGGAAAACAAGGCTGGAGATGTTACGGACGTAGGAAAGCAAGGCTGGAGAGATTACAGAGATAAGAAAGCAAGGCTGGAGATGTTATAGAGATAGGAAATCAAGGCTGGAGAAATTGCATAGATCGGAAAGCAAAGCTGGAGATGTTACAGAGGTAGGAAAGCAAGGCTGGAGATATTACAGAGATAGGAAAAGAAGGATGTAGTTGTTACAGAGATAGGAAAGCAAGGGTTGAAATGTTACAGAGATAGAAACGCAAGGCTGAAGACGTTACAGTGATAAGAAAGCAAGGCTGGAGATGTTACAGTGATAGGAAAGCAAGACTGGAGATGTTACAGCGATAGGAAAGCAAGGCTGGAGATGTTACAGTGATAGGAAAGCAAGGCTGGAGATATTACAGAGATAGGAAAGCAAGGCTGGAGATGTTGCATAGATCGGAAAGCAAGGCTGGAGATGTTACGGAGGTAGGAAAGCAAGGCTGGAGATGTTACACAGAGAGGAAAGCAAGGCTAGAGATGTTACGGAGGTAGAAAAGCAATGTTATAGATGTTACAGAGAGGAACGCAGGGCTGGAGGTGTTACAGGGTTAGGAAAGCAAGGCTAGAGATGTTACAGAGATAGGAAAGCAAGGCTGGAGATATTACAGAGAGAGAAAAGCAAATCTGGAGATGTTACAGAGATAGGAAAGCAAGGCTGGAGATGTTACATAGATCGGAAAGCAAGGCTGGAGATGTTACAGAGATAGGAAAGCAAGGCTGGAGATGTTATGGAGATAGGAAAGCAAGGCTGGAGATGCTACAGAGAGAGGAAAGCAACGCTGGAGATGTTACAGAGATAGGAATGCAAGTCTGGAGATGTTACAGAGATAGGAAAGCAAGGCTGGCAATGTTACAGAGATAGGAAAGCAAGGCTGGTGATGTTACAGACGGCGGAAAGCAAGGCTGGAGATGTTACAGAGATAGGAAAGCAAGTCTGGAGATGTTACATAGATAGGAAAGCTAGGCTGGAGATGTTATGGAGAGAGAGGAAAGCAAGGCTGGAGATGTTACGGAGAGGGGAAAGCAAGGCTGGAGATGTTACAGGGAGAGGAAAGCAAGGGTGGAGATGTTACAGAGATAGGAAAGCAAGGTTAGAGATGTAACAGAGGTAAGAAAGCAAGGCTGGAGATTTTACGGAGAGAGACGAAAGCAAGGGTGGGGATGTTACAGAGATGGGAAAGCAAGGCTGGAGATGTTACAGGGAGAGGAAAGCAAAGCTGGAGATATTACAGAGATAGGAACGCAAGTCTGGAGATGTTACAGAGATAGAAAAGCAAGGCTGGAGATGTCACGGAGAGAGAGGTAGCAAGGCTGGAGATGTTACAGAGATAGGAAAGCAAGGCTAGAGATGTAAAAGAGATAAGAAATAAAGGGTGGTGATGTTAAAGAGAGAGGAAAACAAGACTGGAAATGTTACGGAGGTAAGAAAGCAAGGCTGGAGATATTACAGAGATAGGAAAGGAAGTCTGGAGATGTTACACAGAGAGGAAAGCAAGGCTGGAGATGTTATGGAGGTAGCAAAGCAATGTTGTAGATTACCAAATCCCCTTTTATTTCTTCATGCATGATCCATGGCACTGATCCAAGCTAGCTCAGAGCCGGCTCCGAAAGTGAACAGAGCGCCTGATGCATCTGTTTATTTCTGAGCCAGGATTCCCTGATTATACCAAGTTCACAGTCCCAATCAGTGAACATGTATTATTGAGGTTTACCTGACTGACCTCGTTCCAATCACTATAAAAACACTCCACGTATTTCTAACGTTCATTGACACCTACAAATCCACTAGTATCTGAAACCTCTTCCAGTTTCGCCAACGCTGTCTCTGTAAATTTCCCCAAGGACAGTCCTGCACCTTTCAGTCGACCCTCCTCTTATCAATTTCCTGCAGGGCCAAAACAAGCTTTCTTTTCCTGTTTTCTATAAACTCTCGGTCTCAATGTTCTCCACCCAGGACGTCTCTTATTAATCACTAAGTGGTTCCAAAAAATTGATCCGCCATTTGTGTTTGACCTTATGCATAAGGAGGAAGGGAATTTCGAAGCAGGGAGCTTCATAGGGCATGGAGACCTTTTCACAAATAGGAATGTTTGTGGAAACTAGTGGGTTTACAGAGGTGGGAAGGGTCATAGAACATGAAGGATGTTCCAGAGACGGGCGGTTTGTAGGCACAATTGGCAGAATTTTTTATTATTGGAGCAGAGAGATAAAGAGAAATAAATCATGTGATAAATTGTCCGGGTTACTTTTTCATCAGGTGTCGGGGAGGGTTTCTCTCTACAAGGTTCTTGTCGCCAGAATATTAATCTGGCTGGTCCAGCTCCGTTTTCACTTCAACCAAAAACTAAATCTATTCTTGTATTTGTAGTCTTCTTCAGCCCCTAGAACAATCCATATCCCTATAATATCAACCCAGCCTTCACACATCTTCCTATCTCTGTAACCTTCTCTGGACCCTACAGCCGTACTGGTCTCTGCACTTGCCACCATCCCTGAATTCCTTCCTAACGCTTCAACAAGGCCAATAAAATGGTAGCTTTAAATAGCATGAACCAGGTCAAATGGAGCTGGGATTATGGAGATGGTGCTGCAGTGTGACAAAGATTCAGAACTGAATATATCAAAGGGGCTGACCATTTACACAGGAAGGATAAAAAGGCTAACACAGAGAAGTGCACTGAGTAGAAAGGATGGGATCAGTATTATTGTGATGCAAATCAATTCACACACTGCTCCTCCCTGCTTTCTCCCCTCAGTCCTGCGTATTGATCCTATCAGATATTTGTAACCCTTGAAAACTTCAGGAAATAGAACAGTACAGAAGAAATCACTCTGCACACTGTCTACATTGGACAATATGTAATGTTATTTTTAAAGCCCTAGTTCTGTTTCCCCAGAGACGATAGGACTGCTGGCACCTTCCTAAAATGGTTTGAGAGTTTCTGCCTCTACTCCGCTTCCATGTGTGACTCCCAGATCTCGACTATACTCTGGGTGAAATAACAACTTTCCTCAGCACTTCGCTAATATTTCAAAAATTACATTTAATATTCACAATTGGTAACGCAATTCTACAAAAGGAGCAAGATGTTCTCTCCCTTTCTCCCCAGGCTCCTGACAATATGTGCACCCCAATCAAATCTCCTCTCAGCATCCTCCATTCCAATCTTTTGCCATAACTGCACTTCCACTGTCACAGGGTAATGAATCTCCTTTGTACTGTCTCCAGTCCAATTCCATTCTACCATATGACGGGGTGACCAGAACTGCACACAGTCCCCAAGCTGTGGCTGAACTCATTATTTATACAGTTCCTGCATAAGCTTCCTGCTTGAAATTCTGCCCTTTGGCTGACAGAGGAAATGATGCCATTTGCTACATTAACGTGATTATTAGTGTTTCCAGCTACCTTCATTTTTCTGCCCACACTGACCATATTCTCATTTATTGTGTATTCTTTTCTATTGTTGATGTCCCCAAATGCCTTGCCTTGCACATCTCTGGGTTGTTTGCTTTTTTTTTAGATTACATTACAGTGTGGAAACAGGCCCGTTGGCCCAACAAGTCCACACTGACCCGCCGAAGCGCAGCCTACCCATACCCCTATATTTTACCCCTATACCTAACACTGCGGGCAATTTAGCATGGCCAATTCACCTGATCTGCACATCTTTGGACTCTGCGAGGAAACCGGAGCACCCGGAGGAAACCCACGCAGACACGGGGAGAACGTGCAAACTCCACACAGTCAGTCGCCTGAGGCAGGAATTGAACCCAGGTCTCTGGCGCTGTGAGGCAGCAGTGCTAACCACTGTGCCACCGTGCCGCTTCATTCACCTGGACCCCATAGTTTCTGTTTTTAAGAAACCTGCCATGGGACTTCTCGTCAAATCCAAGTAATTCATATGCAGTTACAAGTTACTGCCTCAGACTGATACAGGCAAATTAATTACACACGATCTTCCTTGACCAAATCCAGACCGACGGTCCTGGAGTCCCTCTGACGTCCTCAGTGACCGTTTATCCACTGTCGCAGAATTCCAGCCTCGATCTATTCAGCCAGTCCCTTGCTTCACATTAAACAAAGCTGCAGTGTAAGCCATTCTCCTGTCCTCCGGCATCATCCCTGCATCCAGTGAGGATTGGATAATGTAGGGTAACTATAAGGAAGGGGATTTTCACCGGCTCCGTACAACAGTCTGGAACATTGTGTTACCAAATTTTCAGGATTTAATCTCCTGTATAATTCTCCGCTGCAAGTTTGTTGCAACCAATATTTCATCCCTATTTTGATTCAGACAGACAGAGGTCTAACCCATTTTATGATTTGTTCAAGTCTCATTTTAATCGGGTTTCATGGAGGGTTTCTCTCCACAAGGTGAATTGCATTTTCTCATGATACCATCACCAATCCCCTGCCCGCGTGGTCTTCTTCTCATTTGACAATAACGCAATGATTTTTCCGCTTCGTCATAACAACTGCCCTTTGTCTGGATATCCCAGAACGCACCGGTCCCCCTGTTTCCAGGAGCCATCTTTAAAAAGTCATTTTACTCTTGGATTGTGAATCCGAAACTGGAGTCGATATGGCAGAGAGGGTAAAACTGGGGCCCCAATTTGTGGCCAAGCCCCTGGCCCTGGTGTATGATATGGTGCATGAGAAGGACATCATCTTCCTCCAGGGCTGGCAGGGAAAGCTAAGAACATAGAACATAGAACGTAGAACATAGAACATAGAACATAGCACAGAACAGGCCCTTCGGCCCACGATGTTGTGCCGAACATTTGTCCGAGCTTAAGCACCCATCCATGTACCTATCCAATTGCCACATAAAGTTTGCCAATGATTCTGACTCTGCCACTCCCACAGGCAGCGCATTCCATGCCCCCACCACTCTCTGGGTAAAGAACCTACCCCTTACATCTCTCCTATAGCTTCCACCCTTCACCTTAAATTTATGTCCCCTTGTAACACTCTGTTGTATCCGGGGAAAACATTTCTGAATGTCTACTCTATCTATTCCCATGATCATCTTATAAACCTCTACCAAGTCACCCCGCATCCTTCTCCGCTCCAATGAGAAAAGGCCTAGCACTCTCAACCTATCCTAGTATGACCTAGTCTCCATTCCAGACAACATCCTGGTAAATCTTCTCTGCACCCTCTCCAAAGCTTCCACATCTTTCCTAAAGTGAGGCGACGAGAACTGCACACAGTACTCCAAATGTGGCCTTACCAAGGTCCTGTACAGCTGTAATATCACTTCACGACTTTTGAATTCAATCCCTCTGCTAATGAACGCTAATACACCATAGGCCTTCTTACAAGCTCTATCCACCTGAGTGGCAACTTTCAAAGATCTATGAACATAGACGCCAAGATCCCTCTGCTCCTCCACCTTCCTAAGAACCCTACCGTTAACCCTGTATTCCGCCTTCTTATTTGCCCTTCCAAAATGGACAACCTCACACTTGGCAGGGTTGAACTCCATCTGCCACTCCTCAGCCCAGCTCTGCATCATATCTAAGTCCCTTTGCAGCCAACAACAGCCCTCCTCACTATCCACAACTCCACCAATCTTCGTATCATCTGTAAATTTACTGACTGACCCACTTCGACTCCCTCTTCCAAGTCATTAATAAAAATTACAAACAGCAGAGGACCCAGAACTGATCACTGCAGAACTCTACTTGTAACTGGGCTCCAGGCTGAATATTTACCATCTGCCACCACTCTCTGACTTCGACCGGGTAGCCTGTTTTCTATCCAACTGGCCAAATGTCCCTCTATCCCATGCCTCCTGACTTTCCGCATAAGCCTACCATGGGGAACCTTATCAAATGCCTGACTAAAATCCATGTATATTACATCCACTGCTCTACCCTCATCCACATGTTTGGCCACCTCCTCAAAGAATTCAATAAGACTTGTAAGGCAAGACCTACCCCTCACAAATCCGTGTTGGATGTCCCCAATCAAGCAGTGTCTTTCCAGATACTCATAAATCCTATCCCTCAGTACCCTTTCCATTACTTTGCCTACCACCGAAGTAAGACTAACTGGCCTGTAATTCCCGGGGTTATCCCTATTCCCTTTTTTGAACAGGGGCACAACATTCGCCACTCTCCAGTCCCCTGGTACTACCCCTGTTGACAGTGAAGACGAAAAGATCATTGCCAACGGTACTGCAATTTCCTCTCTTGCTTCCCACATAATCCTAGGATATATCCCATCAGGCCCAGGGGACTTGTCTATCCTCAAGTTATTCAAAATGTCCAACACATCTTCCTTCCTAACAAGTATCTCCTCTAGCTTACCAGTCCGTTTCACACTCTCCTCTTCAACAATAATGTCCCTCTCGTTTGTAAATACTGAAGAAAAGTACTCATTCAAGACCTCTCCTATCTCTTCCGACTCAATACACAGTCTCCCACTATTGTCCTTGATCGGACCTACCCTCGTTCTCGTCATTCTCATGTTTCTCACATACGCATAAAATGCCTTGGGGTTATCCTTGATCCTATCCGCCAAAGATTTTTCATGCCCTCTCTTAGCTCTCCTAATCCCTTTCTTCAGCTCCCTACTGGCAATCCTGTGTCCCTCCAATGCTCTGTCTGAACCTTGTTTCCTCAACCTTATGTAAGCCCCCTTCTTCCTCTTTACAAGACATTCAACCTCCCTCGTCAACCAAGGTTCCCTCACACGACCATCTCTTTCCTGCCTGACAGGTACATACATATCAAGGACACGTCGTATCTATTCCTTGAAAACATTTCCACGACATCCTTCCCTGACAGCCTATGCTCCCAACTTATGCTCCTCAGATCCTGTCTTACAGCATCGTATTTACCCTTCCCCCAATTGTAAAACCTGCCCTGTTGCACGCACCTATCTCTCTCCACAACCAAGGTGAAGGCGCCATCTGCACTTTGTGACCTTACCCTCACTCTCTCTGTTAATGTACCCACCTCCCACTTAGGCTCATGTTCTCCCACCCTCAGTGCATGCAGCACCTTCTCTCAGTCTCTCTGTAATCTCTTCTCTGCCCCTTTGCCCAATTCTGCCTGATGTCTGTGCTGCCCACTCACTCACTTAGAACACCTCGAAATCTTTCCCCCAAGCTGTCCCAGCACTAACACCTGTATCAATCTCTTCCATTTCCCGAATCCTTCTTGGTAATTCTCACATTCTGGAAGGAACCATCCCACACGAGGGCACAAAGAGCGAAGAGGGATATAGGGAAGCCTAACATTCATCTCCTCATCTCCCCACAGGGAAGGATCCTGACCCTAACAACCAGGAGAGGCTGACCGACGGTGTCCAAGTTCCCGGACTGGAATCTGTGACTCCCCCTGACTCACTATGCTGGGCACCGTGACTGACTGTGGACAATGATACCTAGCTTCCTGGGTTTGTGTCTCTGCTAAACACCAAGTCAACACAACAGATGGGTGCGCCTGATAGCTCTAGCTGAGTAGAGACGCTGCTAAAGGCAGGGTAAGGCAAGGCAATAATTCTGTGAGCATTCTAGTCAGTTCAAAGTGAGTGTGTACAAACATGGAGTGAGCAGCCCAGAGAGACAGCCCATGAGCTAGGTGGGTGTCGCTGAGGGCAGTGTCCTTGCAGCAGAATTGAGTGTGTACAAACACGGAGTGAGCAGCGCAGAGGGACAGTCCATGAGCTGGGTGTGCGTCCCTGAGCACAGTGCCCTTGCAGCAGCATTGCAATGAGAGTTGTCAGTGTACCCTGTGCTGCAGCATTGAAGTACAGATGCGTGCTGTCAGTAGGTCGGAGATGTGCTGGGATGGCATGGTGAGGCTGGCATGTGTCAGATGCCAGCATTGGTGGGTGTGGAGTACATGCAGCTTCTATCAGTGCAGTGTTCCCCGAGACGTTGGTGCCCAAGATAGAAGGCCGAAGGATCGTGGGGCGAGATGGAGTCACCGGTAACCAGCTCTTAATTTCCCCGCAGTGGGAGGGAGGATATGAAGCTGCAAGTTGATGAGGAGAGGTCACCACTAATGTGGCTGTTGATCATCAGCAATCATTCAGTCAGCACCTCGCCACTGCTGCGCTCAAATCTTGTCTTTAAGAACAGCCCAGCACAGGAACAGGCCATTCAGCCCAGCAAGCCCGCACTGACACATGATGTCCTTCTAGAGTTAAAACGAAAGTTTTTGCTTCCACACTTTCAATGTCATTCTATTCGCTGCTGTCTCTTCTCTGTGCCAAGATACCTCTTAAGCCTTGCTATATCAGCTTTTCCCCTCTATCAGTGTATTCCAGGCAATTGCACATTCTGTCTGGAAAAGCAAAGATAAACCTTGAACTTTCTCCCTTTTTCCTGAAACCTATGGTCCCTAGTAATTGATATTTCTACTCTGGGAAAAAAATCTAACTGTCCATCTATCTATCCCCCTGATAATTTTGTAAATATCTATCAAGTAGCCCCATAGCCAATGATGCCCAGGTGCACATAAACCATGTTTGTTCAATTTCTTCTTCTGGCTAATACCCTCCAAACCAGGCCGTGATGGTTACTGTACAGTGGGAGGTATGTCGGGCCGTGATGATTACTGTACAGTGGGAGGTATGTCCTGCGGTGATGGTTACTGTACAGTGGGAGGTATGTCGTGCCGTGACGAATACTGTTCAGTGGGAGGTATGTTGGGCCATGACGGTTACTGTACAGTGGGAGGCACTTCGGGCTGTGATGGTTACTGTACAGGTATGTCGGTCCGTGGTGGTTACGTGGGATGTATGTTGGGCTGTGACGGTTACTGTCGGTCCGTGGTGGTTAGGTGGGATGTATGTTGGGCCGTGACGGTTACTGTACATTGGGAGGAATGTCTTAACGTGATGGTTACTGTACAGTGGGAGGTTAGCCGGGCCGTGATGGTTACTGTACAATGGAAGGTATGTCTGGTCGAGACGGTTACTGTACAGTGGGAGGAATGTCAGGCCGTGATGATTACTGTACAGTGGGAGGTATGTCGGAGTGTGATGGTTACTGTACTGTTGGAGGTATGTCTGGCCATGATGTTTACAGTACAGTGGGAGGTATGTCAGGCCGTGATGGTTACTGTGCAGTGGGAGGTAGTCGGGCCGTACTGGTGACTGTACAGTGGGAGGCATGTCGTGCCGTAATGGTTACTGTACAATGGGAGGTATGTCGGGCGGTGCTGGTTTCTGCACAGTGGGGTGTACGTCAAGCCTTGACGGTTACTTTACAGTGGGGGGTATGTTGGGCCGTGATGGTTACTGTGCAGTGGGAGGTAGTCGGGCCGTATTGGTGACTGTACAGTGGGAGGTATGTCGTGCCGTAATGGTTACTGTACAATGGGAGGTATGTTGGGCGGTGATGGTTTCTGCACAGTGGGGTGTACGTCAGGCCTTGACGGTTACTTTACAGTGGGGGGTATGTTGGGCCGTGATGGTTACTGTACAGTGGGAGGTATGTCGGGACGTGACGGTTACTGTACAGTGGGAGGTATTTTGTGCCGTGACGGTTACTGTACAGTGGGAGGTATGTTGGGCTGTGATGTTTACTGTACAGTGGGAGGTATGACGTGCCGTGATGGTTACTGTGCAGTGGGAAGTATGTCGGGCCGTGATTGTTACTGTACAGTGGGAGGTATTTCGGGCCGTGACACTTACTGTCCAGTGGGAGGCATGCCAGTCTGTGACGGTTACTGTACAGTGGGAGGTATGTCGCACTGTGATGGTTACTGTACAGTGGGAGGTATGTTAGTCCGTGACACTTACTGTCCAGTGGGAGGCATGCCAGTCTGTGACGGTTACTGTACAGTGGGAGGTATGTTGCACTGTGATGGTTACTGTACAGTGGGAGGTATGTTAGTCCGTGACGGTTACTGTACAGTGGGAGGTATATCGGGCTGTGATGGTTACTGTACAGTGGAGGTATGTCGGTCAGTGGCGCTTTGGTGGGAGCTATGTTGGGCCGTGATGATTACTGTACAGTGGGAGGTTAGCCGGGCCGTGATGGTTCCTGTACAGTGGGAGGTTAGCCGGGCCGTGATGGTTACTGTACAGTGGGAGGTATGTCGGGCAGTGACGGTTAATGTACAGTGGGAGGTATGTCTGGCCGTGATGGTCGCTGTACAGTGGGAGGTATGTCGTGCCGTGACGGTTACTGGACAGTGGGAGGTATGTCGTGCTGTGACGGTTACTGTAAAGTGGGAGGTATGTTGGGCCATGACAGTTACTGTACAGTGGGAGGTATGTCATGCCGTGACGGTTACTGTACAGTGGGAGGTATGTCAGGCTGTGATGGTTACTGTACAGTGGAGGTATGTCGGTCCGTGGTGGTTAGGTGGGAGGTATGTCATGCCGTGACGGTTACTGTACAGTGGGAGGAATGTCTTACCATGATGGTTACTGTACAGTGGGAGGTTAGCCGGGCCGTGATGGTTACTGTACATTGGGAGGTATGTTGGGACGTGATGGTTGCTGTACAGTGCGAGGTATGTCGGGGCGTGATGATTACTGTAGAGTGGAAGGTATGTCGGGGGTGTGATAGTTACTGTACTGTTGGAGGTATGTCTGGCCATGATGGTTACCGTACAGTGGGAGGTATGTCAGGCCGTGATGGTTACTGAGCAGTGGCAGGTATGTCGGGCCATATCGGTGACTGTACAGTGGGAAGGACGTTGTGCCATAATGGTTACTGTACAATGGGAGGTATGTCGGGCGGTGATGTTTTCTGTACAGTGGGGTGCATATCGGACTGTGATAGTTACTTTACAGTGGGGGCATGTCGTGCCATGACGGTTACTGTACAGTGGGAGGGATGTTGTGCCGCGATGGTTACTGTACAGTGGGAGGTATGTTGGGGCATGATGGCTACTGTACAGTGGGAGGCATGTTGGGCCGTTTTGGTTACTGTACAGTGGGAGGTATGTCGTGCCGTAATGGTTATTGTACAAAGTGAGGTATGATGGGCCTCGATGGTTACTGTATAGTGGAGGCTAGCCCGGCCGTGATGGTTACTGTACAGTGGGAGGTATGTCGGGCCGTAATGGTTACTGTTCAGTGGGAGGTATGTCGGACCGTGATGGTTACTGTATAGTGGGAGGTTAGCCTGGCCGTGATGGTTACTGTACAGTGGGAGGTTTGTCGTTCCAGGAAGTGGCAGACTGTATGAGTTGTACAGAATATGATGCTGCTGCCGCTACTGATGGGCCATTGTACCTTATGGATGCATCGTCATGGATTGCTTAATCTGTTTAATGTCTGTACCATTCAGTGTATATCATGGTGAGGAAGGTCTGCAAAATGTGAAGTTAGCACTTGCTCCCCATAAGGACTGTGTAGTGACAATTCTTACCGATACATGAAATTGAGAGGTGTATCTGCAACAGGCAGATCGGTGACACTGTTGTCAATTATATGTTTCCCTTTTATGGATTTCTCCAGAACCTGCTGCAGACCAGTCTAGCAGCCACAGGATCCAGCATAACTGCTGAGCACTATGATTAGGACAGATTCTCTACAGTGTGGAAAAGACTTTTCGGCCCAACCAGTCCACACCAACCCTCCGACGAGCAACCCATCACCATGGCCAATTCACCTGAGCTGCACATCTTTAGACTGTGGGAGGAAATTCTCCGCAGACACGGGGAGAATGTGTAAATGCTACATAGACAGTTTCCCAAGGCTGGAATCGAACAGGGATCGCTGGTGCTGTGAGGTAGCTTTGCTAACCACTGAGCCACCATGCTGCCCGATACTGAGAACATGCCAAGGAGCTGCCCTCTTCTGCCTGGCTGTTTCCTTTCAGTGGGACAGAACCTACCAGAGAAGATGGTGATGTTTCCTGGGACATGGTCCTGCTCACATAATCCTGTTTTTCAGACAATATCTGATTGTTGCTTGATTAGTCTGTGGGAAATATGCAAAAAGTCAATTTTACATTTTGTTTAGTGAAGAGTTAATATCACTTTATTTCTTACATATTTTAAAATAAACCAAACATCATTGTTTTTCAGTTGAAAATAATTGAAGTGAACAATAATTGATTTACCAGAGCGCACACCTAACTATTACAGTTCAGTGACTGCAGTAAACAGCCAATTCATGTTCAGATCAGTGAACACACCATCTTGCAGGCAGAAAAGCTGTTGAAAATGACTTTGATAAAAAAGCCTGAATTCAGACACAGTGTTACTGGCCCTCACCAAGACCTCCAAAACACTGGCCATCTCCAAAATCTGTCCAGAGAGCTTCCAAACTGGAGCTGGTCAGTTACTCACACAATCCTTCACAATAGACTGGTTAGAAATACGAGGTACACCTGAACAACGGGGAGATATGTGTGGTGCAGGCTGGTCAATGGACTAGCACATAGCGCTGGTCCAGACGCAGTTCAACATTTGTAACTATGACCTCTAAACAACCATGTCTTGCAAGTATATAACTTCTGTGTACCTCCTAAACTCTGTAATTCTGCAACTTGCACTCGATCCTGAATGAAGGTGTTATAAAGGTGATGGGCTCCTGCAGCACATAGCATCTTACATTGAATCCCTCATAAACGATATCCAGTGTATGTTAGCTCCACAATGTCAGTATCCAAACAGAATTGTGCAGTTCCATTGATGGACAGTATGATCCCAGCCCAACGTCCTTGTGTATGACTTGAGCTAGAAATTTCTGTTTACATGTTTGCAGCATTGTTCTAACCATTAACAGCAAAGTGTCTTTACTGAAGGCCCGACATCCGTTCATAATACCAACTTTGAGATTGTCCAATATGCACAAAATCCACCCATTTATTCAGTTCACTTTTATAACAACAATATGATGAAAACAGTGCACAACGCACAGTGAGGAACATTGAAATGATGAATCTCATGCCCACACCCAAGACCACATTATTACTAAGTGCAAGAACTTAGAAAATATGCGATTAGTTTCCTTTGTATTAATGTTGTGAACTAATAGTCGACTCTCCTGTTCCTCAGATGCTGCCTGAACGGCTGTGCTTTTTTGAGAACCACACTTTTGACTCTGATCTTCAGCATCTGCTGTCCTCACTTTCTCCTGGTAATATTCATTCATAATCATTTTTGTGGTAACAATTTCACTGTGTATTTTAACATGTTAGTCAGATATGAGTATATTTTGAATTGCTTATGTCTATCTCAGAGCTCAGATAATGTTGTGAGTGAATGTCAATGTCTGTGTAATTCTCGGTATGTAGGCCATGCCTCTGTGGGACTGACATGTTATCCCTTCAGCTGTTCACAACAAGCAAGTTACGGACTGAACCCAACCAGCCTGAGCTCACAAAACCCAAAGCATAGTGTCCAGCATTGGGCATGTTTGGACAATATTTTTTCATTGTAATTTATTTATAGAATATGATTGGGCCAGTATTTATTGTCAGTCCCTTGTTGCTCTTGAGAATGTGGTGGTGAGCTGCCGCACTGAACCACTGCACTCCATGTGTTGTAGTTAGACTTCCAATACCATTCGGGAGGGACCTTGAAACAGTGTCACTGAAGGAACACGACCATAGCAACACGACGGTTGGAGGAAGAGCGCCTCATCTTCCGCCTAGGAACCCTCCAACCACAAGGGATGAACTCAGATTTCTCCAGTTTCCTCATTTCCCCTCCCCCCACCTTGTCTCAGTCAAATGCCTCCAACTCAGCACCGCCTTCCTAATCTGCAATCTTCTTCCTGACCTCTCCGCCCCCACTCCGGCCTATCACCCTCACCTTGACCTCCTTCCACCTATCGCATTTCCAACGCGCCTCCCCAAGTCCCTCCTCCCTACCTTTTATCTTAGCCTGCTGGACACACTTTCCTCATTCCTGAAGAAGGGCTTATGCCCGAAACGTCGATTCTCCTGTTCCCTGGATGCTGCCTGACCTGCTGCGCTATTCCAGCAACACATTTTCACCACTGAAGGAACAGCAATATACTTCCCAATAAGGATGGTGGGTAACTTGGAACAGAACGCAAACATGGTGGGGGTCCCATGTATCTGCTTCCCTTGTCCCTCTTGATGGTCGGACTTCAGAGGTACGTTGTAAGGAACCTTGGTAAATTTCTGCAGAGCACCGTGTAGATGGCAGGATTTGCTGCTACTAAGTGTCAGTGGATGGAGGGGTGAAACTTCACTCACCCAGGGAAATAGGGGGTATTTTATCACAAAAATATTTAACATGTGTCTTATCGATGGGGGACAGGCTTTTGGAGATCATGAAGTGAGTTATTTCTGCAGGATTCCTAGCCCCGGACATATTCTTGTGGCCAATTAATTTATATCCGTCAAAGTATGATGCTGATAAAGCATAACAGGTCAGGCCGCATCTGAGGTACAGGAGAGTCGATGTTATAGCATAAGCCCTGCATAGTAGGACATGTCTTAGGAAGAAAGGTTGAGGGAGTGAGGGCTTTTCTCACTGGAGCGAAGAAAGATGAGAGGTGACTTGATAGAGGTGTACAAGATGTTGAGAGACATAGACAGAGTGGATAGCCAGAACGTTTTCCCATGGCAGAAATGACTATCACCAAGGGGCACAACTTTAAGGTGACTGGAGGAAGGGTTAGAGGAGATGTCAGGGGTAGGTTCCTTACACAGAGAGTGGTGGGTGGGCGGAATGCACCGCCAGCTGTGGTAGACTAGGGATACACTAGGGATGTTTAAGAAGACTCTTAGATAGACACATGGAAGTTAGTGCATTGAAAGTCATGGAGGTTAGTCTCAGCTTAGAGTAGGATAAAAGGCTGTCGAAACATTGAGGGCTGAAGGGCTCTTATGTGCTGTACTGTTCTATGTGCCAATTTTCACTCAGTTTGTGGATTCTCATCAGTTGGTGAATGTTTGAGGGAGTGAGGTGTGGGAGGTAGTGAGGTGTGCAAGGGAGTAAGGTGTACCAGGGAGTGAGGTCAGGAAGCTGGGGAGGGGCGTTAGACCAAGACTTCCAGTTATGGTTTGCATTGTTATATTCACCTGAGTGTCAGCACAATATGCGTGGTTACCTAGACCAGAAAATATCCACCAAGTCCAGTTATAAAAGTGATTCTTGGCTCGCTGTTTGCTCCTGGTTTCTTCAGATACATTCTGCTGGGTGGCCTATGAATTAGTATCTGACCATCCACAGACATGTACAATTTTATTTTGGTACCGGTGAATGTAAAGGTTCATTTATTGGATATAGTTTCAGAGGGTTCACTGTGAGACTCAAGATGCTGCAGAATTGTGAACGTTTCCACCCAGTATCTGGCCCAGGGGGCAGATATATGGAGTCTGGGGGACAAGCCAGATGTCATCACCATAAGTAACATGTGTGGTGTGATTCTCACACTCCATGTCCATACATCAGCTCCCTGGGCCAGGCTCTGACAGAGGATGAAATTGTAACATCTGGTTCTTGATCAGTCATTGGTATCTAATTTGGAAAGCATTTGTACCTACACTGAGAGCAGCGATAGCCTGTTGGCTAGTTGCCTCCTGTCCAAATTGCGTTTCGAAAAGATCTCTGTGAGGGAATGTTTGAATGACTGCCCTGACCCTTGTTGGAAACTCTCTGGACAGATTCAGGAGCAGGCCAGTATCTCACTCAGTGCCACGGGCAGCTGTAAGATCCAGTAGCACTGTACCCGAATTCAGGCCTTTTGGAATTCACTTTTCTTTTGTGATCAATCCCCTGTTATTTTTTTTTCTTTCTTCTTCTTTTTTTTATATTAACCCCACTCTACCGCCTAACCGTGGTAGTGCTTATTTTTTACCCCAGCACCCATGGTGTGTGTGTGTGTAGGTGTGAGACACAGTGAGAGACACAAAGTGCACGAATCCTTATTCAATTTCCACCACCAGGAAGATAGGAAAACACCCGGGCAGTGCTGTGTGATCAAAACAGTGAAGGGGAGGGTAGGGACTAAATCAAAATAAAGTTGGAGGGGGAAATAATGCACTCCACTCCCTGCGGCGCTCACCTCTCCCTGAACGACTCCAGGGTGTTGGTGGACACCGCGTGCTCCTTCTCCAAATACACCCGGGCCCTAACGAAACCACGGAAGAACGGCAGGCAATCGGCCCTAACGACACCCTCCACGGCCCGCTGCCTTGATTGTTGGAATTCACTTTTATTTTTTTTTATTAAACAAATTACAAAACAGTTTACAAAAAACATTGACAGCTGTACACAAAAGACAGCAGTTTTACAAGGGAGAGGAGCAGCAAAGCTAGGCCCCGAACCCTACCGTTCAACCATTTTACAGGGAGAGGAGGACAAACCTCAAATTCCAGTTCCACATATGACAAGACAGTGACAATGACATTTGTACATTAGACAATACCGTTACATACAAAAGTGCAGACAATACAGACCCAGCAAGCCCCCGCACCTCCCACCTTCCGACCACTCTAAGGCAGCCCGCCCCTACCCACCTTCCGGTTCTCGGTCCACCCCATGCCCCTTCCAGTTCTCGGTCCGCCCTGACACACCTTTTGACCACCTCTAGGACAGCCCGCCCAGGGTGACAGCAGTCAGGACGGCCTACCCACCTTCCGGCTTCACTAACCACCCTCAGCGGAATTCACTTATAATCTCGGTCATGATGCAAAGTGATTGGTTTACTGAACTGAACAATGATCAGGAGTTTGTCATGTTTGTGAATTGGGCAATAATAAGATATGAGCTATAATTATTCAACTGAACAATAACTGCACCATCCCAGAAAACAATTAAGTTGATTCTACAATGATGGAATTAAATTTTAAACACTAAACAACCTTTTATGATACAAAAGTAAAGAATGCACATTTTGTTTTGTATCGAAAAAGAACATGTTGTCTGACTATTTTGCTGATCACAATTACACATTGAATCTCAGTATTCAAATGCATACATTGTTGCTCTATCATTTGCAAAGTGGTTGACCTCAGACTAATTGCATATTCAGAGTGAGCAAATGATTGAACAATCAAATCGATTTATCATTTTTTCACATTTAAATATCATCAATCGATTTAATTTCTCACTGAAATGTGTGAGCTTCAGCTATTTGCCAACAATTCTATTAGTTTTAAAATAACAATGGAAAAGGATAGACCAGAACTTAAAGTTGAAGTTCTAAATTGGAGAAAAGGCAATTTTGATGTTATTAGGCAAGAACTTTCAAAAGCTGATGGCGGCAGATATTCGCAGGGAAAGGGATGGCTGGAAAATGGAAAGCGTACAGAAATGAGATAACGATAGTCTTGAGACAGTCTATTCTTGTTAGGGTGAAAGGAAAGGCTGGTAGGTATAGAGAGAGTTGAATGAATAAAGAAATTGTGGGCCAATTAAGGAAAAGAAGGAAGCATATGTCAGGTACAGGGGCAGGATAGATCGAGTGAATCCTTAGAAGAGTATAACTGCAGGAGGATTATACTAAAGAGGGAAATCAGGAAGGCAAAATGCGACATGAGATAGCTTTGGCAAATGGAGTTACGGAGAATCCAAAAGGATGTTACAAATACATTGAGGACAAAAGGTAAATAGGGAGAGAATAGAGCCCTCAAAGATCAGCAAGGTGCCTTTGTGTGGAGTCGCAGGAGATGGGGGAGATACTAAACGAGTATTTTGTATCAGTGGTTACTCAGGATAAAGACTTGGGAGATGCAGATATACAGAGAAATAGATGGTGACATCTTGAAAAATACCCTTATTACAGAGGAGGAAGGGCTGATGTCTTGAAACGCATAAAAGTGGATAAATCCCCAGGACCTGATCGATCAGGTTTACCCTACAACTCTGTGGGAAGCTAGGGAAGTGATTGCTAGGCCTCTTACTGAGATACCTGTACCATTGATAGTCACAGGTGAGGTAGCAGAAGAGTGGAGGTTGGCGAAAGTGGTGCCACTGTTTAAGAAAGGTGGTAAGGACAGGCCAGGGAACTATAGACCAGTGAGCCTGACGTCAGCGGAGGGCACGTTGTTGGAGGGAATCCTAAGGGACAGGTTGTACATTTACTTGGAAAGGCAAGGACTGATTAGGGAGAGTCAATATGGCTTTGTGCATGGGAAATCATGTCTCACAAACCTGATTGAGTTTTTTGCATAAGTAACAAAGAGGACTGATGAGAGCAGAGCAGTGGATGTGATCTATATGGACTTCAGTAAGGCATGCGATAAGGTTCCCCATGGGAGACTGGTTAGCAAGGTTAGATCTCGTGGAATACAAGGAGACCTAGCCATTTGTATACAGAACTGGCTAAAAGTAGAAGACGGGGGTGGTGACATGTGACCAGTGGAGTGTCACAAGAATCGGTGCTGAGTCCACTACTTTTAGTCATTCATATAAATGATTTGCATGTGAGTATAAGAGGTATAATTAGGAAATTTGCTGATAACACCCAAATTGGAGGTGTAGTGGACAGCGAAGAAGGTTACCTCAGATTGCAAGAGGATCTTGATCAGATGGCCCAATGGGCTGAGGAGGGGTAGATGGAGTTTAATTTCGGTAAATGCGAGATGCTGCATTTTGGGGAAGCAAATCTTAGCAGGACTAATACTCTTAATATTGAGGTCCAAGGGCGTGATGCTGAACAAAGAGAACTTGGAGTGCAGTTTCATTGTTCCTTAAAAGTAGAGTCACAAATAGATAAGACTTTGAAGAAGGCATTTGGTATGCTTTTCTTAATTGTTCAGAGCATTCACTCCAGTTATTGGATGGTTGTGTTGCGGCTGTACAGGAAGTTGGTTAGGTCACTTTTGGAATATTGTGTGGGATTCTGGTCTCCTTCCTATCCGTAGGATGTTGCCAAACTTGAAAGGGTTTGAAAAGATTTACAAGGATGTTGCCAAGGTTGGAGTGTTTGAGCTATAGGTGGAGGTTGAATAGGCTGGGGACATTTTCCCTGGAACATCGGAGGCTGAGGGGTGACCTGAAAGAGGTTTATAACATCATGAGGGGCATGAGTGGGGAAATAGACAAGGTATTTTCCCGGTGTGGGGCGTCCAGAACTAGAGGGCATAGGTTTAGGTTGGGAAGGAAAAATATAAAAGTGACGTAAGGGGCAACTTTTTCACACACAGGGTGGTATGTGTATGGAATTAACTGCCAGAGGAAGTGGTGAAGGTTGGTAAAATCGCAACATTTCGATGGCGTCTGGATGGGTATATGAATATAAAGTGTTCAGAGGGATATGGGCTGAGTGCTGGCAGTTGGGACTAGATTGGGTTGGGATATCTGGTCGGCATGGATGCATTGGACAGAAGGGTCTGTTTCCATGCTGTACATCTCTATGACTCTGTGACTGTAATTTAGCAATGACAATAATTTGACATGCAGTGTCAAATAAATAAATGTTTCATATTATTAAATTGTAGCATACAATAAGTTGAAAACTTGCAATTTTTAGGATGAATGATAAAGAACAAAGAACATTCCAACACAGGAACAGACCCTTCGGCCCTCCAAGCCTGCGCTGATCCAGATCCCCATGTTCTAAACTTGCCACCTATTTTCTAAGGGTTTGTATCCCTCTGCTCTCAACCCATTCATGTACCTGGCAGATACATCTTAGATGACACGATCGTTCCTGCCCCTACCACCTCCACTGGCAACACGTTCCAGGCTGACACCACGCAATGTGGAAAGAACTTCCCACAGTAATCCCTCAGGCCCGAAAACTTTCCCCTCTCACTTGACTAGGGCTCATGAGTTCACAATCTGGGGGAATAGGTTCTTGGTATCCACCCTGTCTATATCTCTCTTGCTTTTGTAGACCTCAATCAGGTCCCCCCCACCTTTGTCTTTATAATTAAAATAATCCTAAACTATCCAACCTCTTTCCATAACCAGTACCTTCCATCCTAGGCAGCACCCTGGTGAAACTACTCTGCACTCTATTCAACACATCCACATCCTTTTGGTAAAGAGGTGACCAGAACTATATGCAGTATTCCAAATGCAGCCAAACCAAAATCCTATGCAACCGTAACACGACCTGCCAACGCTTGTACTCAACACCTGATCCAATGAAGGAAAGCATGCTGTATGCCTTATTGACCACTTTACTGACCTGCATTGCCACCTTCAGGAAACAATGAACCTGAACACCCAGATCTCTCTGTACGTCAATTTTCCCCATACGTCAATTGAATGCATAGTTCGCTCTAGAATTGGATCCTCCAAAATGCATCACCTGTCTTTTTCACAGATTGATCTCCATCTGCCCATTTCTCCGATCTATCTATATTCTGCTGAATTCTCTGACAGTCCTCTTCACTATCTGCTATTCTAACAATCTTGGTGTCATCTGCAAACATGCTAAACAGGCAAACGTTGCCTTCTTCCAAATCATCGCTATATATCACAAACAACAGTGGTCCCAGCACGGATCGCTTTTGTACACACTGGTCATAGATCACCATTTTGAGAAATCCCCTTCCACTACTACTCTCTGTCTCATGTTGCCCAGCCAGTTTTCTATCCATCTCAACAAAACACTCTGGACCCCACTCTGGACTTCACCTTCTACATCAGCCGACCATGGGAACCTAATAAAACGCCTGACTCAAGTCCCTCACTGTCTCCTCCAGCAGCTTCCCTAAACTGATGTCAGACTCGTCGGTCTATAATTACCTGGATTATCTCCGCTACCCTTCTGAAACAAGGGGACAACATTAGCAATTCTCCAGTCCTTCGGGACCTCACCAATGTTCGAGGATCCTGCAAATATATAAGTTAAAGCCCCACTTATTTCCACTCTCAATTCCCTTAGTAATATGTGGTAGATCCCATCCAGACCTGGGGACTTGGTCTACATTAATACCTTTTTAGAATATACAAAACCTCCTCCCTCTTTATGTCGACTTGACCCAGAGTACTCAAATATCTATCCTTAACCTCAACATCCGTCATGTCCCTCTCCTCGGTGAATACAGATGCAAAGTACTCGTTAAGAATCACACCCATTTTCTCTGACTCCATGCAGAGCTTTCTTCCTTTGTCCTTGTGTGGGCCAAACAGTTCTCTAGTTACCCTCTTGCTCCTTATATATGAAAACAATGGTTTTGGTATTAATTGACTCAATTAATCATCTCGACAATGATATCTTCGAATAAAGGTTAATGTAGTGCATGAGAGACTATTTCTGAGAGCAGGATGTCATGGAACCTAGCAGAATGGGCTAATTTTGATTCATATTATGTAACAAGGAAGGATTGGTGGATGAGCTTTGCCTTGGAAAGAGTAACCACAACATGCTGGACTTTCACATACAGATTGAAAGAGTGAAGACTGAGTCACACATGAGAGTTTTAGTGTTAGGCAATGATAATTATACTGGCCTAAGGAAGGACTTGGCCTGGGTGGACTGAGGGGAGAAAAGAACAGTCAAAGACAGGACAGCTGAAGAAATTTGGTAAACAATTAGGAAGATAATAAAAACCGAAGAGGAATTGCATAACGGAGAAAAATCATTCATATGTTGATAACGAAGTCAAAGATAACATGAAGGCAAATCACAGGGCATATCATACTGCACAAGTTAGTCACACTGTGGAGATTGGGCAAGTCAGTGGCCTCATGGTATTATCATTGAATTCTTATGTGATAAACCCGCAAATGGCGAAGCTTGACTTCAAATCTGGAATTAAGCAACTGATGGTGGTTATGAATCGATTGCCAAGAAAAACTCACCTGGTTCACTAATGTCCTTTCGGGAAGGAAAATGCCATTCTACCATAGATTCGCCACTCTCAGACTGAAGGCATTTCTCCTTATTTCCGTTCTAAAAGATATTCTCTTGACTCTCAGGCTATGTCCTTGAGTTCTTTCTCTCATAACAGTGGAAGCATCTTCCCAACATCTACTCTGACCAGGCAACCATTATTCTGCATGCTTTAATTAGATCCTCCTTCATCCTTATAAACTCCAGCGAGTATAGACCCAGAGACCTCATTTGTTAAGATGTTCATTCCTAGGACCATTCTTGTGAAGCTCCTCTGAACACGCTCAGGGGTGGTACATCCTTCCTTAGTTATGGGGCACAAAACGGTGCACAATACTCCAATGTGGTCTGACCGGAGTCTTATCGAGCCTCAGAAATCCATCCCTGCTATAATATTCAAGTCCTCTCAAAATAAATGCCATCACAGTATTTGCCATTCTGACCGGGCGGGCCACCTGAAAGAATAATCTTACGATGGACAATAATAAATTTACCATGGAGTTTCAAAAATGAACAACGATTAATGCATGCTGGGAAATGGATCCCAGCCTTGACTAAAGTCTCTGTGATAATCCGCATGCTGCGGAATCCAGACAGGCTGCAGCTACCCACAGATGGTTTGCAAACATACCTGACAGCTCTAGACCCTGTAATACTCACCTGAAGTTGGACAATGGAATGTTGCCCCTTGAGGCAAACCATGATTGAGTCTGATTGATCAGGGTAAATGAATCTGATTATTCCATTGACAGATCCTCCTTACCTTCCCAAGAGGGCATGAAGACTTGGAAGGATAAGAATCACCACAAAACCCCACACAGTACAGTAACTCGAGAATAACCAGGGAAAGAGAAGAGACCTCCAAGATCATCAGAAGAACAAGAAGACATCACCAAGTCGAGCCCTGTCAACTTCTAATGGGGTGGTTTGTGATCATCCAAAGTTAAGTTAAAGCATAAGATAATTTGTTCCGTTTATCATTGCGTTAAAATACGTGTTATTGTTCTAATATTAATTGTGTTCAAGAAACAAGTATTATTTTTAAGAGTTAACTCAGTTATTTTGCTGAATATAAGATTTCAAACACACTGTGCACCAGATACAATACCTTCCTAATTGTTGACTCAACCTGCAAGTTTATCTGGAGACAATCCTGGACTGGAACTCACAACTCTCTTTGCCCTTCAGACTTCTGATTTTTCTCTCCACTTATAAATTAGTCCATGCCTGTCTACTTTCTACTAATGTGTATCACCTCGCACTTTCCCAATTTGTACTCCATCTGCCACTTCTTTGCCCACTGTCTTAATAGTTATTCAGTTTCTCATCTATTATTTTTTCCACACGACTATCTTTCCAGCGTAATTTTCCAGTGCCTCAATATCTACTTCTGCTTCTCTTTTGCCCTTTATATGTCTAAAGAAACTCTTAAAGTTTTCCTTTATATCACTGGATAGCTTAACCACATATTTAATCTTCTCCGTCCTTATTACTTATTTTGTTGCCATCTGTTCGTCTTTGAAAGCTTCCAAATCTTCTGGTTTCCCACTACCATTTGCTATGTTATCTGCTTTCTATTTTTCTTTTACCCTAGCCATGGCCGCCCCAGTCATCCATGGTTGCCTCCTCCTCGCTGTACAAGGCATCTTTTCCATCGGGATAAATCTCTGCTGTGACTCCTAAATTGCTCCGAGAAACTCCCGCCATTATTGTTCCACTGTCTTTCCTGCTCGGCTCCTCTCCCAGTCAATTCTACCCAGCTTCTCCCTTGTGTCTTTGAAGGTGCCTTTATTCAGCTGTAATATTAACTCCGATTCTACTTTCTCCTTCTCAAATTGAAGAGTAGCTCCAATCATATTATCATCATTGCCTCCGGACGTTCCTTCACCTTAAGCTTCCTTATAAAGTCTGCCTCACTGCACATCTCTGAATCCATTATTGCCCGTTCCCACGTTGCCTGCACCATAAAGTGCTCCAAAAAGCCATCTCGTAGATATTCCACAAATTCCTTTCCTTGCAAACCACTATCACTGATTTTCCCAGTCCACCTGCATATTGAAATCCCCCCCAGTCACTGTAACTTTGCCTTTCCTACATATCGTTTCTATCTCCTGGTCTATCATGCGCCCCAGCTTCTGACTACGATTTGTCGACCAGTACATAACTCCGACTACGGTTTTTCGCCTTTACGGTTTCTCAATTCTACCCAAACACATTCCAGATCATCTGACTCTATTTTAAGTAATGGAACTGAGTGATGCGATGCAAAACACTTTAGCATTGTCTCAAAATTATAGTTTAGACACGGAGTAACAATATTTCATTGACAATTACTTTGCAATATTGACACAGTGTATTTCTTTGGCCAAATATTCTGTCTGTATTATGGAAGAATACAAACTTGAAACTGTTCGAGTTGGAAGATATGAAGAGGACATGAGTCTATAAGGAGATTAAGGTAGGTCAAGTTAACAGTCAAATATTGGTGTATGGAACATAGAAGGAAAAATGTGTCTGTGCTAAAAGATTGGTGTGTTTAATGGAAACGTAGTGTATTATTTCAGTGGAGAGATTGGCTTTTGGCACAGAGGAACCGGGCACCTGGATTACAAAGCAAAAACGTTACGTATACATCAAATTCTTATAGAGGTAAGATAAATGTTGAAACTTTCTGAAACAGAAAACATTTAAAATTAGGGACAATTTTCTACAGATTTACAATGTAGCAGTGTAACCACATCGAGAGAGTGATGTCCACAATGATATGAAATGCAATCCAGAGAAGATTCACTCAGCTGACTCTTGTGAGGAGCGTTTAATTCAGGACGAAATCTTGAAATGACTGGCTCTGGAACTGCTGGGGTTTCGGCGAACAACATGTGATCTTGTTTAACCTCAGAATATTCCAAGTTGAATTATAAAACAATATTTCAGCTTGTGTGAGAGATTGCCATAAGTGGATGGACTATACAACTGAAAAATGTCTCTGTTAAGAAGATGGTGAGTTGGTGTAATTCCTCTCAGAATGTTGTGTCTTTGTATAATTCTCTTCCCAGAAAGCGATGGAATTGAATATTCCTAAGACAGAGGCAGGCAGATTCTTGACTAAGAGTGACACACTATCGTTGTCAGGGAAAAGGAGGAATGTGTGATTGAGGTCACAAGCAGATCATCCACGACCTTATCACATGATGGAGCTGTTTTGATTCCTTACTCCTGATGCTAGGTTCTACATTTCTGTTGTCTTTAGATACTGAAAACAAAATGACACGGTTCTCATGAACATGAAGACTTTTCCTTTCAGATTATTGGACACAGCTTTCCATATGTGACTTTTAAACAGCACTGGAAAAGCACTCAGGAAAGGTTCATAATGTGTCGAGAGGTCAGGAACATAGGACAAAGTGAAAGCCTCGCTTGAAACCGCTTTAGAAATCAGATTGGGTCGAATGGATAACTTTAACAATGCAGATTCCTGTCAGCTGTTCTTGTGAGGTGCGTTTCATTAGCAAGGCCAGCATTCTGTTTCCTGTGTTCAATTTCTAATCAGTATATGATGATAAACCCCAGGATTCTTGTAGTGCAGGAACACTAACAGGAATGTTACAAAGACAGAAACGAGGTTCTTTACAATTTGATAGTGAAAGGAGAATGATATAGCTTCAAATGCTGTGTGCCTTTGGAGATTGTAGTCCTCACTATTTGATGCTCACAAGCTATGGCAACAGTGAGACCACATTCTGTATTTCCAACAATTAAAGTGTGATAGAGTCATACAGCATACAAACAGGTCTTTCTGTCCAGTACAACCACGCCAGCCAGAAACTACATTTTTCCCAGTTACCTGAAGATCTATAGGCTACGATTCCCTGGCATATTGCGTTTAAATGCTGGGTTACTATGTATCTCTGACCTGAGCATTTTTGTTCTTTCAATATATGCACAAAACGACACAACCAGCTATCCTTCGTAGCCACACACTCAGATGACAAGCTATATGAGTTCGACTGGGGCAACACTACTATTATAGGACAAGCCAAACAGAGAACAGCCAGGGAATTCCTGGAGGCATGGCACTCATCCACAGATTCAATCAATAAGCACATCGTCCTGGACCCAATATACCGGCCACTGCAGCGGACAGCTGGAACTGACAACCAGAAGCGGCAGATACAATAACTATAAATGCCGGAGGAAACATCACAGAAGCGCTTCACAGGAGGCTCCCAAGCACTGAGGATGTCACCTAGACAGGGGACGAAACGTCTGCAACACAAATTCCCAGCTCGACGAACAGAACCACAACAACACTGCATAGGGAAGGAACAGGACACTGCATTATCCTTTCTGAGATTGCCACAAATACTTCTCAATGGTATACCTTTCTCAGGTCGAAAATGCGAAGCCAGTTTGTTTCAACAATGAGGAGCAGAAGAATCGACGTTTCGGGCATAAGCCCTTCACCTTTGCACACAGATGAGTGAAGAAAGTTACAGTCCTTCGGTAAGGGGAGGTACCCTACATGGATTGAGAATTAGATAATGGAGAGAACACAGAGACTAGCATCCTCCTTTGGACAGAAGGCCACGACTAATTGGGATCACAAGCATCAGTGCTTGGAACACCGCTATTTGTAATATAAAGAAGTGATTTGAATGTGAGCAACACACACAGTCCTTTTCATGTTGTATTTATTAGAAGGTGAGAGGTTGGAAAGTGCTTTTGACAAAAATGATCGGAATGTCCTTGGTCATAAGTCACGAACAGAGTTCATGCAGGGCATCCATTAATCAGGACATGAAATGAAATGTCAGCCTTCATTACAAAGTGAATCATGTGCAGGAGTTGTGGAGCGTTGTTGAGCTAGTATTTGGGCTATTGTGGACAGACTTTCTCTCCTTTTATAAATCAGTGATCTACTTGTCACAGAGGCAGTGCAAAGTTGTTTTATCAGAATAATCTCTGGTGTGAAGGAAATAGAACATAGAACAATACAGCACAGAACAGGCCCTTCGGCCCACGATGTTGTGCCAAACATTTGTCCCAGCTTAAGCACCTATCCATGTGCCTATCCAATTGCCGCTTAAAGTTCACCAATGATTCTGACTCTGCCACTCCCACAGGCAGCGCATTCCATGCCCCCACCACTCTCTGGGTAAAGAACCTAACCCTGACATCCCCCCATACCTTCCACCCTTCACCTTAAATTTATGTCCCCTTGTACCACTCTGTTGTACTGTCTACTCTATCTATTCCCCGATCATCTTATAAACCTCGATCAAGTCTAACCTCATCCTTCGCCATTCCAATGAGAAAAGGCCGAGCACTCTCAACCTATCCTCGTATGACCTAATCTCCATTCCAGGCAACTCCACTTGTAACTGGGCTCCAGGCTGAATATTTACCATCTACCACCAGTCTCTGACTTCGACCGGTTAGCCAGTTCTCTATCCAACTGGCCACATTTCCCACTATCCTACGCCTCCGGAATTTCTGCATCAGCCTACCATGGGGAACCTTATCAAATGCCTTACTAAAATTCATGTACACTACATCCACTGCTCTACCCTCATCCATATGCTTGGTCACCTCCTCAAAGAATTCAGTAAGACTTGTAAGGCAAGATCTACCCCTCACAAATCCGTGCTGCCTGTCCCTAATGAAGCAGTGTCTTTCCAGATACTCATAAATCCTATCCCTCAGTACCCTTTCCATTACTTTGCCGACCACCGAAATAAGACTAACTAGCCTGTAATTCCCTATTCCCTTTTTTGAACAGGGGCACAACATTCGCCACTCTCCAGTCCCCTGGTACCACCCCCGTTGACAGTGAAGACGAAAAGATCATTGCCAACTGCTCTGCAACTTCCTCTCTTGCTTCCCACCTAATCCTAGGATATATCCCGTCAGGCCCGGGGGACTTGTCTATCCTCAAGTTTTTCAAAATGCCCAACACATCTTCCTTCCTAACAAGTTTCTCCTCCAGCTTATCAGTCCGTTTCATACTCTTCTCTTCAACAATACGTCCCTCTCATTTGTAAATACTGAAGAAAAGTACTCATTCAAGACCTCTCCTATCTCTTTCGACTCAATACACCGTCTCCCACTACTGTCCTTGATCGGACCTACCCTTGTTCTCGTCATTCTCATGTTTCTCTAAAATGCCTTGGGGTTATCCTTGATCCTACCTGCAAAAGATTTTTCATGCCCTCTCTTAGTTCTCCTAATCCCTTTCTTCAGCTCCCTCCTGGCTGTCTTGTATCGCTCCAACGCGCTGTTGGAGCGATACCTTGTTTCCTCAACCTTATGTAAGCCTCCTTCTTCCTCTTTACTAGATATTCAACCTTCCTCGTCAACCAAGGTTCCCTCACACGACCATCTCTTTCCTGCCTGACAGGTACATACATATCAAGGACACGTCGTATCTATTCCTTGAAAACGTTCCACATTTCAATGACATCCTTCCCTGACAGCCTATGCTCCCAACTTATGCTCCTCAGATCCTGTCTTGCACCATCGTATTTACCGTTCCCCCAATTGTAAAACCTACCCTGTTGCATGTACGTATCTCTCTCCATAACCAAGGTGAAAGTCACAGAATTGTGGTCACCATCACCAAAATGCTTAATTTGCAGCACGGTGAGAGAATAAGAGTTGACTGCATTGAAACTCGAAGATTCTGGACGAATACACATTATCTCCAGAGAAAGACATTGGTGGCATGAGAAATGACATTTTGCCCATGATACGTGCTTCTTGGAAATTGATGTACCTCTGTGGAGCTCCCATGTTGGTTTAGCGAGAGCTCCAGGGTCTGAATGAACTCTCATCCCCTTAATGTGCAGTTCGCATGTGACCTGGCACTGAACGTCACCTTGTTCACAAATCTGTCAGCAGCTGCAATGTCTAACTCCTAAATAAGTTAGCCATTCCCAACAGCTTCTGACACCCATAGGGAATACCGGTCTGCCTTCTCGGAGATGTCCTCCCTCCTCACCGTCAACAAACCACATTAATGCATCCATTGTGTACCATTAGCAATGGAGCCAGGAGGAACGACATGGAGCAGTCTATCTGTGCAGTCTCTTTCATTGGTTTGTCATGTTGGCTCGTCGAAAACACCCTCCTATTTCTGTACAAGCAGCTTGAGCGGCTGAATGGCCGCCTCCTGATCTCATGGGAGAAGCTCAAGCACCTGTCTGGGAAACCCCTGGTTGTTGTTTAACAGCTCAATGTATTTGACTGTCCTCCTTATCTTCCTGTGTAGTAGACAGGAAGGAATGAGTAGGCTATCCCTATTCTTATCCAATAGTATTGATGGGCTGAATGACCTCCTCATACTCCTATGAAGTGAGCTTGAGATACTGAATGACCGTCTTCCCTTTACTGTGGTAATGCATAGTGTCCAGCAGGACTGTTACATGAATGTTACCGACTCTCTAGCAGCATGAGCCTGAATGCTGTCCGGGTCTTGCTGTACATGGACACAGACTGCTTCAGGAGCTTAGTGGGACACATTGTTCTGAACATTGCATGATCTTCAGTCACTATCTCCACTTCTGAGCTTTTAATGGGGGGGGGGGGGCGGGGATGACTCCGATGGGCAACTGAGGATGCTTGTGCTGCGGATCTCCTGCAGAGATGTCCCAAGATTGAGGTGGTAAATGTCCAAGAACCACAAACATCTTCTCTGTGCTGAATCACTCCAGCCGGCGGGGAGGTTACCCCTGATTTCCATTAAGTTCCACACTCAAACTGTCCTTTGAGAATGTCTCTTTATCCCTGTTCCTACTGAAGTTAGAGAGTCATCGAGAAATTCTCCTTATCCATTTTCCGAACGAGGTTGGAGAGTCATTGTTTCTTTTTCTAGTCCCACTCCCACTCCCCCATCGGTCACGACAAATTATCAATGTAAGCATGTGTGTGATATCGGTCTCAGAATGTGTCAGGTTCAATGTTAGGAACAAGTCAGGCATATTTCTTCAATTTATAACAAAAACGAATCTAAAACCAAAGCAAATTTACTAGATTTATATAACAATAACTAATTTAAAACAAAAGCAAAGTTACTTGAATTACGATGGAAAGATAAACGACATTCAGTTTGGTCATTGACAATATGTACATCAACATTTATTTTGTATAATGCTGAGACAAAGAAACATGCACACAGAGACAGACAGACACACAGACACAAACACACACACACATACTCACACACACACACGTCTGAAGGCAAACAGGGGAAAAAAGAAACACTGCAGAATAATAGTTCGGAAGATCTTTGTTCAAATATGTTAATTTCACGACAAAAGCAAAATTGAGATTGTTTCAATTGTTATTCTGCCTCAAAGAAGCTGCTAGCACTGGGGTTTCTTTCTGTGACAGCTGCATTTGGCTGAATTCCCTTTTCTGCAGGCATTGGAGAGATTCCAATAGCAATCCTCAACAGGAACCCACCCTGAGTGGTAAAGAAGTACAAGAAAGGTACAAGCAAAAGGCAGATGGGTTACAGTCAGGGATGGAAAGCGAACCGGCAGGCAGTTCAGGGATCCCCTGTGGCCATTCCTCTCAACAATAAGTATACCGTTTTGGATACTGTTGGGGGAGGTGGACATACCAGGGAAAGCAGAGGGGCACAGGGCTCTGGCATATAGTCTGTCCCTGCTGCTCAGAAGGAAAGGGGGAAGAGGAGCAGAGCAGAGCAGTAGTCATTGGGGATTCCATAGTTAGGGGGACAGATAGGAGGTTCTGTGGAGACGAGAGAGACTTACGATTGGTGTGTTTCCTTCCAGGTGCCAGGGTTCATGATGTCGCTGATCATGTTTTGGGTTCCTTAAAGGGGAAGGGGAGCAGCCCCAAGTCGTGGTCCACATAGGCACCAACGACATAGATAGGAAGAGAGATGAGGGGTTAAGGCAGGAATTCAGGGAGTTAGGATGGAAGCTTAGAGCTAGGATGGACAGAGTTGTTGTCCCTGGTTTGTTGCCCGTGCCACGTGCGAGTGAAGCGAGGAATAGGGAGAGAGAGGAGTTGAACACGTCGTTACAGGGATGGTGCAGGAGGGGTTTTTTTGGATTATTGGATAATTGGGCGTATTTCTGTGGTAGGTGGGACCTCTACAAGCAGGATGGTCTCCATCTGAACCAGAAGGGTAAAATATCCTGGGGGGAAATTCGTTAAGGCTATTGGGGTGGGTTTAAACTAATCCAGCAGGGGGATGGGAATAAAAATTGTATTTCGAGTATAGAAAAGGTTGAGAGTAAGGAGGTCCGAAATCAAGTTTCAGGGACGCAAGATGGCACCGGCAAGCAAATATGTCTAGTTCAACGCCAGGAGCATCCGGAATAAGGTGGGTGAACTTGCAGCATGGGTTGTTACCTGGGACTTCGATGTTGTGACCATTTCGGAGATATGGATAGAGCAGGGACAGGAATGGTTATTGCAGGTTCCAGGATTCAGTCGTTTCAGTAAGAACAGAGAAGATGGTAAAAGAAGGGGACTTGTGGCATTGTTGGTCAATATTGCAGTTGCAGAAAGGATGTTTGGGGACTCGTCAACTGAGGTATTATGAGCTGAGTTTAGAAACAGGAAAGAAGAGGTCACCCTTTTGGGAGTTTTCTACAGGCCTCCGAATAGTTCCAGAGATGTAGAGGAAAGGATGACAAAATGATTCTCGATAGGTGTGAGAGAAACAGGGTAGTTGTCATGGGGGACTTCAACTTTCCAAATATTGACTGGGAACACTATAGTACGAGTACTATAGATGGGTCTGTTTTTGTCCAGTGTGTGTAGGAGGGCTTCCTGACACAGTATGTAGACAGGCCAACAAGGGGTGAAGCCACTTTTGATTTGGTACTAGGTAATGAGCCCGGCCAGGTGTTAGAGTTGGAAGTAGGTGAGCACTTTGGAGATCGCGATCACAATTCTGTTATGTTTACTTTAGTGATAGAAAGGGATAGATGTATACCACTGGGCAAGACTTACAGCTGGGGGAAAGGCAATTATGATGCGATTAAGCAAGATTTGGGAAGCTTAGGCTGGGGAAGGAAACTGCGGGGAATGGGCACATTAGAAATGTGGAGCTTGTTCAAGGAAAAGGTCCTGAGTGTCATAGATAGGTATGTACGTGTCAGGCAGGGAGGAAGCTGTAGAACGCGGGAGCCGTGGTTTACAAAGGAAGTGGAATCTCTGGTCAAGAGGAAGAAGAAGGCTTATGTTAGGATGAGATGTGAAGGCTCAGTTAGGGCGCTTGAGGGTTACAAGGTAGCCAGCAAAGAATTAAAGAGAGCGTTCATTAGAGACAGGAGAAGACATGAAAAGTTGTTGGCGGATAAGACCCCTGGGCCGGAGGGGATTTATCCTAGGATCCTCTGGGAAACCAGGGAGGGGATTTTCGAGCCTTTGGCATTGATCTTTAAATCGTCATTTTCGACAGGATTAGTGACAGAAGACCTAGTTTAAGAAGGGGATTACAGACTACCCTGGTAATTATAGACCAGTGAGCCTCACTTCAGTTGTTGGTAAAGTGTTGGAAAAGGTTATAAAAGATAGGATTTATAATAATCTAGAAAATAATAATTTCAATAGGGATAGTCAGCACGGTTTTATGAAGGGTAGGTCGTGCCTCACAAAACTTATTGAGTTCTTTGTGAAGGTGACCAAACAGGTATATGAGAGTAAATCGGTTGATGTGGTTTGTTTGGATTTCAGCAAGCCGTTCGATAAGGTTCCTCACAGTAGGCTATTATACAAAATGCGGAGGAATGGGATTGTGGGAGATAGAGCAGTTTGTATCAGTAATTGGCTTGCTGAAAGAAGACAGAGGATGGTGATTGATGGGAAATGTTCATCCTGGAGTCCAGTTACAAGTGGTGTACTGCAAGGGTCGATTTTGGGTTCCGCTGCTGTTTGTCATTTTTATAAACGACCTTAATGAGGGTGTAGAAGGCTGAATTAGTAATTTTGCAGACGACACGAAGGTCGGTGGATTTGTGGATAGCGACGAAGGATGTTGTAGGTTATAGAGAGACATAGATATGCTGCAGAGGTGGGCTGAGAGGTGGCAAATTGAGTTTAATGCAGACAAGTGTGAGGTGATTCACTTTTGTCAAAGTAACAGGAATGCAAAGTGCTGGGCTAATGGTAAGATTCTACGTAGTGGAGATGTCCAGGTACACACATCATTGAAAGCTGCGACCCAGGTTAACAGGGTTTTTAAGAAGGGATAAAGTGTTTTAGCGTATATTAATAGAAGGATCGAGTTCTGGAACCATGAGGTTATTCTACAGCTGTACAGAACTCTGGTGCAGCCGCACTTGGAGTATTGTGTACAATTCTGGTCACCACATTATAAGAAGGATTTGGAAGCTTTGGAAAGAGTGCAAAGGAGAATTTGCTAGGATGTTGCCTGGTATGTACGGAATGTCTTACGATGAAAGGCTGAAGGACTTGAGGCTGCTTTCGTTGGAGAGGAGAAGGGTGAGAGGTGACTTAATAGAGACATATAAGATAATCAGAGGGTTAGATCGGGTGGACAGGGATAGCCTTTTTCCAAGTATGGTGACGGCGAGCACGAGGGGGCATAGCTTTAAATTGAGGGGTGATAGATATAGGTCAGATGTCAGAGGCAGTTTCTTTACTCAGAGCCTATTAAGGGTATGGAATGCTTTGCCTGCAACGGTAGTAGTTTCGCCAACTTGAAGTACATTTAAGTCGTCATTGGACCAGCATATGGACGTACATGGAATAGTGTAGGTTAGATGGGCTTCAGATTGGTATGACTGGTCGATGCAACATCGAGGGCCGAAGGGCGTGTACTGTGCTGTAATGTTCTATGTTCTATGACTGCCAGTTTTCATCTCTCATAAAAAACAGAAACATGCCCACAAAGACAGACTGACACACACACACGGCTGAATGCAAACAGAAAAAAAATGAAACTTTGCAGAATAGTAGTTCGAAAGAGCTTTGTTGAAGTACAGTTAATTTCATGACAAAAGCAAAATTGAGATTGTTTCAATTGTTATTCTGCCTCTGAAGTGGTAAAGATGACTGGTGTTTTTAGCTCTCATATGTTGCTGTAGGGAAGAACAATTAAAGAGATGGAGCAATGGCTATGGCTTCTCCGACAGGTTACATTTTCTCACTGTCTGATCTGAAACGTGCAGTAATGTTACCCGAACACCAACCTAGTCCATGTAAGGTCTCGTCGAACATTCCCCTGATTGCACGACTCCATCCCTGTTATCTGCTCCATTTAAGAATGATTCATAATTTAAAATTTGAAGGTATGTTTATACGTGACTGCATAATTTTTGTACAATAAATTCATGTCTTTGCAGTAGCTGTGTTAAAATCAGAATGATGTTTGCTAAACCTGAATCCTTATTTTTATTTTATCATCCCTCAGCTCCAGCCCAATACATTCTCCTCAGGTTCTTACATGTTTCTATATGAACATCTCTCATTCTCAGACCTGACGTGCTCTGATCTTGTACAGGCCATGAGAGGCATGGATACGGGAAACAGCCAAGGTATTTTACCGAAGCCGGAGGAGTCCACACCAGAGGGTATAGATTTAAGGTGAGAGAAGAAAGATTAAAAAAAAGGTAGCTGAGGAATAACATTTTCATACAGAGGGTAATGTGTGTATGGAACGATCTGGCAGCGAAAGTGGTAGAGGCTGGGACAATTACATTTAAGAGGCAACAGATGGGTATATGAATAAGAAGGGTTTAGAGGGTTATGGGTCTAATGCTGGCAAATGGTAATACATTAGATTGGAATTTCTGGTCGGTGCAGATGAGCTGGACTGAAGGATCTGTTTCCGTGCTGTATAACACTATGATTCCATCAATCCTTCATTCCAGCAAGAAGTAAAGTGAAACATCTGTGAAAATCTTCTAAAACAACTTCATGTTTTTCTTTCAGTTTAGGGGTTCATTACCACACTCAATATATCCGCTGTAGTATCCGCAATGTCTTGTACAGTAATGCAGTAATACATCCCAATCTTTATACCCAACAGCTTTTGCATAAAAACAGCAAGATTCGATGCCATTTTCTAATTATTGGCTGAATCTGCTGACTACATTTATGTGGCTCATGTACCGAGATGCTCAAATCCATTGACTTTGAGTGCGAGCAGCAGCTAAGGTAAGACAGTTTGTTTTAAAATTACTTACCGGTAGCGGGCAGCGGTGTTTTTTTTCTCTTTACAGAAAGAGCGGGAGCAGTAGGGGGAAGTGACGAAGACCAGAGGGGCAGCTGGGAAGGAAAGCAGTGAGTATAAATTCTCACCCTTCGACACCAACGGTCACTTTGAGTGCGAGCAGCAGCTAAGGTAAGACAGTTTGTTTTAAAATTACTTACCGGTAGCGGGCAGCGGTGTTTTTTTTCTCTCTTTACAGAAAGAGCAGGAGCAGCAGGGGGAAGTGACGAAGACCAGAGGGGCAGCCAGGAACGAAAGCAGTGAGTATAAATACTCACCCTTCGACGCCAACGGTCACTTTGAGTGCGAGCAGCAGCTAAGGTAAGACAGTTTGTTTTAAAATTACTTACCGGTAGCAGGCAGCGGTGTTTTTTTTTCTCTCTTTACAGAAAGAGCGGGAGCAGCAGGGGGAAGTGACGAAGACCAGAGGGGCAGCCGGATAGGTTTTTTTCCCTTTAAAAGCGCGCAGGAGAAGAACCCGAGGCACCAGAGAGGTAGTGCCTCCCACCCGCCCTCCTCCTCTAACCTAAATAATAAGACCCGTTGTGGTAAGTAGGTAAGTGCTGCATTTTGCTTGTTGTATTCTTTAGACCCAGTTTTTTTTATAAAAGGTTACTTTCAGAGGGATGGCAATGAAGGCAGTACAATGTTCCTCTTGCAACATGTTTGAGGTGAGGAATGCCATGGACGTCCCTGCTGATTACACTTGCAGGAAGTGCACCCATCTCCAGCTCCTCCAAGACCGTGTTAGGGAACTGGAGCTGGAGTTGGGTGAACTTAGGATCATTCGGGAGGCAGAGGGGGTCATAGATCGGAGCTTTAGGGAAGTAGTAACTCCAAAGATGGCAGATAGATGGGTGACAGTGAGGGGGACTGGGAGGAAGCAGCCAGTGCAGGGACCCCCTGCAACCGTTCCCCTCAAGAACAAGTATACCGTTTTGGATACTTGTGGGGGGGACGACTTACCAGGGGTAAGTAACGGGGCTCAGGCCTCTGGCACGGAGCCTGTCCCCGTTACTCAGAAGGGAAGAGCAGAGCAATAGTAATTGGGGACTCGATAGTTCGGGGCACAGATAGGCGGTTTTGTGGGAACGAGAGAGACTCACGTTTGGTATGTTGCCTCCCAGGTGCAAGGGTACGTGATGTCTCTGATCGTGTTTTCCGGGACTTAAGGGGGAGGGAAAGCAGCCCGGAGTCGTGGTCCAAAATGGCACCAATGACATAGGTAGGAGGAGGGCTGAGGATGTTAGGCAGGCTTTCAGGGAGCGAGGTTGGAAGCTCAAAGTTAGAACGAACAGAGTTGTTGTCTCTGGTTTGTTACCCGTGCCATGTGATAGAGAGTCGAGAAATAGGGAGAGAGAACAGTTAAATGCGTGGCTACAGGGATGGTGCAGGAGGGAGGGATTCCGGTATTTGGATAACTGGGGTTCTTTTTGGGGAAGGTGGGACCTGTATAAATAGGATGGTCTGCACCTGAACCTGAGGGGCACCAGTATCCTTGGTGGGAGGTTTGCTAGTGCTCTTGGGGGTGGTTTAAACTAACTCTGCAGGGGCATGGGAACCCAGACTGTAGTTTTAGGGTGCAGGACCTGGAGTGTAGGGAGGTTAGGAACATGGTATCAATTTCAAAGGAGGGTGCCTGTAAACAGGAAAGTGGCTTGAAGTGTGTATACTTCAATGCAAGAAGTCTACGAAATAAGGTAGGTGAACCTGCAGCGTGAATTGGTACCTGGGACTTCGATGTTATGGCTATTACGGAGACATGGGTAGAACGGGGACAGGATTAGCTGTTGCAGGTTCCAGGGTTTAAATGTTTTAGTAGGGTCAGAGCTGGGGGTAAAAGAGGGGGAGGTGTGGCATTGCTTGTCAAAGATAGTATTACAGCTGTGGAAAGGACGATGGATGAAGACTCACCATCTGAGGTAGTTTGGGCTGAGGTGAGGAATAGGAAAGGTGAGCTCACCCTGTTAGGAGTTTTTTACAGGCCTCCTAATAGTCCTAGAAACGTAGAAGAAAGGATTGCGAGGATGATTCAAGAGAAAAGTGAAAGTAATAGGGTGGTTGTTATGTGGGACTTTAACTTTCCTGATATTGATTGGGAAAGCGATAGCTCAAGTTCGTTAGATGGGTCAGTGTTTGTCCAATGTGTGCAGGAGGGTTTCCTGACACAATATGTAGATAGGCCAACAAGAGGTGAGACCATACTGGATTTGGTTCTGGGTAATGAACCAGGCCAGGTTTTAGACTTAGAGGTAGGTGAGCACTTTGGGGACAGTGACCACAATTCGGTGACTTTTACACTAGTGATGGAGAGGGATAAGTGTGCACTACAGGGCAAGAGTTATAGCGGGGGGCAGGGAAATTATGATGCGGATGGCATGACTTAGGATGTGTGGCTTGGAAAAGTAAGCTTCAAGGCAAGGGCGTAATTGATATGTGGAGGTTGTTCAAGGAGCAACTATTGAGTGTCCTTGATAAGTATGTACCTGTCAGGCAGGGAGGAAAGGGTCGTGTGAGGGAGCCATGGTTTAATAAGGAATTGGAATCCCTTGTTAAATGGAAGAGGGCGGCCTGTGTAAAGATGAGGCGTGAAGGTTCAATTGGGGCGATTGAGAGTTATAAGGTAGCCAGGAAGGATCTGAAGAGAGAGCTAAGAACAGCAAGGAGGGGACATGAAAGCTCCTTAGTTGGTAGGATTAGGGAAAACCCTAAGGCTTTCTATAGGTATGTCAGGAATAAAAGAATGACTAGGGTAGGAATAGGTCCAGTCAAGGATAGTAGTGGAAAGTTGTGTGTGGAGGCTGAAGAGATTGGGGAGACACTGAATGAATACGTTTCGTCAGTATTCAATCAGGAACAGGACATTGCTGTCAATGTGAGTACTGAGTCACAATTAAGTAGAATGGATGTCTTTGAGGTATGTAGAGAAGAGGTGTTGGAAAGGCTGGAAAGGGTGAAAATAGATAAGTCCCCTGGGCCTGATGGCATTTATCCTAGGATTCTCTGGGATGCAAGGAAGGAGATTGCAGAGCCATTGGCCTTGATTTTTCTGTCCCCGTTGTCTACAGGAGTAGTGCCAGAAGATTGGAGGATAGCAAATGTGGTTCCCTTGTTCAAGAAGGGGAGTAGGGATAGCCGTAGTAACTATAGGCCGGTGAGTCTCACTTCTGTTGTGGGCAGAATCTGAGAGAGAATTGTAAGGGATAGGATTTATGAACATCTGGATAGGTATTATGTGATCAAGGATAGTCAGCATGGTTTTGTGAAGGGCAGGTCGTGCCTCACAAACCTTATTGAATTCTTTGAGAAGGTGACTAAGGAGGTGGACGAGGGGAAAGCGGTAAATGTGGTGTATATGGATTTTAGTAAGGCGTTTGATAAGGTTCCCCATGGTAGACTACTGCAAAAAATACGGAGGTATGGCATTGAGGGTGAGTTGGAGTTTTGGATTAGGAGTTGGCTGCTTGGAAGAAGACAGAGGGTAGTAGTTGATGACAAAGGTTCATCTTGGAGTGCCGTCACTAGCGGTGTTCCGCAAGGATCTGTATTGGGACCATTGCTGTTTCTCATTTTTATAAATGACCTGGAGGAGGGATTAGAAGGTTGGGTGTGCAAGTTTGCGGATGATACGAAAGTCGGAGGAGTTGTAGACAGTGAGGAAGGATATGGCAGGTTACAGCGGGATATAGATAAGCTGCAGAACTGGGCAGAAAGGTGGCAAATGGAGTTCAATGTGGCTAATTGTGATGTGATTCACTTTGGTAAGAGTAATAAAAATGGGGTACTGGGCTAATGGTCGGATACTTGGTAGTGTGGATGAGCAGAGGGTTCTTGGTGTCCATGTACACACATCTTTGAAAGTTGCCACCCAGGTAAATAGTACTGTGAAGAAGGCATATGGCGTACTGGCTTTTATTGGTAGAGGAATTGAGTTCCGGAGTACTGAGGTCATGTTGCAGTTGTATAAGACTCTGGTGCGGCCGCATCTGGAGTATTGTGTGCAGTTTTGGTCGCCATATTATAGGAAGGATTTGGAGGCACTGGAACAGGTGCAGAGGAGGTTTACCAGGATGTTGCCTGGTATGGTAGAAAGATCGTATGAGGAAAGGCTGAGGCACTTGGGGTTGTTTTCATTGGAGAAAAGAAGATTTAGGGGTGACGTGATAGAGGTGTACAAGATGATTAGGGGTTTAGATAGGGTCGACAGTGAGAATCTTTTTCCACGTATGGAGTCAGCTATTACAAGGGGGCATAGCTTTAAATTAAGTGGGGGTAGGTATAGGACAGAGGTTAGAGGTAGGTTCTTTACTCAGCGAGTCGTGAGTTCATGGAATGCCCTGCCAGTAGCAGTGGTGGACTCTCCCTCATTATGGGCATTTAAGCGTGCATTGGATAGGCATATGGTGGATAGTGGGCTAATGTAGGTAAGGTGGGCTTGGATCGGCGCAACATCGAGGGCCGAAGGGCCTGTACTGCGCTGTATTCTTCTATGTTCTATATATGTTCTATGTTCTGTACCAATGACTTCTGCGATATTCTCTCCATTTAAGTAGGTTACAGTTATTTTCTCTGTTCAACATATCACTGACTTCCCTTACACACATTATACTGTTTTCTGTCAAAGATTTGCTCACTAATGTCCTCTGTCTGTATCCCATTGCAGAGTCTCCATGTCCAGTTAAATGACTATCTTGGTGAATGAGCTAATTGAGCTGCAAACCAATCGGTCCCCTAACCCAAGTCATTGGTATAGATTGTCAATAGTTGATACTATCACACTGATCCCTGAGGAACTCCACCCAGTTACAACTTTACAACCTGAATCTAAACATTTATCCTGAATGTTTATTTCCTGATATTTAACCGGGTTTCCCCTGTGGCTGGGCAGCAGGCTAGAAAGGTTGGATGGCCTCATCCTATGCTGTGCAATGTACTTAGTGGGCTGAATGACTTCAATCTATTCCTGCATAAATCCTTAGAGGGCAGAATGGTCTCCGCCTGTCTCATTACAACGATGCTGACTGGCTGAATGGGATGTTTCTTTCGCTCTGTAACATTACTGAATGCATGAGAGAGTAACATATGGGTTAGGAGCAGCAGTTGGTCATTCAGCCCCTCACGCCTGCAGCACCATTAAGAATGTGCGTTGTTGATATGATTGTGACTAAACATCCCTTTCCTGTCTGTTCCCAATAAACGTTGATTCTCTTGTTCATCAAAGACCTATGACACTCAACCTTGAATGTTTTCAGTAACCCAGTTTTCACTGCTACTTTGGCATGAGAGCACCACATATTACACAACCCGAAAGCGAAAGGAACATCCCTGTCCCAGTCTGAAATGGGAAGATCCTTATGCTCAAAATGTGTTCCCATCAAACCAATCACCACTCTTTTGATATATAAGGAATCGACAATTAGGAACAGTTATCGACCACTCAGCCCCTCAAACCTGTCCACATTCTAACTCAAATACTTATCAAAATTCAGCTTCCACTGACCTCGTGGAAAGACAATTCCAGACACCACAAGATCATATGAGCAATGAACACTGGAACAGAATTAGGCCATTCAGCCCATCTAGTCTGCCATGACATTTGATTATGGCTAAAACATTTCTGAACCCCATTCTCCTGCCTTATCCGACTGATGATTGATCACTTATTAATAAAAATTATATATCTCTGCATTAAAGACATTGCGTGTGTTTGTATGTGGGGGTGAGTGGTGGCGTATGTTCGTGTGTTTATGTGTAAATGTCCATACCGGTGTGCGTATCTCTGTCTGTGCTATGTATATTAGTGTCAGTATCTAAGTTTGTGTGCATCTCTGTGCAATACTGTTTTTGAAGAAAATACATTGAAACTGGAATCAAAGTCTCCCTCCTCCTCTCTCTGTCTCTGTCCCTATGGTTCACAGAGTTCAAAGAATCCCAACAGTGTGGAAACAGTACCTTCAGCCCACCAGGTCTGCACTAACCCTTCTTAGAGTAACCCACCCAGACCCGTTCAAATACTATCCTATGTTTTCCCATAACTAATGCCCCTAACCAACACATCCCTGTGCATTATGGGTAATTTAACATGGCCAATTCACCTAACATTCACATTTTTCGACTATGGGTAGAAATCGGCAAACCCGATGGAATCCAGGTAGACACGGGGAGAATGTGCAAACTCCACATAGTCAGTCGCCTGAGGGTGGAATCGAGCCCGGGAGCACTGTGAGGAATCAGTGCTGAACATACTTGCCTCTGCTGGCCTCCCCACACCACTGCATCAGTGGCAGAGTTTTATCCGCTCTGAGAAGATAACAAATCCTTTACTGTGAATCTCTCACATTGCACGACTGTTTGGTTTTTCAAATAATATCTTTGGAAGCACAGAGCAGTTTCGTCTGATACAGAGTGATGTTGTTCCTGCAGTACTACCACCACTAGATTAGATTAGATTAGATTACTTACAGTGTGGAAACAGGCCCTTCGGCCCAACAAGTCCACACCGACCCGCCGAAGCGCAACCCACCCATACCCCAACATTTACCCCTTTAACCTAACACTACCGGCAATTTAGCATGGCCAATTCACCTGACCCGCACATCTTTGTGACTGTGGGAGAAAACTGGAGCACCCGGAGGAAACCCACGCAGACACGGGGAGAATGTGAAAACTCCACACAGTCAGTCGCCTGAGTCGGGAATTGAACCCGGGTCTCTGGCGCTGTGAGGCAGCAGTGCTAACCACTGAATCTTGTGGCACCGTGCCGCCCACTATTGGGCCTTTTTCTGGATTTTTCAATACTTTCTCAGGTAATTTTAAAGCATTGCAAGTCACAGAATGAGAAATCAATTCATCTCATCTCCTGACAAAATGGTTCACTCGGAGGTTAGCATTTCCATTCTGACAGGGCCAAGTATATTTGGAACCCTTTGTCTACCAGCATTATGTGTGTGTGTGTGTTGATGGTGCTGACAGTTTGGATGGTGCTGTGAGCTGCTTCCCTCTCTTCCTCCCAGACTGAATCCTCGAAGGTGCATCAGGTTGGGGAGGCCAGCTGAGGGAGAAGTTGTGTCATTTTAAGCACCACAGACACTGTCAGACCTGTACCTACACATAGAACTCACTGACTCAAATAGAGACACACAGGTACACACAGATGTGGGCGAGATTGATATCGGGCACTCCAACACCCGACTTGGCCCTTTCTTTCCTATTCCAAGCTGTTTCTCCTGGAATGCGAGAAAGGGATGGAGTGGAGGTGGGAGTGTGTAGCCCTGCCATTAGCGCTTGTGTCGGTGGGGGTGACGTGTCCAGAGGGAGTCAGTCCATAGTATTGCATCCATGCAGTGCTATTAGCGAGGGAGAGGGGAAAGAGAGAGAGAGAGAGAGAAGGTGCTGCTTGCATCACTGAGAGTGGTGGAGCATGAGCCTTGTTTGGGGGTCAGTGCTATAACAGATATACAGTGAGTGTGAGGGAGCAGAGAGAATACGGTGAACCTTATCCTGAGAGAGCGGGGAAGGTTATTGATGCTTTTCCTGTATTGCTGGAAATTTCTTCAGACCGCTGATACTGCATTGAGCTGGATGGTGAGCTCAGACCATGCTCGCGGGGTCTGGTGGTGTGGCCCACTCTGGGTGGGGAATTCCCCACCCCCGTATTATTTCGCCCACCAGGACCTTCGTGCTCCTGTCAACACACCGTGGTGTAATTGCCCCTTATCTGCCATGTTCAGAGTAAACTATGCAGGGCAGCTCCAAACTGAGAAAGCTCAACCGAGTATCCATTGGCCAGTTAAAGATGGCACGAATGCCAGCGATCACAAAATATACAGGGGTATCCAAACGATGGTACAGGTGGAGGTGGGGATATGGTGACGTGTCCAGAGGGAGTCAGTCCATCGTGTTGTATCCATGCAGTGCTATTAGTGAGGGAGATATAGTAGAGGGGAAAGAGAGAGAGAGGGAAGGTTGGAATAATTGGGCTGACATTGAATGAGAGGGACACCATGGGGTGGGGTAAGTAGTTAAAGAGGTGGTTCGGTAAGATAGCATCTGCACACTAGATAGGCCTTGTGCATTCGATCCCTCTGTCACAGTCAATGAAAATGACAGGTTTTGTTGTTAGATTCAGCCCAATGAGTCAGAGACTGTGCTAACCCCATTCCCAGTTATAAAGCTGCAGCTGCTTGACCAATGCTCTCTGTCACAGAGAAGGAGCTAAACATGACCTACCCTTGGGAAATAAGGCAGTGGGGAGGCGATGGGGGAGCACTTTGTGGCAAGTCATCGCAATCCTATTAGTTTTTAAATAGAGATGAAAAAGATGAAACGGGTCTAAAACGTAAAGTTCTAAATTGTTGAACAGCCAATTCAAGAAATATCCAAAGTCGATTGGCATAGATATTGGCAGATAAGGGGCCAGCTGAGAAGTGGGAAGCCTTCAAAAATGAGATGTCAAGAGCACAGAGATGATATGTCCCCGTTAGGGTGAAGGGTAAGGTATGCTGGAGGATTGGAGAAATTGACGTTCTGGTCACGGATAAGAAGAAAGCATATATCCGGGATAGACGGCAGGAATCGAGAGGTTTTTCTTTATTCATTCATGGAATGAGGGCGTCACTAGCTAGACCAGCATCTATTACTCATCCCTAATTGCCCATAGGGCAGTTAAGAGTCAACCACATTTCTCTGGGTCTGGAGTCACATGTAGGCCAGACCAGGTATGGATTGCAGATTGATTCCTTCAAGGACGTTAGTGAATCAGATGGTTTTCCCGCCAATAGAAATGGTCATCATTAGCTTCTTAATTCCTGATTGAAAGTGAATCACTAGAAGAGTCTGAAGGCCACATGAGTGAAATCGGGAGCACAAAAATGGGGCATGTGATAGCTTTGGCAAATAGGGTTAAGGAGAATCCAAACCAATTCTACAAATACATTAAGGATAAAATTGTAACTAGGGAGAGAATAGGGTCCCTTAAAGTTTAGAAAGGCCGCAGATGCACAGAACCGCAAGAGATGGGGTTGGTTATGAGTGAATATTTTGTGTCAGTATTTACTGTGCAGGATATGGAAGCAAGAGAACTTGGGAAATAAATACTGATATCTTGTAAAGTGTCTGTAATACAGAGGAGATGCTGGAGTACTTAAAATGCGCAAACGTGGATAATGTCCACGACGTTATTAGATGTATGCTAGAACTTTGAGGGGAGCTGGGGAAGTGATTGCTGGGCACCTTGCGGAGATATGTTTGTCATCAATAGCCACAGGTGAGGTGCCGGAAGACTAGAGGTTGTCTAATATGTTGCCACTACATAAAGGATTTAAGAAGGTTGATAAAGAAAAGCCAGTGAGCCTGATAGACGGAGTGGGGAAGTTGTTGGAGGGGATTATGAGACACAGAATCTGTACGTATTTTGGAGGCAAAAACTGATTAGGGATCTTCAACATGGCTTTTTTTTTGCAAGCGATATTGTGTCTCACTAAATTGTCTGAGTTTTTTTGAAGCAGTGACTAAGAAGATTATTTGAGGCAGAAAGGCGTACATTGTCGATGTGGACTTTGGTAAGGCATTTACTAATGTTGTGCATGGGCATCTGGTTAACAAGGTGGGTTCATATGAAATACATTGAGAAGTAGCCTTATGGATACAAAATTAGCTCAAAATTAGGAGACAGAGGGTGGTTGTGGAGGTTTGCAATATACTGGCGAAGGTTTGCAATGGTTGGATAGATAGTCCAGTTTCGGTCGTAATCCACTAGCACGGTCAGCACAACTCTCCATCCTGGCTTTTACCTTGTCCCACTTTATGGGGTCAGGGCTGGTTCTGTGTGGCAGACTCAGACTTTGAGGCAAGGGAACATTTCAGCTGATCTGGCAATGTCTTTATTCAATGTTTGCATTCTTGTGACTTGACTCATCATTGTCTCCCTTCTCCAGTTACTTCCTCACCCCTGTCTCCGCAATCATATTTTCACGAAATTATCAGTTATTTATTTATTTATTTATTTATTTTTCTCTATCTTTCCCTGGCCTTTGTTTTTGGCTCCCTTGTGTATCGAGTGCTGGCGTAGTGAAGTTCAGAAACAATGAAATGGTGTTTCTAGGGCTGTTGTTCACTTCCCGCTGTGTCCCATGTGGTGCTCCATGTAGGGCAGGGGAATCTAGCAGCTTTGACTCGCGCCTTTGAAACTTGGTCTATGCCTGTCCGCTGAACATCTGTGTTTGTCCCTCTCAGCTGATCGTGCAGTCAGTAACATGAGGAAGCCCCTCGAGTATAAAAAGGACAAGTCATTAAACTTGTAGCTGAGGGGCTTCTGGCTGCCTCCTGTTATTGAAAAGCTAGTGAAGCTGCTGGGGATGGTTTGCTGGAGGTTGTGCTGTGAACTACCTGAGAAATTCAAGGAGATCTGAAGATTTCGTGACCGAACTTTGGATGGAGCATGGGGACTGTAGTTACAGCATCTGGGTCTGTAACATGAACACCAAATGGAGCAGAGGCTGCAGAGAGTGGAAGCTCTGAAACCATGCAGTGAGTGTATGGGGGGGAAAGGGCCATGTCGGATTTGTCTGTGTCTTAGCTTGGGCAAGCACACACTCTCACTCTACCCCTTACACACACTGATGCACAATCTCCATATCTGCTCCATACACACACTCTCACTCTCCCCCCGTCTCACATGTGTACACGCACACTCTACTCTGTCACACGCATGCGCCCACTCACTCTGTTTCTCTCCCGCACTCACACGCACAGTCCCCCAACATCTCTCTCACTTACACACATTGTCTCTCTCCCCTTCACACAGGCACCCGCCTTCACACACACACGCAGGCGCACACACACGTATGCACGTATACATCCGTGGGGTGAATGTGCATTTGCACATTTGTATTTGCCGATACATTTCATTTTGTTCCAAAAACATACAATTTGGAGACAGTCAGTCAATACGGTATTTTTAAAACTCCTACTTTGGGAACAAACTCAGTCTGACTCCAGGTGAAGACACAAGCAGACTACAAACAAGACCTCACGCCTGTAATGCATTGTGTGACTGAAGGGGTCACCTCCTTTACATCGATAATGCCTAAAGGTATCTCCAGGCAGTGACTTGAAAGAAATTAGGCGATTTGTATATTAATCAATCAAAACCTGCACTTCCATTCTAAGTCATTAAGGATTTAAGAGCCAACTTAGGTGCGTACCATTCGTGCGCATCAGTTGAACAATCCTTTGATGTTTTCCTTATACCATCTGTGTTTAAGGTCTTCCTCTCTCTCTAACACCTAATGAAGGATCAGCGCAATGGAAGCTTGTGTTTTCAAATAAATCTGTTGGACTCTAACCTACTGGCATGTGAATTTTGACCTTGTCCAACCTAGTCCAAAACCAACGGATCCATATCGTTGCTTTTTATTGCTTGGCCAATCATCTCTTAGCAAAGAATTTTTTCCTTTCCCCATGTGGTCTTGTGTTGCATATTAATCTTTTGTGAAGCACATTACGCACTGCTATCTGAAATCCAGATATAATACATCTATATGATCCACATTATCAACCTTGTTTGTCCCTTATTTAAGAAAGCTAGTCAAATCATTCAAACATGATTTAACTTTCATAAAACTGTGTTGACTGTGCTGGATTGTGGCTTGACTTTGAAAATCTCTTATTATTAATTCCTTCATAACGTATTTGAATAATTTGCCTTCAATACCAATAGATGTCTCACTACTTTTCATTCCCTAGTGAAGCTGGTTATTCTAAGTTCTTTGCTTTCTGTAACCTCGATGTTGCCTTTCACAACTCCCGTGTAACAGGCACAAGGCTGTAAAGAATCTCCTCCAATTGCTGCGTAAGAGGCATGAGTGGCTGATTTGACTCATTCTGTTCCTGCTTGACACACTCACTAGGCTGAATGCTCTACTGGTGTTCCTACATTATTGTCTCGATAGTGTGCATGTCCTGCTCCTGTTCCTGACCAACCGTTCAAGATCTCAATGCCTTCCTCCTTTCGCTCAATGACAGTTTCGGGGACTTATGGAATCTCCCTGCTCAAATGTCATTTTTCAAGAGCTGAAATATGTAGGCAAGTTGTGTTGCTCACACTGGGTAGCTCAGTTGTGAACACTGGTGCTTGACGGCACCAGAGATTCGTGTTCAATTACAGTCTCCAATTTCCTCCCACAGTCCCAAGATATGCAGATTTGGTGGATTGGCGAATACACTGTATAGGTGTTCTTCTTCCTGTTTTGGCAGTTCTGGTGAACTGCAGTGTGTGCTGTGGCCCTTTTGGACAGTGTCTTGATGCAACTTTTTTTGTGTGTGTTGGGGTGGTTGTTTTTGTAGTTTAGGACTTGGTCTGTGTGTGTGGCTTTCCTGTATACCTTTGTGGTAAATTCTCCGTTCGGTGTTCTCTGTACCATCACGTCTAGGAATGGGAGTTGGTTGTCCTTTTCTTCTTCTCAAGTGAATTCATTATGTATTCGCCAAAAACGGATACCTGCTCAATTTCACCAACAGATGCCTAAGGGAAAGACAACGGAACGAGGACATGCTGCAACCCAAAGGACGAGCCACACTACCGTACATCAAGAGCATTTCCGAACTGACAGCCAGACTACTGCGACCACTAGGATTCATAACAGCACACAAACCAACAGCCACTCTCAGACAACAACTCACCAGAACGAACGACCCGATACCCAGCATGAGCAAAACCAATGTAGTGTACAAGATCCCATGCAAGGACTGCACAAAACACTACATAGGACAAACAGGAAGACAGCTAATGATCCACATCCATGAACACCAACTAGCCACGAAACGACACGACCAGCTATCCTTAGTAGCCACACACGCAGATGGCAAGCAACATGAATTCGACTGGGACAACACTACTATTATAGGACAAGCCAAACAGAGAACAGCCAGGGAATTCCTAGAGGCATGGCACTCATCCACAGATTCCATCAATAAGCACATCGACCTGGACCCAATATACTGGCCACTGCAACGGACAGCTGGAACTGACAACCGGAAGTGGCAGGTTCAAACCACTACAAATGCCGGAGGAAAGATCACAGAAGCGCTTCACAGGAGGCTCCCAAGCACTGAGGATGAAACCTAGACAGGAGACGAAACGTCTGCAATACAAATTCCCAGCTCGGCGAACAGAACAACAATAACGAGCACCCGAGCTACAAATCTTTTCACAAACTTTGGTTCCCATCAGGTTAGAGCAGTCTCAGCTCTCTGGGGGAATACACAGCATTGCTGAAAGATCATTGTCCTTCTTTATTCCACCAGAATAATGGGAGATCTGGTGATAATGTTACAATGACACTTGAGAAGAACAGGTAAGGTGTGGCAAGATAATGTCAATGCTGAGATATGCCTCGCGAAACATCTCGCCTGAATCTACCATTAACCTCGCCAGACCCCACGTCACTCAGATTCCATACAGTCTGGCAAGGTGGAGCTTAGAAACAGCAAGGAGAAGCAAACATTGATGAGAGTTGTCTATCAATGTCAAAATCGTGATACAAATGTTGGGTATGGTCCAAAACAGGAAATTCGAAATACAAGTTTGTGGGTACTGCAGCAATAATGGACAGCTTCAAATTACATCTAAGCAGTGTTCACCCAAGTGAATGTTAATGCTGGGAAAATGGATTTCATGAGCGCCTATGAGATGGGTTACTTTAACGATATGTTGAGCACCGAGCTAGAGATCAGGGTGTTCTGGAATTGGTAATGTGTGATCAGAAGAGCTAATTGAAGATGTTGTTGTAAAGGAGTTTTTGGGAATAGTGATCTTAATATTTTGAATTTAAATGATATCTGAATAGAAAAGTGTTTTTTCCTTATATTACTGGTACATACCTCTGTCATGCAAGCCATTACGATGCAAGGATAGAGATGGCTTCAGTGAATTTGAAAAGTGTTTTAAAATGATTTAATGTAAAACAGGCAATGTCTGTTATTTATACAACCACTATAAGGTCTGTAAGGACATTCTCGAAATTAATCCCTCAGATGGCAAGATTGTCTGATGAGACAACTCCGCCTGTGTTCCAGAGAGTTTCAGAGAATGAGAGGTGATAGAAATTAAACTTTTAAAAACATGCACATAGAGGGGAGTGACGAAAATGTATATTGACAAGTGACAGCAAGATTAGCGAGAATCCCAAGATATTCACAAGGACATAAGCAGAACAGAATAACCAGAGAACAATCGGGGCCCATTAGAAACCAAGGGGGCTATCTGTGTGTGAAGCTGGAGAAGATTGATAGATTGTGACATGAGAGCTTCACATCCATTTTATTTGGAAGACGAAGGAGGCAACTGCACATTTCAAGAAGACTGGACTGTGAAGCTCTTAAACAGATTGTTATAAGATGGGAGCAGGAAATGATGGTTTTGGCTGATACAAAATTGGACAAGTCCCCATCTCTGAAAAAAATGTGTCACAGGCTGCAGTGGGAGACAAGGGAGGAAGTACCCTGTCTCAAATGTTTAAGTGGAGTCTGATCACAGTGGAGGTGCCAGAGTAATGGACAGCACCCTTTACAGCAAGGTTTGGTGCAGGTAAACCTGACAACTACAGATCAGTGAGTATCAGATCAGTATCATGGAAACTATTGGAGAAAGCAGAAAATGAGACAATTAATCTTCATTGAGAGAGGCAATATTTGATCAGGGATAGTCAGCATGAAGTTCTCAGAGGGTAGTCATGCCGAGCGAATTTTATTGAATTTATTCGAGGAGGTCGTTTATATGTTTTTCTTTTCAGCAACACCTTTGACAAAGCCTCACATGTGAAAGCGATAAAGAACGTACAATCTCATGGTATCAAGGGTAATTTGGTACGTGACATTCAAACAGTCTTAGAGGCAGGAGAAAGAGGGTGGTGGGAGAATTCTGTTTGGATGAATGGAGAACAGTGACCCGTGGTGTACCCCAGGGATAAGTGCTCTATCTCTTATTGCTTGTGGTATTCATAAATAATGTAGATGTGAATGTGGAGGGGGTAGGGAGAGTGTGAAAAATAAGTGTATCTTTGACACAAAGATTGGCCGGGTGCTTGGCAGTGAGCGGTAAGGTCTTATGTTCTAGGAAGATACAGATGGAATGGTGAGATGGGCAGATAAATGGCAGATGGAATGTAACCCTGAGAAATATGAGGTGATGGCAAAGACCAGTGGGAAACTAAAAACCTGAGAAAACTGTAAAGGTCAAAAAGCAATTAAAAAAACTATCAAGAAACTTAAGACAGATTATGAGAGTAAACTACCTGAGAATATAAAGATAGCAAAGGATTCTATAAATATATAAATGAAAAGAATGGCTAAGGTAATCAGTGTTCCTTTAGAGGGTGAGAAGGTGGAACCAATAATGGGATATGAGGAAATGGCCGATATTTTATCAATCTTCACAGTGAGGGACACGAATAACATGCCAGTAATTGTCAAAGAGAGGAAGGTAGGTGAGGACCTGGAAACAACCATTCCCACGAGAGAGATAGCATTGGGCAAGCTAATGGATCTAAATGTAGGTAAGTCACCTGGCCCTGATGGAATGCATTCCAGGGTTCTAACAGAGGTGATGGGAGAAATAGCAAATGCAGTTATGGAATTTTTTTCTACATTCACTGTACTCTGATGCAGTTACAGCAGATTGGGAAACAGGAGATCAGAATCTACTGTTTGAAAAGGGAGGTAGATAAAATGTGGGGACTTATAGACCAACTAGCTTAACATGTTCAATGGGGAAAATACTTCAGTCTGTAATCAAGGAATGAATAGCACTCATCTTGATAGAAATTGTCCCTTTGGGCAGACACAGCATCAGTTCGTGAAAGGCAGGTCATGCTTAACTAATCTACTGGAAATCTATGAAGACATTATGAACACGGCGACCCAGTAGATGTGGTGTACTGAGATTTACAAAGAAACATTCAACGCAGTGCCGCCAAAACGGCTGCTGCATAATGTAATGATGAGTGGCGCTATGGGTAATGCATTAACGTGGGTAGAGGATTGGTTAACTACAAAGAAGCAAAGCATTGAAATAAATGAGTGTTTTTCTGGCTGCTGTTCAGTGACCAGTGGTGTGCCCCAGGGATCAGTGCTGGGACCGCAATTATTCACAGATTAAATGGACGAATTGGAGTTGGGGGACCACGTGTGGTGTCTGAAAGATTGCAGATGATGTAAAAATGAGTGGCAGAGCAAAGTGTGCAGCGGACTGATAAACTTTACAAAGGGATATAAATAGTTTACGTGGGTGGGCAACGGTCTGGAAGATAGATTACAATGATAATAAATGTGAAGTCATCCATTTTGGTAGGAATAACACTGAAAAGGAGTATAACTTCAACGGTAAAAGAAAATGCAGCATGCATCTGTGCAGAGGGACCTGGATGTCTTTGTGCATGAATCGCAGAGGTTGGACTGCAGGTGCAACAGGTAATCAACAAAGCAAATGGAATTGTGTCCTTCATTGCAAAAAGAATTGAGTTTAAACACAGCATGGTTATGTTTCAGCTGGACAGAGTGCTGTTGAGGTCGCACCTGCAATATTGTGTGCAGTTTTGGTCTCCCTACTTGAGAAAGCATGAGCTGGCATTACAATGGATGCAGAGGAGGTTCGCTAGGTTGGTTCCGGAATTGAAGAGGTTCGCTTATGAGGAGACACTGAGTAGACTGTGACGCTGTGGACTTTGGTGGGAACAATCGAACAGCAACCTATCATTTGAAAAGTGATTGGTTGAAACATGCTGATCTTTATGGGTTTTATGTTTTTTTTGTTTCTTCTGCTCAGACTTCTGAGGTCCATGCAGGGCAGTGTGTTATGAAGCCAGAAGTCAATACCCCTGGGAATGGCATTGGCAACTAACCAGTGTACATAGACACAACAAGTAGATAGCTGTAACATTGAAAAGGTTCTGGATCTCTCTGTACACCAGCCATGAAAGCAATATTGCAGACACACAAAGCAGGTGGGAAGGTAAAAAATGTGCTGACCATCATTTCAAGGGGATTTGAGTACAGGAGTAAGGATGTCTTACTGAAAGTGTACAGGGATTTGATGAGACCCCATCTCGAACATTGTGCAGTGTTGTGTGCGGTTTTGGTCTCCTTACCTAATAAGGGACAAACCTGATATTGGGGGACAGCAGCGAAGGATGACCAGACTGATCTCTGGGATGACAGGCTTGTTGTGGGAGCAGAGTTTGGGACGACTGAGCCTGTATTACATGTGGTTTAGGAAAATGAGTGGAGATCTCAGTGAAATATATAAAACACTGGCCGGGTGAGACAGATTGGAATCAGGGCTGACAATTCACCTGGCTCGGACATCTAAAACAAGGGGTGCACAGTATTAGATACAGGCACTTTAAACTGTATTGAGATAAGAATGCATGTCTGCACTTACAGACTGGTAAACCTGGGGAATTTTCTCCCACATAAGGCTGTGGAAGACAAGACACTGAAGATAAATAAGGATTTCTAGACACTAAAGGGATCAGGAAACAGCTGGTGTACGGTTGTCACAAGCTCAGCGATATTAGGAAAGAGGTTTCTGCAGAGTCAACAGGACTGTGTTTCCCGTCCCCTTTTCTCACACTGAGGCTGCAGCTGGGTGTTCCGTCAGTTTTACCCTTCCAAACCTCGGAGCACTTCAATACACTTTAGTATCTTGCTTGACCGGTTTAGAGACCATTGAAAAGTTTATCACATGCCTGTGTGTCTGGAATCACTTTTAGGCCAGATCAGGAATGTATGGAATTCACCAGATCAGAATTCACTTCCTGAAAGTACATTGTAGCAGCAAATTGAAGTTTGCTATCGACATTGATTTCAGGGTCACCATGACTGACACCAGATTTTAGATCGCGATACTTTATTAATGGTTTTTAACTTCCACCAGCTTCCAGAGCATTAGCCTGCTCTGGATTAGTAATTCAGTGACATTTCCACAACAGCACCATATCCACATTGGGGCCAATCGAAAACCACACTGAGCTGGTTATTTCTATGCTGCTTGACAGATATGTCAAAATAAACTCTTAATAATTTGACTGTCGTGATGGGATTGAGGGAGTAGTAATTGGTCAGATTGCAAGTATTCCACTCTTAGAAAACTGGAGGTAGCTGAGGAACTTTCCACTTTGACAGGGAAATGTCAGAGTTGAAGCTGGAATGAAACAGCTTCCCCCAGGACACGGCTTGTTGTTCAGCACAAGTCTTCGGTCAGGAATGGGGTCAGGACCCATTGCTTTTGACGTATCTACTGTGTTCAGCTGTTTCTTCGTATCACGTGCAGCAAATCGAATTGATTCTGTGGGCATCATGATGAGGGTGAAGTGGATCATCCACTCAACACGTCTGGCTGAGGATAATGCAGATATTACATCCTCATCCTTTATACCGATGTACAGAGCTGTTCCGTTATTTAGGATTAAAGATATTTGTGGAGTTCTCTCCTCCAGTGAGTTGTTTCATGGTCCATCGCCACTTATGACTGAATGTGGCAGGACTGTTGGCCTGTTGGTCCTGGGATCATTGCACCCTGTCTATCAGTTGTCAGTTTGACTGTTTTAATGCAAGCAGTCAGTTATGGTTGCTTTAGCGAGTTGTCATCAGGTTGAGGTGATGGCAACCTGATGACATGGTTCTGACATTGGCAAGTTCATCCATACATCACTGAACCATAGATTGGCTTGGTGGTAATGATAGACTGAGGGATTATCCCAGACAAAACGTTACAGATAGAAGTTGTATATAATTCTGCTCCTGCTGCTGCTGCAGTGCTCCACAGCATCACTTCAATGTCAAGAATTCTCTGTTAAGAAAGTTCAGAAAGTTAGATCATTGAAAGCATTTTCAGAGGAATTTTCACTCGGAAATGAATTGAGGGCAATGAAGAATTAGTGAAGAAAGAGGATGTGTAGAGTCATCGACTCTTAGAGTCATACAATGTGCAAACAGACCGTTTTGCCAAACTCGTCCATGCTCTCCAAGTTTCCTAAACTGAAACAGTTTTTTTTTCGCTTGGCACAGACCCCTCAAAACCTTTCCTATTCATGTACACATCCAATTGTCTTTGAAATGTTGTAATTATCCTCACCACTACGGCTTCCTCTGACAGCTTGCTACATATATACATCACACTTTGTGTGAAATGACTGCCTTTTAAATCTTTTCCCTCTCACCTTAAACCTATCCTCTCTGATTTTGGACACCCCGACCCTGGGGACAAGACCTTGGATATTCATCCTATCCATGCCTCTCATGATTTAATAAACCTATATAAAGTCACCCATTAGGCTCCTACACAATAGGAACAAAATCCCTGCCTCACCATATATATGAAAACCTTGCGTCTCCGTCACATCATTTTAAATATTTTTGCACCCTTTCCAGTTTATGACATCCTTCTTATAGCAAGGCGACAAGAATCGTACTCAGTACTCCAAATGTGGCCTTACCACATGATGTCCCAATTCCGATAGTCAATGATCTGACCGATGAAGGTAAGCGTGCCTAACGCTTTCTTCACCGCCCTGTCTACCTGTGACTCCATTTTCAATGAACTTTCTACCTGCACCCTGGGTCTCTCTGTTTGACAACATGCCCCAGCGCCCTACCGTTTAATGTGTAAATTCTGCTCTGGCTTGTCTAACAAAATTCAATACCTCACATTTATATGCATGAAGCTCCAACTGCCAATCCTTGGCCCACTGGCTCAGTTGATCGAAATCTCATTGTTCTCTAAGATAACCTTCTTCACTGTCCACTGTAAAATCAATTTTGGGGATTTCGTCTACAAACTTACTTTCCATGGTTCCTACATTCGAATCCAAATTATTTACAAAAACAATGAACAACAGCAGTCTGGTCCTTGTGGCACACCACTGGTCACAGATCTCCAATTGGATCAAGAAATCTTTCCCAGCACGTTCTGTTTCATACTATCAAGCCAATGTTGTATCTAGTTGGCTAATTCTTCCGGATCCCCTGTGATCTAAACTTATTAACCCGGCTACCGTGCGGAACATTGTTGGACCTCACTAACGTAATCGTAGACAACATCTGCTGCTGTACCTTCATCTAGCTTCCCGATCATCTATTCAAAAACATCAATATAGTTTGTGAGACACGTTTTCCAGACACAAAGCCATGCACACTATACCTAACCAGTCCTTGCCTTTCCAAATGCATTTACATCCTGTCTGTCAGAATCTCCTACGAACATTTACCCACCCTTGACATCAGACTCGCCGGTCTGTAGTCCCCTGGCTTTTCCTTGCAGGCTTGTTAAAAGTAATGTAACGACATTAGCTGACTGCCCGTTCGCCAGCACCTCACCGCTGGCTGTTAATGATATGAATAAGAAAGTCAAGAGAACTGCAGATTTTGCAAACTCAGAAACAAAGACAGAACGTGTTGAAAAAGCTGAGAAATCAGATAAATTTAAATCTGCAACAGAGAAAATCCGTAACCTGTGCTGTAATCTGCTAAACTTCGAGAGGCCAAGTACTATCCTAAAGGAAGTAAAAATTAACAATTTTATTATTTTAAAATCTAACAGTGAATAACTAACTAACAATTATTTGGAACTTCTTTCTCTGACCTTCTACTTGCCCTTCCACAATACTGGTCCAATTAAAACACCCCAATTAAGATTTACCAAAAGATTTAAATTTCAGAACTGACAAACCCTCTCTTTGAGTCTTCCTCTGTCTTCTCTTCTCCTTAGTTTTTCTGTTTCACAGCTCATTGATAAATAAAAGTGAATTTAAGAGAGCTATTCTCCAGGCAGTCTGCAGATGTTGGTCGCTTGGCAGCTCTTCAGCAACTGTTCATTTTTTTTGACTTTATACCCCCAAAGTATTTGATCGCTTCATCTTTTTTTAATATCGTCAAAATACCAAATTCAAACTCGATTGGCGTTTAATATCTTGGAGCATAATGTAAACTGATTGGTCGAATTTGAATTTTTTGTCTTGTAAGAACCCAGGTACTGCCAGCTGCTCTTCCAAATGTTACATTATAAATTTTCCACAATTCGCTGTCCTTGCTAAATCCTTCAACTCTATTAAAAGTACAGTATCCGTTACACGTTCATAACACCTTCCCTTTCAAAAAAAGAAGAACCATCATAATGAAAACATGGTTTCCTTTTTTTCTTTTCTTTAACCACATTACCACAACATACAGATAACTTAAATCTAAGTTTACTTTAACTTCTTCCCATATACCAATATACAACATTGGATAACAGTAAATCTCATCTCAATTTTATCAATTCAGTCCATGATAAGGTATTTGCGATTACATTCTAACAACACGCTACATGTATGATTTTTAAATTACACGTCTGTAACATAAGACTCCAATGAAATAATCTTGCAAGCGTTCTAAGCACGAAAGCAGATTGGGATCTGTGCATACAACCATCTCCAACAAATTATTCATGACAGACACAATAAAATGTCGTAAGGCTAGTACCGAACTCAATAGTTAATTTTCAATCGTGGAATATTTCCTTTGATGGATGTTGATTTTCTTTGAAAAGTACAATCCCATCCGCATCCTCCTGTAGTAGTACAGCTCCAACTCCTATGTCGCCAGCATCGTTGGCAAGTTCGAAAGGTTTCAAAACGTTTGGTGCAGCTGAAACTGGTTTGGTGGTCAATGTTGCTTTGGAATGGTCGAATACCTCCTGACATTGTTCTGTTCACTGAAACTTTGTGTTCTTATTCAGCAAATCGGTTAACGATGTCAATGCAGTGCTGAAGTTTGGAACACACTCCTGATAGGGTCCGCTGAGTCCTAAGAAGTTAAACACCTCTTTATTCGAGGTTGGTTGCGGAAATTCCTCGCTAACTTTCTTCTTTGCATTCCATGTGGTCAAAATTCCATTATCGATATTTTGTCCAAAGAACACCACATCTGCTTTCGCAAATTCAGTTTTGTTTAATTTTATTCCCAGTTTTCCTTCTCGTATTCATTTAAAGAGCACTGCCAACTGTACCAAGTGATCTTTCCAGAACTTACTAAAGATCACTACATCATTCAAATGGACTGTACAGTTTATTAGTGGGCGGCACGGTGGCACAGTGGTTCGCACTGCTGCCTCACAGCGCCAGAGACCAGGGTTCAATTCCCGCCTCAGGCGACTGACTGTGTGGAGTTTGCACGTTCTCCCCGTGTCTGCGTGGGTTTCCTCCGGGTGCTCCGGTTTCCTCCCACAGTCCAAAGAAGTGCAGGATCAGGTGAATTGGCCATGCTAGTAGTGTTATGTAAGGGGTAAATGTAGGGGTATGGGTGGGTTTCGCTTCGGCGGGTCGGTGTGGACTTGTTGGGCCGAAGGGCCTTTTTCCACACTGTAATGTAATGTAAAAAAAAAATGTAACCCAGCCGCAACTCTGTACTTGAATCTTTGGAATGTGGCAGGCGCATTCTTCATTCGAAAGGGGATCACTTTAATTGATACACCCCATTTGGCGTTACAATTCAGAAATTTCTTTCACTGTCTCTGATAAAGGTACCTGCCAGTATCCATACATTAAGTCCAACTTGGTGATGTAACTGACTTCTCCAATTTTCTCAATCTGATTTTGTAACAGTGTTGACCTTCTGATAATCCATGCAGAAGCATTGAGCCCCGTTTCGTTTGTGAACGAAGACGATCGTCGAGCTTCACTTGCTCGGGCTTGGTTCGATGATGTCCTCGTTGAGTATGGCCTCCACCTCCTTCTGGACGTGTTTGCCGTTGAATGATTAAGCCGATACTGGTGTTGTTTTACCAGAACAGTATTCCTACTTCATGTACAATAGCATTAGTCCTCCCCAAATGATTCTTTGATATATATCCACATATTGCAGTATCAAACATTTCAATTTTGTTCTGTGCCCCTGAGGCAGAACGTTTACGAATCTATCCCACTGATCAAGGACTTCTTAATTTTTATCATATTTTGAGGCACATCAAAATCCACAATATTTGGATTTGATTCCTCACTCTGAGAGGCAGTAACTAACAACTGTTTTCCAGGTCTTTCTCTCCACTACCTTTCTGGAGGGGTCCAACACCCCCATTTATAACCTACATGAAGGGATCTTCCAATATGGGAATTGGTAACAGTTTCATTGCTGCCTGTGGCCGATCTATCATTTGGCATGAATGACACGTAGGTCGAAAGTAAACCACCTCTTTATGTGCATTCCAGGTCAATAAAAATGTTTTTGTCATTTAGCCTGAGTCTTTCGTACGCTGAGGTGACTTCCCACAGGTAGTTCATATGATACCCATAACACTTCCTGTCTCTATGCTACCGGCAACACAATCTGGTGCACTTCGGCACATTTCTCCTCTGCACTAACCTGCTGTGGTCTCCATTTCTGTCTTAGGATTTTATCTTTCAGGTAGTAACTGTCAGGAATATTTCTGCCTCCTTTGCAAAGTACGCATCTGTTTTTCTGTTGCATGTCCCTTCGCGTTACAGGACTAAACATCTCTGCCTGACCCTCTGTCTGTTCAGGTTTTCCCTGCACTCTTACGTCAAAAAGGGTGTCCGCCAACTGAACCTCACCTACTTCACTTTTGTCTTTAGTTTGCACTTCGTGCAGTGACTCATGATAGTGGGATCTGGTTACTGCACAGTCTAGGAAAATACCAGGATATTTCTGTTTTAACTCCTCAGTTTCTTGGTCTTCCTTGGGCTTCTCCACAACAAGGGGTGTTGTTCCCAATTTGGACCCTGCTAAATGATTCTTAAGAACAAACTGGATTCCTGGAACTGACACGTTGTCAGTCACTTCCTCTATTACTTTCCCAGACTTGTGTAGGCACTCTAATCTGATCTTATGTAGAGGAACGCTAAATTTCTATCCATCATATCCACAACATATGACACTCGGAACAGATCAGAAAGACTGCAAAATTGCTCATCACTTCCTATTAATAACTGGTTAGATCTACAACTTCTTCTCTTTCTCCCCCTGTTGTTACTGAGTAAACTTTACTCACAGAGGGGAATTCTATGTAGGGATCAGATACTAACTCCATTCTCAGGCTCTGCCTCGGCTGTGCACTATTGTACAATTCCTTGGCTGTTGTTGGGGTTTCCTTTTATACGTTCACTAATGCCACTGGCTTAGCTTCTTTTACCACGTCTTTTCCGACAGTGTCTTTCTTAAGACCAGACTGTTACCTTATGGCAGTGATATACCTTTTCCCAGTGCCCTTCTGAAACCACTGGCACTGTAATTTTCTGTGTCCCTGTCTATTTCAGTGAAAACACCTGAGGCCTTTCACCTCCTTTCCACCCTCTTGGGCATCTGCTTTAACCTGTGGTAAACTCTTATTCTCTACTCTTTCTTTTAGAGTGTAATATCTCCACTTCTCCCAAACTTCATCTCTCAGAGGATGAAATTATGGCTGGAAGCTTGGCTTATGCATCAACATGTATTCAGCTGCTAGTTGTCTTGCCCTTTTCAATTCCTAAAGTTTCTGTTCCTCCACGTGAATTATTATAATCTCTGGAATTGAGTTGTTCAACTCCTTCAGCAGAATAATCTCCATTGGAGCCTTATCGGTCACATCTATCTTTAAAGCAAACATTCATTTTTTCAAACTCAACCTAAGTCTGATCTGGTCACTTCTTTATGTTTCCGTACTGCTGTCTATATGCTTCTGGTACCAATTCGTGAGCACTTAAAATAGCTTGTTTGACGTCTTCAGGGTCTCTTCACCGCTCGTCTGACAGCGGAGAAAATACATCACTCGCTGCCTACCAGTTTTATTCCGAACTAGCATTGACCATATATCCTTGGACAACTCCAAATACACAGCCAAGTTTTCAATGAAATAAAGAAGGCTTCAACATCTTTCACATCAAAATGTGGCAGAGTTTGACATAGTTATATGTATGACTAACTTCCCTTTTAATCTCCATCCTGGTAACTTGACTTTGCTGACTAAATCACAACCTCTAAAGTTCAAATTCTCTCTCTTTTTTTCTCAGCTAAATTCTTTCTCTCTCTTTTTCTCCCTTTCTTCTCTCTCTCTCTTTGCTCAGCTACGAACCTTCTCTTTCCCTTTTTCCTCTCTCTTTTCTCTCTTGCATTCTGCTTCTTCTCTATCTCTATTTCTCTCTCCCTTTGTTTATGTTAAATGCTCCATTTTCCTCAATTGTCATTTAAGTTTTTCTCATTCTACGAATAGCACTTATCTGTATCTCTGACACACCTTAGTGTTTGACTAATTCCCTGATAGTTTTAGCTTTACTTTTGTCCTTGGTTAAACACCAACCTAAGTTCTTTGCTAATTCTAAAAGTTTGGCCTTTATCTTTCTTTCCAAACTTTCTTGGCAAATTTGAGAATCATCTTCAAACCCCTCTTAAATTTTTTAAGAGCCATTTCTTTCACTTTTAATTTAACCAACCATAAGTCATCGACATTAAACAAATTGTCTCACTGACGTTTTATTTCAATATCTCGGACACTAAAATGCAAATATTTAAATATGCTGTACTTTTCTCGTACCTCAAATCTATGCAAATCTGCCCAAATCACAGACTGGATCTATCTAAACCTGTTCAAATCGCGGATGAAAGCCCCCAAACTGTTACAATACAGGGTTAACCCATCTCCTAATTTAAACCAGCCACACAGAAAAAGTTCACCTCATGCCGTAATCTCATAAGTTTCGAGAGGCAAAGATCCATTTACAGGGTCACTATTTAATATAAAGTTGACAACTTAGTTATTTAAGTCCAACAGAGAATACTAACGTGAACAACTATTTAGAAATCCCTTCGTTTAAACGTATCTTTTACCGCCCACTTTACAATACTGGTCCAATGAAATTTAAAAAAAAAACTGATTAAGGTTTACAAAATATATAATCATGTTTCAAAACCACTCTATTCTACTTTGTAGATTTTTCTCTGTAGATTTTACTGTCAGTCGGCTTCAACGTTCTCTTTTGTGAACTTCTTGTAGACAGGTACCTTCAGAAGGCTCTTCAGCTAGCAGTCTATCTTTGTAGATGTCCTTAGCAGTTCTCACCCTAGATGTTCAAAGTGCCCAGTTTTATACCCCAAAGCATCGGATCATTTCATTGATATTCATGTCATCAAATACGTTATATTTCAAACTCGATTTGATTTCAGTATGTTTTTTGCATAATTTAAACAGACTTTGAATTGTTTTTGTTCCGTGGCAACTCATTTTCACTATAGGTTTCACAGTCAAATGTTATATTTTAACTTCTTTCAGAACACTTTGTGGCAGCTTCCTGTCTCTCTTAACCGTAAAGTATACCTCTACACCTTCATAACAATATCTTTTTTCGCCCTACATAGCTGTTCATAAATTTGATCAACTTAGTAAGTTCATATAAAAGTCTTTGCTGTTCCAAAAATACTATTTTCTCTCAAACTTCTTTTACTTATTTCTTTCTTTCCAGTTATCATTCGACTTAGTTACAATGTTACTATTATTCTTCGACAAAGTATTACATTGGAGTGTTTGTGTGTGTGTGTGTGTGTGTGTGTGTGTGTGTGTGTGTGTGTGTGTGTGTGTGTGTGTGTGTGTGAATGTGTGTGTGTGTGTGTGTGTGTGTGTGTGTGTGTGTGTGTGTGTGTGTGTGTGTGTGTGTGTGTGTGTGTGTATTTTATGAATAATCCTCGGCAATTGGACTGAGATGAAAGAATGAGATGTAATCACATTGAAGGAGATGATGAAGGAGTAAATGTGCAATGTTTCTAAGCTTTCTGATATTAAAAAAGTCGTAAAAATCTCCTTTGTTCATGGATTGGGAAAGTGAGCAAATGACATTCATCGACCAAACAGCAGTAATTTAATGGACCTTTACTGGGATCATTGAACGACCAAATATTTAGTATTCTCTTGAGAGTTTAATTCAGCTTTGTTTAAAGTCTGAGTTGCATATGTTTTCATCAATATGCAATCATCATCGGTGACAAAACTAGAAGTTGCTGGAAATGCTCAGTATTTCTGACAGTACCTGTCGTGAGAAAACAGATTCAACATCGGGTCGCGGAATGGGTTTTGAGTTGTTTACTTTTTGCTAGTAATGTTCAACTATGTTCAAGTTAGGTGCATTACTCAGGCGTTAATGCGGAATAATAGAATAGGGGAATGGTTCAGGGTGGGTGACTGTTAGGAGGGTCAGCGTGGACGTGCTGTGCGAAATGGCCTGTTTCCCCACCGTAGGGATTCTATGATTCTATGATTTCTTTATAAAAAGGGCGCTCGGTGCAAGGATCAAGAATGTATCCGAGCATGCTCAGGGCATACTGAAGTGGGCCAGCGGTCGTGGTTCACATTGATACCAATGACATAGGTAAGAAAAGTGAAAGGTTGAAACGTTCTGCAAAGAAAGTTCCGGGAGTTAGGAGTGACCTTAAAAGCAGAATCTCCCGGGTTGTATATTTGGAATTAATCCCCGTGCACCTGGTAGTGAGACAAGGAAGAGGAAGATAGTCGAGTTGAATAAGTGGGTAAAGAGCTGATTTGGGAGGAGGGTTTCTGATTTTTGGATGATTCAGATCGCTTCCAGGGCAGGTGGGAACTGTACAAAAGGAAAGTGTGCACCTTAACTGGAGGGGCCCCAACATCCAGGAACGGAGGTTTGATCGTGCAACTCGGGTAGATTGAAGCTAATAATACAGGATGTTGGGAACCAAATCAGCAGGTCAGAAACTGAACAGAAAGTAGAGGGTGGTCGAATAAATAATCAGAGCCAGTTTAATGACCATGCAGAGGGAAGGAATCATAACAATTTAAAAATTTGAGTGGAAAGTTCGAGTAAATGATAAGCTCACTATTATTGGGGATCCATAAATGAGGATGGAGATCCTGTGCACAAAAGTATTAAAAGAGAAAGACATATCAATAGAACTTATGTAAAAATCTTTTAACTAAATGTGTGCAGTATTTGGAATGAAATGAATGAGCTGAAAGCTCAAACAGAGAGTAATAGGTATGGCCTGGTGGGGATTACTGAAATTTGGTTACATGAAGGTCAGGACTGGAGTGCTAAATGTGAAAGTGTACACAGTATTCAGACAAGAAGTAACAGCAGGTGGAGTGTCTGCATTGGTTAAGGGTAATGTCAAGGCTATATAAAGAAATGATATTAGCACGTTGGACGAAAATGATGAATCAGTCTGGTTGGAAAAAACACATGGAAAGACACCTATTTGTAGCAGCAATTCCAGCCGACAAGCTCCCACCCAGGTAAACTACTTTCAAATTCGGGAATAGCATGAACCAAAGAATAACGATGTATTTTGACAAGGGCACAAGAGTGGTTATGGATAATTTGAACATGCATATTGACCGGATTAATCAATTTTGGCAAGGGAGCCTCAAAGAATCATTCACCGAATGCATGAAGGATTATTTCTTAGAGTAACATGTCATGGAACGAAACAGAGAACTGGCTTTGGTAGTAATGAGGAAGTAGTGATAAATCATATTGTGGTACAGGATCATCTTAGAAAGAGTAACCACAACATTGCTGGAGTTTCAAATTCAGACTGACACAGTGAAGACAGAGTCACATACGAAAGGTTTAAGGTTAGGCAATGATAATTTTACTGGCCTGAGGAAGGGATTGGATTGATTGGACTTAGCAAATCATTAAAGGGCAGGACAGCTGAAGAACAGTGGCAAGTACGTAGGGAGATGGTCAAAAACTCTCAATTAAAGTGTAATCCTGAGTGGAAGAGGAATTGTTAAAAGGTGAAAAGTGATCTATGTCTTAACAAGGAAGTCAACAACAACGTGAAGGTGATCACCCGGTGGTATAACCACCAACTACTAATCCAGATTATGTTCCAGGGACTCAGTTTCAAATGCTGCTAGGGTAGATGGTGGAATGTATATTCAATATAAACCTGGAATTAAGAGTCTATTGATGATTATGAATCCACTGCTCATTATTGGATACACCTATCTGTTTCATGAATGTCTTTTAGGGATGGAAACCACCATCCTTACCGGGTCTGACCCACATGTGACTTCAAACACACATACAAATTTGGTTGATTTTTAATTGCACTTTGGGCAATTAAGAATGGACAATGAGTGCTGTCCACCAGCGACACCCTCAGCCAATGAATGATGATTTTTTAAAAAAAATAAACACTTTAAATATCAGCAAGCAGTGAAACGAGTAGAAAGCATAAGAATTGATAAAGAACACTCCTCCGAGTAGACATAAAGTAAAAGAATGCTGAAAGTAAATCTTTCTCTTTTAGAGGATGAAAAAACAGGGTAATAATGGGAAACTGAGAAATGGCAGAGGCGAAACCAACACTTCCTGTGTGCACAGTGGAAGATAATTCCTTCCCAAAATTTACAACAACAGCAAAGGATCTTGATGGAAGTACGATGACGAGGAAGAAAACATTAAATACATTGATGGGATTAGTGGGAGGTCAAGCCCTCACGCCTGATGGCCTGCACTGTATCATATTAAAGGAGGTGAAAGCAGAGATAGGGGATGTATTAGTTGAGATATTCAAAAAATCCTTGGATTCTGAAAAAGTATTGGAAAATTAATAATGTCACACACGTACTCAAAACAGGAAATAGGCAAAAAGTGACAAACTATAGAGCAGTGGGTTTGAAGTCTGTAGTGGGGAGGTTTCTTCAGTCAACCGTAAAGTAGGAAATAATTGAACATTTGGAAAAAACAAAGATCAATTCGTCAGTGTCAGCTCAATTTCATGATGGGCGGATTGTGCTTGAAATGCCTGCTGAAGTTCTTGAGAATGTAAACAACAAAGTGGATAATGGGGATCCAGCAAACGTGGTACATCTAAACTTTAGAAGGCATTTGACAAGGTGCCACATAAAGGACTGATCTAGAAGGTGGGATCCCAGGTTTTAACGGTAGAGTATTGAATTGGATAGAGGATTGGCTGACTGACAGAAAGCAGAGCATCGGGATAAATGGTCTTTCTCTGGCGAACTGTAACTAGTGAGGTGCTAGAGGGTTCAGTTCTCAGACCTCAACTATTTACAATCTATACAAATGACCTTGAAGGAGAGCCAAAGTGTAGCAACTAAATTCACAGATGGTACTAAACTAGGTGGTAAAACAGGCTGTGATGAGGAGATAACGAGTTTACAGATGAGTATTGGTAGACTTGAAAGATGGAGGATAGTGGGATTCCCGATAGTGTCCATGGCATCTGCAGAGTAGCCATGCCAATGGGGAGAGGTAGAGGAACTGAAGGAGCTCTCTCTCTATTAATCTTGCAGCGTGCCGGTGCACAGTACATCATGTTGGTGAATACCCCTGTCCTGACAGCAGCCACAGCCACTTCATTCAGAAGCAGGCAGCCATTCCTATCGTCTTCGGGTCTCCATGTAGAAAGGAATGAATGTATCTTGGATAAAGGCTGTGCCCTTGATATATGTTTGAAAACAGCATCCCCATCACCAACCAAACACTTCAAAACATTCCATGTGTAAGAAGCGCAATGGGGTCACTGGGAGTGTCTGGGAGCAGACGATCAGGGATGAAGCAAAACTCCCATGTCTGAACATGTCTGAGTGAACCCCCCAGTACACAGTATCATTAAACCCTGTAATCCCCCTCCATCGCAGTAGCATACTGACTTCTATTATTCCTGTAAATGAAATGACAGGTTATATCATGTTATATTGCACCTGCCAAATTATTGTCCATTGCCTTTACCTCTCTGTATCTATCTGTAGACCCTCCACCCTCTCTTGATAATTTAATCTCTTGCTTATCACAGCAACATGACCAAACTCAGTATCTGTATATCTGTTCCATCCTCCTGATAATTAATACAGACTGTAACTAGTTGAGGACCCAGCACGGGTCACTGTGTGACTCCACTGGTGACGTTCTGTCAAACTGATTAAGACTGATTTATCCGGAGCACCTGCATCCTGTTTGATACACAATCCTCCCCCATTACTGTGTAACACAGGCGAAAAGCTGAATATGAACGAGGAGAAACAGTCAGGAATCCAACCCCTCGAACCAGCTCTGCCATTGAATACAATCATGTCTGATGTCATCGTGGCCTCTGTTCCACATTCCTGCCATCTGTCCATTCTCAAACTCTAGTCTCTTGTCGTTGATTGCGGCTCATGAAAAAAATATCCTCTCCACATCTACACTTTCCACTAGGTTTAGCATTTTACAGAACTCAATGAGCTCTCCTTTCATTCTTATAAACTCGAGAGTATAGGCTTGAAGTGCTCAATCTCTCTTCGATAAGACAAACACCTCAAATATGGAATCAGTCTCATGAAACTCTTCTGAATTGCCTCCAATGCAAATGTCTTATTCCGCAGGACACTCAAACCATACTCCAGTTGCAGCCTCACTAATGCCTTTAATAGCTACACCAACACTCCCTACCTTTCTACTCTATCCTTTTACAAATTAACGCTGAAGTTATGCTTGCATTTCTCATTACTTGAAGTACCCGCATGCAAGCTTTCTGTGATATGCAAGCAGGCACCCAGATTCCTCTGCACTTAAGTATTTTGAAGTTTCTGTCCATTTAGATAATAGTTTGCCTTTTTATTAGGCTGGCCAACTTGAATAAGCCCATATTTATCCACTTTAATTTTCATTGTCAAATGTTTGCCCATTCACCCAACCTATCCATATAGTATTTAAATCTCTTGCATCATCATTCCGAAGTAATTTCCCACCAATGTTAGTGTCATCTGAAAATGTAGCTATAGTATTTTCTATCCCGTCAACCGAGTAATAATATCAATCAGAAATGGTTGAAGCATGAGAACTGATATCTATGGCACCCCACAAATTGCATTTTCCAAAAGGAACTGACACATTTAATTCATCTGACTGCATTTTGTTGGTTAACCAATCCTCCCTCCAAGCTAATAAATTACTCCTAAACCGATGCTGTCTGATCTTACCACTCACTCTTTGGAGAAGTGACATATCTGAATCCTTCACGAAGACCAGATATATTCCATCTCCAGGATTCACACTATCCACCTTGTTTGTCACATCTTTAAATAACTCAAGAAAACGCTTCAATCATGATTTTTCTTTTGTAAAACCATGTTGAGTCCGATAGATTGTGGTTTACCTTTGCAAATGTCCTCAACAATGGCTTCTAATAATTTGCCTTAAATTACAATACTTTATTGTTACATTTTACTCCCTAATGTATTCAGCTATTATAAGCCCTTCCCTTTCGAAAACCTTTACGTTTTCTTTGAATTCCTGTTTTATGGGCAAAAAGTTTTAAGAGATGTGCTCCAATTGCTGCATAAGAGGTATGTGTGACTGAATGGACTCATCATCCTGCTGGTGTATAAAATCGATGGGATGAAGTCTTTCTGGTGTTCCCATGCTATCGTCTCCAAGGCCAGAATGACCTCTTCCTTTTGCTGCGTGAGAGGGGTGGGGGATTATGGAATCTTCTCGTTGCCGTGTAACATTTTTAGGGGCTGATGGGTCTTCACATATTTGTCCATAATAGGTGGAGATACTAAACGGTCTCTTCATGTATCCCAGAGATGGGACCAAGGGAGCGATTGGTCTTCTCTTGTTCCCATACAACAGACACGTGTCTGAATTACCTCCTCCTTTCTCATGAAATAAGTCTCAGATAGTTTTTATCCTTATACAATTCCCTTGCAAAAGGCTCGGTGGGTTTGAATGGCCTCCTGTTATCCCAGTGTAACTTTGTGACCGCTTTCAGTTCCTATGTTACGGATTTGAGATGGCTGAATGGACTGATCCTCTGCAATGTAACAGGATACTGGTGCCGCATGGCCTACTCTGGGTCCAGTGTTGTCGATTCGAGGGGCTGTTTGGCTTCCTCCTGTAAATATACATCAAGGTCCAGGGGCTGAACAGCCTCGTCCTATTCTGGTGTAACAAGGTCAAAGGCCTGAATATCCTTCTGTTGTTCCTGTGTAACAGGCTGGAGAACGGAATGGATTCCTCCACTATCTGCGTAATTCGCTTCAGTTGTTGACTCCTTCCTGTCATGTATGTTGAAATAAGAACTTCGTTCATTTTTGTAAACACCAATGGCAATTGGATCAACCTGATCATCCTTTCGTTATACGCTAGCACCTTCATTGCAGGAATCAGTTGAGGGGACCATCTCTGAGCTGCTTCCAATAAAACAACAACCTTTCTTCATTGACAAGACTAAATCTGCACACTACACCAGATGTGATCTCAATAAGATCCTAGACAGCAGCAGCAATGCTTTACCACCCTGCTGTAATGTTCCTACCCAGATTAGAGCAGTCTCAGCTCTCTGGGGGAAATACAGAGCATTGTTGAACGATCATTGTCCTTCTCTACTCCACTAGCATAACGGGAGATCTGGAGAAAATGTCACAATGATGCTTGAGAAGTTCATAAATGATGTGGCGAGATGATCTCTACCATTAATCTCCCCAAAACCCACTTCGCTCAGATTCTACAGAATCTTATAAAGTGGAGCGTAAAAACAGCAAGGAGAAGGAAACATTGATGGGAGTTATATATCAAAGTGAAAGCTGCAATACAAATGTTGGGCATGTTATAAAACCGGAAAATGAGATATGCACATTTGTGACTACTGCAGTAATAATATACTGTTTACATTATATCGAAACTATGTTAACCCAACTGAATGCTAATGCTGGGAAAAATGGATTTCATGAGCATATGTTAGATGGCTTGCATTAATATTTTGTCAGGTTATTTAGGAATTGGTGTTGGATGATCAGAAGAGCTAATTGAAAGCTTTGCTGTGAAGGACCTTTAGGGGAACAGTGACCACAATGCATTGGTTTTCTTTTATGCGGTTTGAGTACATGATAGTTTTTGTTTTGTTTGAAGTAACCGTTATAAATCTGAATCATGCAAGCCCTGAAGGTGTGAGGAGAAAGTGGGGACTACAGATGCTGGAGATCAGAATCGAAGAGTATGGTGTTGGAAAAACACAGTCAGGCAGCATACGAGGAGCAGGAGAATTGACGTTTTGGGCATAAGCCTTTCATCAGGAATGAGGCTTATGGGTCAAGGGGGCTGAGAGATAAAGGAGAAGGGGGTGTGGCAGGACGGAGGGAACTAGGAATGCAATAGGTAGATGAAGATGGGGTTGAAAGTGATAGGTGATGAAGGGAGACAGAACGTCTCATCTACTGCATCCATTAAACCCAGTGTGGTCTTCTCTACATTGGCGAGACAGGTGGATCATTTCAGAGAACATATCTGGGCTATCCACATTGACCAACTCCACTGCCTTGTGGCTGAAAATTTAACTCCCCTTTCCACTCTGCCAAGGACATGAGAGTCCTGGGCCTCCTCCATCGCCCAACCCTAACCACCCGAAGCATGGATAAAGAAAGACTCCTCTTCTACCTTGCGTCCCTCCAACCACAGGGGATTAATGTAGATTTCACCAGTTTCCCCATTTCCCCTAACTCCACCTTATCCCCGTCCAATCTTCCAACTCAGCACCCTTCCCCGCTTTGAACGTTCCTCTGTGTTAATCTTCCTTCCCATGAATCTAGTCTACCCTCCTCTCCGACCTATCACTTTCAGCCTCACCTTCAACTATCTATTAGATCAAAGGAATCAGCTTCAAAAAATGCCAAGTGTTGTCGTAAGCCAGTGGATTCAGAGACATGTAGGGCCTAGCAACGGATGGCCAAGAAACTGAGAAGAAAATCAAAAGGAGAAAACGGATGAAAACAAAGAAATACATACAGACTGCTTTAAAAAAAACGTACATTACTGTATGAAATAAAAGTAAAAACACGATAAAGTGTGGAACAGTAGGTGTGCGGACAGGATAATTTATTGTAGAGAGCAGAGAAATCACAGGGGAAAGAAACAGTTTCTTTATGTCTATCTTCAAGGCAGAATATCCAGAAATTCTCCCAGAAATACGGAGTGACCTTCGGACTTGTGTAAGTAAAATCTAAGATCATTCTTATCAGTGTTGACGTCATCTTTTAAAAGAAAGCTGGATTGAGTATTTACAAATCTGACAGATCGATGTACTTCATACAAGAATTTCAGAGGAAGCAGCAGTATGCATATTGATTGCATCGCAGATTTTCACGTTATTTTCCAATACATTCCCGAAAGATATTTAGCCAATCTGGATAAGGCAAAGGTTATAAATATTATCCAACAGTTTAAGAAAGGATGAAGATGGAGAGTGGTGAACTACATACCAGTAACTTGTAATCCGTGGTCGGGTGTCTGTTGGGCTCGATTACAAAGAACGTGTTACTGGATATCTAGAAGGTAATGACAAAAATGGGGAGTATGATAATGCATCGATGAAACGAAAACCATAAGTGGCAAACATTTTTTGGAATGGTTTGAAGATGATTCTTGTGGACGTAGGCAATGAGGAGCTAATGGATAACGTATAGTTGGATATTCAGGAGTTTTTTTTAAGAACTCTCACACTAATATCAGAAGAAAAGTTAAAGTGAAAGGAATGGGGAAGAACACAAGCAAATAGGAAATTAAAAGTTAGGTTTACATTCATGTGAATGTAATTGGAATATAGAAGATGTCGTGCGCCAGCTGCACAGAGTGTTGCTGAGACTAAACTTAGAGTATTGTGTTCCGTTTGGAGTCCCAAACTAAGATAGAGTATACTGACTACATAAGAACTGCAAAAGATATTCTCCAGATTAATCCCTAAAATGGCAAGATTGTCTGATGTGGGAAATTCAGCCGGTGATCTTGAGTTTCAAAAGATGAGAGGTGATTTTAGTGAAACTTAGAAAAATAGAGGGGAGAGAACAGTAGAGGGACATGGAGAAGCGCAAGCAGGCAAGATTAGGGAGAATCCCATGATATTCTACACGTACAAGTAGAACAAAATAATCAATAAACAGTTTGTGTCAATTAGAAACCAAACAGGCAATCAGTGTGTCAACCTGGAGAACATTGATAGATTGTTACATGAGACCATTACAGCTGTTTTACTTGGGAGAAAGAGGATGCAGGTACAGAATTCGAGAAGATGGACTGGAAAGCTCTTGAAGAGATTGATGTAAAATACGAGCATGGGTTTGCGGCTTTGTCTGGTCTAAAATTGGACCAAACCGCAGGTCTGGATACTGTTGTTGTCAAGGGAGGTAAGACACTGACTGGAAATTTTAATTAGAATCTGATCATATGGAGGTGCCAGAGGACTGGAGAACAGCTAATATGATTCCACTTCACTGTAAGGGTGGTAGAGATAGACCAGGTAGCTATAGACGAGCGAGTATTAGATCTCTGTTCGGGAAACTACTGGAGAAAATAGGGAAGGATAAAATTGAACGCCAATCAGAATGGCAAGGCTTGATCAGGGATAATCATCATGACTTTATCAGAGGGAAGTCACATCTAATGGATTTGATTGAATTAGATTGAGGAGGTCGCTTATTTAGTTTTGCAGCAAGTCCCTTGACAAAGTTCCACATGGGAAACTGAAATAAATAAAGTAAAATCTCACAGTATCAAGGATAACTTGACAAGTTACAACGAAAATTGTCTTAGTGTCAGGAGGCAGAGGGTAGTGGGAGAAGGCTGTTTGTGTGATTGGAGACGTGTCCCCTGGTTTACCACAAGGATCAGTGCTGTGTCTCTTATTATTTGTAGCATTCATAAATGATATAGATGTGAATCTGAAGGGAGTGGGTGGAGGGTTGGGAGTTGAGATAAATAAGTTTGTTTTTGACACAAAGATCGGCCGGGTGGTTGGCAGTGAGGAGGAAGGTCTGATTTTACAGGAAGATACAAGTGGAATGATCAGATGGGTATATCAATGGCAGATGGAATGTAATCCTGATAAATATGAGGTGATGTACTTTGGAAGGAGGAACCAGACATGGGGTGTACACAATTGGCAGCACACTAGGAAACTTAGAGGGTGTTTCTCCACACATCCCTGAATGTAAATGAACAGGGTAATGGACTAGTTAGGAATTAAACCTTGGGTGTAGCGTTTATTAATCAGGGCGTAGATTGTAAGTGCTATACAGGACTTTGTTTAGTCCATGATGGGGTACTGTATGTAGTTCTGGGAGCCACATTACAGGAAAGAGGTGATTGTACTGGAAGGTGTGCAGAGGAGATTCACCAGGATGTTCCCTGGGATGGAGCATATCACCAATGGAGAAAGGCTGGATAAGCTCGGGTTGTTTCCTTTGGAGCAGAGGAGGCTGAGGGGGACGTGATTCAGAAGGATACGATTATGAGGAGCATGGACAGGGGAGATAGACAGCAGCTGTTCCTTTTAGTCAGAAGGTCAAGAACAAGGGAGCAAACTTTTAAAGTGAAGGGTTTGAGGTTCAGAGAGGATTTAAGGATTACTTTTTTTCACCCAGAGGATGTTGGGGTCTGGAATGTACTTCCTGAGAGGGGAGTTATTACGGGTAACCTCTCAACTGTTAAAAGTACTTGGACGAGCACTTGGAAGTGTCATAACATTCCAGGCTATGAGCCTGGTGTTGGAAAGTGGGACTAATATAGATCATGCTGTATTTCTATTGGCACAGAGACTATGCTCCTGTTAGTGTATGGTGTGGATGGTCAATTATGGAGTAGCTTAAGACAGGATCTGATAGGTTTCTGAAGATAATGTTCACAAAGGTTATAAGAGTGAACTGTTATATCTTGTCAAATTCTGTCAATGTGAGAAGTATGAAAAAACAGTGCAGTTTCCTTCCAGTTTGAAACCAGAGAATGGAGAATGGGAAACAGGGAAATGGCAAAACTATGAATCCACTACTTCAGTTCTATCTTCACAGAACTTTCTGACAATACCAGGAAAACCCAGGCTGGTGTGAAAAACGAAATATTACATGGAAAATAGAACATAGTAAGTAAATTATTGGGACTGAAATTAATGGTCATAGACAACACCAACATAGATTTATGAAATGGGAATTATGTTTGAGAAACAGACTGGGAGACAAATGAAAGAGAAGCAATGGATGTAAAACACGTGGATTTTCAGAAAGATTTTGGTAAAGCTCCAAGCCTAGTTTGCAAAATCGAATCTTAATGGATACGAGAGAATTAATGGACATGCTTCTAGAATGGGACAGCTGGCATGAAACAGTGAATAGAAATAAACAGACTCGTGAAGCAACAGCCTGACATTGTCTTTAAGGTATGATCCTGTGATTATGACCATATCCCAGACACCCCATCAACTTCCCTGGATATCTCCTGTCTCACCAGTCGGACATATACAGCACAAGTGGTGGCACAGTTGGATACAGTTGAAAGGGAATTGCTCTGGGTGTCCTCAACAGTGTCTCTGTATCCCATAAACCCTCATGGCGTTAGTTTACACATGGGAAAGGAAACCTCCTGATTACCATGTAGCAGCCTCTCCCAAGTGATGAGTCAGTACTCTTCCATGCTGACCAACACTTGGAGGAAGCACTGAGGGCGGCAAAGGCGCAAAATGTACTCTGGGTGGGGATTCCAAAGTCCACAAAAAGAGTGGCTCGGCAGCAGCATTACTGATTGAGCTAGTCGGGTCGTAAAGGATATAACTTGTCGACTCGATCTGCAGCAGGTGGTGAAGGAAGCAACAAGAGTGAAAAGACACATTTGACCATAGCCTTACTAACTTGCCAGTTGCAGAAGTATCTGTCCATAACAGTATCGGGCAAGAGTGACCACCACATAGTCATTGTGGAGATACAGTCACACCTTCACATTGAGAATAACCTCCATAATTTTAGGTGGAACTATCACCTTGCTAAATAGGACAGACTTCGAATAGATCTAGCAGCTCAAATCTGAATTTCCATTAGGTGTTGTGGGTCAGCAATAGCAGCAGAATTGTACTCCAGCACAACCTCATGGCCTGGCATATCCCCCTCACAACAATTACCATCAAGCCAGAGGATCACCCTTGGTTCAATGGAGTGTACAGGTGGGCAGGAGCAGCATCAGGCATACCTGAAAATGAGGTGTCAGCCTAATGAAGCCATCAAATATGACTTCTTGTGCACCAAACGGCACAACCAGTAAGTCATAGACAGAGCTAAGTGATCCAACAAGCAACGGATCAGATCTAAGTTCTGCAGTTCTCTACTTCTAGTTGAGAATAGTTATGGACAATTAAACAAGTCATGGGAGGAGGACATTCCACAAGTATCCCCATCCTTAATTATGGAAGAGCCCAGCACTTCAGTGCAAATGGTAACGTTCATGCATTCGCAATAATTTTCAGTCAGAAGTGCTGAGTGGATGATGCACCTCAGCCTCCTCCAGTCGTCCTCAGCAATTTAGTTACCAGTCATCAGCCAATTTGATTCACTCCACGCGATATCCATATTCAGTTGGAGACACTGGATACCCTAGAGGGTACATACCCTGACAACATTCTGGCAATAGTACTGAAAAGTTGTCCTGCAGACCTTGTCACTGCCCTAGCTAAGCTGTTCCAATACCGCTAAAACAACGACATTTCCCCCATTACGTGGAAAATTACGCAAGTATATCCTATACATAAAAAGTAGAACAAGTCCAATCCGTCCAATTACCACCCCATCAGTCAATTCTCGATCATCAGTAAAGTGATGGAAGGTGTCAGTGTTTTCAAGCAGCACCTGCTCAGAAATAACCTGGTCATAGACGCCTAGTTTGGGGTCCACCAGGGTCACTCAGCTCCTGATCTCATTACCTTGGTTCAAACATGGACAAAAGAGCTGAATTCCAGAGGTGGGGTGAGAGTGACAGCCCTTTAAAACAAAGCTGCCTTCGACCAAGTGTGGCATCAAGGGACCTTAGCAACATTGGAATCAATGGGTATCGGGGCAAGCACCCCGCTTGTTAGAATCATACCTGATACGTAGGAAGATTGTCATTGTTGATAAAAGTCAGTCAACTCAGCTCCAGGACAAATCTGTAGGAATCCCTCGGGCAATGGCATAGGCCCAAACATCTTCAGTGCTGCTTGATCAATGACCTTGCGTCTATTATAATGTCAGAAGTGGGAATGTTCAGCAATGATTGCACAATGTTCAGCAACATTTGTGGCTCCTCAGATACTGAAGCAGTCCATGTCCAAATGCGACAAGATCTGGACAGTATCCAGGCTGACAGGTGGTAAGCAATATTCAGGCCACACACGGATTACGGTGCTCGGGTCCCAGCTGTTCACAATACCCATTAAACATTTGGTTGTGGGAATAAAATACAATATATCCCAACCTGCTGACAGCACTAAAGGATGTTGGATTGTGAGTGGGTGAGGAGGTTGTAAAAAAAAGCTTCTAGCTGACTAAGACAAATGGAGTGAATGGGCAAATACGTGGCAGACGCAGAGCAAGGTGGGTAGAGGTGACGGTGTGCCCTTTGGTGGGAACAAGAGATTGATAGCCTATAGTTTGAAAGAGGATTGTTCGAAACATGTTGATCTCCAAAGGGATGTATGCTCCTTTTTGTTGTTTCTTTCTGCGCAGCCCTCCGAGGTCCATGCAGCGCAGTGAGGCCTGAACCCAGAAGTAAGTACTGGGAATGGCATTCACACGCTGCCCAGTGTACATAGACCCAGCAAGTGGGGAGCTGTAATATTGCAAAGTATCTGGATCTCCCTGTACACCAGTCACTGAAAGCACTATTGCAGGAACAGAAAACAATTAGGAAGATAAATGGTATGCTGACCGTCATTTCAGGGTGATTTGAATCCAGGAGTAAGGGTGTCTTACTGTAGCTGGGCGTTGGTGAGGACCCATCTCGAACATTGTGCAACATTGTGTGCAGTTTTGCTCTCCATACCTAATAAACATCAACTAAAATTGAGGGGAGCAGTGAAGGATGACCAGACTGATCTCTGTGATTAAAAGCAAATTACTGTGGATGCTGGAATCTGAAAGCAAAACAGTGAAAATGTGGTAAATCTCAGCATGTCTGGCAGCATCTGTCGGAGGAGTTGTAGATAGTGAGGAAGGATATGGCAGGTTACAGCGGGATATAGATAAGCTGCAGAGCTGGGCAGAAAGGTGGCAAATGGAGTTCAATGTAGCTAAGTGTGAGTTGATTCACTTTGGTAAGAGTAATAAAAAGATGGGGTACTGGGCTAATGGTCGGATACTTGGTTGTGTGGATGAGCAGACGGATCTTGGTGTCCATGTACACAGATCTTTGAAAGTTGCCACCCAGGTAAATAGTGCGGTGAAGAAGGCATATGGTGTACTGGCTTTTATTGGTAGAGGAATTGAGTTCCGGAGTACTGAGGTCATGTTGCAATTGTATAAGACTCTGGTGCGGCCGCATCTGGAGTATTGTGTGCAGTTTTGGTCGCCATATTATAAGAAGGATGTGGAGGCACTGGAACGGGTGCAGAGGAGGTTTACCAGGATGTTGCCTGGTATGGTAGAAAGATCGTATGAGGAAGGGCTGAGGCACTTGGGGTTGTTTTCATTGGAGAAAAGAAGGTTTAGGGGTGACTTGATAGAGGTGTACAAGATGATTAGGGGTTTAGATAGGGTCAACAGTGAGAATCTTTTTCCACGTATGGAGTCAGCTATTACAAGGGGGCATAGCTTTAAATTAAGGGGGGGATAGGTATAGGACAGATGTTAGGGGTAGGTTCTTTACTCAGCGAGTCGTGAGTTCATGGAATGCCCTGCCAGTAGCAGTGGTGGATTCTCCGTCATTATGGGCATTTAAGCGGGCATTGGATAGGCATATGGAGGATAGTGGGCTAGTGTAGGTTAGGTGGGCTTGGATCGGCGCAACATCGAGGGCCGAAGGGCCTGTACTGCGCTGTTTTCTTCTATGTTCTATGTTCTATGTTCTATCTGTAGGGAGAGAAAAAAGCTGACGTTTCGAGTCCAACTGACCCATTGCCAAAGCCTCTGACAAAGGGTCAGTTAGACTCGAAATGTCATCTCTTTTCTCTCATTACAGATGCTGCCAGACTTGCTGAGATTTTCCAGCATTTTCTGTTTTTGGTCTCTGGGATTACAGGCTTGTTGTGGGAGCAGAGTTTGGGGCGACTGGGCCTGTATTCCATGAAGTTTAGGAAAATGAGTGGAGATCGCAGTGAGATATATAAAACTCTGTCGGTGAGACAGATTGGAAGCAGGGATGATAATTCCCCAGGCTGTGGTGTATAAAACAAGGGGCCACAGTATTACGTACAGACAGGCCATTCTGCATGAGATGAGAATGAATGTCTACACTCAGAGAATGGTGAACCTGGGGAATGCGCTCGAATCTGGAAGCCAAGACACTGAATATAAATAAGGATTTAAAGACAGTAAAGGGATGAGGGGAGAGCAGGAGTATGGTGTGGAAATAAAGGTCCAGCCATCATTATATTGAATTGGGTAGCAAACTCAACAGACCAAAGGGACTACTGCAATTCCTATTTTATAGCTTCCCAAGGTTAATCACATTAACAGATATATTCATTGTGTGGGATAAGTATATTGTGGAGATGTTTGAACATGAACGAAAATGAGGAAGGGTCAATGTGTTGAATGGCCTACTCCTTTCCCAATGTTTCTGTGCAGTCTGTAAATGTCACAAGCTCTCGGATGTTAGGAAGGATGTCTCTGCAGGGTCAACAGGACTGTGTTTTCTCTTTCCCTTTTCCGATAACGAGACTGGTGCTGGGTGTTCTGTTCAGGTTTATCCTTTAAGAACTTAAAGTAGTTTGAGACAATAGAGTATCTTGCCTGGCCGATTCAGGGACCATTGAGGAGTTTATCACATGTCTGTGTGTCTGGAGTCACTTTTAGGCCATACGAGGAAAGCACGGGAGATTTACTTCCTGAAAACACATTGGGAAAGCAAATTGGTGTTTACAATCGACATTCACTTCAAGGTCACTGTTACTGACACCAGATTTTGCATCTTAATATTTTATGAATTGTTTTTAACTTCCACCCGCTGCCAGGGCATTACCCTGGTTTGGATTAGTAATCCAGTGACATTTCCACCAGAGCACCATCTCCACATGGGGACCTAATGAGCAGGTTATTTCTGTGCTGCCTGACAGCTCTGTCAAAAAGAACTCCCACCAATTTGACTATCGTGATTGGACTGAGGATGTGGTAATTGGTCAAATTGCAATTACTCCTCTCTTAGAGAACTGGGTATAGCTGAGTTCATTTCCACATTGCCAGGGAAATGTCAGAGTTGGAGATGGAATGAAATAGCTTCCCCAGGGACACGACTTGTTGTGCAGCACAAGGCTTCAGTCCTATTGCAGGAATGGGGTCAGGGACCATTGCCTTTGTCGTACCTTTTGTGTTCAGCTGTTTCTTCATGTCACGGGCAGAAAATTGAATTGGTTGAAGACTGGAATCTGTGATTCTGTGGGTATCATGGTGAGAGTGATGTGCTTCATCAACTCCACACTTCTGGCTGAGAATGGTGCAGATATTACATCCTTGTGTTTTGCACTGGTGTACAGGGCAGTTCTGTTATGTAGTAAGGGGATATTTATGGAATCCTGTCCTCCAGTCATTTGTTTAATTGTCCATAACCATTTATGACTGAATGTAGCAGGACTGCAGAGCTTCGATCAAATCTGTTTGTCAAGTCCGGTCGCTTTAATGTGTTAGCATCAGGTTTAGGTCCACATGGTCTGACCCTGACATGTTCACCCACAGTCATTACTGAGCCATAGATCATGGTGATGGTGATAATAGACTGAGGAGATTATCCCTGGGCAAACATATTACAGGTTGTGGTTGAATGCTATTCTGCTTCTCCTGCTGCTGTGGTCTATAGTGAATACGCAGTTTTGAGCTGCAATATCTGCAATGCAATTCTGCTGTCTGTCCCTTAATTCACATCGAGACCCATTCATCCATCAGCCCTGCACTCAGTGACCTACTCTGGTTTCTGATTTTCATAGTCTCATTCTGCTGAGGATCTCTCCTCAGGTCAAGTTTCCAATCTGACAGATTCTGCAAAACCAATTAACTGATTTTAATTCAATTGTTTAATTCATCTAAATCTCTATTTCCTTGAGTAATACCATCTTCTGTATTTAAAGTGAACGTGTTTCCCTCTGTTTCTCTCCATGACCATGATTAAGAGCTCTGCAGTGTCAGTGATACTCGCCTTATGTAGTTTCAGAGCCAATGAATTTTCTGAATTCCCAATCATCTTCACTAGATTGTATGTTTCATGTATTGGTTTGATGCCTTGTCACTCATGGCTGTCTTGTCCTCCTATGAGTATGTTTCATCTCCTTTGGGACGAATTTCTGATATCCGTCGAAATATCCACAGAAATTCCTGCCTTTGCTGCTCCATGGTCTGCCCTGCTCGACTCCACTTCCAATTAACTCTGATCAGTTCCAGCCGCATGACTTTGTACTTATGTTACTGACTTATAATCTTATTAATTCGAGAAGAGAGCAATAGGTATAAACCGAAAGAAGGCGTTTTGAGAGAAGGGACGCGAACAATAATTGGAAAATTTCTTAACTAGATATAAAGAGAGAATGGGATGAGAGGATATAGATGAGAAAATGTGAAAAATGAGAAAACTTGATTATTGAAAGAAGTAGATGTACATCCCTCAATGCTTTGGCAATGCCTATCTGCTGTGATCCTTTGTACAGTACATGTACATCAGAGCAATGTGTTCAAATGCTGGGTCTGATGCCATAATTTTTATCTCCAATAATATGACAGACACTAGTTTTGGGAAGAACCCAGCAGGCCAATGTATTGAAGTTCTGGTAGAAAAGGGATTAACTGAAATAAGTTGGACAACAGAATGAAGAATTTCTAACACACTTCCCGATAAGAATGAAAGATTAGAGTCTAGAATTCTAGAAAAGGAGGGAACATTGAGAGAAGGGGAACATATCACTTTCGATGAGCATCAAATAATGTTTTAAAAATTTTATACATCATGTGCTTTATTTTTCGATAACTGCGTCTCCATTGTTCATTTAGACTGTTGTGCACATATGAAAAATGTTTCTTATCTGCACACACACATTGATTAAACAGTGTATAAAAATCATTTTTCCACCATTGGAATGGTCCTGTTGTCGTGTTATGAGGATACATGAACACCAACTGGCCACCAAAAGACACTACCCATTATCACAATGTTCCATGCGTACAGACAAAGAAGGGCACCACTTTGATTGGGACCACACACACACATACGAAGACACTCAAGGACGTTCTTAGAGGAATGGCATTCTAACCAGAAGTCCATCAATAAACGCATTAATGTAGATCCTACCTACCTTTTCTTGTAACAAAAAGAACTGGAAATGACATCACCCACCTTAAGAAACCAAGATCTATAAATATAGAGGCGGGACATACCACCAGAGCTTCAGCAGAGACTCTCACTGATGATATCACCTAGTCATAGTGACGAAAAGTCTGAAAACAAACCTTCAAGCTCAGCGGGCTAACTTGCTTACATATAAATTTATATTTTTCGTTTATTACTGTGATTTGCAAGTTCTCTGTCACTCATTTTAACAGACTATGATGTGAGGTGAGATTTTCTGGGTGTGTGGTTTTAATTAACAGAAGGGCTCGACATTGGTGTCATAACAGTTTGGAGCCTTGCCGTATGGGATTTGAACAGATTTGGGGTACAAAAGGACCCAGCAGATTCCAACACGTGACAATTAGTGACCGAGATCTTCCAATAAAACCAGTGGGAAAATTCATTTAATTTTGTTTACTTGTGGTTGGTTAAATTACAAGTGAGAGAAATGGTTTTTAACATTACTAAAGAGGTTCCCAAATTTGCCAAGAAGATTAAAAATGCAGAAGGACTTATTTTTAGAATTCGCAAAAAGGTTGGAATTGGGTTTAAGCAGGGACAAAAGAAAAGTTGAAATTGAGATGGCGTTGGTCAAGAACTTGGATGTGTCAGAGAAACAGGTAACTGCAGTAGAGTTAGAAAAAACTTAAAGTGCATACGTGGTAACTGGAGTTAGAAGATGATAAAAGGTACGGAAACAGAGAGAGAAGAAAGAGAAAGGGAAAGATAGGAAAAAGGAGAGAGAATTTGTAATTCAGAAGTTGGGAATTAGAAAAGAAAGTTAAATTAACAGGATGGAGATGAAGGGAGAACGTAGGGACGTATACAGCTATGTTAATACATTGCCATATTTCGGTGAGAAAAATGTGAAAATCTGTTTTTATTTCATTTGAAAAAAATGGCTCGGAAGATGTTATGTCCAGTGAACTTGTAGGTAATGCTAGTTCAGACTAAGCTGGTAGGCACAGCTAGTGAGGTATGTGCAGCGCTGTCAGATGAGGGATCAAGCGATTACGCAGATGTCAAACTGGCTACTTTGAGTGTTTATGCATTGGTACTGGAAGAATATATACAAAGGTTAGGAAATATAGAGACGGATCCAAGTCAGACTTATGTTGCATTATAAGAATTAAACACAGACATTTTGATTGATGTGTGCTGACCTGAAAATTGGCTGAGACCTGTGAGACTCGATGGGAGATTATTCTGCTGGAGTAGTTTAAAGACTCACTTCCAGAGATGGTGAGAATTCATGTGAATTAACAGAAATTTCAACAAGTGAGAAGCGCGTCAGAAATGGCAGGTAAATACGCATTGGTGCATGAGATGAAATTTAGCTTCTGGGAGGGTTTTCATCCTGTGAGGGATAAAAATTGGGGAAAGAGGCGATCCTGCACTACAAAGCGAACAATAGAACACACTGGCAAACGTTTACCACAGGTGAAAAAATAAGCCCAAGGGGGTTGAAAGGTGATGAAAGGCCTCAGGTGTTCTCACTATAAGAGAGTGGAACACATAAAATTACAATGCCGCTGGTTTAAGAAGGGCACTGGGAAACAATGTTTTCACGGCTGTAAGCTGGGACACACTGTGCTGGGCGTTGAAGGAAGACACCTTGGAAAAAGATGTGTAGAAGAGGCTAAGCCAATGACATTAGTGAAACAGGTAAAGGAGACCCCAAGTGGAGCCGAGGAGCTGCAGGAGAGTGCACTGCCTTGGCAATGGCTGGGTATGGAGGCAGTGCCTGATCTCTGAAAGAATTCGCCTGTGTGGATAAAATTTACTCAGAAAGAACGGGGGAGAAGGACAAGAAGTTATGATTTTGTGAGATACGGGATCTGCTCAGTCTCCAAAAGTTGAGAAGTGGGGCACTGGAAAAGCACAACAGATCAGGCAGCATCCGAAGAGCAGGACAATCGACATATCAGGCATAAACCCATCGTCAGAAATGTAGTGGGGGGACAAGGGGGCTGAAAGATAAATCGGAGAGTAGGAGCTGGGCTGGCGGGAGGGTCACTGGGAGGGCGATAGGAAGATGTAGGTGGGAGTGATAGTGATATGTCGGAAGGGAGGGTGAACTGGATAGGTGGGAAGGAAGATGGACAATTAAGACAGTGCAAGAGGGCGGCACTAAATTCAACGGTTGGATCTGGGATGAGGCTGGGGGAGGAGAGATTTGGAAATTGGTGAAGTCGATTTTAATGCTGTATAGTTTGAGGGTTCCAGCTGTCCTACCACCGATCCACTTCACTCTCCTCTCCGACTTATCACCATCACACCCCACCTGCATCTACCTATCGCCTTCCAAGCTACCTCCCACCCAGCTCCACCCCATCCTCCTATTTATTTCTCAGAACACTTCACCCTCCCTTACCCACTTTCCTGACAAATGACTTGTTCCTGAAATGTCGATTCTCCTGCCCCCTGGATGCTGCCGACCTGCTGTGTTTTTCCAGACATACACTTTCTAACTCTGTTCTCCAGCATCTGCAGTCCTCACTTTTTCTCGGTCTCTAATAGTAAGAGATGGAAGTATTTTCACTCTTTCTAACATGTTACTCAAGAGCGTGATAATTTGTGGAATGGGGACAGAAATTAAGCATTCCCTTTTGTAATATCAGGTTGGAGTACCAAATCAAGTTTGGGGAAGTAACAGTGAGAGTGAGTGACAGAGTGTCAATTCCAGGATTACAGTTTGTTCTTGGGAACGATTTAGCAGGATTCAAGGTGGGAGGAACACCCCTTGTGTTGGAGAAGTCAAAGGAAGACTAGGGAACTAGGGAGTTAAAAGAAAAATACCCAGGAAATTTTGCAGACTGTGTAGTAACAAGATCCCACTGGCATAAGTTACAGCAGGAAGAAAAAAACAAAAGAAAAAGCCAAAGGAGTTGATGTGCAGTTAACTGGCACCCTGTTTAATATCACAGTGCAGGATAAACCTCAACGGGCAGGGGGTCAGGCAGAGGTGTTTAGTCCAGAAAGGCTAATGGTCTTACAACACACACACACACACACATGCACACACACTGAAAAGAAATCAGAATATATTATCGACCGTTATTAATTTAAAGATAGAAACCTAAAATTAAAATGGAGATCACGACAGGTTAGTGCAGAAGGGAAATGGGCCGAAGTGCACCAGATTGTGTTACCGCTAGCATACAGTGTTACGGGTAGCACATGAACTAACTGCAGGCGGCCACCTCAGTGTATGGAAGACTCAGGCTAAGGTACAGAAGCATTTCAAATGGCCTGGAATGCACAAGGACGTGGTTAATTTTTGTGACATGCCAAATGGTAGGTAAGTCCCAGGCAGTAATAAAACCAGCATTTTTGTTGACAATTCTTGCATTCAAAGAACCTTTCACGTGGGTTATGATCAATTTTGGAGTTCCGCTTTCTAAAATAAAAGTAAAAACCAATATTTGATAACCATAATGTATCTATCAGATTTCCAGAGGCAATTCCATTGCGGAGTGTTAAGGCAAAAAGGGAGGTGGAGGGATCGGTAGTTTTCTTTTCTCGCTGTTGCCTACCCAGAGGTTTTCCATCAGACCAAGGGTCTCATTTTTCTGCTCAGCTGTTTTAGGAAGTCATGGATAGCTTAGATATACAACACTGCAAATCAGCGGCGGCCCATCCTGAATCCCAGAGAGCCTTGGACAGTTAGCATCAGACACTGAAGACCGTGTTAACAGCGTACTGTCAGGATTGGCCAAATGATTGGGATAAAGGTGTCACATTAAATTGTTTGCCATTAGAGATGACCCATATAAATCTACTCAGTTTACTTCCTTTGAGTTTATATTCATACATGAAGTGAGAGGACCTTTGAAGTTAGTTAAATATAAACTGACAACCGAAGTCGGAGATCTTACAGTTGGATTATGTACGTGAGGTGAGGGAGAGATGAGATGGAGTAGGTAAGTTAGCTAAGCAGCACCGGAAGTAGGCACAGCATAGAGTGAAGCAGGTGACAGATAAAAACTCTGAAACTTTGATAATTTCCGTGGGGATGACGTATTAGTATTGCCACCAGTGGTAGGAAATTCCTTCAAAGCCAGGTTTAGCGGCCCCTTTCAAATTAAAACAAAATGTTGAATCAGTTAAACTATCTGGTAAAGATACCGGATATGAAAAAAGCGTTATCTAGTATGTCACGTGAATGAATAATGCTCCAGACACATTAAAGACTCAGGTGCAGAGTTATGGACAGATTTACAAATTGTGCAGTTTATCTGTATGATGTAGTGATTTTTAACAAGTGATTAAAAGCTCACATGTTACAGTTGGCAGAGCATGTTGAACGATTACAAGAAGCAAACTTGGTAATAAACTTAAAGAAAACAGAATTAGCGAAGGCAGAAGTGACGTTCTTGGGACATTACATTGGACATTGAAGGTTGAACCCATGGAACACAAAGACGAAGGGCTTTGAGGAATTTCCACGACCATGCTCGAAGAAAGAGGTGCTTCGATTTTTGGAACTGAATGGATTCTATCGGAAGTTTGTTGCAAACTTCAGCATCGTATTAGCACCACTGCTGGATTTATTAAAGAAGAACATATAATTGTGGTGGACAGAACAATGCCAGGAGGCATTTGAGAATTTTAAAGCAGGATGAATCACCGCATCAGTTTTAGATACACCGAATATTTTGAAACCCTTTAAAAATTGTGTTAGATGCTATGGATATAGGGGTTGGAGATGTATTGATACAGAAAGATGATGATGGAATTGAATGGCCAATTGGCTACTTGTTGAAGAAACTCAATGTACACCAGAAAAATTACAAAATCTCCATTATTGAAAAGGAATGATTAAGTTTCTTACTGACCTGACTACATTTTAATGTTTATATGAAAAACAAAATGTCGGAGATGGTTGCGGACAACGACAAATCTCTGGTATATTTTGGAATATTTAAAGACCAGAATATGAGACTATTTCATTAAGGTCTTATGTTATAGACTTTAAACTTACAAACTGTACGTGCTGTGGGCGTTAAAATGTGATAACAGATATTTAATTGCGGCTTTAAAGGAAAACGTTTCGATAAGATTTGACTTATTCCAGTGTTATATATGTGTGCAGAATTAATATAAATGGTATAGCTGAAATTAATACTTTTGTATTTCATAATAATGGGATTATGAATTAGAGGAAAAGGAATGATGACATCTTTTCATTCTGTTGGTTTATTTCCTTTTCTGAAAGGGGGACGTGTTATGAAGCCGAAAGCATGTCTGGTCACTTTAAGACAGAACGGGTATTGCTGAATAGAAAGTACAGCCGCAGATGCCAGCTAAAGGTCAGATTGTTTCATATGTCACCATTAGCTGGGAAATGGATATCTGGGTTTTGATTGTTGTTTTGACAGCAATTCAAATGCAACCAAAAAGTTTAAATAATGCTCAGAAAACCAGAAGCCAACGAGATTTGAACATTAGTGTTTGGAAAGCAATCAATTTATGAGAAATACTGTATCATGGGGAGTCTATAAACCCAGCATTTTGAACACTAGAGGGAGAGCCACTGCCATCCAACAACAGAGTAACTGCTGTACAGCAGGAGTGCTAACTGGCAATCTCCAACACTCTCTATCAAAGGTACATGTGCATATCAAACCTACTTGCAGTAGAAAACAAACATGACCCAGCGAGATCAGCAGCTGGAAGAGTGAACACAGCGGGGAAGATGGAGACTATGTGGTCTTGAGATTGTAATGTTTAATATGTGGGTTGTTGGTACAGCATATTTTTTACAGAGTTGGAGTGAGATAGTAAATAGTTAAGAAAAGATGAGCTTGTATTTGTGAATAGTTGTTGTTTAGTGTTCACTATTAAAGTTAAGAAACTAACTTGTTAATTTTTGTTTAAATAGTGGAGTGTAGGAGATCTGTGTCACTCATATTTTAACAGACTATCCGGTGAATCGAGCTTTTCTGGATGTTTGGTTTTAATTAACCTTGTAATTGTCCACCCACGTTAACCCAATTTCCCTGCAGTTGGCGGATATCCTTCTAGTCCTTTTCTATTCACATATTTATCCAAATGCTTTTGAAATGTTGTTAATGTACCCCCTTCAACCACATTTGCTGGCAGTCAAACACGTACCAGCCCTCTGTGCAAAGACGTGGCCCCTCAGGTTCACTTATAGTCCTTCCCCTCTAACCTTAAACTGATCCCCTCTAATCCTCAATTATCTAAATCTTGGAAAAAGACTCATAGCATTAACCCTACCAATACCCCTCGTGATCTTATGCAGCTCTATAAGGACCCCCCCCCCGCCCCCCTCAGTCTCCTACACTCTAAAGAAAAGGTTCTAGCTTGTCCAACCTCTCCCTATAACTCAGACCGTTGGGTCCTGGCAACGTCCTTGTCAATTTCTTCTGCACTCTTCCTAATATAACAACATCCTCTCCTTAACAAGTTGACAGAAACTGAACACAATATTCCAAATGAGGCCTTACCAAAGTCCTGTGTAACTGCAACTTAACTTCCCAACTTCTACGCTCAATATTCTTCCTGATGAAGGCCAGTGCACCAAATGCCTTCTTCACTGCTTTGTCTACCTATGACTCCACTCTCACAGAACTGTGCACCTGAACGCGAAGGTCTTTCTGCCCACTACACCCCTTCAGTCACTCCCATACACCGTGAAACTCCTACCTTGATTTGAGTTTCCAAACTGCAAGACCTCACACGTCTATATTAAACTCCATTTGCCATTTCTCAACCTACATCCCCAACCTGATAAAGGTCCTGTTGCAATTTCTGATAAACGTCCTCACTGAGCACAATACCACTTATTTTAGTGTCATCTACAAGCTTATTAATGATGCCTTGTACATTCTCAACCCAAGCATGGATAACAAACAGCAATGGACCCAGCCTCCGATCTGATAAGCATCCTTCCACTAAACCCTCTGCTTCCTACCATCAAGCCAACTGTGTATCCAATTGGCCAATTCCGCCAGCATTCCACATGATGGAACCTTCCAGTGCAAAGGAGAAAGTGAGGACTGCAGATGTTAGAGGTCAGAGCTGAAAAATGTGTTGCTGGAAAAGCGCAGCAGGTCAGGCAGCATCCAAGGAGCAGGAGAATTGACGTTTCGGGCATAAGCGCATCTTCAGGAATGAGGAAGATGTACCAAGCAGGCTAAGATATTAGATAGGGAGGAGGGACTTGCGGGAGGGGCGTTGGGAATGCGATAGGTGGAAGGAGGTTAAGGTGAGGGTGATAGGCCGGAGGGGGTGTGGGGCCGGAGAGGTCAGGAAGAAGATTGCAGGTCAAGAAGGCGTTGCTTACTCCGAGTGTTGGGACTGAGATAAGGTGGGGGGAGGGGAAATGAGGAAGCTGGAGAAATCTGCATTCATCCCTTGTGGTTGGAGGGTTCCTAGGCGCAAGATGAGGCGCTCTTCCTCCAGGCGTCGTGTTGCCATAGTCTGGTGATGGAGGACGCCAAGGACCTGCATGCCTTGGTGGAGTGGGAGGGGGAGTTAAAGTGTTCAGCCACGGGGCGGTTGGGTTGGTTGGTGTGGGTGTCCCAGAGATATTCTCTGAAGCGTTCCACAAGTAGGAGGCCGGTCTCCGCAACATAGCGGAGGCCACATCGGGTGCAGCGGATGCAGTAAATGATGTGTGTGGAGGAGCAGGTGAATTTGTGATGGATATGGAAGGATCCCTTGGGGCCTTGGAGGGAAGTGAGGGGGAGGTGTGAGCGTAAGTTTTGCATTTCTTGCGGTTGCAGGGGAAGGTGCCGGGAGTGGAAGTTGGGTTGGTGGGGGGTGTGGACCTGACGAGGGAGTCGCGGAAGGAGAGGTCTTTCCGTAATGCAACGCCCTCCGCGACTCACTCGTCAGGTCCACACCCCTCACCAACCCATACTCCACTCCTAGCACCTTCCCTGCAACCGCAGGAAATGCAAAACTTGCGCCCACACCTTCCCCCTTACTTCCTGCCAAGGCCCCAAGGGACCCTTCCATATACGTCACAAATTCACCTGCACCTCCACACACATCATTTCCTGTATCCGCTGTACACTATGTGGCCTCCTCTACATTGGGGAGACAGGCGGCCTACTTGCGGAAAGTTTCAGAGAACACCTCTGGGACACCGGCACCAACCAACCCAAACGCCCCGTGGTGGAACACTTTAACACCCCCTCCCACTCCGCCAAGGACATGAAAGTCCTTGGCATCCTCCATTGACAGACCATGGCAACACGATGCCTGGAGGAAGAGCACCTCAACTTCCGCCTAGGAAACCTCCAACCACAAGGGATGATTGCATATTTCTCCAGATTCCTCATTTCCCCTCCCCCCACATTATCTCAGTCCCAACCCTCGGACTCAGCACCGCCTTCTTGACCTGCAATCTTCTTCACGACCTCTCCAATCCCACCCCCTCTCCGGCCTATCACCTCACCTTAACCTCCTTCCACCTAGCGCATTCCCAATGCCCCTCCCCCAAGTACCTTTTATCTTAGCCTGCTTGGCCCACCTTCCTCATTCCTAGAGAAGGGCTTATGCCCCAAACGTCGATTATCCTGCTCCTAGGATGTTGCCTGACCTGCTGCGCTTTTCCAGTAACACATTTTTCAACCTTCCAGTGCAGCCTGCCCTGTGGTAGCTTATTAAAGGCCTTAATGAAATCCATAGAGACTACGTCTACCGCTCGGCCCTCATCAGCCTTCTTGATCATTTCATCAAAGAACGCTAACAAATTTGGGAAGCATGATCTCCCACTCAAACGTCTATGCTGACTGCTCCGAATCAAACCCCGTGTAAGTAATGGGTGCAGTCAATGGTATGCTGTCCTTCATTGTATGATGATTCAAGTACATAAGTAAAGCTATCTTCCTGCTGTTGTTGAGTCTTGCTGAGAGAGTGGTTGGGACACTCACTTCAGATTTGATATCCTTGGTAAGGAACGGTCTCCTTTCCACAGCTACGAATGATGGTAACATGAGGATAGAGTAAAGAAGCTGCGTGTTTAATCTGTAGAGCTGTGAGAGACGAAGAAATGGTGTTGCTGAAACACAAGGAGTGGCAGCGATCACTCAATTCCAAAAGAGACATTGATAGGGTAAGAAATTCCATACTTTACACAGGATGGTTTGGTTTGTTTTGTTGTCACGTGTACCTCAGTACAGGGAAACACTTTATTTATGAGCAGTGGAGGCAGGTCATAGTAAGCATGGTCAGGTAGATCATAGGGTGGAAATAGACTTGTGCAGAGTAAGGCACACAGGTTGCACTGCACATGACAAACACTCGACAAGATCAACATGAACAAGATCAGCATTATTTGATCTTGGAGATCCATTCATCAGTCTAACATGACTTTCCTAATAGTTTATATGCCTAAATTAACTCTCCCTGCATTATTGTACAGTCGGCGTGTGAACCCGTACTAAACGTCATGTTCACAATCCCCAACTGCAGCCACAAAATCTTCCATCTGCAACAGGTAGCCATTCCCACCAGCTTATTCCCCATATAGAGAACACCAGGCTGGATTCTCGGAGATTGAAGGTGACTTCTTGAGACTTCACACAGGGTTCCCTGTTCACCGCTAGAAAACCATGTTAAAGTCCCACGTGTGTATCATGAGCAACAGAGCCACGAGGAACAACGTGGAGCAGTCTGTCTGTGCAGCCTCTGCTCCACTTGTTCATCATGTTACAGCATCAATTAGGAGACAGTGAGGACTGCCCTTGCTGGATATTTGAGTAGTGAGTGGATTGCTGGAAAAACACAGCAGGTCAGGCAGCATCCGACGAGCAGGTTAATTCACGTTTTGGGCATCAGCCATAATCAGGAATCAGCGTCAATTACCTCATTCTGTCCCTTTGTAAGTGCGTTGAGGGGGGAATGGCCTCCTCATGTCCTGTATAAGTGACCTAAAGGGCTGACTGGCCTCCTCCTCTTCCTGTGTAAGAGAGTCCAGGGGCTGAATGGCCTCATCCTGTTCCTGTGTAAGTAGTTCCAGGGGCTGAATAGCCTCATCCTGTTCCTGTGTAAGAGACTCAAGGGGCTGAATGGCCTCATCCTGTTCCTGTGTAAGAGACTCAAGGGGCCGAATGGCCTCCTCCTGTTCCTGTGTAAGAGACTCAAGGGGCTGAATGGCCTCATCCTGTTCGTGTGTCAGTGACTCATAGGACTGAATGGTTTCTTCCTCGTCCGATTGGACAGGGCCAAAGGCCTGACTGGGTTACCCCTGGTTCCTGTTTGACAGCTCGATGTGCTGACAAGTGTGATGCTGCTGCAGTTTTAAGCGATTATTTTGTCCCGCTTTCTTTTCAGAGAGAGATTGAATGATCGTTACCAAGCTGGATAGTTAAATCACTGAGTAAACAGCGAGGGAGGCCTTGTGTTTATTTTAATGCAGACTGAATGGGTGTGGCCAGCTCTCACAGATTAGGATCTCTGGGTTTTGGTTCCTCAGTAACGTCAGAAACTATTGGGGTCTCCACAGTGTTGGAAACTTCAGTGACTATCTCCTGGCTGCTACTCTGTCTGAATTTTCTCTTGGCGCTGTTTTTAATTCCTGGATTGGAGAAATGTTTGTGACATTCTGTGTCTGAATATTCCTTTTTGCCAGGGACTGTGTTTATGGGATTTTCCTATATTGGAACAGTTCATTAGTAATAGTTCCTAGATCTATTATTCTGTTACCTTGTCCAATAGAATTACATTACTCTAAATTCCTCTTTCTTTGGTTTCATTTTCTCGTTTGTGTTTAAATAAATGGTGTTTTGCTTCACAACGAGTAGTTTGACCAGTCACATTGCATCTGGAACAGACACTTTACATTTCCATTAAAATAAGAAAACATTAGAATCTCGGCTACCGCCTTCAAATATTTTCGAGGGGCTCTCGTGTGGTCCATCGCACTAGACTCCTTCTGTTCCTGAGTAACATGCTGGAGGCACTGAATGGGCTGTCCCTGTTTTTCTCCAATAGTGTCAATGGACTGAACGACTTCCTCATATTCCTGTGAAACCAGCGTCAGGTGCTGAATGAACTCTTGTTTTACTGTGGCAATATGCAGTGTCCGGCAGTGCTGTTACATGAATTTTATAGACCCTTTAATAGCACACGCCTCAATGGAGTCTGGGTCTTGCTGCACATGTTCACAGACCAGTTCAGGAGCTGATGGGTACAAAATGTTCTGAACATTGTGGAATCTTCAGTGACCATCCACACATTCTGATCTTATGGTGGGGCGGGTGGGGGCGGGGAGACAATGGTGAAGCTGCTGAAGATGTTTGTGAAGAGGAAGCTAACCTGAGGATCTCCCACTGAGGTAACCCAGACTGAGCCGAGGAACATCTCCCTTTGTGCCATGTTTGACTCCAAACACTGGAGAGTTTACTCTGATTCCCATTAAGCCCAGTTTTGTTAAGCTCCTTGATTTCAACAGACGTTTACCACTGCCTTGATATCAGGGCCAGTCATTTTTGCCTGAACCCTTGTGTCAACCGCTTTTGTTCACATCAATAGGCCATGGTAGAGAAGCAGCAAGTGTTCTCTTCAAACAGGTGGTATTTAATGTCTGTATTTCTCTTCTCAAGAGTGTTGGGGTAGCTAGATGTCTGAAATTATTTGAAAAGGAAGTAGATGGATATTGACCTGTCCGAGGCACAAGTTGGAGAGGGGGACGCTCTGTAAAGAGAGATGAGGGGCCTCTTTCAAACCCGTGCCTGGATTTTCTAATTACAATTCCCAAATCGCCTCAAAGCGTGTGTGACAGTCTTGAGGGGCTGAATGGTCTCCTCTGTTTCTGTGCACTAGTTTACAGCAGTAAGTAGCCTCCAACTGCTCCTGCCTCGCAATTTTGAGGGGCTGAATGGAACACAGAAATATGGGACTGAGGAGCAGGAGTGGGTCATTAGACACTTTGACCCTTCTCCACCAGGCACTAAGATTGTGGCCGATCAGGTTGTGGACTCAGTCCCACTTTCCTGTCTGTATCCCACTTACTCTGACAACACTTTCTGTACACACACCACTCTCTTTGTGAAACAATTATCTTCAGGTCCGTTCTAAATCATTCGCCCTCACGTCTTCAGTCTATGCCCTCTTGTTCTGGACTCCCCTATCCAGGGGGGGAATAAGGTGGCTGTTCAGAATATCCATGCCCCTGATGGTTTTATAAACCTCTATAATGTCACACCTCAGCCTTTGCCACCCCAGGGGGGAAGCAGCTCAACCTAATCAACCTCTCCCTAAAGCTCAAACCTCCAGTCCTGGAACAACTGTGTCCATGTTTTCTGCAGGCAACCGAGTTGTACACAGTATTCTTAAAGTGACCTTACCAACATCCTGCACGGATGCAACATTCCACCCCAACTCCTATACTCAATGCTCCGACTGATTAAGGCAAATGTGCTAAATGTGTTCTGTCCCACTCTGTCTACCTGCGACTTAACTTTCAACTTGCACCTGCAGTCCCATGTCCCTTCTTCCATAACACTCCCCATGACATTACCATCAAGTGTATAATTTCTGTACTATTTGACTTCCGAAAATGAAAAACCTCGTATATATCTAAATTAAGCTTCATCTGTCACTCCTTGCCTCTTTGCCTCATCTAACTGTGGTCTCGTTGTCCTCTGAGATAATCTACTACACCACATTTCTGATGTAATCTGTAAACTTATAAATTATGGTCCCGATATTCACATCTATATTTACATAAATAATGAAATGCAGTGAACTCAGTACGGATTCATACAGCACACTGCTGTTCACAAGTCTCCAGTCTGAACAGTATCCCACTTCCTTCAAGCCAATTGTGACTAGCTTCCTCTGTATCCCATGAGACCGAACCTGTCTACCAATTTGTATGCCAATCGGAATGTTATGCTGAGGTCCATATAGACAATGTCTACCAAACTGCCTTTATCAATCTTCTTTGTAACCTCTTCATAAAACTCAATCAAATTAATGAGACATGATTTCCCATGCAGAAAGCCACGTCGACTAGCCCGATCAGCTCTTGCCTTCCCAAATGTATGTAAATCCTGTCCCTCAGAATCCCCTCCAATAACCTTTCCACGACTGACATCAGGTTCACCGGTCTATAGTTCTCCGGCTTTTTGGGTCACTGTTTTCTTTTCTCGTTCCACTCCTCCGCTACTCACAACAAATGTTACATGTAACCAGATTGGTGATATGACCAATGATATCGGTCTCAGACTGGGTCAGGGTCAGTTTTAGGAACAAGTCAAGCCAGTTTCTTTAATCTGCTAAAATCGCACGTTTATGATTCAGAGCAATGTGACTCAAACTATGATGAATGGCAAACTGTTTGGATATTGCTGATAAAGAATCGATATTTCCCTTTCTAAAAACACTGGCGCACGTACAGACACACACACACACAAAACCAATAAACAAAATATCTGCAATTTGAATTTGAAAGAACTTTGTCCAGACATTAGTGTAACTCATTCAAAAAACAAAATTGAGAGATTGTCCAAAATGTCATTCTGCTTCTGAAGATATTCTACTCACACAAACTGTTAGCAATGGGATTTCATCCTGGAACAGTTGGATTTGGCTGAATTCCCCTTGCATTACACATTGAGGAGATTCCAATGAATTCTGGTCACGGATAACCCAAAGGGTGGCACATTGACGCAGTGATTAGCACTCCTGCCTCACAGTACCAGGAACGTGGGTTCGATTCCAGCCTCAGGTGACTATCTGTGTGGGGTTTGTACATTCTCCCTTTGTCTGTGTGAGCTTCTGATGGGTGCTCCACTTTCCTCCCACAGCTCAAACTGTGTACTTTATGTGAATTGGTCATGCTAAATTGTCCGTAGTGTTCAGGGATTTCTAGGTTAGGTGCATTAGTCAGGGGTAAAACTCGGAAAACGGACCTAGGTAGGTTACCTTTTGGAAGGTTGGTATGGACTTGTTGGGCCAAAGAGCCTGTTTCCACACTGCATGAATTCTTTAATAATGAGATTAGTAATGATGACCGTATAGGTGATTTCTTTTAGCTCACACACATTACTGTGATGAGGAATAATGAGGGAGAGAGATAGTGTAATAGGACATTCCTTCACAGGCAGATTACATTTTCTTCCTCTCTGAGTTGAATCACACAGCAATGTCATCCTTTCCCAAAGTGGACCATGTGAGATCTCATTGTACATTGTCCAAACTATGTCTCCATCACATTCCCTGTTTCATGCAGGTGTATCATTGTTGCTGTCATGCACAGAGCCATACCCATAGCAGAAAATGGTCTTGGTCGATTTGAAGATATATTTATATGTCCATACGTCATTAAAAAAGAAAATATTTAATGTATTAAGAATACCTGTGTTAAAATGAATGCATTTTTTAACAAATACAGAAACTGCTGGAAAAGCTCGGCAGGTCTATCTTTACCAAGATGCCTTTCACATGCTGTAGTTGTACCAGCCTCCATCACTTCCTCTGGCAGCTCATTCCATACGCACACTACCCTCCGCGTGAAAAGGTGCCTCTTAGGCTTCTTCAAAACCTTTCTCCTCTCACTTTCATCCAATGCCCTCTAGTTTTGGACGCCCCTATCCTGGGGAAAAATCCTGACTACTCACCCTATCCATGAGCATTCTGATTTTATAAACCTCTACTGCGACAAAATGTGACTCCAATCAACACAAATGGTTGAACTTTCAGTCACTCGGATCCTAAATTCTGAAATTCAATACTGACACCTCTTCTTTCTCCATGTAGTCACAATTCTAAAACCAGCTTAATCATTTTGTCATGTATTATGAAACACTTCTGTGGGATTTACAATCAGACCTTTATGCCTGGAAGTAGGGACACTAGCACCACTCGGCAATACCCATAAAGCTGCAACATTATTCTCCTCTGTACTTACTCATCAGCCTGTTCTGACACCCTCTGACATACCTCTGCAACACGCAGGACTTGAATCCAGTCCTACTAGTCCAGAACGCTACCACATAATTTCATGAATTGGAATGAAATCTAGAATTCTGGCTCAGAGGCAGGGACACTACCCACTACATGACCATACCCAGATTTTGAGTCATATTTGAAGTGTCAGCTTTCAGCTCGGTGTAGATTTATTATAATCAGGTTACCATTACTGAGCTACACAAAGCACTTCGTTTTGTTAAACAAGTGCAAGATATTTGTCTCAACTGTAGGATGCTGAGTGTACGTGCTGCGCCATCGAAATTAAATATGAACGTCTTTAATCGCTATTATCTCTAGTCTAAAATATTAGGGAAAGATATCCTGCAGAAACACTCAACCCAATGAAGGGTCTCAAATAGATTTTTATCACTGAACACCACAGACAAAGAAAAAGCATACTTTTAGGCCCCAAAACACCGATCGGCATTACCCAACTCTCACGTGTTACTGCCCTCTTCCTAAAACCATGAAATAATTCCAGGCCGCTGATTAGTGTCCAGAGTTTCCTCCTCACGGACTGTATCTGCAATCTGTCCCTCCTCCCCTAACTACACAAGGCAAACCAAGCTCAGAGTCTTCGTGAAAATGAAGGCCGACTGGAGACGGGGAGGATATTTTAAAGGGGGACAGTGAGGAGGTGATAATATCACACACTGGGCTGAGGGGTGGCAGATGGAGTTTAGTTTGCATTAATGCGAGGTATTGGATTTGGTAAACCAAACAAGAGCAGGACATATACAATTAAAAGCAGGGCCTTTGGCAGTGTTGTAGAACAGAGACCTAGGCCGTCAGGTATAATTCTATAAGATTTGCATCTCATATAGATAGTGTGGTTACGAAGGTGTTTAACACACTTGCCTTCATTGATCAGACCTTTGAGTATCGGAATTGGGACGTCATGTTGAGGTTGTACAGGATAATGGTGAGGCTTCTTCTGGAATACTGTGTCCAGTCTGGTCATCCTGCCTGCTCATTCTATAGGCACACCAGCCTCTGGGTGAAAAGGCTGCCCCATAGGTCACTTTTAAATGTTTCCCCTCTCACCTTAAACCTGTACCGTCTAGTTTTGGTCTCCCCTGCCCTTAGAAAACATCTTGACTATTCACTTTGATATTACTGACCTTGATATTATTAAACTGTAGAGGATTGAGCAGACATTAACCTGGATGTTGCTGGGAATGGAGGGAGTGAGCTATAAGGAGAGGCTGGATAGACTGGGGCTCTTTTCACTGGAGAGTATGAGATTAAGGGGTAACTTTACAGAGGTTTATAAAATCATGAGGGGTACAGAAAAGCTGAAGGGCTGATGTCTTTTCCCTAGAGTTGGGGATTCAAAACTGAGAGATATTTTAAGGTGCGAGGAAAAAGATTTACAAAAGTCGTGAGACGTAATTATTTTAGATATAAGCTGGCTTGTGTGTGGAATGAACTTCCAGAGGAAGTGGTGAAAGCAGGGACAGTTACAATGTTTGAAGGATATTTAGATCAGTACATGTTTAAGACATCAGTTTGGGTGGTGCTGTGAGCAGCTGCCCTCTCCCTCCCTCTCTCTAAATTAACCCCTGTTGGTTTTTACCCTCTGGCAATGCCTGTGCAGTGGCGTGCGGAGGACAACGGAGGGTAGCATTGCATCACTTTAAGCACCACAGAGACTGCCAGACCTGCCCCACACAGGCATACACGGGAATTGTCCGGGCGCAGCGTGAAGCTCATTTGTTAACTTAAACTAAACATAAAGAAATGCTCAATTCGCCTCGTAAACTGTTAAAATATGTGTGACAGAGAACTCCCAAATTCCACTGTTTACATAATAACATCAATTTATAATTTTGACCCTGAAAGTGAACATTTTACATCAAGCATTCTGAACTCTGAGACCCCCTTTCTCTTAACTGCTTGTTATACAACTCCAATTCTATTACGATATACTGTATTAAATAAGACACATTTAAAATTTCACTAATTTAATTTAAAAATTACACAGCAACTGTTGTTACTGTGTCTTCTTGTGGCCAAAGATCGCCCTGGGTCACCTTCTTTCTTTTTACTGCGAGTATGTTCCATATGAAAAGGTACCTTTGATAGAGTGTTTCCGAATCTCTTGGATCTGTGTTGATGGCATTTACTCTGTCTGCAATCCTCTAAATGCCTGCATTTTTAATATCCACAATGTCGGATCATCTCATTGGTTCAATTTTCGAAAACCAATAAATTCAAACTCGTTTTGGTTTTAGTATCCTGTTGCATAATTTAAACTGATTGGTAAAATTCCAATTGTTGTCCAAGGAGCAACCATCTCAGGGATCTATTTCACAGCCAAATGTGATATATTTTCAGTTGTCCTTCACACTCTGGGTCTGCCATCCTCTCATATCACACGTCCTTGGAAGCTCTCAGTTCAGAACAGCTTTCCCTCTCTCTTAAAGGTACATATACACTTTCAACTACATTACATTAATACCCTGATGTCAATACAGATACATGGAGCCAATCCGGATTTTCCTTGCTCTATGGTTTGTCAATGTTTCATTCACTCCGTCTGGTTTGTATCAGGAGTTTTGTTGCTCCGTTGACAGCAAGTCATTATTCGACTCTGTCCGTGGGAATATATCACACTAGTGAGTGGGGCAGGATTTCGGTTGTTGCATGGGAACTGTGACGCTATAACAATCTCAATGGTTGTGGATAGCACCAAACCTGGAAGAATTGTAAAGTCAATGGAGGACAGTGTGGAACTCGAACAGGACAATCATACGTTGGTGTCGTGTTCAAGTGTATGGCAGCTGGGGAACAAGTTTGAGGAGAAAGTGAGGTCTGCAGATGCTGGAGATCAAAGTTGAAACTTTATTGCTGGAACAGCACAGCAGGTCAGGCAGCATCCAGGGAACAGGAGATTCGACGTTTCGGGCACAGGCCCTTCTTCAGGAACCAATGCAGAGCAGTGTGAGGTGATGCACTTTGGTCAGAAGTACATTGAAAGACAATATAAAACAGTCTATTATAACCATTATAAAGGGGCTGCAGGAGCAGAGGGTCCTGTGTGTATATGAGCATAGATTGTTGAAGGTGTCAGGACAAGTGAGAAGAGCAGTAACTATCACAGATTAGTTTCAGTATCTGAGCTGTTTCCAGGAGGAGTTGTAGGAGGGAGCCTCTGTGCTCACTTCCTGGAGGTGGTGGTGACGATGTGTTGTGAGCCCACCCTCCTGCCCACCGAGACCATGGAGATTCCATTTGTACCAGCTGAACACAAAAGGGAGATGGCATCAGGGCCACGGCTTCTAAGTTGTGCGGTGGGGTGGGGGGGGGGGGGGGGTGGGGGACGGAACTGCCAGTGGATTTAAAGTGAGAATTGCCCTTCACTGAACATTGCTCCTTACTCGGTTGGTGGGACGTGGATGTTTCTGAATCTCCACACGAGGCGTCCCGATCCTCTCCGGCTCGTATTAGGGTCCTCCACACATGGCGGGGGGCGGGGGGTGAGGGAACGGATATCGGGCACTCCACCACCCGGCTTGCCACGTTCTGTCCTATTCCAGGCTGTTTCTCCTGAAATGGGAGTATGGGCGGGAGGGAGCCAGGGAGGGAGGGGGTGGCCCTGCTGTTAGTACTGGTGTAGGTGGGGAACGGGTTTGGAGGGAGTCAGTCCACAGTGTTGTATCCATGCAGTGTTGTTAGTGTGTGGGGGATGGGGAGGGTAAAATGGAGGGAAGGGGGCAAGTTGCTGCATGCAGTAGTGAGAGTGTGGAGCAGGAGCCTTGTTTCGGGATCGGTGCTATAACAGATATACAGTGAGTGTGAGGGAGCAGAGAGAGTTTGGTAACCCTGACAGACCAGGGAAGGTTATTGATGCTTGTCCTGTATTGCTGGACATTTCTTCAGACCGCAGATACTGCAATGAGATGGATGGGGAGCTCAGAACATGCTCGGTGGGTCTGGTGGTGTGGCCTCCTCTGGAAAGAGAATAGTCCCCCTCTGTGCTAGGCCATCCACTAGGACCTCCGTGCCCCTGTCGACAAACCGTGGTGTAATTGTCTCTTATCTGCCATGCTCGGGGTAAACTGTGAAGGGCAGCTCCTAACTGAGAAAGCTCAAACATCTGCCCATTGGCCTTTTAAAGATGGCACCAGTGCCAGGGATCACGGAATATTCAGGGGCATCCACGCGATGGTGAGTACCTCCAGCCATGATGGGTGGGAGAATCGGGAAGTTATTGAATGAGAGGGACACCATGGGGTGGGGTGGGTAGTTAATGAGTTGAGTCCGGTAAGATAGCACCAGGAATCTAGCTCAGCCTCGGACAGACAATCCCTCTGTCACAGTCAAGGAAAATCAAACAAAGATAAATTTTTGTTAGAATCTGCCCAATGAGTCATAGACTCTGTTGAAACCAATTTCAGTTACAAAGATGCAGAAAAAATGCTCATCTGACCTCACACAAATATCCCTTTTTCCCATCTTTCCTGGGAAGACAGGGTCATGTTACAGGATGCGATCAAAGTGTCTACATTTCAGCATTGTGAAACTTGGGAACACAACCTTCCATGAGACTGTCTCTCAGTCTCCCCCTCTCTGTCTATACCACAAAGCTCTCCAATGTGGCGATATTTAAAATGACTCCCCCGCCATCTCGCTCTGGCAGTGATGTTCACAGCCATGGCAACCCCTTGTCATGGTACAATGGAGATATGGAGCTGTAATTGGATGGGAGTTGCACATCCTGCAACTTCCAGTATGGGCTGCAAGTTTCCCCACACTGGACAGGGATCTAACACAGTGTGACTGAGCAATGCACTGGGGTGGTGTACACAGTCCTACATGTTGGGAGGGTAAATGCTGCTGGTTTACAGACCAATGCACTGGGGTGGTGTATACTGTCCTACAGGCTGGGAGGGTAACTGCTCCTGGGTTACAGATCACTGCACAGGTCGTGGTACTGGTCAGACTATCTGCTTGAGGCTTATAGATAATGCAATGGTGTGGTCTGTGCAGCTCCCAGTGCTGGACAGATATATAGCCTGTGCACAGTACATCGTATTGGTGGGTTGGATAGGTGGGAAAGGTGATGGACAGGTCAACGAGTTCCCTGTAACGTTCTGTCCCTGACATTCTATAACTGACATTCCCCGGAAAGTTCTGTCCCCGAAATTTTATAACTGACATTGCCTGGAACGTTCTGTCCCTGACATTCTATAACTGACATTCCCCGGAACTTCTGTCCCTAACATTGTTTGTCAACGGCCGGACGTCAGTGAATTGAACAAACAATAAGATCCCGAGGGAAGAGTTCCCGTGCCCGGGAGAAGGAGACACTGTTCCGAAGGCCCCTCAGGCAGTTAAAGGGGTGAATACGTTTTCCCTGCGTTTACATTTCTTCAATGCACAGGATCGACTAGAATTTAGACCAAAATTGGTACCTGGGACTTCGATGTTGTGGCTATTACGGAGACATGGCTAGAACAGGGACAGGAATGGCTGTTGCAGGTTCCAGGATTTAAATGTTTTAGTAGGGTCAGAGGTGGGGGTAAAAGAGGGGGAGGTGTGGCATTGCTTGTCAAAGATAGTATTACAGTGGTGGAAAGGACGATGGATGAGGACTTGCCATCTGAGGTAGTTTGGGCTGAGGTTAGGAATAGGAAAGGTGAGGTCACCCTGTTAGGAGTCTTTTACAGGCCTCCTAATAGTCCTAGAATCATTGAAGAAAGGATAGGGAAGGTGATTCAGGAGATGAGTGACAGTAATAGGGTGGTTGTTATGGGGGACTTTAACTTTCCTGATATTGATTGGGAAAGCTATAGCTCAAGTTCGTTAGATGGGTCAGTGTTTGTTCAATGTGTGCAGGAGAGTTTCCTGACACAATATGTAGACAGGCCAACAAGAGGTGAGGCCATACTGGATTTGGTTCTGGGTAACGAACCAGGCCAGGTGTTAGAATTAGAGGTAGGTGAGCACTTTGGGGATAGTGACCATAATTCGGTGATTTTTACTCTCGTGATGGAGAGGGATAAGTGTGTACTACAGGGCAAGAGTTATAGCTGGGGTCAGGGAAATTATGATGCGGTGAGGCATGACTTAGGATGTGTGGCTTGGAAAAGTAGACTACAAGGCAAGAGTGTAAGTGATATGTGGAGCTTGTTCAAGGAGCAACTATTAAGTGTCCTTGATAATTATGTACCTGTCAGGCAGGGAGGAAAGGGTCGTGCGAGGGAGCCGTGGTTTAATAAGGAATTGGAATCCCTTGTTAAATGGAAGAGGGCGGCCTATCTCAAGATGAGACGTGAAGGTTCAATTGGGGCGATTGAGAGTTATAGGGTAGCCAGGAAGGACCTGAAGAGAGAGCTAAGAGCAGCAAGGAGGGGACATGAAAGGTCCTTAGTCGGTAGGATTAGGGAAAACCCTAAGGCTTTCTATAGGTATGTTAGGAATAAAAGAATGACTAGGGTAGGAATAGGTCCAGTCAAGGATAGTAGTGGGAAGTTGCGTGTGGAGGCGGAAGAGATTGGGGAGACACTGAATGAATACTTTTCTTCAGTATTTACTCAGGAACAGGGCATTGTCGTCGATGTGAATACTGAGTCACAAATAAGTAGAATGGATGGCTTTGAGGTATGTAGAGAAGAGGTGTTGGAAATCCTTGGAAAAGGTGAAAATAGATAAGTCCCCTGGGCCTGATGGCATTTATCCTAGGATTCTCTGGGAAGCAAGGGAGGAGATTGCAGAGCCATTGGCCTTGATTTTTATGTCCTCTTTGTCGACTGGAGTAGTGCCAGAAGACTGGAGGATAGCAAATGTGGTTCCCTTGTTCAAAAAGGGGAGTAGGGATAACCCTAGTAACTATAGGCCGGTGAGTCTCACTTCTGTTGTGGGCAAAGTCTTAGAGAGAATTGTAAGTGATAGGATTTATGCACATCTGGATAGGAATAATGTGATCAAGGATAGTCAGCATGGTTTTGTGAAGGGCAGGTCGTGCCTCACAAACCTTATTGAATTCTTTGAAAAGGTGACGAAGGAGGTTGATGAGGGGAAAGCGGTAGATGTGGTATATATGGATTTTAGTAAGGCGTTTGATAAGGTTCCCCATGGTAGGCTACTGCAGAAAATACGGAGATATGGCATTGAGGGTGAGTTGGAGGTTTGGATTCGGAATTGGCTGGATGGAAGAAGACAGAGGGTAGTAGTTGATGGCAAAGTTTCTTCATGGAGTGCCGTCACTAGCGGTGTTCCGCAAGGATCTGTTTTGGGACCATTGCTGTTTGTCATTTTTATAAATGACCTGGAAGAGGGGTTAGAAGGTTGGGTGAGCAAGTTTGCGGATGATACGAAAGTCGGTGGAGTTGTTGACAGTGAGGAAGGATGTGGCAGGTTACAGCAGGATATAGAGAAGCTGCAGAGCTGGGCAGAAAGGTGGCAAATGGAATTCAATGTAGCTAAGTGTGAGGTGATTCACTTTGGGAAGAATAACAAAAAGATGGGGTACTGGGTTAATGGTCGGATACTTGGTAGTGTGGATGAGCAGAGGGATCTTGGTGTCCATGTACAAGATCTCTGAAATTTTCCACCCAGGTAAATAGTGCAGTGAGGAAGGCATATGACGTACTGGCTTTTATTGGTAGAGGAATTGAGTTCCGGAGTCCTGAGGTCATGATGCAGTTGTATAAGACTCTGGTGCGGCCGCATCTGGAATATTGTGTGCAGTTTTGGTCGCCATACTATAGGAAGGATGTGGAGGCACTGGAACGGGTGCAGAGGAGGTTTACCAGGATGTTGCCTGGTATGGAAGGAAGATCGTATGAGGAAAGACTGAGACACTTGGGGCTGTTTTCATTAGAGAAAAGAAGGTTTAGGGGTGACTTGATTGAGGTGTACAAGATGATTAGGGGGTTAGATAGGGTTGACAGTGTGAACCTTTTCCCGCGTATGGAGTCGGGTATTACAAGGGGGCATAGCTTTAAATTAAGGGGGTGTAGATATAGGACTGAAGTTAGGGGTAGGTTCTTCACTCAGCGAGTCGTAAGTTCATGGAATGCCCTGCCAGTAGCAGTGGTGGACTCTCCCTCTTTATGGGCATTTAAGCGGGCATTGGATAGGTATATGGAGGATAGTGGGTTAGTATAGGTTAGGTGGGCTTGGATCGGCGCAACATCGAGGGCCAAAGGGCCTGTACTGCGTTGTATTCTTCTATGTTCTATGTTCTATGTTCTAAAATACAGAAATTTCCAAACTCCGTCTGTCTTCAGCAAACTGGGAGAGAATCCTTCAGGACAGCAACGTTTCCACCCTCCGTATTAGGAACTGGGAAGGAGTGACCTATGTCTGCTCTCGAGTGATCGAGTGTGTCCTTCTGAATGTGTCTGTGTGTGTTTCGGGAGGGTTTCATGTGGTTTATGTCACATTTTTGTCAGTAATTCAGACCTTCCCATTTGTTATTCCAGCTCCAATTATGTTAATAAATCCCTGAATACAGGGATACATTTGAAAATCTCACTGAGTCCCCAATCAAACGGGTTCCTTTGCCTCCAGGCTGATGGATAATGGGTTTGTTTTCCTTCCTCACAGTTAACGTAGTGACCATCTATGTCCTGCTTTATCAAGATTGTGGATTGTCTCCATGTGTCAGACGTTACCTGGGGGCCATGGCAGCGGCGGATCTCCTGGTCATTGTCTTCGACTTGATACTGAGACACATTCCCATTGTTTATCGGGAACAGTTTTATTTCCTGATGGACTCCGTCCCCGTGTGCAATATCCACGCCATCCTGCTTTATGCAGCCACTGACTGCTCTGTCTGGTTCACCGTCACTTTCACCTTTGATCGGTTTGTGGCCATTTATTGCCAGAAGCTGAAAACTAAATATTGCAGTGAGAAAACGGCGGCTGTAGTTCTGGGAGCAGTGACTGTGCTGAGCTGTTTAAAGAACATTTCCTGGTAATTTATGTTTACGGCTCGGTATAAGCTGATGAACATCCCCTGGTTTTGTGATATAGCAGACGGTGTTCTAGTCTCCAGTGTCTGGGTCACAATCGAGTTCCTCCACCACATTCCACCCCCGTCTGTCCCATTTCTCCTGATTCTGCTGCTCAATGTTGTCACCATCAGACACATTTTAGTGACCAACAGAGCCCGCAAGAGACTCCGTGCTCACACCAGTGGGGACGCTCAGTCTGACACAGAAATGAGAAACCGTAAAAAATCCATCATTTTACTGTTTGTGGTCTCGGCCAATTTCATCCTGTTATGGTCAATGTTAATGCTGTATTCTATCTGGAGACGGATGTATAATTTTTGGTATCGGTCTGTGTATCTCGATGAATTTGTGCAGGAATTGGGCTTCATGTTTCAGCTCCTCAGTTGCTGCACAAATACCGCGATTTATGCCATGACCCAGACTAAGTTCAGGCAACAGCTGAAGAATGTGCTGAAATATCCCTTCACCCAAATCCATCCAACAATCAAATTACCTCATTAATCAATCCATCCTGGATTTTCTCATTTCAGTTCAGTGTTTCAGCGAATGAGGAGCCTGTCGCTATGGTAACAGACTGAGGGTAGCGCTGTTTTTTACATCCTTATCCCACGGGGGGTGGTGTTTACAGGGACACATTTCAATGTTTCTCACAACTCAGGAGCCAGTGATTAAAGGCAACATCCCACTGACTGTATCCATCATTTCCATGTGTAAACAATAAAAATGTTCATTAAAGAGTGCCAAGCCGCAGAGTGAACGATGCTGTTGTGTGTCTTCGTGTTGGAGAAGCTGAGCTGGAGAGAGACAGACTCTGCCCTAAGTCCTGGTCCTCAGGGAAGGGGAGGGCACTGCGCCCTGAGCTCAGGAGCTGGGATTTACTCCCTCTGTTCCCCCACTCCAACATGCCCCACATTTCCTCTCCCCTACTCTTTCTCATTACGTCTCTCTCTCTCTCTCTCTCTCTCTCTCTCTCTCTCTCTCTTTCTGCACAGTGTGTCTTTCTGACCGCCTCTCCCTTTTGTTCTCTCTCGTCCCCTCTCAGACATCCCCCGCCGCCAACCCTGGTTTCTCCACCTGCCTCCACTATTCTTTCTCCCTCCCCCTCCCCTCTCTCTCCTGCCGTCTCTGCCTCCCTCCCGCAATTCCGTCTCTACCCCATTTTCCTCTCCTCCCACTTCCCATAACTCTCTATCATCTCACCCTCACCCCCCACACGCAGCCTCACCACCACCCCCACACTCTACGATAGAAGGAGGGGGAAGGATCAGGGAGACAGAGTGTGTCAGAGAGAATGGAAAGGAGGGTCAGGAGGGAGTGAGATTCAGTCAGAGAGAAACGGAGGGATCTGGGGAGAGAGAGATACACCGAGGGAGGGGGATCGAGAGTGAGAGAACGGGGAGGGAGAGTGAAGGAGCAGGGAGAGAGAGCGGGGGCAAGAGAGAGATAGCGTGATGGAGGGAGGGAGAGCCAGACAGGGGAGGAGATAAAGAGAGACAGAGGCGAGAGAGAGAGAGACAGAGAGGTGAGGGGGAGGGGGCGAGAGAGAAAGGGGCAAGTCTTAGAGACAGAGGGACAAGGAGAGAGAAAGTGGACGAGAGAGGTGGGGAGGCGAGAGAAAGAGAAAGAAGAGGAGAGAGGGAAGAGAGAGAGAGACTGAGCGGATGAGAGAATGAGGGGGCGAGAGAGAGAGGCAGGGGTGAGAGATAGAGGGAGGGGCAAAAAAGCGGGATGTCGAGAGAGATAGAGGCGGCAAGATAGAGAGGGTCGAGAGAGAGAGGGGGTTCGAGAGAGAACGGGGCAAGGAAGAGGATGAGAGAGTGAGTGAGAGGGCGAGTGAAAGAGAGTGTGAGGGCAAGAGAAAGTGGGCACGAGAGAGTTAGAGTGGGTGAGAGAGTGATGAGGTGAGTGAGAGAGAGAAAGATGGGACGAGAGAAACATAGAGGTGAGGGAGAGGAACTGTGAGAGAGAAGTGCAAGAGAGATAGAAGGAGGGGCAAGGAGAGAGGGGGTGAGAGATAGATCAATCGAGAGTGGGAGGCGTTAAGAGAGCAAGAAAGAGAGATGGGCAAGAGAGATTGAGGGCGGAGGAGAGGGAGAGGGAAAGGGATCAAGAGAGAGAGAAACAGGGTTCGAGAGAGAGAGAGGCAAAAGAGAGATAGAGGAGGTGAGAGAGAGGGGTCCAAAGAGAGGGGGCAAGGGAGAGAGAAAGGGGATGAGAGAGAGAGGTAGAAAGAGAGAGAGAGCGGGAGGGCAAGAAAGAGAGCGAGGGCAAGAAAGAGAGCGAGGGCAAGTGAGACAGAGGACGAGAGAGAGCGATGGGCGGAGAGAGAGGCGAGGTCGAGAGAGACGAGGGAGAGAGAGGAAAGGCAAGAAGGAGAGAGGGCTCCATGAGAGGGGCATTGACAGAGTGGGGGCGGGAGAGACAGTGGATCACAGCGAGAGCGCAGGGGCAAGAGAGGCCAAGACAAAAAGAGAGAGGGAGAACAGAGACAGAGCGAGAGGGAGGGAGAAAAGAAACGAGAAAGAGAGAATAAGGGCACAGAAGACAGTCGGTGAGAGCAAGGTAGAGAAATAGAGATACATTCAGAGGTGGGCGTGCGTGTGTGAAAGAGACAGAGAAAGGGAGAGAGAGAGAGCGCGAGTGAGAGAGAGAGAGATGGAGAGATGGTAAAAGAGAGGAAAGAGAGGAAGGGTGAGAAGGAGAGAAGGATGCGAGAGGGTTGTCGAGAGATAAAGAGAGAGGGGACAAGGGGGGTAGCGGAAGAGAGAGGATGAGAGCGAGGGAGTGAAAGAGTGGGGAGAGACAGGGGTAAGAGAGGGAGATAGCGAGAGAGAGAGACAAAAGAGGAGAGAAAAAGAGAAGGACAGACAGAGCGCGAGCAGTAGAGAGAGAGACAGAGAGAGAGAGAGGCTGAGAGAGGATGAGAGAGAGAGAGAGGGTGAGAGAAAGGGAGAGAGGGTGAGAGAGAGAGAGAGAGATCGAGAGAGAGAAAAGCTGAACGAGAGAAAGAGAGGAGCTGAGCAAAACAGAGATAGGAGAGAGGGATGGAATCGAGAGAAGGGGCAAGAGAGGGAGGGGATGGCGGCAAGAAAGAGAGAAACAGTGGGCAAGAACGAGAGAGAGAAGGGGAGAGAGAGAAGGAGATGAGGCAATAGTGAGTTGAGAGAGAGAGAGAGTGAGTGAGCAAGGGGGAATGGGTCGAGAGAAAGAGAGACAGAGAGAGTGAGAAACACAGACAGAGGGGCGACATGGTGGGCAGAGAGCGACAGTGCGAGAGTGGGCGAGAGAGAGAGAATGTGCAGGGAGAGTGAATGAGCAGGGAGAGATAGGGTGAGGGGGAGAGAGAGGGGCGTAAGAGAGAGAGAAGGGGCAGAGAGAGGGGGGACGAGAGAGAGGGGGCGAGAGAGAGAGGAGGGCGAGAGAGAGAGGGGGCGAGAGAGAGAGGGAGTGAGAGAGAGGGGGCGAGAGAGAGGGGACGAGTGGAGGGGCAAAAGAGGGGAGCGAATGAGAGGGGACAAAAAAAGGGCGTGCAAAAAAGAGAGGGGGCAAATGAGGAGGGGCGAAAGAGGATGGCAAAAGTGGGGGAGTGCAAGAGAGGGTTAAAGAGGGGGCGAAAGAGGGGGTCAAAAGAGAGGGAGGCGAAAGAGAGGGGGCGAAAACGGAGTCGAAAGGAGGGGTGAAAGGGGTGGCGAAAGGGGGGATGGGCGAAAGGAGGTGCGAAAGAGCAGGGCGAAAGGAGGGGCAAGGGGGTTTTAAGGAGGGGTGAAAGGGGGGCGAAGGAGAGGGGGCGAAAATGCGGGGCGACGTGGGGTCAAAAGTTGGTGTGAAAGGGAGAGGCAAAAGGGGGGCGTAAGAGAGGAAGCGAAAGTGCGGGGCGAAGGTTGGGCGAAAGGTGTGGCGAAAGAGGGGGGACTCAAGGAGCGGGGGGCGAAAGGAGGTGCGACAGAGGGGGCAAAAGGGGGCGCGAAAGAGTGGGGGCGAAGGGGGACGAAAGAGGGGATGAAAGAGGGGGTGGGAAAGAGAGGGGGCGAGTGAGAGAGAGCAAGTGGGGGCGAAAGAGAGGGGGGTTGAGAGAGAGAGAGGGAGCGAGGGAGTGGAGAGAGGGGATAAGGCATGGGAGAGATGGGGTTGAGGCAGGGGGCAGTGTTGGATGGGTTTGGGGTGGGGGGCGATGCTGGACGGGGTTGGGGGAGGGGCGGTGTTAGACAGGGCTGAACGGAGGTGTTGGTGTTGGATGGGGTTGGATGGAGGGGGCGGTGGTGGACGGGGTTGGGGAGGGGGCGATGTCAGATGGGGTGGGGAAGGGGCGGTGTTGGGGTGGGGCAGTGTTGATTGGGGTTGGGAGAGGGACGGTGTTGGACTGGGTTGGGGAGGGGGTACTGTTGGACGGGGTTGAGGGGGCAGTCTTGGATGGGGTTTGGAGAGTGGGCAGCTTTGGACGGGGTTGGGGAGGGGGCGGTTTTGGACAGGGTTGTGGGATGGGGCGGTGTTGGACGGTGTTAGGGAGAGGTCGATGTTGGACGGGGCTGGGGGTATGCCGGCGGTGTTGGGGGAGGGGTCGATGTTGGATGGTGCTGGGGAGGGGGCGGTGTTGGACGGGGTTGGTTGGAGGGGGTGACGTTGGTCAGTGTTGATGGATGGTGCAGTGTTGGATGGGGTTGGGGAGGGGCGGTGTTGGATGGAGTTGTGGGAGGGGGTGGTCTTAGCCGGTTTGGGGTGAGAAGGCGTGGTGTTGGACGGGGTTGGGGGAGGGGGCGGTGTTGGACGGGGTTGGGGCAAGGGGGCGGTGTTGGACCGGTTTGGGGGAGGGGCAGTGTTAGACTGTGTTAGGGCGGGAGCGGTGTTGGATGGTGTTGGGGAGGGGACAGTGTTGGACTGTGTTGGGGAGGTGGCGGTGTTGGAGGGGTTGGGGGTTGGGGTGCTGGTGGACGGGGTAAGGGGAGGGAGAGGAGTTGGACGGGGATGGGGAGGGGCGTTGTTGGTCCGGGTTTGGGGGAGGGGGCAGTGTTGGCCAGGGTTACGGCGAAGGGGCGGTGTTGGACGGGGTTGGGGTGGGGGTAGTGTTGGACGGTTTTGGGGGGGCGTTTGTTGGACGGGGGTGGAGGAGCGGCAGTTTGGACGAGGTTTGGGGAGCGGGCGGTGTTGGACGGGGTTGGCGAGGGGGCGGTATTGGACAGCGTTAGGAAGGAGGCAGTGTTGGATGGGAATGGGGAGGAGGTGGTGTTGGACGAGGTTGGGGGAGGGGGCGGTGTTGGACAGGGAGGGGGAAGGGGAAAGGGCGGTGTTGGATGGGGTTTGGGAGGGTGCGGTGCTGGACAGGGTTGGGGGAGGGGGCAGTGTTGGACGGGGATGGTGGAGGGGGCAATGTTGGACAGGGTTCGAGTGGGTGCGGTGTTGGAAAATTTTGGGGTGGGGGTGGTCTTGGATGGTGTTGATGGAGGGGCGGTGTTGGATGGGGTTGTGGAGTGGGTGGTGTTGGACGAGGTTGGGGAGGGGCGGTGTAGGTCAGCGTGGGGAGGGGGCGGTGTTGGATGGGATTGGGAAGGGGGCAGTTTTGGACGGGTTTGGGGGAGGGGGCGGTGTTGGACGGGGTTGGGGGAGGGGCAATGTTGGACTGTGTTGGGGAGGGGGCGGTGTTGGGCAGTGTTGGTGATGGGGCAGTGTTGGACCGGTTTGGGGAGAGGAGTCAATGTTGGAATGGCATTGGTGGGAGGGGGTGGTGTTGGACGGGGTTGGGTGAGGGTTTGGTGTTGGATGGAGTTAGGGGAGGGGGCGGTGTTGGACGGGTTTAGGGGAGGGGGAGTTGTTGGATGGGGTTGGGGGAGTGGATGGTGTGGACGGGGTTGGGGAAGGGGCAGTGATGGACGGGATTGGGGTAGGGGGCGGTGTTGGACGGGGTTGGGGAGGTGGCGATATTGGACGGGTTTGGGAGAGGGTGCAGTGTTGGACAGGGTTCGGGGATGGGGAGCTCTTTCAGGTTTTGTGCATTATGTTTCTCTCATATATTAGGAGCTTGGAAAGTAAGGCAGACCTTACTGGAATGTCACATTGTCTCTCCGCATTCACTGTAAACTGGTTCTGGGATTTGCATTAAAATCAACTTCATAGAGCTGTCTCCATTTCCTCTCCCTGCTCGCATCAATGAATGGAAGTGGCTTTTGACACGTTGCCCTCTCTCCCTTGCTGAAAGTATTCCTGACTCAAATCAGTCAGACAGACTTTTTAGATTTGTCCACAGCCACCATTTTATATTAGCACAGCGATGACATTGAGTTTCTAAAGAAGGAAAAGCAAGAGAGACCGGCAACATCAATACAGTTTGAAAATATTTAACATTGAACACGCACACAGAATCACACACGAACAGACATACACAGACACGCAGAATCACACACACAGCGATAGAAACACCTTCCAGGAGTTGTCTCCATTTCCTATCTTGCAAGAGAATTCATGTTTTGATGATGCATTCATGCAGGACAATTAAAGTTTTTCAGACTTTCTCTACTGTGACAGAAATTCAACCCCAATCTGAAACTTGAAGCTATGTAACAGATCAGAAATGTACCAGCAGCTTCCTGCTCCCAATGTAACATTTGACCCTTTAGTTTTTTCTGTCTTTAGTCTAACATCCAACACGGATCACTTCACAGATCCAATTACAGATCCCCAGGAGTGAGGTCCAGACTGGAATCTAATTGAGGGGTTTAGGGTTTACATACAGCATATCAGATACCGAGGAGTGAGAGACAGACTGGAATCTAATCGAGGGGTTTAGGGTTTACATACAGCATATCAGATACCTAGGAGTGAGTTACAGATTGGAATCTAATCTAGGAGTTTGGGGTAGTTTATGTACAGAATAACAGATACCCAGGAGCGAGGGACAGACTGGAATCTCATCGAGGGGTTTAGGGTTTACATACAGCATATCAGATACCGAGGAGTGAGAGACAGACTGGAATCTAATCGAGGGGTTTAGGGTTTACATACAGCATATCAGATACCCAGGAGTGAGTTACAGATTGGAATCTAATCTAGGAGTTTGGGGTGGTTTACGTACAGAATAACAGATATCCGGGACTGATACAATCATAGAGATATACAGCACGGAAACAGACCCTTTGGTCCAACCCGTCCATGCCGACCAGATATCCTAACCTACTCTCGTCTCTTTTGCCAGCACTTGGCCCACATCCCTCCAAACCTTCCCATTCATACACCCATCTAGCTGCATTTCAAATGTTGCAATTGTACCAGCCTCCATCACTTCCTCTGACAGCTTATTCCACTCATGTAACATCCTCTGAGTGAACATGTTGCCCCTTAGTTCTCTTTCATATCTTTCTTCTCTCACACTAAACCTATGCCCTCTAGTTCTGGACCATGTGTGCGAGAGTGTGTGCGGGTGCAAGAAAGAGTGAGTGTGTGTAAGAGGAAGAGAGTGCATGTGTGCGTGAGTGTGTGTGGGTGGAAGAAGGAGTGAGTGTGTGTGTGTAAGAGAAAGAGCGTGCATGTGTGCGTGAGTGTGTGGGTGCAAGAAAGTGTGTGTATGTGTGTAAGAGAAAGAGAGTGCATGTGTGCGAGAGTGTGTGCGTGTGCAATAAAGAGTGAGTGTGTGTGTAAGAGGAAGAGAGTGCATGTGTGTGAGATTCTGTGCTCATGCAAGAAAGAGTGAGTGTGTGTGTGTAAGTGGAAGAGAGCACATGTGTGCGAGAGTGTGTGCGCATGCCAGAAAGAGTGAGTGTGTGTGTAAGAGGAAGAGAGTGCACGTGTGCGTGAGTGTGTGTGGGTGCAAGGAGTGAGTGTGTGTGTAAGAGAAAGAGAGTGCAAGTGTGCAAGTATGTGTGCACATGCAAGAAAGAGGGAATGTGTGTGTGCAAGTAGAAGAGAGCCCATGTGTGCGAGAGTGTGTGAGAATGCCAGAAAGAGTGAGTGTGTGGAAGAGGAAGAGAGTGCAAGTGTGCGAGAGTGTGTGTGCGTGCAAGAAGGAATGAGTGTATGCGTGTGTAAGAGAAAGAGAGTGCAAGTATGCGAGTGTGTGTGTGGGTGCAAGAAAGAGTGAGTGTGTGTGTGATAGATAAAGAGAGTGCTTGTGTGCGAGAGTGTGTGCGCGTGCAAGAAAGAGTGTGTGTGTGTAAGAGAAAGAGAGTGCATGTGCGTGAGAGTGTGTGTGGGTGCAAGAAAGAGTGAATGTGTGCGTGAGAGAGAGAATGTGTGCGTGCAAGAGAGAGAGAATGCGTGTGTGTGGGAGGGAGAATATGCGTGCATGCGTGAGAGAGATAATGCGTGCATGGGAGAGAGAGAATGCGTGCGTGTGTGAGAGAGAATGCATACATGCGAGAGAGAGAAAGAGAATGTGTGCATGCGTACGAGAGAAAGAGAATGCGTGTATGCGAGAGAGAGAATGCGTACTTGTGAGAGAGAGAGAATCAGTGCATGTGCAAGAGAGAGAATGCATGAGAGAGCGAATGCATGTGAGTGAGAATGCGTGAGTGAGATAGAGAGAGAAAGCGCGTGTGCGTGAAAGAGAGAATGCATGTGTGTGAGAGAGAGATTGCCTGTGTGTGAGAGAGAATCTGTGAGTATGAGAAAGAATGCACGTGTGAGTGAGGGAGAATGCATGTGTGAGAGAGATTGCGTGTGTGTGAGCGATAGTGCGTGTGTGTGAGAGAATGCACGTGTGAAAGAGAGACAATCCGTGTGTGTGAGAGAGAATGCCTGTGTGTGAGAGAGAATCTGTGAGTGAGAGAGAATGCATGTGTGAGAAGAGAGAGATTGCGTGTGTATGAGAGAGAATGCTTGTGTGTGTGAGAGAGAGTGTGTGTGTGCGATGGAGAGGGAGTGTGTGCGACTGGGAGAGAATGCGTGTGTGTGTGTGACTGAGAATGCATGTGGGTCCGAGAGAATGCGTGTGAGAGAGAGAATGCGTGTGTATGTGAGAGAGAATGAGTGCGTATGAGAGAGAGAATGCATGTGTGTGAGAGAGAGAATGCGCGTGAACGTGTGAGAGAGAATGCGTGTGCGATCGCGCGGGAGAGAATGCATGTGTGAGAGAGAGAAGGATTGTGCGAGAGACAGAATGCATCTGTGAGAGAGAATGCGTGTGTGAATAAGAATGACTGTGGCAAGAGAGAGAGAATGCGTGCGTATGTGAGAGAGAGACTGCGTGCGGGGGAAAGAGAGAATGCATTTGAAAGAGAGAGAATGTGTGGGAGAAAAAGCGGGAATGCGTGTGTGTGAGAGAGAATGCGTGTTTGTGGGTGAGAGAGAGTGTGTGTGTGCTACGGAGAGTGAGTGTGTGCAACAGAGTGAGAATGCATGTGTGTGAGAGAGAATGCGTGTGAGAGAGAGAATGCGTGTGTGTGTGAGAGAGAATGAGTGTGTGTGAGAGAGACAATGCATGTGTGTGAGGGATAGAATGCGTGTGAACGTGAGAGAGGGAATGTGCGTGCGATCGCGCGTGAGAGAATGCATGTGTGAGAGAGAGAATGCGTGTGCGAGAGACAGAGAATGCCTCTTTGAGAGAATGCGTGTGTGAATGAGAATGACTCTGGCGAGAGAGAGAGAATGCGTGTGTGCGAGAGAGAGAGAGTGGGTGTGGGGCAGAGAGAGCGACTGCATGTGGGGGAGAGAGTGAATGCGTTTGAAAGAGAGAGAATGCTCATGTGAGAGAAAAAGAGGGAATGCGTGTGTGTGTGAGAGAGAATGCGTGTTTGTATGTGAGAGAGAGTGCGTGTGTATGACGGAGAGTGAGTGCGTGCGATAGAGAGAGAATGTGTGTCTGCGTGTGAGAGAGAGAATGCATTTCTGTGAGACAGAAAGCGTGTGTGAGAGAGAATAAGTATGGTGAGAGAGAGAGAATGCATGTGTGTGAGAGAGAATGCATGTGTGAGTGAGAGAGAGAAAATGGATGTGTGAGAGAGCGAATGTGTGTGTACCTGAGAGAGAATGCATGTGTGTGAGAGAGAATGCATGTCTGAGTGATTGTGTGATAGAGAACGCGTGTGTGAGAGAGAGAATGCGTGTGTCCGAGAGAGAGAATGCATCTGTGCGAGAGAGACGATTTGCATGTGAGAAAGAGAGAGAATGTGTGTGTGAGAGAAAGAGAATGCGTGTGAGAGAGAGAGAATGTGTGAGCGTGCGAGCGGGCGAATGTGTGTGTGTGAGAGAGAATGCGTTTGTGTGAGAGAGAGAACGGGTTTGTGAGAGAGAGAATGTGTGTGCGCGCGAGAGAGATAATGCATGTGCGAGAGAGAGAGCGAATGCGTGTGTGAGAGAGAGAATGTGGGCGGCACGGTGGTACAGTGGTAAGCACTGCTGCCTCGCAGCGTCAGAGACCCGGGTTCAATTCCCGCCTCAGGCGACTGACTGTGTGGAGTTTGCACTTTCTCCCCGTGTCTGCGTGGGTTTCCTCCGGGTACTCCGGTTTCCTCCCACAGTCCAAAGATGTGCAGGTCAGGGAATTGGCCATGCTAAATTGCCCGTAGTGTTAGGTAAGGGGTAAATGTAGGGGTATGGGTGGGTTGCGCTTCGGCGGGTCGGTGTGGACTTGTTGGGCCGAAGGGCCTGTTTCCACACTGTAAGTAATCTAATCTAATCTAATGCATGTATGTGAGAGAGAGAATGCGTGTGCGAGAAAGTATGCACGTGTGAAACAGAGAGAATGCGCGTGAGAGAGAGAATGCATGTGTGAGAAAGAGAATGCATGTGTGAGTGAGAGAGAATGCATGTGTGCGAGAGAGATTGCGTGTGTGTGAGAGAGAATGCATGAAAGAGAGAGAGAATGTATGTGTGAGTGAGAAATAATGAATGTGTGAGAGAGAGATTGCCTGTGTGTGAGAGAGAATCTGTGTGTGTGAGAGAGAATGCGTGTGTATGAGAGAGAGAATGTGCGTGTGAGAGAGAGAATGCGTGTGTGCGAGAAAGAATGGACGTGGGAAAGAGAGAGAATGCGTGTGTGAGAGAGAGAATGCATGGGTGAGAGAGAGAATGCATGTCTGAGAGAGAGAATGCGTGTGTGAGAGAGAATGCATGTGTGTGAGAGAGAATGCATGTGTGAGTGAGAGAGAACGCATGTGTGAAAGAGATAGATTGCGTGTGTGTGAGATATAATCTGTGCGTGAGAGAGAGAATGCTTGTGTGTGAGAGAGAATGCTTGTGTTTGTGAGAGAGAATGCGTGTGTGTGAGAGAGAGAACGTGTCTGTGTGAGAGAGAGGGAATGCGTGTGTGAGAGAGAATGCGTGTGTGTGAGAGAGAGAATATCTGTGTGTGAGACAGAGCGTGCGTTTGTGGGAGAGAGAGAATGCATGTGTGTGAGAGAGAATGCGTGTGTGACAGAGAATGCGTGTGAGAGAGAGAGACTGCGTGTGAGAGACAGAATGAGTGTGTGTGAGAGAGAGAATGAGTGTGTGTGAGAGAGAGATTGCATGTGTGTGTGAGAGAGAATGCGTGTCTGAGATACAGAATGCATGTGTGCGTAAGAGACAGAATGTGTGCATGCGTGAGAGAGAGAATGTGAGTGTGTGAGAGAGAATGCGTCAGTGCGAGAGGGAGAATGCGTGTGTGTGAGAGAGAGAGACTGGGTGTGGGGCAGAGAGACCGACTGCGTGTGGGGGAGAGAGTGAATGCGTTTGAAAGAGAGAGAATGCTCGTGTGAGAGAAAAAGAGGGAATGCGTGTGTGTGTGAGAGAGAGTGTGTGTGTATGACGGAGAGTGAGTGCGTGCGATAGAGAGAGAATGTGTGTCTGCGTGAGAGAGAGAGAACACATCACTGTGAGACAGAAAGCACGTGTGAGAGAAATAAGTGTGGCGAGAGAGAGAATGCATGTGTGTGAGAGAGAATGCATGTGTGAATGAGAGAGAGAAAATGCGTGTGTGAGAGAGACGAAATGCGTGTGTGCCTGAGAGAGAGAATGCATGTGTGTAAGAGAGAATGCATGTCTGAGAGATTGCGAGATAGAGAACACGTGTGTCAGAGAGAGAATGCCGGTGTTCGAGAGAGAGAATGCCTGTGTGTGAGAGAGACGATGTGCGTGTGAGAAAGAGAGAGAAAGTGTGTGAGAGAGAAAGAGAATGCGTGTGAGAGAGAGAGAATGTGTGAGCGTGCGAGAGCACGAATGTGTGTGTGTGTGTGAGAGTGAATGCGTGTGTGAGAGAGAGAGAACGGGTTGTGAGAGAGAGAATGTGTGTGCGCGCGAGAGAGATAATGCATGTGCGAGAGAGAGCGAATGCGTTTGCGAGAGAGAGAATGCGTGTATGTGCGAGAGAGAATGCGTGTGCGAGAAAGTATGCACGTGTGAAACAGAGAGAATGCGCGTGAGAGAAAGAGAATGCATGTGTGAGAAAGAGAACGCATGTGTGAGTGAGAGAGAATGCATGTGTGAGAGGGAGAGAATGCGTGTGTGTGAGAGAGAATGCATGAATGAGAGAGAGAATGCATGTGTGAGTGAGAAAGAATGCATGTGTGAGAGAGAGATTGCCTGTGTGTGAGAGAGAATCTGTGTGTGAGAGAGAGAATACGTGTGTATGAGAGAGGGAATGTGCGTGTGAGAGAGAGAATGTGCATGTGAGAGAGAGAATGCGTGTGCTCAAGAAAGAATGGACGTGGGAAAGAGAGAGAATGCGTGTGTGAGAGAGAGAATGCATGTGTGAGAGAGAGAATGCATGTGTGAGAGAGAGAATGCGTGTGTGTGTGAGAGAATGCGTGTGTGAGAATGAATGCATGTGTGAGAGAGAGAATGCATGTGTGAGTGAGAGAGAACGCATGTGTGAGAGAGATAGATTGTCTGTGTGTGAGAGAAAATCTGCGTGTGAGAGAGAGAATGCATGTGTGTGAGAGAGAATGCTTGTGTTTGTGAGACAGAATGCGTGTGTGTGTGAGAGAGAATGTGTGTGTGTGAGAGAGAGAAAACCTGTGTGTGAGAGAGAATGTGTGTGTGAGAGATGGAGAGAATGCGTGTGAGAGCGAGAATGCATGTGAGAGAGAGAGAGAATGCGTGTGTGAGAGAGAATGCGTGCGTGAGAGAGAGAGAATGCGTGTGTGAGAGAGAATGCGTGCGTGTGAGAGAGAGAATGTCTGTGTGTGAGACAGAGTGTGCGTTTGTGGGAGAGAGAGAATGCATGTGTGTGAGAGAGAATGCGTGTGTGAGGGAGAGAGAGAATATGCGTGACTGAGAGAGGAAATGCGTGTGTGCGTGAGAGAGAGAATGCATGTGTGAGAGAGAATGGATGTGTGAGAGAGAACGCGTGTGTCAGAGAGAGAATGCCTGTGTTCGAGAGAGAGAATGCATGTGTGTGAAAGAGACAATGTGCGTGTGAGAAAGAGAGAGAATGTGTGTGAGAGAGAAAGAGAATGCGTGTGAGAGAGAGAGAATGTGTGAGCGTGCGAGAGCACGAATGTGTGTGTGTGTGAGAGAGAATGCGTGTGTGAGAGAGAGAGAACGGGTTTGTGAGAGAGAGAATGTGTGTGCGCGCGAGAGAGATAATGCATGTGCGAGAGAGAGCGAATGCGTTTGCGAGAGAGAGAATGCTTGTGTTTGTGAGAGAGAATGCGTGTGTGTGTGAGAGAGAATGTGCGTGTGAGAGATGGACAGAATGCGTGTGAGAGCGAGAATGCGTGTGAGAGAGAGAGAATGCGTGTGTGAGAGAGAATGCGTGCGTGTGAGAGAGAGAATGTCTGTGTGTGAGACAGAGTGTGCATTTGTGGGAGAGAGAGAATGCATGTGTGTGAGAGAGAATGCGTGTGTGAGGGAGAGAGAGAATATGCGTGTGTGAGAGAGGAAATGCGTGTGTGCGTGAGAGAGAGAATGCATGTGTGAGAGAGAATGGATGTCTGAGAGATTGCGTGAGAGAGAACGCGTGTGTCAGAGAGAGAATGCCTGTGTTCGAGAGAGAGAACGCATGTGTGTGAAAGAGAAAATGTGCGTGTGAGAAAGAGAGAGAATGTGTGTGAGAGAGAAAGAGAATGCGTGTGAGAGAGAGGGAATGTGTGAGCGTGCGAGAGCACGAATGTGTGTGTGTGAGAGAGAATGCGTGTGTGAGAGAGAGAGAACGGGTTTGTGAGAGAGAGAATGTGTGTGCGCGCGAGAGAGATAATGCATATGCGAGAGAGAGCGAATGCGTGTATGTGCGAGAGAGAATGCGTGTGCGAGAAAGTATGCACGTGTGAAACAGAGAGAATGCGCGTGAGAGAAAGAGAATGCATGTGTGAGAAAGAGAATGCATGTGTGAGTGAGAGAGAATGCATGTGTGAGAGGGAGAGAATGAGTGTGTGTGAGAGAGAATGCATGAATGAGAGAGAGAATGCGTGTGTGAGTGAGAATGAATGCATGTGTGAGAGAGAGATTGCCTGTGCGTGTGAGAAAGAGAGAGAATGTGTGTGAGAGAGAAAGAGAATGCGTGTGTGAGAGAGAGAATGTGTGTATGTGAGAGAGAGCATGTGTCTGTGTGAGAGAGATAATGCGTGTGTGAGAGAGAGACTGCGTCTGCGAGTGAGGAAGATTGCGTGTGTGCGACAGGGAGAGATTGCGTGTGTGTGAGACAGAGAATGTGTGTGTGTGAGAGAGAGAATGCGTGTGTGCGACAGAGAGAGAATGTGTGTGCATCAGAGAGAGAGTGCGTGTCTGCGTGAGAGAGAGAATGCGTGTGTGAGAGAAAGAATTCACGTGTGAAAGAGAGAGAATGCACGTGTGAGAGAGAGAATGCGTGTGTGATAGAGAGAGAATGCGCGCGTGCGTGAGAGAGAATGCATGTGCAAGAGAGACAGAATGCGTGTGCGAGAGAGAGAATGTGTGTGTGTGTCAGAGAATGTATTTGTGTGAGACAGAGAATGTGTGTGTGCTAGAAAGAGGATGCGTGTGTGTGAGAGAGAGAATGTGAATGAGAGAGATAAAACTCTTGTGTGAGAGAGAGAATGCATGTGTGAGAGAGAATGCTTGTGAGCGAGAGAGAGAATGTGTGTTTGTGAGAGACAGAATGTGCCTGTGTGAGAGAGAGAATGCGTGTATGAGAGAGAGAATGCGTGCGTGTGAGAGAAAGGGAGATTGCGAGTGTGTGAGAGAGAATGCGTGTGTGTGAGAGAGAGAATGCGTGTATACATGTGTGAGTGAGAGAGAATGCATGTGTGAGAGAGAGATTGCGTGTGTGAGAGAGAATGCGCGAGTGAGTGAGAGAGAATGCATGTGTGGGAGAGATTGTGTGTGTGTGAGAGAATGCGTGTGTGTGTGAGAGAATGCACGTGTGAAAGAGAGAGAATGCGTGTGTGAGAGATAATGCATGTGTGAGAGAGAGAATGCATGTGTGAGTGAGAGAGAATGCATGTGTGAGAGAGAGAGATTGCCTGTGTGTGAGAGAGAATCTGTGTGTGTGAGAGAGAGAGAATGCATATGTGTGAAGAGAGAGATTGCGTGTGTGTGAGAGAAAATGCGTGTGTGAGAGGTAGAGAGAATGCGAATGAGAGAAGGAATGCGTGTGTGAGAGAGAGTGCGTGTGTGTGTGAGAGAATGCACGTGTGAAAGAGAGAGAATGCGTGTGTGTGAGAGAGAATGCATGTGTGAGAGAGAGAATGCGTGTGTGAGAGAGAGAGAATGCATGTGTGAGAGAGATATTGCGTGTGAGAGACAAAATGTGTGCTTGAGTGTGAGAGAGAATGCATGTTTATGTGTGAGAGAGAGTGCGTGTGTGTGACGGAGAGTGAGTGTGTGCGAAAGAGAGAGAATGCGTGTGTGTGAGTGAAAATGCATGTGTGTGAGAGAGAATGCGTGTGAGAGAGAGAATGCCAGTGTGTTTGAGAGAGAATGAGTGCGTGTGAGAGAGAGAATGCATGCGTGTGTGAGAGAGAGAGTGCGTGTGTCTGACGGAGAATGAGTGCGTGCGACAGAGACAGAATGCGTGTCTGCGTGAGAGAGAGAGAATGCATGTGTGAGTGAGAGAGAGAAAATGCGTGTGTGAGAGTGCGAATGCATGTGAGAGAGAGAGAATGCATGTGTGAGAGAGAGAATGCATGTCTGAAAGATTGCGTGATAGAGAACGCGTGTGTGAGAGAGAGAATGCCTGTGTGTTTGAGAGAGAATGAGTGCGTGTGAGAGAGAGAATGCATGTGTGTGTGTGAGAGAGAATGCGTGTGAATGTGAGAGAGAGAATGCGTGTGCGCTCGCGCGTGAGAGAATGCATGTGTGAGAGAGAGAAGGCTTGTGCGAGAGAGAGAATGCGTCTGTGAGAGAGAATGCGTGTGTCAATAAGAATGACTGTGGCAAAAGAGAGAGAATGCGTGTGTGTGTGAAAGATAGTCTGCATGCGGGCGAGAGAGAGAATGCGTTTGAAAGAGAGAAAATGCGCGTGTGAGAGAAAAAGCGGGAATGCATATGTGTGTGAGAGAGAATGCGTGTTTGTGTGTGAGAGAGAGTGCGTGTGTGCGACGGAGAGTGAGTGTGCGCGACAGAGAGAGAATGTGTATGTGTGTGTGAGAGAGAATGAATGTGTGTGAGAGAGAATGCGTGTGAGAGAGAGAATGCGTGTGTGTGTGTGAGAGAGAGAATGAGTGTGAGTGAGAGAGAGAAAATGCGTGTGTGAGAGAGCGAATGCATGTGTGCGTGATTGAGAGAATGCATATGTGTGAGAGAGAAAGCGCGTATGAGAGAGAATGAGTGTGGCGAGAGAGAGAGAATGCATGTGTGTGAGAGAGAATGCATGTGTGAGTGAGAGAGAGAAAATGCGTGCGTGAGAGAGAGAATGCATGTGTGAGAGAGAAAATGCATGTCTGAGAGATTGCGTGATAGAGAACGCGTCTGTGAGAGAGAGAATGCGTGTATTCGAGAGAGAGAATCCATGGGTGAAAGAGAGATAATGCGTGTGAGAGCGAGAATGCGTGTGTGTGTGAGAGATAGACTGTATGCGGTGGAGAGAGAGAATGTGTTTGAAAGGGAGAAAATGCGCGTGTGAAAGAAAAAGTGGGAATGCGTATGTGTGCGCGAGAGGATGTGTGTTTGTGTGTGAGAGAGAGTGCGTGTGTGCGACGGAGAGTGAGCGTGTGTGACAGTGAGAGAATGCGCATGTGTGTGTGAGAGAGAATGCATGTGTGTGAGAGAGAATGTGTGTGAGAGAGAGAATACGTGTGTGAGAGAGAGAATGAGTGTGTGTGAGAGAGACAATGCTTGTGTGCGGGAGAGAATGCGTGTGAACGTGAGAGAGAGAATGCGTGTGCGCTTGCGCGGGGGAGAATGCATGTGTAAGAGAGAGAATGCGTGTGCGAGAGAGAGAGAAAGCGTCTGTGAGAGGGAATGCGTGTGTGTGAGAGAGAGAGACTGCGTGTGGGGGAGATAGCGACTGCGTGTGGGAGAGAGAGAGAATGCGTTTGAAAGAGAGAGAGAATGCACGTGCGAGTGAAAAAGAGGGAATGCGTGTGTGTGTGAGAGAGAATGCATGTTTGTGTGTGAGAGAGAGTGCGTGTGTATGACGGAGAGTGAGTACATGCGACAGAGACAGAATGCGTGTCTGCGTGAGAGAGAGAGAATGCATGTGTGAGTGAGAGAGAGAAAATGCGTGTGTGAGAGTGCGAATGCATATGTGAGAGAGAGAATGCATGTGTGAGAGAGAGAATGCATGTCTGAGATATTGTGTGATAGAGAACGCGTGTGTGAGAGAGAGAATGCGTGTGTGTGAGTGAAAATGCATGTGTGTGAGAGATAATGCGTGTGAGAGAGAGAATGCGTGTGTGTGAGAGAGAGAATGAGTGCGTGTGAGAGAGAGAATGCATGTGTGTGAGAGAGAAAATGCGTGTGAACGTGAGAGAGAGAATGCGTGTGTGCTCGCGTGTGAGAGAATGCATGGGTGAGAGAGAGAAGGCTTGTGCGAGAGAGAGAATGCGTCTGTGAGAGAGAATGCATGTGTGAATAAGAATGACTGTGGCAAGAGAGAGAGAATGCGGGTGTGTGTGAGAGATAGACTGCATGCGGGCGAGAGAGAGAATGCATTTGAAAGAGAGAAAATGCGCGTGTGAGAGAAAAAGCGGGAATGCGTATGTGTGTGAGAGAGAATGCGTGTTTGTGTGTGAGAGAGAATACGTGTGTGTGAGAGAGAATGTGTGTGAGAGAGAGAATGCGTGTGAGAGAGAATGCGTGTGTGTGAGAGAGAGAATGAGTGCGTGTGAGAGAGAGAATGCATGTGTGTGAGAGAGAGAATGCGTGTGAACGTGAGAGAGAGAATGCGTGTGTGCTCGCGTGTGAGAGAATGCATGGGTGAGAGAGAGAAGGCTTGTGCGAGAGAGAGAATGCGTCTGTGAAAGAGAATGCGTGTGTGAATAAGAATGACTGTGGCAAGAGAGAGAGAATGCGTGTGTGTGTGAGAGATAGACTGCATGCGGGCGAGAGAGAGAATGCGTTTGAAAGAGAGAAAATGCGCGTGTGAGAGAAAAAGCGGGAATGCGTATGTGTGTGAGAGAGAATGCGTGTTTGTGTGTGAGAGAGAATACGTGTGTGTGAGAGAGAATGTGTGTGAGAGAGGGAATGCGTGTGAGAGAGAGAATGCGTGTGTGTGAGAGAGAGAATGAGTGCGTGTGAGAGAGAGAATGCATGTGTGTGAGAGAGAGAATGCGTGTGAACGTGAGAGAGAGAATGCGTGTGTGCTCGCGTGTGAGAGAATGCATGCGTGAGAGAGAGAAGGCTTGTGCGAGAGAGAGAATGCGTCTGTGAGAGAGAATGCGTGTGTGAATAAGAATGACTGTGGCAAGAGAGAGAGAATGCGTGTGTGTGAGAGACAGAATGCGTGTATACATGTGTGAGTGAGAGAGAATGCATGTGTGAGAGAGAGAGATTGCGTGTGTGAGAGAGAATGCGCGAGTGATTGAGAGAGAATGCATGTGTGAGGGAGATTGTGTGTGTGAGAGAATGCGTGTGTGTGTGAGAGAATGCACGTGTGAAACAGAGAGAATGCGTGTGTGAGAGATAATGCATGTGTGAGAGAGAGAATGCATGTGTGAGTGAGAGAGAATGCATGTGTGAGAAGAGAGAGATTGCGTGTGTGTGAGAGAAAATGCGTGTGTGAGAGGTAGAGAGAATGCGAATGAGAGAAGGAATGCCTGTGTGAGAGAGAATGCGTGTGTGTGAGAGAGAATGCACGTGTGAAAGAGAGAGAATGCGTGTGTGTGAGAGAGAATGCATGTGTGAGAGAGAGAATGCGTGTGTGAGAGAGAGAGAATGCATGTGTGAGAGAAAGAGATTGCCTGTGTGCGAGAGAGAATCTGTGTGAGAGAGAGAATGCATGTGTGAGAAGAGAGAAATTGCGTGTGTGTGAGAGAGAATGTTTGTGTGTGTGAGAGAGAATATGTGTGTGTGTGAGAGAGAATGCCAGTGTGTGAGAGAAAATGCATGTGTGAGAGGTAGAGAGAATGCGTGTGAGAGAAAGAATGCGTGTGAGAGAGACAATGCGTGTGTGAGAGAGATATTGCGTGTGAGAGACAAAATGTGTGCTTGTGTGTGAGAGAGAATGCATGTTTATGTGTGAGAGAGAGTGCGTGTGTGTGATGGAGAGTGAGTGTGTGCGAAAGAGAGAGAATGCGTGTGTGTGAGTGAAAATGCATGTGTGTGAGAGAGAATGTGTGTGAGAGAGAGAATGCGTGTGTGTTTGAGAGAGAATGAGTGCGTGTGAGAGAGAGAATGCATGTGTGTGTGTGAGAGAGAATGCGTGTGAACGTGAGAGAGAGAATGCGTGTGCGCTCGCCATGAGAGAATGCATGTGTGAGAGAGAGAAGGCTTGTGCGAGAGAGAGAATGCGTCTGTGAGAGAGAATGGGTGTGTGAATAAGAATGACTGTGGCAAAAGAGAGAGAATGCGTGTGTGTGTGAAAGATAGTCTGCATGCGGGCGAGAGAGAGAATGCGTTTGAAAGAGAGAGAGAATGCCCGTGCGAGTGAAAAAGAGGGAATGCGTGTGTGTGTGAGAGAGAATGCATGTTTGTGTGTGAGAGAGAGTGCGTGTGTATGACGGAGAGTGAGTGCGTGCGACAGAGACAGAATGCGTGTCTGCGTGAGAGAGAGAGAATGCATGTGTGAGTGAGAGAATGCATGTGCAAGAGAGAGAGAATGCGTCTGTGAGAGAGAATGCGTGTGTGAATGAGAATGACTGTGGCGAGAGAGAGAGAATGTGTGTGTGTGAGAGAGAGAGAGACTGCGTGTGGGGGAGAGAGAGCGACTGCGTGTGGGGGAGAGAGAGAAAGCGTTTGAAAGAGAGAGAGAATGCGCATGTGAGAGAAAAAGAGGGAATGCGTGTGTGTGTGTGAGAGAGAATGCGTGTTTGTGTGTGAGAGAAAGTGCATGTGTATGACGGAGAGTGAGTGCGTGCGACAGAGAGAGAATGTGTGTCTGCGTGAGAGAGAGAGAATGCATGTGTGAGTGAGAGAGAGAGAATGCGTGTGTGAGAGTGCGAATGCGTGCCTGAGGGAGAGAATGCATGTGTGAGAGAGAGAATGCGTGTGTTCGAGAGAGAGAATGCATGTGTGTGAGAGAGATGATGTGCGTGTGAGACAGAGAGAGAATGTGTGTGAGAGAGAAAGAGAATGCGTGTGAGAGAGAGAGAATGTGTAAGCGTGCGAGAGCACGAATGTGTGTGTGTGAAAGAATGCGTGTGTGAGAGAGAGAACGGGTTTGTGAGAGAAAGGATGTGTGTGCGCGCGAGAGAGATAATGCATGTGCTAGAGACAGCGAATGCGTTTGCGAGAGAGAGAATGCGTGTATGTGCGAGAGAGAATGCGTGTGCGAGAAAGTATGCTCGTGTGAAACAGTGAGAATGCACGTGAGAGAAAGAGAATGCATGTGTGAGAAAGAGAATGCATGTGTGAGTGAGAGAGAATGCATGCGTGAGAAGGATAGAATGCGTGTGAGTGAGAAAGAATGCATGTGTGAGAGAGAGAATCTGTGTGTGAGAGAGAGAATGCGTGTGTATGAGAGAGAGAATGTGCGTGTGATAGAGAGAATGTGCATGCTAGAGAGAGAATGCGTGTGCTCAAGAAAGAATGGACGTGGGAAAGAGAGAGATGCGTGTGTGAGAGAGAGAATGCATGTGTGTGAGAGAGAGAATGCATGTGTGAGATAGAGAATGCGTGTGTGTGTGATAGAATGCGTGTGTGAGAATGAATGCATGTGTGAGAGAGAATGCATGTGTGAGTGAGAGAGAACGCATGTGTGAGAGAGATCGATTGCCTGTGTGTGAGAGATAATCTGCGTGTGAGAGAGAATGCATGTGTGTGAGAGAGAATGCTTGTGTTTGTGAGAGAGAATGCGTGTGTGTGTAAGAGAGAATGTGTGTGTGTGAGAGAGAGAATACCTGTGTGTGAGAGAGAATGCGTGTGAGAGCGAGAATGCGTGTGAGAGAGAGAGAGAATGCGTGTGTGAGAGAGAATGCGTGCGTGAGAGAGAGAGAATGTCTGTATGTGAGACAGAGTGTGCGTTTGTGGGAGAGAGAGAATGCATGTGTGTGAGAGAGAATGCGTGTGTGAGGGAGAGAGAGAATATGCGTGTGTGAGAGAGGAAATGCGTGTGTGCGTGAGAGAGAATGCATGTGTGAGAGAGAATGGATGTCTGAGAGATTGCGTGAGAGAGAACGCGTGTGTCAGAGAGAGAATGCCTGTGTTCGAGAGAGAGAATGCATGTGTGTGAAAGAGACAATGTGCCTGTGAGAAAGAGAGAGAATGTGTGTGTGAGAGAAAGAGAATGCGTGTGTGAGAGAGAGAATGTGTGTATGTGAGAGAGCATGTGTCTGTGTGAGAGAGAGATAATGCGTGTGTGAGAGAGAGACTGCGTCTGCGCGTTAGGAAGATTGTGTGACAGGGAGAGATTGCGTGTGTGTGAGACAGAGAATGTGTGTGCGTGACAGAGAGAATGCGTGTGTGTGTGAGAGAGAGAATGCATGTGTGTGAGAGAGAGAGAATGCGTGTGTGCGACAGAGAGAGAGAATGTGTGTGCGTCAGAGAGAGAGTGCGTGTCTGCGTGAGAGAGAGAATGCGTGTGTGAGAGAAAGAATTCACGTGTGAAAGAGAGAGAATGCACGTGTGAGAGAGAGAATGCGAGTGTGATAGAGAGAGAATGCGCGCGTGCGTGAGAGAGAATGCATGTGCAAGAGAGAGAATGCGTGTGCGAGAGAGAGAGATGTGTGTGCGAGAGAGAGAATGTGTGTGTGAGAGAGAATGTATTTGTGTGAGACAGAATGTGCCTGTGTGAGAGAGAGAATGCGTGTATTAGAGAGAGAATGCGTGCGTGCGAGAGAAAGGGAGATTGCGAGTGTGTGAGAGAGAATGCGTGTGTGTGAGAGAGAGAATGCGTGTATACATGTGTGAGTGAGAGAGAATGCATGTGTGAGAGAGAGAGTTTGCGTGTGTGAGAGAGAATGCGTGAGTGAGTGAGAGAGAATGCATGTGTGAGAGAGATTGTGTGTGTGTGAGAGAGAATGCGTGTGTGTGTGAGAGAATGCACGTGTGAAAGAGAGAGAATGCGTGTGTGAGAGAGAATGCATGTGTGAGAGAGAGAATGCATGTGTGAGTGAGAAAGAATGCATGTGTGAGAGAGAGAGATTGCCTGTGTGTGAGAGAGAATCTGTGTGTGAGAGAGAGAGAATGCATGTGTGAGAAGAGAGAGATTGCGTGTGTGTGAGAGAAAATGCGTGTGTGATAGATAGAGAGAATGCGAATGAGAGAAGGAATGCGTGTGTGAGAGAGAATGCGTGTGTGTGAGAGAGAATGCACGTGTGAAAGAGAGAGAATGCGTGTGTGTGAGAGAGAATGCATGTGTGAGAGAGAGAATGCATGTGTGAGAGAGAGAGAATGCATGTGTGAGAGAAAGAGATTGCCTGTGTGTGAGAGAGAATCTTTATGTGAGAGAGAGAATGCATGTGTGAGAAGAGAGAAATTGCGTTTGTGTGAGAGAGAATGCTTGTGTGTGTGAGAGAGAATGTGTGTGTGTGTGAGAGAGAATGCCAGTGTGTGAGAGAAAATGCATGTGTGAGAGGTAGAGAGAATGCGTGTGAGAGAAAGAATGCGTGTGAGAGAGAGAATGCGTGTGTGAGAGAGATATTGCGTGTGAGAGACAAAATGTGTGCTTGTGTGTGAGAGAGAATGCATGTTTATGTGTGAGAGAGAGAGCGTGTGTGTGACGGAGAGTGAGTGTGTGCGACAGAGACAGAATGCGTGTGTGTGAGTGAAAATGCATGTGTGTGAGAGAGAATGTGTGTGAGAGAGAGAATGCGTGTGTGTTTGAGAGAGAATGAGTGCGTGTGAGAGAGAGAATGCGTTTGAAAGAGAGAAAATGCGCGTGTGAGAGAAAAAGCGGGAATGCGTATGTGTGTGAGAGAGAATGCGTGTTGGTGTGTGAGAGAGAGTGCGTGTGTGCGACGGAGAGTGAGTGTGCGCGACAGAGAGAGAATGTGTATGTGTGTGTGAGGGAGAATGCATGTGTGTGAGAGAGAATGCGTGTGAGAGAGAGAATGCGTGTGTGTTTGTGTGAGAGAATGAGTGTGTGAGTGAGAGAGAGAAAATGCGTGTGTGAGAGAGCGAAAGCATGTGTGCGTGAGAGAGAGAATGCATATGTGTGAGAGAGAAAGCGCGTGTGAGACAGAATGAGTGTGGCGAGAGAGAGAGAATGCGTGTGTGAGAGAGATATTGCATGTGAGAGACAAAATGTGTTCTTGTGTGTGAGAGAGAATGCATGTTTATGTGTGAGAGAGAGTGCGTGTGTGTGACGGAGAGTGAGTGTGTGCGACAGAGAGAGAATGCGTGTGTGTGAGTGAAAATGCATGTGTGTGAGAGAGAATGAGTGCGTGTGAGAGAGAGAATGCATGTGTGTGTATGAGAGAGAGAATGCGTGTGAACGTGAGAGAGAGAATGCGTGTGCGTTCACGCGTGAGAGAATGCATGTGTGAGAGAGAGAAGGCTTGTGCGAGAGAGAGAATGTGTCTGTGAGAGAGAATGCGTGTGTGAGTGAGAGAGAGAAAATGCGTGTGTGAGAGAGCGAATGCGTGTGTGCGTGAAAGAGAGAATGCATGTGTGAGAGAGAAAATGCATGTCTGAGAGATTGCGTGATAGAGAACGCGTGTGTGAGAGAGAGAATGCGTGTGTTCGAGAGAGAGAATCCGTGTGTGAAAGAGAGATAATGCGTGTGAGAGAGAGAATGCGTGTGTGTGTGAGAGATAGACTGTATGCGGTGGAGAGAGAGAATGTGTTTGAAAGAGAGAAAATGCGCGTGTGAAAGAAAAAGTGGGAATGCGTATGTGTGCGTGAGAGGATGTGTGTTTGTGTGTGAGAGAGAGTGCGTGTGTGTGACGGAGAGTGAGTGTGTGTGACAGTGAGAGAATGCGCATGTGTGTGTGAGAGAGAATGCATGTGTGTGAGAGAGAATGTGTGTGAGAGAGAGAATACGTGTGTGAGAGAGAGAATGAGTGTGTGAGAGAGACAATGCTTGTGTGCGGGAGAGAATGCGTGTGAACGTGAGAGAGAGAATGCGTGTGCGCTTGCGCGGGGGAGAATGCATGTGTAAGAGAGAGAATGCATGTGCGAGAGAGAGAGAATGCGTCTGTGAGAGAGAATGTGTGTGTGTGAGAGAGAGAGACTACGTGTGGGGGAGAGAGAGCGATTGCGTGTGGGAGAGAGAGAGAATGCGTTTGAAAGAGAGAGAGAATGCACGTGCGAGTGAAAAAGAGGGAATGCGTGTGTGTGAGAGAGAGAATGCGTGTTTGTGTGTGAGAGAGAGTGCGTGTGTATGACGGAGAGTGAGTGCGTGCGACAGAGACAGAATGCGTGTCTGCGTGAGAGAGAGAGAATGCATGTGTGAGTGAGAGAGAAAATGCGTGTGTGAGAGTGCGAATGCATGTGTGAGAGAGAGAATGCATGTGTGTGAGAGAGAATGCATGTCTGAGATATTGCGTGATAGAGAACGCGTGTGAGAGAGAGAATGCGTGTGTGTGAGTGAAAATGCATGTGTGTGAGAGATAATGCGTGTGAGAGAGAGAATGCGTGTGTGTGAGAGAGAGAATGCATGTGTGTGAGAGAGAGAATGCATGTGAACGTGAGAGAGAGAATGCGTGTGTGCTCGCGCGTGAGAGAATGCATGTGTGAGAGAGAGAAGGCTTGTGCGAGAGAGAGAATGCGTCTGTGAGAGAGAATGCGTGTGTGAATAAGAATGACTGTGGCAAGAGAGAGAGAATGCGTGTGTGTGAGAGAGATAGACTGCATGCGGGCGAGAGAGAGAATGCGTTTGAAAGAGAGAAAATGCGCGTGTGAGAGAAAAAGCGGGAATGCGTATGTGTGTGAGAGAGAATGCGTGTTTGTGTGTGAGAGAGAGTGTGTGTGTGCGACGGAGAGTGAGTGTGTGTGACAGTGAGAGAATGCGTATGTGTGTGTGAGAGAGAATGCATGTGTGTGAGAGAGAATGTGTGTGAGAGAGAAAATGCGTGTGTGAGAGAGAGAATGAGTGTGTGTGAGAGAGACAATTATTGTGTGCGGGAGAGAATGCGTGTGAACGTGAGAGAGAGAATGCGTGTGCGCTCGCGCGTGAGAGAATGCATGTGTGAGAGAGAGAATGCATGTGCAAGAGAGAGAGAATGCGTCTGTGAGAGAGAATGCGTGTGTGAATGAGAATGACTGTGGCGGGAGAGAGAGATTGTGTGTGTGTGAGAGAGAGAGACTGCGTGTGGGGGAGAGAGAGTGACTGCGTGTGGAGGAGAGAGAGAATGCGTTTGAAAGAGAGAGAGAATGCGCGTGTGAGAGAAAAAGAGGGAATGCGTGTGTGTGTGTGAGAGAGAATGCGTGTTTGTGTGTGAGAGAAAGTGCATGTGTATGACGGAGAGTGAGTGCGTGCGACAGAGAGAGAATGTGTGTCTGCGTGAGAGAGAGAGAATGCATGTGTGAGTGAGAGAGAGAAAATGCGTGTGTGAGAGTGCGAATGCGTGCGTGAGGGAGAGAATGCATGTGTGAGAGAGAGAATGCGTGTGTTCGAGAGAGAGAATGCATGTGTGAGAGAGATGATGTGCATGTGAGAAAGAGAGAGAATGCGTGTGTGAGATAGAGAGAGAATGTGTGAGCGTGCGAGAGGATGGATGTGTGTGTGAGAGAGAGAGAATGCATGTGCGCGAGAGATAGAGAATGCATGTGTGTGAGAGAGAGAATGCGCGTGCGAGAGAGAAAGAGAATGTGTATGTCAGAGAGAGAATGCGTGTGTGAGAGCGAGAGAACGGGTTTGTGAGAGAGAGAATGTGTGTATGCGAGAGAGACAATGCATGTGCGAGTGAGAGCGAATGCGTGTGCGAGAGAGAGAATGCGTGTATTTGAGAGAGAGAATGCGTGTGTGCGAGAGAGAGAATGCATGTGTGTGAGAGAGATGATGTGCGTGTGAGAAAGAGAGAGAATGCGTGTGTGAGAGAAAGAGAATGCGTGTGAGAGAGAGAGAATGTGTGAGCGTGCAAGAGGACGGATGTGTGTGTGAGAGAGAATGCGTGTGCGTGAGAGATAGAGAATGCATGTGTGTGAGAGAGAAATGCGCATGCGAGAGTGAAAGAGAATGTGTATGTGAGAGGGAGAATGCGTGTGTGTGTGAGAGAGAATGCGTGTGTGTGAGAGAGAGTGCGTGTGTGAGTGAGAGAATGCATGTGTGAGAGAGAGAATGTGTGTGTGCGAGAGAGAGATAATGCGTGTTTGAGAAAGAGAGAAAATCTGTGTGCGAGAGAGAGAATGCGTGTCTGAGATACAGAATGCATGTGTCCGTGAGAGACAGAATGTGTGCATGCGTGAGAGAGAGAATGTGTGTGCGAGAGAGAGAATGCGTCAGTGCGAGAGGAGAATGCGTGTGTGTGAGAGAGAATTCGCGTGTGAGAGAGAGAATGCGTGAGCACAACACAGAGAGAATGCGTGTGTGTATGAGAGAGAGAATGCATGTGTGGGAGATAGAATGAGTGTGTGTGAAAGAGAGAATGTGTGTGAGAGAGTGATTGCATGTTTGTGGCAGAGAGAGAATGCGTGTGAGAAAGAGAATGCGAGTGTGTGTGAGAGAGAATGAGTGCGTGTGAGAGAGAGAATGCATGTGTGCGAGAGAGAGAATGCGTGTGCACGTGAGAGAGAGAATGTGTGCGCGCGCGTGCGAAATAATGCATGTGCGAGAGAGAGAATGTGTGTAAGTGAGAGAATGTGTCTGTGTGGGAGAGAGAACACGTGTGTGAGAGAGAGAGAATGCGTGTGTGAGAGATAGACTGCGTCTGCGAGTTAGGAAGAATGCGTGTGTGCGACAGGGAGAGATTGTGTGTAAGACAGAGAATGTGTGTGCGTGAGAGAGAGAATGCATGTGTGTGTGTGAGAGAGAGACAATGTGTGCGTGTGAGAGAGAAAATGCGTCTGTGTGACAGAGAGAGAATGTGTGTGTTGGGGAGAGATAATGTGGATGTGCGAGAAAGAATTCACGTGTGAAAGAGAGAGAATGCGCGTGAGAGAGAGAGAATGCGTGTGTGAAAGAGAGAATATGTGTGTGCGACAGAGAGAGAATATGTGTGCGACAGAAAGACAATGCGTGTGTGTGGGAGAGAGAATGCATGTGTGAGCGAGGGAGAGAATGTGTGTGTGTGTGTAAGAGAGAGAATGTGTGTTTGTGAGAGAAAGCGTGTGTGTGAGAGAGAGAATGTGTGCGAGAGAGAGAGAATGTGTGTGTGAGAGAGATAATGTATGCATGAAAGAGAGAGAATGCATGTGTGAGAGAGAAAATGTGCGTGTGCAAGAGAGAGAGAATGAATGTGTGAGAGAGAAAAAGTGTGTGTGCAAGAGAGAGAGAACGCGTGTGTGAGAGAGAGAATGCATGTGCAAGAGTGAGAGAATGCGTGTGCGAGAGACGAAATGCGTGTGTGCGTGAGAGAGAGAATGCATGTGTGAGAGAGAATGGATGCCTGAGAGATTGCGTGAGAGAGAACGCGTGTGTCAGAGAGAGAATGCCTGTGTTCGAGAGAGAGAATGCATGTGTGTGAAAGAGACAATGTGCGTGTGAGAAAGAGAGAGAATGTGTGTGAGAGAAAGAGAATGCGTGTGAGAGAGAGAGAATGTGTGAGCGTGCGAGAGCACGAATGTTTGTGTGTGTGAAAGAGAATGCGTGTGTGAGAGAGAGAGAACGGGTTTGTGAGAGAGAGAATGTGTGTGCGCGCGAGAGAGATAATGCATGGGCGAGAGAGAGCGAATGCGTTTGCGAGAGAGAGAATGCGTGTATGTGCGAGAGAGAATGCGTGTGCGAGAGAGAGAATGCGTGTGCACGTGAGAGAGAGAATGTTTGCGCGCGCGTGCGAAATAATGCATGTGCGAGAGAGAGAATGTGTGTAAGTGAGAGAATGTGTCTGTGTGGGAGAGAGAACACGTGTGTGAGAGAGAGAGAATGCCTGTGTGAGAAGAGAGAGATTGCGTGTGTGTGAGAAAAAATGCGTGTGTGAGAGGTAGAGAGAATGCGAATGAGAGAAGGAATGCGTGTGTGAGAGAGAATGCGTGTGTGTGTGTGAGAATGCACGTGTGAAAGAGAGAGAATGCGTGTGTGTGAGAGAGAATGCATGTGTGAGAGAGAGAATGCGTGTGTGCGTGAGAGAGAATGCATGTGTGCGAGGTAGAGAGAATGCGTTCGTGCGTGAGAGAGAGAATGCATGTGTGGGAGATAGAATGAGTGTGTGTGAGAGAGAATGTGTGAGTGTGAGAGAGAGAATGTGTGTGTGAGAGAATGCACGTGTGCATGAGAGAGAGAATTTGTGCGTGCGTGAGAGAGAGAATGTGTGAGTGAGAGAGAGAGAGAATGCCTGTGTGTGAGAGAGAAAGTTGTGTGTGAGAGAGAGAAAATGTGTGTGAGAGAGAATGCACGTGTGCATGAGAGAGAGAATTTGTGCGTGCTGAGAGAGAGAATGCATGTGTGAGAGAAAATGTATGTGTGAGAGAGAGAGAATGCGTGTGTTAGAGAGAGAATGTGTGTGTGTGTGAGAGAGAATGTGTGTGTGTGTGAGAGAGAATGCGTGTGTGCGAGAGAGAGAGAGCGAAAATGCGTGTGTGAGAGAGAGAATGCGTGAGAGAGAGGGAATGCATGTGTGGGAGAGAGAGAATGCGTGTGTGCGAGGGAGAGAAGGCGTGTGTGCGACAGAGAGAGAATGCGTGGGTGCGTGAGAGAGAGAATGCATGCGTGGAAAGAGAGAAGGCGTGTGCGACAGTGAGAATGCGTGTGTGCATGAGAGAGAATGCATGTGTTTGAGAGAGATAATGTGTGTGTTAGACAGAGAGAATACGTGTGCGAGAGAGAGAATGTGTGTGTGAGAGAATGTGTGTGTGTGAAAGAGAGAGAATGCGTGTGTGAGAGAAAGGGAAAGCTTGTGTGTGTGAGAGAGAATGCGTGCATGCGTGAGAGAGAATGCGTGCATGTGTGTGAGAGAGAATGCGTGTGTCAGAGAGAAAGAATGCGTGTGTGTGAGAGAGAAAGAATGCGTGTGTGCAAGAGAAAGAGAGAATGCGTGTGTGAGAGAGAATGCATGTGTGCGAGACAGATTGTGTGTGCGAGACAGAGAATGCGTGTGTGTGAGAGATAGAGAATGCGTGTGTTTGTGAGAGAGAATGCGTGTGTGCAAGGGAGAATGCGCATGTGTGAGAGAGAGAATGCATGTGTGAGAGAAAGAGAGAATGCATCTGTGAGAGAGCATGCGTGTGTGAGAGAGAGAGAATGCGTGTGTGCGAGAGAGAATGCATGCGAGTGAGAGAGATAATGTGTGTGTTTGAGGGAGAGAATGTGCGTGTGTCTGAGAGAGATAATACGTGTGTGAGACAGAGAGAATACGTGTGCGAGAGAGAGAATGTGTGTGTGAGAGAATGTGTGTGTGTCAAAGAAAGAAAATGTGTGCTTGTGAGAGAGGGAAAGCTTGTGTGTGAGAGCGAATGCATGTGTGAGAGAGAAAAAGCTTGTGTGTGAGAGGTAATGCATTGTGAGAGAGAGAGAGAATGCGTCTGTGAGAGAGAAAGCCTGTGTGAGAGAGAATGAGTGTGGCAAGAGAGCGAGATTGCGCGTGTGTGAGAGACGGAATGCACGTGTGTGTGTGAGAGAGAGAATGTGTGTGTGAGAGAGAGAGAATGTGTGTGTGTGAGAGAGAGAAGGCGTGTGTGCGAGAGAGAGAACAAGTGTGTGCGAGCGAGAATGCCTGTGTGTGTGATAGAGAATGAGTGTGTGTGAGAGAGAATGAGTGTGCGAGAGTGAATGCCTGTGTGTGAGATACAGAATACATGTGTACGAGTGACATAATGCGTGTGTGAGAGAGAAAATGCACGTGTGCATGAGAGAGAATGCGTGCGTGTGTGAGAGAGAGAATTCATGTGAGAGAGAATATGTGTGAGAGAGAATGCGTGTGTGCAAGAGAAAGAGAATGCGTGTGTGAGGGAGAGAATGCATGTGTGCGAGAGAGAAACTGCGTGTGTGTTAGAGAGAATGCACATGTGAGAGAGGCAGAAAGCACGTGTGGGAGAGAGAGAGAATGCGTGTATAAGAGAGAGAGAATGCATGTGCGAGAGAAAGAGAGAATTCATGTGTGAGAGAGAGAATGCGTGTGTGAGAGAGAGAGAATGCGTGTGTGCGAGAGAGAGAGATTGTCTGTGAGCGTGAGAGAGAGAGAATGAGTGTGGGTGTGAGAGGGAATACATGAGTGAGAGAGAAAAATTCCTCTGTGTGTGTGAGAGAGAATGTGTGTGCGAGAGTGAGAATGAGTGCGTGCTAGAGAGAGAGAGAATGTGTGTGTGAGAGAGAGAGGAAATGCGTGTGTGAGAGAGAGAATATGTGTGTGTGAGAGAGAATGCATGAGTGAGAGAGGTAATGCATTGAGTGAGAGAGAGAGAATGCGTCTGTGAGAGAGAAAGCCTGTGTGAGAGAGAATGAGTGTGGCAAGAGAGCGAGAATGCGCGTGTGTAAGAGACGGAATGCACGTGTGTGTGTGAGAGAGAGAATGTGTGTGTGAGAGAGAGAGAAGGCGTGTGTGCGAGAGAGAGAGAACAAGTGTGTGCGAGCGAGAATGCCTGTGTGTGTGTGATAGAGAATGAGTGTGTGTGAGAGAGAATGAGTGTGCGAGAGTGAATGCCTGTGTGTGAGATACAGAATACATGTGTACGAGTGACATAATGCGTGTGTGAGAGAGAAAGCATGTGTGTGAGAGAGAGAGAGAAGGCGTGAGTGAGAGAGAGGGAGAATGCGTGTGTGTGAGAGAGAAAACGCTTGTGTGAGAGAGAGAAAGCGTGTGTGAGAGAGATTGCACGTGTGCGTGAGAGTGAGAATTTGTGCGAGCATAAGAGAGAGAATGCGTGTGTGTGTGAGAGAGAATGCATGTGTGAGTGAGAAAATGCTCGTGAGCATGAGAGAGAGAATGTGCGTGTGTGTGAGAGAGAGAATCCATGTGAGAGAGAATGCGTGTGAGAGAGAGAGAATACGTGTGTGCAAGAGAAAGAGAGAATGCGTGTGTGAGGGAGAGAATGCATGTGTGCGAGAGAGAGAATGCGTGTGTATTAGAGAGAATGCACGTGTGTGAGAGACAGAATGCACGTGTGGGAGAGAGAGAGAGAATGCGTGTATAAGAGAGAACTAATGCATGTGAGAGAGAAAGAGAGAATTCATGTGTGAGAGAGAGAATGCGTGTGTGAGAGTGAGAATGTGTGTGTGCGAGGGAGAGTGAGTGTGTGTGAGAGACAGAATGCGTGTGTGCGAGAGAGAGAGATTGTCTGTGAGCGTGAGAGAGAATGAGTGTGTGTGAGAGGGAATGCATGAGTGAGAGAGAGAATTCCTGTGTGTGTGTGAGAGAGACTGTGTGTGCGAGAGAGAGAATGAGTGCGTGCGAGAGAGAGAGAATGTGTGTGTGCGAGAGAGAGGGAATGCGTGGGTGTGAGAGAGAATATGTGTGTGTGAGAGAGAATGCATGAGTGAGAGAGGTAATGCATTGTGAGAGAGAGAAAATACCTCTGTGAGAGAGAATGCCTGTGTGAGAGAGAATGAGCGTGGCAAGAGCGCGAGAATGCACGTGTGAGAGAGACGGAATGCACGTGTGTGAGAGAGAGAGAATGCGTGTGTGAGAGAGAGAATGCGTGTGTGTGAGAGAGAGAATGTGTGTGCGAGAGAGAGAATGAGTGTGTGCAAGAGAGAGAGAATTAGTGTGTGAGAGAGAATGCCTGCATGTGAGATACAAAATACGTGTGTGAGAGTGACATAATGCGTGTGTGAGAGAGAAAGTGTGTGTGCAAGAGAGAGAGAAGGCGTGAGTGAAAGAGCGGGAGAATGCGTGTGTGTGTGAGAGAGAAAGCTTGTGTGTGTGAGAGAGAAAGCGTGTGTGAGAGAAAATGCACGTGTGCGTGAGAGTGAGAATTTGTGCGTGTGTAAGAGAGAGAATGCGTGTGTGTGTGAGAGAGAATGCATGTGTGAGAGAGAAAGAATATGTCTGAAAGAGAGAATGTGTGTGTGGAGAGAGAAAGCATGTTTGAGAGAGAGAGAGAATGCGTGTGTGAGAGAGAGAATGCTTGTGAGAGAGAGAGAAGGCGTGTGTGCGACAGAGAGAAGGCTTTTGTGCATGAGAGAGAATGCATGTGTGTGAGAGGGATAATGTGTGTGTTTGAGAGAGAGAATGCGAGTGTGAGATAGAGAAAATGCATGTGTGAAACAGAGAGAATACGTGTGCGAGAGAGAGAATGTGTGTGAGAGAGAATGTGTGTGAAAGAGAGAATGCGTGTGTGTGAGAGAGGGACAGCTTGTGTGTGAGAGAGCGAATACATGTGTGAGAGTGAGAATGCACGTGTGCATGAGAGAGAGAATGCGCGCGTGCGTGAGAGAGAATGCGTGCATGTGTGAGAGAGCGAATGCATGTGTGAGAGAGAAAGAATTCGTTTGTAAGATAGAATGCGTGTGTGAGGGAGAGAATGCATGTGTGCAAGAGAAAGAGAGAATGCATGTGTCCGAGAGAGAGAGAGAGAATGCATGTATGAGAGAGAGAATGCATGTGCGAGAGAAAGAGAGAATGCATGTGTGAGAGAGAAATAATGCGTGTGTGAGAGAGAGAGAATGCGTGTGAGAGAGTGAATGCATGTGTGCAAGAGAGAGAGTGAGTGTGTGCTAGAGGAAGAATGCATGTGTGTGAGAGAGAGAGAATGCGTGGGTGTGTGAGAGAGAATGTGTGTGTGTTAGAGAGAATGCGCATGTGAGAGAGAATGCGTGTATGAGAGAGAGAGAATGCATAAGCGAGAGAAAGAGAGAATGCATTTGTGAGGGAGAGAATGCGTTTGTGAGAGAGAGAAAATGCGTGTGCGAGACAGAGAGAATACGTGTGCGAGAGAGACAATGTGTGTGAGAGAAAAAGAATGCGTGTGTGTGAGAGAGAGAATTCGTGTGAGAGAGAGACAATTCATGTGTGCAAGAGAAAGAGAGAATGCGTGTGGGCGAGAGAGAGAGTATGTGTGTTTGAGAGAGAGAGAATGCGTGTGTGTGAGAGAGGGAATGCGTGTGTCTTACAGAGAATGTGTGTGTGAGAGGAAATGCGTTTTTGAGAGAGAGAGAATGCATGTGCGAGAGAAAGAGAAAATGTGTGTGTGAGGGAGAGAAGGCATGTGTGTGTGAGAGAGAACGGGTGTGTGTTAGAGAGAATGCGCAAGTGAGTGAGAGAATGCGTGTATGAGAGAGGGAGAATACATGTGCGAGAGAAAGAGAGAATGCATGTGTGAGAGAGAGAATGTGTGTGTGATAGAGAGAGAATGCTTGTGTGCGAGAGGGAAAGTGAGTGTGTGTGAGAGAGAGAATGCGTGTGTGCGAGAGAGAGAGATTGCCTGTGTGTGCGAGAGAGAAAATGGGTGTGTGTGTGAGAGAGAGAATGTGTGCGCGAGAGAGAGAGAGAGGGAATGCGTGTGTGTGAGAGAGAATGGGTGTGTGAGAGAGAGAATTCCTGTGTGTGTGAGAGAGAGAATGCGTGTGTGTCAGCGAGAGCAAATGCATCTTTGTGGAGAGAGAGAGAATGAGTGTGTGTGAGAGAGAGAATGTGTGTGCGAGGGAGAGAATGAGTGCGGCGAGAGAGAGAGAATGTGTGTGTGAGAGAGAGAGGGAATGCATTTTTGTGAGAGAGAGAATATTTGTGTGTGAGAGAGAATGCATGAGTGAGAGAGAGATTGCATGTGTGTGAGAGAGAGAATGCGTCTATGAGAGAGAATGACAGTGTGAGAGAGAACGCATGTGGAAAGAGAGAGAAAATGCGTGCGTGTGAGAGACGGAATGCACGTGTGTGAGAGGGAGAGAATGCGTGTGAGAGAGAGAGAATGCGTGTGTGCGAGAGAGAGAATGTGTGTTTGAGAGAGAGAGGGAATGCGCGTGTGCGAGAGAGAGAATATGTGTGTGTGAGAGAGAATGCATGAGTGAGAGAGAATGCATTGTGAGAGAAAGAGAATGCGGGTGTGAGAAGAGAGAATGCGTGTGTGAGAGAGAGAGAGAAGGTGTGTATGCGACAGAAAGAGAATGCATGAGGGAGAGAATGCATGTGTGGGAGAGAGAGAATGCGTCTATGAGAGAGAATGACAGTGTGAGAGAGAATGCATGTGGAAAGAGAGAGAAAATGCGTGCGTGTGAGAGACGGAATGCACGTGTGTGAGAGGGAGAGAATGCGTGTGAGAGAGAGAGAATGCGTGTGTGCGAGAGAGAGAATGTGTGTTTGAGAGAGAGAGGGAATGCGCGTGTGTGAGAGAGAGAATATGTGTGTGTGAGAGAGAATGCATGAGTGAGAGAGAGAATGCATTGTGAGAGAAAGAGAATGCGGGTGTGAGAAGAGAGAATGCGTGTGTGTGAGAGAGAGAGAAGGTGTGTATGCGACAGAAAGAGAATGCATGAGGGATAGAATGCATGTGTGGGAGAGAGAGAATGCGTCTATGAGAGAGAATGACAGTGTGAGAGAGAATGCATGTGGAAAGAGAGAGAAAATGCGTGCGTGTGAGAGACGGAATGCACGTGTGTGAGAGGGAGAGAATGCGTGTGAGAGAGAGAGAATGCGTGTGTGCGAGAGAGAGAATGTGTGTTTGAGAGAGAGAGGGAATGCGCGTGTGTGAGAGAGAGAATATGTGTGTGTGAGAGAGAATGCATGAGTGAGAGAGAGAATGCATTGTGAGAGAAAGAGAATGCGGGTGTGAGAAGAGAGAATGCGTGTGTGAGAGAGAGAGAGAAGGTGTGTGTGCGACAGAAAGAGAATGCGTGAGGGAGAGAATGCATGTGTGGGAGAGAGAGAAGGCGTTTGTGCGACAGAGAGAATGCGTGTGTGCGTGAGAGAGAATGCATGTGTGTGAGAGGGATAATGTGTGTGAGAGAATGTTCGTGAAAGAGAGAATGCGTGTGTGAGAGAGAGGGAAAGTTTGTGTGTGAGAGAAAGAATGCATGTGTGAGAGAATGCACGTGTGCATGAGCGAGAGAATGCGCGCGTGCGTGAGAGAGAATGCATGCGTGTGTGAGACAGAGAATGCGTGTGTGAGATGGAAACAATGCGTGTGTGAGAGAGAGCGAATTCGTGTGAGTTATAGAGAATGTGTGTGTGAGAGAGAATGTGTATATGAGAGAGAGAGAATGCATGTGCGAGAGAAAGAGCAAATTTGTGTGAGAGAGCGAATGCATGTGTGCAAGAGAAAGAGAGAATGCGTGTGTGTGAGAGAAAATGTACGTGTGTGAGGGAGAGAATGCATGTGGGTGAGAGAGCAAGTGTGTGCGAGAGAGAGAGAATGCGTGCGTGTGAGAGAGAGAATGCACGTGTGTCTTAGAGAGAATGTGCATTTGAGAGCGAGAGAATGCACGTGTGTGTGTGAGAGGAAATGCGTATATGAGAGAGAGAGAATGCATGTGCGAGAGAAAGAAAATGCCTGTGTGTGTGAGAGAGAACGGGTGTGTGTTAGAGAGAATGCGCAAGTGAGTGAGAGAATGAGTGTATGAGAGAGGGAGAATAGATAAGCGAGAGAAAGAGAGAATGCATGTGTGAGAGAGAGAATGCGTGTGTGAGAGAGAGAATGCGTGTGTGCGAGAGGGAGAGATTGCCTGTGTGTGTGAGAGAGAGAATGTGTGCGCGAGAAAGAGAGAGGGAATGCGTGTGTGTGAGAGACGGAATGCACGTGTGTGTGAGGGAGAGAATGCGTGTGAGAGAGAGAGAATGCGTGCGTGCGAGAGAGAGAATGTGTGTTTGAGAGAGAGAGGGAATGCGTGTGTGCGAGAGAGAGAATATGTGTGTGTGAGAGAGAATGCATGAGTAAGAGAGAGAATGCATTGTGAGAGAGGGAAAATGCGTGTGTGTGAGAGAGAATGCGTGTGAGAGAGAAAGAGAATGTGTGTGTGCGAGAGAGAGAATGTGTGTTTGAGAGAGAGAGAGAATGCGTGTGTGCGAGAGAGAGAATATGTGTGTGTGACAGAGAATGCATGAGTAAGAGAGAGAATGCATTGTGAGAGAGGGAGAATGCGTGCGTGAGAGAGAGAATGCGTGTGAGAGAGAAAGAGAATGTGTGTGCGAGAGAGAGAGAATGCGTGTGAGAGAGAGAGAATGTGTGTGCGAGAGAGAGAGAATATGTGTGCGAGAAAGAGAATGCGTGTGTGAGAGAACGTGTGTGTAAGAGAGAATGCGTGTGTGATAGAGAGGGAAAGCTTGTGTGTGTGAGAGCGAATGCATGTGTGAGAGAGAGAAAGCACGTGTGAATGAGAGAGAGAATGTGTCTGTGCAAGAGTGAGCAAATGCCTGTTTGTGTGAGATAGAGAATGAGTGTGTGTGTGAGAGAGAATGTGTGTGTGAGAGAGAGAATGAGTGCGTGAGAGACAGAATGTGTGTTTGAGAGAGAGAGTGAATGCGTGTGTGCGAGAAAGAGAATATATGTGTGTGTGAGAGAGATGCATGAGTGAGAGAGAGAATGCATTGTGAGAGAGAGAGAATGCTTGTGTGTGAGAGAGAATGCATGTGAGAGAGAGAGAGAAGGTGCGAGTGGGACAGAGAGAGAATGCGTGTGTGAGAGGTACAGAATACGTGTGTGAGAGAGACATAATGCGTGTGTGAGAGAGAAAGCGTGTGTGTGTGAGAGAGAGAATGCGTGTGTGTGTGAGAGAGAGAATGCTTGTGTGTGAGAGAGAGAAAGCGTATGTGAGAGAGAATGCACGTGTGCATGAGAGTGAGAATTTGTGCATGCGTGAGAGAGAATGTGTGTGTGAGAGAGTGAATGCGTGTGAGAGAGATAGAGAAGGCGTGTGTGCGACAGAGAGAGAATACGCGTGTGTGTGAAGGAGAGACTGCATGTGTGGGAGAGAGAGAATGCGTGTGAATGAGAGAGAGAATGTGTCTGTGCGAGAGTGAGCAAATGCCTGTTTTTGCGAGAGAGAGAATGAGTGCGTGCAAGATAGAATGTGTGTTTGAGAGAGAGAGGGAATGCGTGTGTGTGAGAAAGACAATATGTGTGTGTGTGAGAGAATGCATGAGTGAGAGAGAGAATGCGTGTGTGAGAGAGAGAGAAGGTGCGTGTGCGACAGAGAGAGAATGCGTGTGTGTGAGGTACAGAATACTTGTGTGAGAGAGACATAATGCGTGTGTGAGAGAGAAACCGTGTGTGTGAGAGAGAGAGAATGCGTGTGTGTGAGAGAGAAAATGTTTGTGTTTGTGAGAGAGAAAGCATATGTGAGAGAGAATGCACGTGTGCATGGGACTGAGAATTTGTGCGTGCGTGAGAGAGAGAATGCGTGTGTGGGTAAGAGAGAGAAGGCATGTGTGAAAGAGAAAGAATGTATGTGAGAGAGAGAATGTGTGTGTGAGAGAGAGAATGCGTGTGAGAGAGATAGAGAAGGCGTGTGTGCGACCGAGAGAGAATACGCGTGTGCGTGAGGGAGAGAATGCATGTGTGGGAGAGAGAGAAGGCGTATGTGCGCGAGAGAGAATGCATGTGTGTGAGAGGGATAATGTGTATGTGAGACAGAGAGAATACGTGTGCGAGAGAGAGAATGTGTGTGTGAGAGGATGTGTGTGAAAGAGAGAATGCGTGTGTGTGAGAGATAGCAAGCTTGTGTGTGAGAGAGCGAATGCATGTGTGAGAGAGAGAACGCACGTGTGCATGAGAGTGAGAATGCGGACGTGCGTGAGAGAGAATGCGTGCGTGTGTGAGAGAGAGAATCCATGTGTGAGAGAGAAAGAATGCGTATGTGTGTGAGAGAATGCGCGTGAGAGAGAGAGAGAATGCGTGTGTGCAAGAGAAAGAGAGAATGCGTGCGTGAGAGAGAGAATGCATGTGTGTGAGAGAGAGAATGCATGTGGGCGACAGAGAGAGCGAGTGTGTGCGAGAAAGACAGAATGCGTGTCTGTGACAGAGAGAATGCGTGTGTGTTAGAGACAATGTGCATGTGAGAGAGAGAGAATGCACGTGTGTGTGAGGGAAAGAATGCGTGTATGAGAGAGAGAATGCATGTGCAAGAGAAGGAGAGAATGCATACGTGAAAGTGAAAGAATGCGTGTGTGAGAGAGAGAGAATGCGTGTGAGAGAGAGAATGCGTGTGTGAAAGAGAAAGATAGAATGCGTGTGTGAGAGAGAGAATGCATGTGTGCAAGAGAGAGAGTGTGTGTGCTAGAGAAAGAATGCGCGTGTGAGAGAGAGAGAATGCGTGTGTGTGTGAGAAAGAATGCATGTGTGTTAGTGAGAATGCGCATGTGAGAGAGAGAATGCGTGTATGAGAGAGAATGCATGTGCGAGAGAGAGAATGAATGCATGTGTGAGAGAGAGAATGCGTGTGTGCAAGAGGGAGAGTGAGTGTGCGTGAGAGAGAGAATGTGTGTGTGCGAGAGAGAGAGATTGCCTGTGTGTATGTGAGAGAGAGTGAATGACTGTGTGTGAGAGAGACAATGTGTGTGCGAGAGAGAGAGAGAGGGAATGCGTGTGTGTGAGAGAGAATGGGTGTGTGAGAGACATAATTCCTGTGTGAATGAGGGAGAGAATGCGTGTGTGTGAGAGATAGAGAACGTGTGTGTGTATGAGAGAATGCGCATACGAGAGAGAAAGAGAATGTGTATGTGAGAGAGAGAAGACCTGTGTGCGAGAGAGAATGCATGTGTGAGAGAGAGAGAATGCATGTGTGTGAGAGAGAGAATGCGTGTGTGTGTGAGAGAGAATGCGTGTGTGTGAGAGAGAATGCATGTGTGAGAGAGAGAATGCGTGTGTGAGAGAGAAAATGTGCATGTGCGAGACAGAGATAATGCGTGTGCAAGAGGGAGCGAATGCGTGTACAAGAGAGAGATTGCGTGTGTGAGAGAGAGAATGTGCATGTGTGAGAGAGAGAATGTGTATGTGAGAGAGAGAATGTGCATGTGCGAGACAGAGATAATGCGTGTGCACGTGAGAGAGATTGAATGCGTGTGCGAGAGAGAGAATGCGTGCGTGTGAGAGAGAGAATGTGTGTGTGAGAGAGAGAGACTGCGTATGTGTGAGCGAGAGAGTACGTGTGCGCGAAAAAGAATGCACGTGTGTAAGAGAAGGAATGCGTGTGTGAGTGAGAGAGAATGCATGTGTTTGAGAGAGAGAGAGAATGCGTATGTGTGAGGTAGATCATGCATATGCAAGAGAGACAGAACGCATGTGTGTGAGAGAGAAAGCATGCGTGTGTGAGAGACAATGCGTGTGTGAGAGAGAATGCGTGTGTATGTGACAGAGAATGCCTGTGTGTGAGCGAGAATGTATGTGTGAGAGATATAGAGAATGCATGTGAAAGAGAGAATGCGTGTGTGTGAGAGAGAGAGAAAATGCCTGTGTGTGTGAGAGAGAATGCGTGTGAGAGAGAAAATGCATATGTGTGAGAGAGAATGCGTGAGTGAGAGAGAGAGCGAATTCGTGTGCGTTCGAGGGTTCGAATGCGTGTGTGAGAGAGAGAATGCGAGTGTGAGAGAGAAAGAGAATGCATATGTGTGAGAGAGAATGTACGTGTGAGAGATACAGAATGCATTTGTGAGAGAGAGAATGCGTGTCTGAGCGATTGCGTGAGAGACAACGCGTGTGTGGGAGAGAGAATGCGGGTGTTCAAGACAGAGTATGCATGTGTGTGAGAGAGGCAATGTGCGTGTGAGAAAGAGAGAGACAATGCGTGTGTGAGAGAAAGAGACTGCGTGAGAGAGAGAGAGAATGCGTGTGCGCGCGAGAGGACTAATGTGTGTGTGTGAGAGAGAATGCGTGTGTGAGAGAGAGAATGTGCATGTGTGAGAGATAGAATGTGTATGTGAGAGAAAGAGAATGCGTTTTGTGCGAGAAAGAATGCACGTGTGAAAGAGAGAGAATGAGCGTGTGAGAGAGATAATGTGTGTGAGAGAGAGTGTGCATGTGCGAGAGAGAGATAATGCGTGTGCACATGAGAGAGAGAGTGAATGCGTGTGCGACAGAGAGAATGCGTGTGTGAGAGAGAGAATGTGCGTGTGTGGGAGAGAGACTGTGTATGTGAGAGAGAGAGATAATGCGTGTGCACATGAGAGAGAGAGTGAATGCATGTGCGACAGAGAGAGTACATGTGTGCGAGAAAGAATGCACGTGTGTAAGAGAAGGAATGCGTGTGTGAGTGAGAGAATGCGTGTGTGTGAGAGAGAATGCGTGTGTGAGTGAGAGAGAATGTGTGTGAGTGAGGGAGAATGCATGTGATTGAGAGAGAGAGAATGCGTATGTGTGAGGTAGAGAATGCATGTGCGAGAGAGACAGAATGCATGTGTGTGAGAGAGAAAGCATGCGTGTGCGAGAGAGAATGCGTGTGTGAGAGAGAATGCGCGTCTGTATGTGATAGAGAATGTCTGTGTGTGAGCGAGAATGTATGTGTGAGAGATATAGAGATGCGTGTGTAAGAGAGAATGCGTGTGTGTGAGTGAGAGAGAATGCCTGTGTGTGAGAGAGAATGCATGTGTGAGTGAGAGAGAATGCATGTGTGAGAGAGAGATTGCGTGTGTGTGAGAGAGAATGCATGTGTGTTTTTGAGAATGCACGTGTGTGAGAGAGAGAATTCGTGTGCGTGAGAGAGAATGCATGTGCGAGAAAGAATGCACGTGTAAAAGAGAGAGAATGCGTGTGTGAGAGAGAGAATGCGTGTGTGAGAGAGAGAATGCATGTGTGAGTGAGAGAGAATGCATGTGTGAGAGAGAGATTGCGTGTGTGTGAGAGAGAATGCATGTGCGAGAAGGAATGCACGTGTAAAAGAGAGAGAATGCGTGTGTGAGAGAGAGAATGCGTGTGTGAGAGAGAGAATGAATCTGTCTGTGAGAGAGAATGCATGTGTGTGAGAGAGAGATTGCGTGTGTGTGAGAGAGAATGCCTGTGTATGTGAGAGAGATGCTTGTGTGACACAGAGAATGTGTGTGTGAGAGAGAATGCCTGTGTGTGAGAGAAAATCCGTGTGTGAGAGATAGAGAGAATGCGTGTGAGAGAGAGAATGCGTGTGAGAGAGAGAGAATGCGTGTGTGAGAGAGAGAATGCGTGTGAGAGACAGAATGCATGTGTGTGTGAGAGAATGCATGTGTGTGAGTGAGAATGTGTGTGTGAGAGAGAGAATGCGTGTGAGAGAGAGAAGGCGTGTGTGAGAGAGAGAATGTGCATGTGCGAGACAGAGATAATGCGTGTGCAAGAGGGAGCGAATGCGAGTACGAGAGAGAGAATGCGTGTGTCAGAGAGAGAATGTGCATGTGTGAGAGAGAGAATGTGTATGTGAGAGAAAGAGAATGCGTTTTGTGCGAGAAAGAATGCACGTGTGAAAGAGAGAGAATGCGCGTGTGAGAGAGAGAATGTGTATGTGAGAGAGAGAATGTGCATGTGCGAGAGAGAGATAATGCGTGTGCACGTGAGGGAGAGTGAATGCGTGTGTGAGAGAGAGAATGCATGTGTGAGAGTAAGAGAATGTGTGTGTGTGAGAGAGAGACTGTGTATGTGAGAGAGAGAGTACGTGTGCGCGAGAAAGAATGCATGTATGTGTGAGAAGGAATGCGTGTGTGAGTGAGAGAATGCGTGTGAGAGAGAGAATGCGAGTGTGAGTGAGAGAGAATGTGTGTGAGTGAGAGAGAACGCATGAGTTTGAGAGAGAGAGAGAATGCGTATGTGTGTGGTGGAGAATGCATGTGCGAGAGAGACAGAATGCATGTGTGTGAGAGAGAAAGCATGCGTGTGCGAGAGAGAATGCGTGGGTGAGAGAGAATGCGTGTCTGTATGTGAGAGAGAATGCCTGTATGTGAGCGAGAATGTATGTATGTGAGATATAGAGAATGCGTGTGAAAAAGAGAATGCGTGTGTGTGAGAGAGAGCATGCGTGTGTGAGAGAGAATGCGTGTATGTGAGAGAGAGAATGCATATGTGTGAGTGAGAATGCGTGAGTGAGAGAGAGCGCGAATTCGTGTGCGCTCGAGGGGTCGAATGTGTGTGTAAGAGAGAGTATGCGGGTGTGAGAGAGAGAATGTACGTGTGCAATAGAGATAATGCGTGTGTGTGTGTGAGAGAATGTGCATGTGTGAGAGAGAGAATGTGTATGTGAGAGAGGGAGAATGCGTGTGCGCGAGAAAGAATGCACGTGTGACAGAGAGGGATCACATATGCAAATGAGAGAATGCGTGTGCGAGTAATAGAGAATGCGTGTGAGTGATAGAGAATGCATGTGTGTGTGGGAGAGAGAATGAATGTGAGAGAGAGAGAGAATGCATGTGAGGGAGAGAGAGATTGTGTGTGTGAGAGAGAGAAAGTGTGCGTGTGCGAGTGAGAATGCGTGTGTGAGAGAGAATGAGTGCGTGTATGTGAGAGAGAATGCCTGTGTGTGAGAGAAAATGTATGTGTGAGAGATAGAGAGAATGCACGTGAGAGAGATAATGCGTGTGCGTGAGAGAGAGAAAATGCCTGTGTGTGTGAGAGAGAATGCGTGTGTGCGTGAGACAGAGAATGCGAGTGAGAGAGAGAGATTGCGAATGTGTGAGAGAGAATGTATTTGAGAGACAGAATGCGTGTGTGTTTGCGAGAGAGAATGCAGGTGTGTGAAAGAGAGAATGTGTGTGTGAGAGAGAGAATGCGTGTGTGTGAGAGAGAGAATGAGTGTGTGAGAGAGAGAGAATGCATGTATGTGTGAGAGAGAATGAGTGTGTACGTGAGAGAGAAAATGCGTGTGTGTGACAGAGAGAATGCGTGTGTGTGAGAGAGAATACGCGTGTGTGAGAGAGAATGCGTGTGTGAGAGAGAGAATGTGCATGTGCGAGTGAGAGATAATGCGTGTGTGAGAGAGAGTGAATGTGTGTGTGTGAGAGAGAATGCATGTGTGTGAGAGAGAAAGAATGTGCGTGTGTGAGAGAGAATGTGTATGTGAGACAAAGAATGTGTGTGCGTGAGAAAGAATACACATGTGAAAGAGAGAGAATGCACATGTGAGAGAGAGAATGCGTGTGTGTGAGAGAGAATGCACGTGTTAAGGAGAGAGAATGCGCGTATGAGAGAGAGATAGCGTGTGTGTGAGAGAGAATGTGTGTGTGTTTGAGAGAGAGAATGTGTGTGCGAGAAAGAGAGAATGCATGTGTGTGTGTGAGAGAGAATGCATGCGTGAGAGAGAGAGAGAATGCATGTCTGGGAGAGAGAGAATGCGTGTGTGTGAGAGAGAATGTGTGTGTGAGAGAGAGAGAATGCCTGTGTGTGAGCGAGAGAATTCGTGTGTGTGAGAGAGAGAATGCATGTGTGTGAGGGAGAGAATGCATGTGTGCGTGAGAGAGACAATGCGTGTGAGAGAGAGAGAATGCGAATGTGTGAGAGAGAATGCGTTTCAGAGACTGCATGCGTGTGCGTGAGAGAGAATGCAGGTGTGTGGAAGAGAGAATGTGTGTGAGAGGGAGAATGAGTGTGTACGTGAGAGAGAGAATGCATATTGCCGTCACGTGAGAGAATGCAATTGTGAGAGAGAATTCGTCCGTGTGAGAGAGAGAATGTGCGTGTGTGAGAGAGAGAATGTGTGTGTCAGGGAGAGAGAATACGTGTGCCCAAGAAAGAATGCACTTGTGAAAGAGAGAGAATGCACATGTGAGTGAGAGCATGCGTGTGTGAGAGAAAATGCGTGAGTGAGAGAGAATGAATGTGTGAGAGAGAGAGAGAATGCATGTGAGAGAGAGAGAGAGATTGGGTGTGCAGGAGAGAGAAAGAGTGCGTGTGCGAGAGAGAATGCGTGTGTGATAGAGAATGCGTGTGTGTATGTGAGAGAGAATGCCTGTGTGTGAGAGAGAATGTATGTGTGAGAGATAGAGAGAATGCGTGTGTGAGAGAGAATGTGTGTGTGTGAGAGATAGAATGCCTACGTGTGAGAGAGAGAATGCGTGTGAGAGAGAGAATGCATGTGTGAGTGAGAGAGAATGTATGTGTGTGTGAGAGAGAATACGTGTGTGAGTGAGAGAGAGAGAATGCGTGTGAGAGAGAGAATGCGTGTGTGTGAGTGAGACAGAATGCCTGTGTGTGAGAGAGAGAATGCATATGTGTGAGAGAAAATGCGTGTGAGAGAGAGAATGCGTGTGCAAGAGAGAGAATGCGTGTGTGAGAGAGAGAGAATGCGTGTGAGAGAGAATGCGTGTGTGAGAGAGAAAATGCATGTGTTCGGGAGGGAGAATGCATGCGTGTGAAAGAGACACTGTGTGTGTGAGAAAGAGAGAGAATGCGTGTGTGAGAGAAAGAGAATGCGTGTGTGAGAGAGAGAGAATGCGTGTGTGTGCGAGAGGATGTATGTGTGTGTGAGAGAGAGAATGCACATGCGCGAGAGATAGAGCATGTGTGTCTGTGAGAGAGAATGCGCGTGTGAGAGAGAAAGAGAATGTTTATGTATGAGAGTGAATACATGTGTGCAAGAGAGAATGCACGTGTGTGAGAGAGAGAATGCATGCGTGTGTGAGAGAGAATGCGTGTGTGTGAGAGAGAGAATGCGCGTGTGTGAGAGAGAATGCATGTATGAGAGAGAGAATGCGTGTGTGAGAGAGATAATGTGCATGAGTGAGAGAGAGAATGTGTATGCGAGAGAAAGAGAATGCGTTTTGCACGATAAAGAATGCACGTGTGAAAGCGAGAGAATGCGCGTGTGAGAGAGAGAATGTGTGTGTGAGAGAGAGAATGTGCATGTGCGAGAGAGAGATAATGCGTGTGCACGTGAGAGAGAGTGAATGCGTGTGCGAGAGAGAATGCATGTATGAGAGAGAGAGAATGTGCGTGTGTGAGAGAGAGACTGTGTATGTGAGAGAGAGAGAGTACGTGTGTGCGAGAAAGAATGCACGTGTGTAAGAGAAGGAATGAGTGTGTGAGTGAGAGAATGCATGTGTGAGTGAGAGAGAATGTGTGTGATTGAGAGAGAACGCATGTGTTTGAGAGAGAGAGAGAATGCATATGTGAGAGAGAGAGAATGCATGTGTGACAGAGACAGAATGCATGTGTGTGAGAGAGAAAGCATGCGTGTGCGAGAGATAATACATGTGTGAGAGAGAATGCGTGTGTGTATGTGAAAGAGAATGCCTGTGTGTGAGCGAGAATGTATGTGTGGGAGATAGAGAGAATGCGTGTGAAAGAGAGGATGCGTGTGTGTGTGAGAGAGAGAATGCCTGTGTGTGAGAGAGAGAATGCGTGTGAGAGAAAGAATGCGTGTGTGTGTGTGAGAGAGAATGCATATGTGTGAGAGAGAATGCGTGAGTGAGAGAGAGCGAATTCGTGTGCGCTTGAGGGGTAGAATACGTATGTGAGAGAGAGATTGCGTGTGTGTGAGAGAGATTGCATGTGTGTGTTTGAGAATGCACGTGTGTGAGAGAGAGAATGCGTGTGTGCGAGAGAGAATGCATGTGTGTGAGAGAGGGAATGCTTTTGTGAATGAGAGAGAATGCATGTGTGAGAGAGAGAGAATGCGTGTGTGAGACAGAGAATATGTGTGTGAGAGAGAATGTTTGTGTGTGAGAGAGATAGAGAGAATGCGTGTGAGAGAAAGAATGCGTGTGAGAGAGCGAGAATGCATGTCTGTGAGAGAGAATGCACGTGAGAGACAGAATGCGTGTGTGTGTGAGAGAGAATGCATGTGTGTTAGTGAGAATGTGTGTGTGAGAGAGAGAATGCCTGTGTGTGAGAGAGAGAATGCACATGCGCGAGAGATAGAGCATGTGTGTCTGTGAGAGAGAATGCGCGTGTGAGAGAGAAAGAGAATGTTTATGTATGAGAGTGAATACATGTGTGCAAGAGAGAATGCACGTGTGTGAGAGAGAGAATGCATGTGTGTGTGAGAGAGAATGCGTGTGTGTGAGAGAGAGAATGCGCGTGTGTGAGAGAGAATGCATGTATGAGAGAGAGAATGCGTGTGTGAGAGAGATAATGTGCATGAGTGAGAGAGAGAATGTGTATGCGAGAGAAAGAGAATGCGTTTTGCACGATAAAGAATGCACGTGTGAAAGCGAGAGAATGCGCGTGTGAGAGAGAGAATGTGTGTGTGAGAGAGAGAATGTGCATGTGCGAGAGAGAGATAATGCGTGTGCACGTGAGAGAGAGTGAATGCGTGTGCGAGAGAGAATGCATGTATGAGAGAGAGAGAATGTGCGTGTGTGAGAGAGAGACTGTGTATGTGAGAGAGAGAGAGTACGTGTGTGCGAGAAAGAATGCACGTGTGTAAGAGAAGGAATGAGTGTGTGAGTGAGAGAATGCATGTGTGAGTGAGAGAGAATGTGTGTGATTGAGAGAGAACGCATGTGTTTGAGAGAGAGAGAGAATGCATATGTGAGAGAGAGAGAATGCATGTGTGACAGAGACAGAATGCATGTGTGTGAGAGAGAAAGCATGCGTGTGCGAGAGATAATACATGTGTGAGAGAGAATGCGTGTGTGTATGTGAAAGAGAATGCCTGTGTGTGAGCGAGAATGTATGTGTGGGAGATAGAGAGAATGCGTGTGAAAGAGAGGATGCGTGTGTGTGTGAGAGAGAGAATGCCTGTGTGTGAGAGAGAGAATGCGTGTGAGAGAAAGAATGCGTCTGTGTGTGTGAGAGAGAATGCATATGTGTGAGAGAGAATGCGTGAGTGAGAGAGAGCGAATTCGTGTGCGCTTGAGGGGTCGAATACGTGTGTGTGAGAGAGATTGCGTGTGTGTGAGAGAGATTGCATGTGTGTGTTTGAGAATGCACGTGTGAGAGAGAGAGAATGCGTGTGTGCGAGAGAGAATGCATGTGTGTGAGAGAGGGAATGCTTTTGTGAATGAGAGAGAATGCATGTGTGAGAGAGAGAGAATGCGTGTGTGAGACAGAGAATATGTGTGTGAGAGAGAATGTTTGTGTGTGAGACAGATAGAGAGAATGCGTGTGAGAGAAAGAATGCATGTGAGAGAGCGAGAATGCATGTCTGTGAGAGAGAATGCACGTGAGAGACAGAATGCGTGTGTGTGTGAGAGAGAATGCATGTGTGTTAGTGAGAATGTGTGTGTGAGAGAGAGAATGCCTGTGTGTGAGAGAGAGAATGCATGTGTGTGAGAGAGAGAATGCGTGTGCACGTGAGAGGGAGAATGTGTGTGCACGCGCGCGTGGGAGAATGCATTTGTGAGACAGAGATTGCGTGTGTGAGAGAGAGAGAATGCGTGTGTGAGAGAGAGAATGCGTATGTGAGAGAGAGAATGTGCGTGAGCGAGAGAGATAATGCGTGTGCGAGAGAGTGAATGCGTGTGCGAGAGTGAGAATGCGTTTGTGTGAGAGAGAGACTGTGTATGTGAGAGAGAGAATGCGTGTGCGCGAGAAGGAATGCACGTGTGAAAGTGAGGGAACGCATGTGTGAGTGAGAGAATGCGTGTGCGAGAGAGAGAATGCGTGTGTGAGTAAGAGAGAATGCGTGTGAGTGAGAGAGAATGTATGTATGTGTGGGAGAGAGAATGCATGTGAGAGAGAGAGAGAATGCATGTGTGAGAGAGAGAGATTGTATGTGTGAGAGAGAGAAAGCGTGTGTTTGCGAGTGAGAATGTGTGTGTGTATGTGAGAGAGAATGCCTGTGTGTGAGACAAAATGTATGTGTGATAGATAGAGAGAATGCGTGTGAGAGAGAGAATACATGTGTGTGTGTGAGAGAGAAAACGCATGTGTGGGAGACAGAATGCGTGCGAGAGAGAGAGTTTGCGAATGTGTGAGAGAGAATGCATTTGAGAGACAGAATGCGTGTGTGTTTGCGAGAGAGAATGCAGGTGTGTGAAAGAGAGAATGTGTGTGTGAGAGGGAGAATGCGTGTGTGAGAGAGAAGGAATGAATGTGTTCGTGAGAGAGAGAATGCGTGTGTGTGACAGAGAGAATGCTTGTGTGTGAGAGAGAATACGTGTGTGTGAGAGAGAATGCGTATGTGGGAGAAAATGTGCATGTGTGTGAGGGAGAAAGAATGTGCGTGTGTGTGAGAGAGAATGTGTATGTGAGACAGAGAATGTGTGTGCGTGAGGAAGAATGCACATGTGAAAGAGAGAGAATGCATGTGTGAGAGAGAGAATGCGTGTGTGTGAGAGAATGCACGTGTTAAAGAGAGAGATTGCGCGTATGAGAGACAGATAGCCTGTGTGTGAGAGAGAATGTGTGTGTGTGTTTGAGAGAGATAATCTGTGTGTGCGAGAGAGAGAATGCGGGTGTGAGAGAGAGAATGTACGTGTGCAATAGAGATAATGCGTGTGTGTGTGTGAGAGAATGTGCATGTGTGAGAGAGAGAATGTGTATGTGAGAGAGGGAGAATGCGTGTGCGCGAGAAAGAATGCACGTGTGACAGAGAGGGATCGCATATGCAAATGAGAGAATGCGTGTGCGAGTAATAGAGAATGCGTGTGAGTGAGAGAGAATGCATGTGTGTGTGGGAGAGAGAATGAATGTGAGAGAGAGAGAATGCATGTGAGGGAGAGAGAGATTGTGTGTGTGAGAGAGAGAAAGTGTGCGTGTGCGAGTGAGAATGCGTGTGTGAGAGAGAATGAGTGCGTGTATGTGAGAGAGAATGTCTGTGTGTGAGAGAAAATGTATGTGTGAGAGATAGAGAGAATGCGCGTGAGAGAGATAATGCGTGTGCGTGAGAGAGAGAAAATGCCTGTGTGTGTGAGAGAGAATGCGTGTGTGCGTGAGACAGAGAATGCGAGTGAGAGAGAGAGATTGCGAATGTGTGAGAGAGAATGTATTTGAGAGACAGAATGCGTGTGTGTTTGCGAGAGAGAATGCAGGTGTGTGAAAGAGAGAATGTGTGTGTGAGAGAGAGAATGCGTGTGTGTGAGAGAGAGAATGAGTGTGTGAGAGAGAGAGAATGCATGTATGTGTGAGAGAGAATGAGTGTGTACGTGAGAGAGAAAATGCGTGTGTGTGACAGAGAGAATGCGTGTGTGTGAGAGAGAATACGCGTGTGTGAGAGAGAATGCGTGTGTGAGAGAGAGAATGTGCATGTGCGAGTGAGAGATAATGCGTGTGTGAGAGAGAGTGAATGTGTGTGTGTGAGAGAGAATGCATGTGTGTGAGAGAGAAAGAATGTGCGTGTGTGAGAGAGAATGTGTATGTGAGACAAAGAATGTGTGTGCGTGAGAAAGAATACACATGTGAAAGAGAGAGAATGCACATGTGAGAGAGAGAATGCGTGTGTGTGAGAGAGAATGCACGTGTTAAGGAGAGAGAATGCGCGTATGAGAGAGAGATAGCGTGTGTGTGAGAGAGAATGTGTGTGTGTTTGAGAGAGAGAATGTGTGTGCGAGAAAGAGAGAATGCATGTGTGTGTGTGAGAGAGAATGCATGCGTGAGAGAGAGAGAGAATGCATGTCTGAGAGAGAGAGAATGTGTGTGTGTGAGAGAGAATGTGTGTGTGAGAGAGAGAGAATGCCTGTGTGTGAGCGAGAGAATTCGTGTGTGTGAGAGAGAGAATGCATGTGTGTGAGGGAGAGAATGCATGTGTGCGTGAGAGAGACAATGCGTGTGAGAGAGAGAGAATGCGAATGTGTGAGAGAGAATGCGTTTCAGAGACTGCATGCGTGTGCGTGAGAGAGAATGCAGGTGTGTGGAAGAGAGAATGTGTGTGAGAGGGAGAATGAGTGTGTACGTGAGAGAGAGAATGCATATTGCCGTCACGTGAGAGAATGCAATTGTGAGAGAGAATTCGTCCGTGTGAGAGAGAGAATGTGCGTGTGTGAGAGAGAGAATGTGTGTGTCAGGGAGAGAGAATACGTGTGCCCAAGAAAGAATGCACTTGTGAAAGAGAGAGAATGCACATGTGAGTGAGAGCATGCGTGTGTGAGAGAAAATGCGTGAGTGAGAGAGAATGAATGTGTGAGAGAGAGAGAATGCATGTGAGAGAGAGAGAGAGATTGGGTGTGCGGGAGAGAGAAAGAGTGCGTGTGCGAGAGAGAATGCGTGTGTGATAGAGAATGCGTGTGTGTATGTGAGAGAGAATGCCTGTGTGTGAGAGAGAATGTATGTGTGAGAGATAGAGAGAATGCGTGTGTGAGAGAGAATGTGTGTGTGTGAGAGAGATAGAATGCCTACGTGTGAAAAAGAGAATGCGTGTGAGAGAGAGAATGCGTGTGTGAGTGAGAGAGAATGCATGTGTGTGTGAGAGAGAATACGTGTGTGAGTGAGAGAGAGAGAATGCGTGTGAGAGCTAGAATGCGTGTGTGTGAGTGAGACAGAATGCCTGTGTGTGAGAGAGAGAATGCATATGTGTGAGAGAAAATGCGTGTGAGAGAGAGAATGCGTGTGCAAGAGAGAGAATGCGTGTGTGTGAGAGAGAGAATGCGTGTGAGAGAGAATGCGTGTGTGAGAGAGAAAATGCATGTGTTCGGGAGGGAGAATGCATGCGTGTGAAAGAGACACTGTGTGTGTGAGAAAGAGAGAGAATGCGTGTGTGAGAGAAAGAGAATGCGTGTGTGAGAGAGAGAGAATGCGTGTGTGTGCGAGAGGATGTATGTGTGTGTGAGAGAGAGAATGCACGTGCGCGAGAGATAGAGCATGTGTGTCTGTGAGAGAGAATGCGCGTGTGAGAGAGAAAGAGAATGTTTATGTATGAGAGTGAATACATGTGTGCGAGAGAGAATGCACGTGTGTGAGAGAGAGAATGCATGTGTGTGTGAGAGAGAATGCGTGTGTGTGAGAGAGAGAATGCGCGTGTGTGAGAGAGAATGCATGTATGAGAGAGAGAATGCGTGTGTGAGAGAGATAATGTGCATGAGTGAGAGAGAGAATGTGTATGCGAGAGAAAGAGAATGCGTTTTGCGCGATAAAGAATGCACGTTTGAAAGCGAGAGAATGCGTGTGTGAGAGAGAGAATGTGTGTGTGAGAGAGAGAATGTGCATGTGCGAGAGAGAGATAATGCGTGTGCACGTGAGAGAGAGTGAATGCGTGTGCGGGAGAGAATGCATGTATGAGAGAGAGAGAATGTGCGTGTGTGAGAGAGAGACTGTGTATGTGAGAGAGAGAGAGTAGTACGTGTGTGCGAGAATGAATGCACGTGTGTAAGTGAAGGAATGAGTGTGTGAGTGAGAGAATGCATGTGTGAGCGAGAGAGAATGTGTGTGAGTGAGAGAGAACGCATGTGTTTGAGAGAGAGAGAATGCGTATGTGAGAGAGAGAGAATGCATGTGTGACAGAGACAGAATGCATGTGTGTGAGAGAGAAAGCATGCGTGTGCGAGAGATAATACATGTGTGAGAGAGAATGCGTGTGTGTATGTGAAAGAGAATGCCTGTGTGTGAGCGATAATGTATGTGTGGGAGATAGAGAGAATGCGTGTGAAAGAGAGGATGCGTGTGTGTGTGAGAGAGAGAATGCCTGTGTGTGTGAGAGAGAATGCGTGTGAGAGAAAGAATGCGTGTGTGTGTGTGAGAGAGAATGCATATGTGTGAGAGAGAATGCGTGAGTGAGAGAGAGCGAATTCGTGTGCGCTTGAGGGGTCGAATACGTGTGTGTGAGAGAGATTGCGTGTGTGTGAGAGAGATTGCATGTGTGTGTTTGAGAATGCACGTGTGAGAGAGAGAGAATGCGTGTGTGCGAGAGAGAATGCATGTGTGTGAGAGAGGGAATGCTTTTGTGAATGAGAGAGAATGCATGTGTGAGAGAGAGAGAATGCGTGTGTGAGACAGAGAATATGTGTGTGAGAGAGAATGTTTGTGTGTGAGAGAGATAGAGAGAATGCGTGTGAGAGAAAGAATGCGTGTGAGAGAGCGAGAATGCATGTCTGTGAGAGAGAATGCGCGTGAGAGACAGAATGCGTGTGTGTGTGAGAGAGAATGCATGTGTGTTAGTGAGAATGTGTGTGTGTGAGAGAGAATGCCTGTGTGTGAGAGAGAGAATGCATGTGTGTGAGAGAGAGAATGCGTGTGCACGTGAGGGGAGAATGTGTGTGCACGCGCGCGTGGGAGAATGCATTTGTGAGACAGAGATTGCGTGTGTGAGAGAGAGAGAATGCGGGTGTGAGAGAGAGAATGCGTATGTGAGAGAGAGAATGTGCGTGAGCGAGAGAGATAATGCGTGTGCGAGAGAGTGAATGCGTGTGCGAGAGTGAGAATGCGTTTTTGTGAGAGAGAGAATGTGTATGTGAGAGAGAGAATGCGTGTGCGCGAGAAGGAATGCCCGTGTGAAAGTGAGGGAACGCATGTGTGAGTGAGAGAATGCGTGTGCGAGAGAGAGAATGCGTGTGTGAGTAAGAGAGAATGCGTGTGAGTGAGAGAGAATGTATGTATGTGTGGGAGAGAGAATGCATGTGAGAGAGAGAGAGAATGCATGTGTGAGAGAGAGAGATTGTATGTGTGAGAGAGAGAAAGCGTGCGTTTGCGAGTGAGAATGTGTGTGTGTATGTGAGAGAGAATGCCTGTGTGTGAGACAAAATGTATGTGTGATAGATAGAGAGAATGCGTGTGAGAGAGAGAATACATGTGTGTGTGAGAGAGAGAAAACGCATGTGTGGGAGACAGAATGCGTGCGAGAGAGAGAGATTGCGAATGTGTGAGAGAGAATGCATTTGAGAGACAGAATGCGTGTGTGTTTGCGAGAGAGAATGCAGGTGTGTGAAAGAGAGAATGTGTGTGTGAGAGGGAGAATGCGTGTGTGAGAGAGAAGGAATGAATGTGTTCGTGAGAGAGAGAATGCGTGTGTGTGACAGAGAGAATGCTTGTGTGTGAGAGAGAATACGTGTGTGTGAGAGAGAATGCGTATGTGGGAGAATATGTGCATGTGTGTGAGGGAGAAAGAATGTGCGTGTGTGTGAGAGAGAATGTGTATGTGAGACAGAGAATGTGTGTGCGTGAGGAAGAATGCACATGTGAAAGAGAGAGAATGCATGTGTGAGAGAGAGAATGCGTGTGTGTGAGAGAATGCACGTGTTAAAGAGAGAGATTGCGCGTATGAGAGAGAGATAGCCTGTGTGTGAGAGAGAATGTGTGTGTGTGTTTGAGAGAGATAATCTGTGTGTGCGAGAGAGAGAATGCATGTGTGTGTGAGAGAGAGAATGCATGCGTGAGAGAGAGAGAATGCATGTGTGAGAGAGAGATTGCGTGTGTGTGAGAGAGAATGCGTGTGTGTGAGAGAGAGAATGCGTGTGTGTGAGAGAGAATGTGTGTGTGTGTGAGAGAGAATGCCTGTGTATGAGAGACAGACAGAATGCGTGTGTGGGAGAGAATGTGTGTGTGAGAGAGAATGCGTGTGAGAGACAGAATGCGTGTGTGAGAGAGAGAATGTATGTGTGTGTGAGAGAGAATGCATGTGTGAGAGATATAGAGAATGCGTGTGAGAGAGAGAATGTGCATGTGTGAGAGAGAGAATGCGTGTGTGAGAGAGAGAGTGCGTGTGAGAGAGAGAATGCTTGTGTGTGTGAGAGTGAATGCAGGTGTGTGGAAAAGAGAATGTGTGTGTGATAGAGAGAATGAGTGTGTACGTGAGAGAGAATGCATATTGCCGCACGCGTGAGAGAATGCAATTGTGAGAGAGAATGTGCGTGAGAGAGAGAATGCTTGTGTGTGAGAGAGAGAATGCATGTGTGTGTGAGAGAGAATGCATGTGTGTGAGAGAGAGAATGCATGTGTACGTGAGAGAGAGAATTGCCTGTGCGTGCGCCTGAGAGAATGTGTGTGTGTGAGAGAATGTGTGTGCGTGAGACAGAAGAATGCGTGTGTAAGAGACAATGAGTGTGTGCGTGTGAGAGAGAATGTGTGTGTGTGAGAGAGAATGCACGTGTGTGTGAGAGAGAATGCATGTGTGTGAGAGAGAATGCGTGTGTGAGTGAGAGAGAATGCATGTGTGTGAGAGAGAGAATGCATGTGTGTGAGAGAGAATGCGTGTGTGAGTGAGAGAGAATGCATGTGTGTGAGAGAGAGAATGAGTGTGAGAGATTGCGTGTGAGCGAGAGAATGCGTGTGTGTGTGAGAGAGAATGCGTATGTGTGAGAGATAGAGTATGTGTGCGCATGCGAGAGAGTGAGAATGCGTGTGTGACAGAGAGACTGCGTGTGTGAGAGAGAAGAATGCATGTGTAAGAGATAATGAGTGTGTGCGTGTGGGAGAGAATGTGTGTGAGAGAGAGAATGCATGTGTGTGAGAGAGAATGCGTGTGTGAGTGAGAGAGAGAATGCATGTGTGTGAGAGAGAGAATGAGTGTGAGAGATTGCGTGTGAGCGAGAGAATGCGTGTGTGTGTGAGAGAGAATGCGTATGTGTGAGAGATAGAGTATGTGTGCGCATGCGAGAGAGTGAGAATGCGTGTGTGACAGAGAGACTGCGTGTGTGAGAGAGAAGAATGCATGTGTAAGAGATAATGAGTGTGTGCGTGTGGGAGAGAATGTGTGTGTGAGAGAGAATGCATGCGTGTGAGAGAATGCATGTGTGCATGAGAGAGAATGTGTGTGTGAGAGAGAGAATGCATGTGTGTGAGAGAGAGAATGCGTGTGTGAGAGAGAATGCGTTAGAGTGAGAGAGAGAATGAATGTGGGAGAGAGAATGCAGGTGCGAGAGAGAATGTATGTGTGTGAGAGAGAATTCATGTGTGTGTGAGAGAGAATGCATGTGCGAGAGTGAGAGAATGTGTGTGCGAGAAAGAGCATGCGTGTGTAAGAGACGGAATGCGTGTGTGTGCGAGAGAGAATGCATATGTGAGGGTGAGAATGTGTGTGTGTGAGAGAGAAAATGCGTGTGAATGAGTGAGACCATATGTCTGTGTTTCCATCTGAGTGCCCAGTTTCTGTGTCAATGTTGTCCCTCCATAATATGACTGTGCATAAACCACGTGTTTTGTGCCTGTCCCATTGGTGATCCACTGTCCTTCACTCTCATTTACTCACTCTCTCACACGTGTACACGCATATTCCCTCACACACCACATTCAGTCCATCACACATGCATTTTCACGCATTTGCAGACATCCACATAGACATGCACACACTTGCACATGCAGTTACTCATAAATGCACACTCAAACATTTTCGCACACACTATCACAATCTCTCTCCCACATTCACACAGAAAAACACACGCGCACTCTCTCTCTCTGTCTCACTCACATGCACACACTTTCACTCACTCATTCTCTTTCTACACTCTCTCTCACATCCTCGCTTCCACATACTCTCTCAGTTACACACACTCTTACTCATAACCTTTCTGACACACGCACCCCCTTAGATTCCCATTCACCATCTAATATATTCTCACTTTCACACGCTCACTCTCTCTCTCCAAAACGCAATGTTGGAAGGTGGTGAGGATCAGGCTGGGGGTGGTGTGTGGCCGGTGGTGACGATCAGGCTGGGGGCGGTGTGGGGACTGCTGTCAGGGTCAGGCTGAGTGCGGTGTGTGGACGGCAGTGAGGGTTAGGCTGGGTGTGGCGTTGGACGATTGGGAAGGGTCAGGCTGGGGGCGGTGGGTGGGCGGTGTTGAGGGACAGGCTGGGCGCCGTGCATGGGCAGTGGTGAGGGTCAAGCTGTGGGCGGCGGCGAGGGTCAGCCTGTGGGCGTGTGTTGAACGGTGTGAGTGTCAAGCTGGGGAGCGGTGAGTAGACGGCAGTGGGGGTCAGGCTTGGGGTGGTGTCGGACGGTGGTGAGGTCAGGCTGCTGGTGGTGTGCGAATGGCAGTGAGGGTCAGGCTGGGGGCGATATATGGACGGTGGTGAGGGTCAGGCTGGAGGTTGTGTGTCGACAGCAGTAAGAGTCAGGCTGGGGGTGGCGTTGGACGGCGGTGAGGTTCAGGCTGGGGACGTTGTGTGGGGGGTGTTGAGGGACAGGCTGGGGGCGGTGTGTCGATGGCGGTGCTGGTCCAATTGGGTGCAGTCAGTGGACAGCAGTGAGGGCCAGGTTGCGGGAGGTGTGTGGACAGCGGTGAGGATCAGGCTGGGGGCAGTTTTGGAAGGTGGTGAGGGTAAGGCTCGGGGCGGTGTGTGGAAGGTGACGGTGGTCAGGCTGGGCACGGAGGGTTGACATCAGTGTGGGTCAGGCTGGGAGTGGTGTGTGGACCGTGGAGGTGGTCAGGCTGGGCTGGAGGCAGTGTGTGGATGGTGGCGGAGGTTAGGCTAGGTACTGTGAGTGGACGGCCATGAAGGTTAGGCTGGGGATGGTGTGTGGACAGCGGTGAGGGTCAGGCTGGGGGCGGCGTTGGACAGCTTTGAGGTTTAGGCTGGGGTCGGTTTGTTGTTCGGCAGTTAGGGTCAGGAAGAGGGCGGTGTGTGGACAGCTGTCAGTGACAGGCTGGGGCCAGTGTTGAACCGCGGTGAGGTTCAGGTTGTGTGCGGTGTGTGAATGGCGTTCAGACACAGGCTGGGGGCGGTGTTGGACAGTGGTGTGGGTCAGGCTGGGGGCCGTGCATGGATGGTGGTGAGGGTCATGCTGGGGGCGGAATGTGGATGGTGGTGAGAGTCAGTCTGGGGAACGTGTTGAGCAGCGGTGTGGGTCAGGCTGGAGGCGGTGGATAGATGGCAGTGAGGGTCATGTTGGGGGTAGCGTAGGGCGGCGGTGAGGGTCATGCTGGGGGCGGTGTGTGGACGGCGGAGAGTGTCAGGCTGGGGGTGGTGTGTGGAGGTGGTTGTGGTCAGGCTGGGGGCAGTGTGGGGGCGGCTGCAAGAGTCAGACTGAGGGCAGTGTGTGGACGTCGGAGTGGGTCAGGCCGAGTGCGGTGAGGGTCAAGCTGGGGGCGGTGAAGGTCAGACTGGGGGGGCGGTGTGTGGATGGCGGCAGTGGTCAGGCTGGGGGCGGTGAGGGTCATGCTGTGGGGGCAGTGTGCGGACGTGGGTGAGGGTCAGGTTGGGTTGTTTGCGTGGACGGCAGTGAAGGTCAGGCTGGGAGTGGTGTTTGGGTGGGGTGAGGGCCAGGATGGGGGTGGTGTTGGGCGGTGGTGAGGTTCAGGCTGGGGGGGATGTGAGGGTGGCGGTGAGATTCAGGCTGGGGGCGGTGCGTGGGCGGCGGTGAGGGTCAGGCTGGAAGCGGAATTGGACGGCGGTGAGGGTAACACTCGGTACAGAGTGTCGACGGTGGTGAGGGCCAAGTTGGGGGTGGTGTGTTGCCGGCAGTGAGGGTCAGGCTGGGGGCGGTGTGTGGACAGCAGTGAGGATCAGGCTGGGGGCAGTTTTGGAAGGTGGTGAGGGTCAGGCTGGGGGCGGTGTGTGGACGGTGGCGGTGGTCAGGCTGGGTGCGGAGGGTGGACGTCAGTGTGGGTCAGGCTGGGAGTGGTGTGTGGACCGTAGAGGTCGTCAGGCTGGGCTGGGGGCGGTGTGTGGATGGTGGCGGAGGTTAGGCTGGTTACTGTGAGTGAAGGGCGGTGAAGGTCAGGCTGGGGTGGTGAGATGACGGCGGTGAGGGTCAAGCTGGGGGCGGTGAGCAGGCGGTGGTGAGGTTCAGGCTGGGGGCGGCGTTGGACAGCTTTGAGGTTGAGGCTGGGGTCGGTTTGTTGTTTGGCGGTAAGGGTCAGGATGAGGACAGTGTGTGGACGGTGGTGAGGGTCAGGCATGTGGCAATGTTGGACAGCAGTGAGGGCCAGGCTGGGGGCAGTGTCAGAAGGCGGCGAGGGTCAGGCTGGGGGCAGCGTTGGACGTCGGTGACGGTCAGGCTTGGGGTGGTGTGTGGATGGCGGTGAGTGTCAGGCTTGTGGTGGTATTGGATGACGGTGAGGTTCAGGCTGGGGGCTGTGTGGACGACGGTTAGAGTCAGGCTGGGGGTGATCTGTGGAACGCTATGAAAGTCAGGCTGGGGCCGGTGTTGGACAGCGGTGATGGTCAGGCTGGGGGCGGTGGGTGGACGCTGGTGAGGGTCACGCCGCGGGCGGCTTTGGAAGGTGGTGAGGGTCCGGCAGAGGATGGTGAGTGGATGGCATTGAGAGACTGGCTGGGGGCGGTGTGCAACAGCTGAATGGATCAGGCGGGGACAGGGCATGGACGGCGGTGAGGGTCAGGCTGGGGCCGGCGTTGGACGGTGGTGAGGGTCAGACTGGGGGTGGTGTGGGTACGGCAGTGAGGGTCAGGCTGGGGACAGTGTTGGAATGCAGTGAAGGTCAGGCAGGGGGTGGTGGGTGGACGGTGGTGAGTATCAGGCCCTGGGCGGTGTTGGATGATGGTGAGAGTCAGGCTTGGGGTGGTGTTGGACGGTGGTTGGTTTCAGGCTGAGGGCGGTGATATAAGGCGGTGAGGGTCAAGCAGTGGGCAGCGTTGTACAGTGTTTTGGGTCTGGCTTGGGGCGGTGTATGGATGGCAGAGAGGGTCAGGGGGTGGTGTACGGACGGTGGCGGTGGTCAGGCTGGGGGCGGTGTGTGGACTGCGGTGAGGGTCAGACTGGGGGCGGCATTGGAAGGTGGTGAGGGTCAGGGTGGGGGCAGTGTGGAGACGGTGGTGAAGGTCAGGCTTGTGGCGGTGTTGGACGGCAGTGAAGGTCAGGCTAGGGGCAGTGTTTGAATGCCGTGAGGGTCAGGCTGGGGGTTGCAGGTGGACGGCTCTGAGTGTCACGCCCTGGGTGGTGTTGGATGATGGTGACGGTCAGTTTTGGGGCGGTGTTGGGATGGCAGTAAGTTTCAGGCTGAGTGCAGTGTTGTAAGGCGGTTAGGGTCAGGCAAGGGGCAGAGTTGTACATCGTTTATGGTCAGGCTTGGGGCAGTGTGTGGACAGCAGATACTGTCAGGGGTGGTGTGAGGACGGTGACGGTGGATATGCTGGGGCGGTGTGAACAGCGGTGAGGGTCAGGCTGGGGGCGGTTTGTGGACAGTGGTGAGGATCAGTCTAGTGGCGGTGTGTGGATGGCAATGAGCGTCAGGTTGCGGGTGGTGAGTGGATGGCAGTGAAGGTCAGGCTGTGGGCGGCGTTGGATATTGGTGCGGGTCAGGCTGGAGACGGTGTGTGATCAGTGGTGAGGGTCAGCCTCGTGGCGGTGTTGCACAGCAGTGAGGGTCAGGCTGGGTGTAGTGGGTGGACAGCGGTGGGTGTCATGCTGGGGGCGGCATTGGACGATGGTGAGGGTCAGGATTAGGGCGGCATTGTAAGGTGGTGAGGGTCTGGCAGGCGTCGGCGTTGTACAGCGTTCCGGGTCAGGCTTGGGGCGGTGTGTGGATGGCATTGAGGGTCAGGCTAGGGGCAGTGTTGGAAGGTGGTGAGGCTCAGGCTGGGGGCAGTGTGCGGACTGCGGTGAGGATCAGGCTGGGGATGTTGTTGGAAAACGGTGAGTGCCAGGCTGGGTCGGCGGTTGGACTCGGTGAGGGTCAGGCTGGAGCGGCGTTGGAAGGTGGTGATGGTCAAGCTGGGGGCGATGAGTGAATGGCGATGAGGGTCAGGCTGGTGGCTAGTGTGGGAAGGTGGTGATGGTCAGGCTAGGGGCGATGAGTGAATGGCGATGAGGGTCAGGCTGGTGGCAGTGTCTGGACCGCGATGAGGGTCAGGCTGGGGGCAGCATTGGAAGGTAGTGAGGGTCAGGGTGGGGGCAGTGTGGGGACGGTGGTGAAGATCAGGCTAGTGGCGGTGTTGGACGGCAATGAGGGTCAGGCTTGGGGCAATACGGGAAAGAGTTGAGGGTCAGGCTGGGGGTTGCGGGTGGACGGCTCTGAGTGTCACGCCCTGGGTGGTGTTGGATGATGGTGACGGTCAGTTTTGGGGCGGTGCTGTGACCGCGGTAAGTTTCAGGCTGAGGGCAGTGTTGTAAGGCGGTTAGGGTCAGGCAGGGGGCAACGTTGTACAGCGTTTATGGTCAGGCTTGGGACGATGTGTGGATAGCGGTGAGAGTCAGGCTGGGGTTGGTTTGTGGACAGCGGTGAGGATCAGTCTGGTGGTGGTGTTTCGACGGCAATGAGCGTCAGGCTACGGGAGGTGTGTGGACCGCAGTGAAGGTGAGGCTGTGGGCGGCGTTGGATACTGGTGCGGGTCAGGCTGGAGATGGTGTGTGGACAGTGGTGAGGGTCAGGCTCGTGGCGGTGTTGCACAGCAGTGAGGGTCAGGCTGGGGATGGTGGGTGGACAGCGGTGAGTGTCATGCAGGGGGTGGCGTTGGACGATGGTGAGGGTCAGGATTAGGGCGGCATTGTAAGGCGGTGAGGGACAGGCAGGGGCGGCGTTGTACAGTGTTTCGGGTCAGGCTTGGGGCGGTGTGTGGATGGCATTGAGGGTCTGGCTAGGGGCAGTTTTGGAAGGTGGTGAGGGTCAGGCTGGGGGCAGTGTGCAGACTGAGGTGAGGGTCAGGCTGGGGCCATTGTTGGAAAACTGTGTGTCAGGCTGGGTTGGTGGTTGGACGTCGGTGAGGGTGAGGCTGGGGGTGGTGTGGTACAGCGTTTAGGGTCAGGCTTGGGGCGGTGTGTGGCTGGCATTGAGCGTCAGGCTAGGGGCAGTGTTGGAAGATGGTGAGGATCAGGCTTGGAGAGGTTTGTGGACAGTGGCGGTGGTCAGGTGGGGGTGGTGTGTGGACAGCAGTGACGGTCAGGCTGGGGGCGGCGTTGGATGGCGGTGACGGTCACGCTGGGGGTGGTGTGATTAGATTAGATTAGATTAGATTAGATTAGATTAGATTAGATTAGATTAGATTAGATTAGATTAGATTAGATTACATACAGTGTGGAAACAGGCCCTTCGGCCGAACAAGTCCACACCGACCCGCCGAAGCGCAATCCACCCATACCCCTACAATTACCCCTTACCTAACACTACGGGCAATTTAGCGTGGCCAATTCACATCACCTGCACATCTTTGTGACTGTGGGAAGAAACCGAAGCACCCGGAGGAAAACCACGCAGACACACGGAGAACATGCAAACTCCACACCGTCAGTCGCCTGAGGCGGGAAATGAACCCGAGTCTCCGGCGCTGTGAGGCAGCAGTGCTAAACAGTGTGCCACCGTGCCGCTGTGTGTGGACGGTGTTGTGGGACAGGCTGGGGGCAGAGTGTGGACGGTAGCGAGTGTAAGGCTGGTGGTGGTATTGGACGACGGTGAGGATCAGGGGTGGGTGCGGTGTGTGGGCAGTGTTGAGGGACAAGCTAGGGGCGGCGTTGGGCGGTGGTGAGGGACAGGCTGGGGACAGTGCTGGAAGATGGCGAGGGTCAGACTGGGTGGGATGTGTGGACAGCGTTGAGTATCAGGCTGGGTTGGGGTTGGATGGTGATGAGAGTCTTGCTGGGGCCAGTGTGCGAATAGTGGTGAGGGTCAGGCTGGGGGCAGTGTTAGACAGCGGTGAGGGTCAGGGTGGGTGCGGTGTGTGGGCAGTGTTGAGGGTCAGGCTGGGGCCTTTGTTGGAAAACTGAGTGTCAGGCTGTGTTGGTGGTTGGACGTCGGTGAGGGTCAGGCTGGGGGGATGTGGTACAGCGTTTAGGGTCAGACTTGGGGCGGTGTGTGGATGGCATTGAGCGTCAGGCTAGGGGCAGTGTTGGATTGGGGTGAGGGTAAGGTTGGGGGCAGTGTGCGGACTGCGGTGAGGGTCAGGCTGGGGGCATTGTTGGAAAACGGTGAGGGTCAGGCTGGACCGGGGTTGGATGGCGGTGACGGTCAGGCTGGGGGCGGTGTTGGGGGACAGGCTGGAGGCAGCGTTGCACGGCGGTGAGGGTCAGGCTGGGGACAGTGTTGGAAGATGGTGAGGGTCAGGCTGGGGGCAGTGAGTGTACGGTGGTGAGGGTCAGGCAGGGGGCGGTATGTCGATGGCGGTGAGGGTCAGACTTGTGGTGGCATTGGATGCTGGTGAGGGTCAGGCTGGGTGTGGTGCGTGGAGGTGGTGAGAGTCAGGCTCGTGGCAGTGTTGGACGGCAGTGAGGGTCAGGCTGGGGGCGGTGTTGGACGATGGTGAGTGTCAGGATTGGGGCGGTGTTGGACCGCGGTGGGTTTCAGGACTCGGAAGGCGTTGTCAGGCGGTGAGGGTAAGGTTGGGGCGGCGTTGTACAGCGTTTTGGGTCCACCTTGGAGTGATGTGTGGATGACGGAGAGACTCAGGCTGAAGGTGTTGTGTGGACCGTGGTAGAGGTCAGGCTCGGGGCGGTTTGTGGACGGCAGTGAGAGTCAGGCTGGAGGCGGTTTTGGACGTGGTTGAGTGTCAGGCTGGGGGTGGTGCGTGTAAGGTAGCAGTGGTCAGTCTCGGGGCGCGTTGGATGGCAGTGAGTGGCAGGCTGGGGGTGGCCTTGGATGGTGTTGAGGGTCAGGCTGGGGTTAGAGTGTGGATGCTGGTTACGGTCAGGCTGGGGGCGGTGTGTGGGTGGCGTTGAGGGACAGGCTTGGCGCTGTGTGTTGACGGCGGCGTGGGTCAGGCTGGGAGTGGTGTGTGGACAGTGGAGGTGGTCAGGCTGGGGGCGGCGTTGGATGGTGGGTGAGGGTCAGGGTGAGGGCAGTGTGGGGATGGTGGTGAGGGTCAGGTTAGTGGCGGTGTTGGACGGCAGTGAGGGTAAGGCTAGGGGCAGTGTTGGAATGCGGTGAGGGTCAGGCTTGGGATGGTGGGTGGATGGTGGTGAGTGTCAGGTACTCGGTGGTGTTGGATGATGGTCACGGTGAGTTTTGGGGCAGTGTTGGACGGCAGTAAGTTTCAGGTTGAGGGCGGTGTTGTAAGGTGGTTAGTGTCAGGCAGGGTGCGGCGTTGTACAGCATTTATGGTCAGGCTTGGGACAGTCTGTGGACTGCAGAGGGGGGTCAGGGGGGCGGTGTGTGGACGGTGGCGGTGGTCATGCTGGGGGCGGTGTGTGGACAGCAGTGAGTGTCTGGCTGGGGACGGTGTGTGGACGGTGGCGGTGGTCATGCTTGGGGTGGTGTGTGGATGACGGTGAGTGTCAGGCTGGGGGCGGTGTGTGGACGGTGGCGGTGATAGGGCTGGGAGCGGTGAGTGGATGGCAGTGAGGGTCAGGCTGGGGGTGGGGTTGGACGGCAGTGAGGGTCAGGCTGAGAGCTGTGTTTGGACGCCGGTGAGTGTCAGGCTGGGGGCGGTGTGTGGATTGCAGTGAGGGTCAGGCTGGGGGCGGTGTGTGGACAGCCGTGAGGGTCAGGCTGGGGCCAGTGTTGGAAGGTGGTGAGTGTCAGGCTTTGGGTGGTGTGTGGCTGGTGGCGGTGGTCAGGCTGGGGGCAGTGTGTGGACAGCAGTGACGTCAGGCTGGGGTCAGCTTTGGTTGGCAGTGACAGTCAGGCTAGGGGTGGTGTGTGGACTGCTGTAAGGGTCAGGCTGGGGGCGGGGTTGGATGGAGGTGAGGATCAGGCTGGGGGCGGTGAATGGATGGCGGTGAGGGTCAGGCTGGGGGCGGTGTTGGATGGCAGTGAGGGTCAGGCTGGGGACAGGGTTGGATTGCGGTGAGGGTCAGGCTGTGGGTGGTGGGTGGACGGCGGTGAGTGTCAGGCCCTGGGAGGTGTTGCATGATGGTGACGGTCAGCTTTCGGGTGGTGTTGGACGGCGGTAAGTTTCAGGCTGAGGGTGGCGTTGTAAGGTGGTTAGGGTCAAACGGGGGCGGCGTTGTGCAGCGTTTAGGGTCAGGCTTGGGGCGGTGTGTGGGCAGCGGTGAGGGTCAGGCTGGGGGCGGTTTGTGGACGGCGGTGAGGATTAGACTGGTGGCGGTGTGTGTACGGCGATGAGCGTCAGGCTGCGGGCGGTGTGTGGATGGCAGTGAAGGTCATGCTGTGGGTGGCGTTGGATACTGGTGCGGGTCAGGCTGGAGTCGGTGTGTGGACAGTGGTGAAGGTCAGGCTCGAGGTGGTGTTGCACAGCAGTGAGAGTCAGGCTGGAGGCAGTGTTGGAATGCCATGCGGGTCAGGCTGGGGGCAGTGTGTGGACGGCGTTGTGGGTCAGGCTGTCCACCCACCATCCCCAGCCTGACCCGCACGGCATTCCAACACTGCCTCCAGCCTGACTCTCACTGCTGTGCAACACCGCCTCGAGCCTGACCTTCACCACTGTCCACACACCGACTCCAGCCTGAACCGCACCAGTATCCAACGCCACCCACAGCATGACCTTCACTGCAATCCACACTCTGCCCCCAGCCTGACCCTTACTGCCCCAACACACTGTCCCCAGAATGACCCTTACTGCCCCACACCCAGTCCCCAGCCTGACCCTCACTGCCGTCCACACGCTGCACCGAACCTTACCCTCACTGACCAACTCACTGCCCCCAGCCTGACCTTAAACGCTGTCCACACACCATCCCTAGCCTGACCCTCAGCCCCGTTCAATAACAAACCCAAACTGACCCTCACCGCCATCCACACACCCACAGCCTAAAACTCACCACCGTCCACACACCTTCCCTAGCCTGACACTCACCGGTGCCGCAAAACTGCCCCACAGACTGACCCTCACCACCGTCCCCGCACTGCCCCCTGCCTGACACTCACTGCCATCAACACGCCGCACCCAACCTCAACCTCAGTGACCCACACACTGCCCCTAGCCTGACCCTCACCACCACCAACACACCTCCCCTTCTTGAACCACACCGCAGCCCACACACCGTCTCCAGCCTGATGCTCACCACTGTACACACACCGTCCCCAGCCTGACCCTCACCCCATCCACAGAACGCCCGCTGTCTGACCCACACCGCCCTCCACACACCACCCCCAGCCTGTCCCTCAATGCTGTCCACACACCACAACTTGCACGACCCTCACCGCCGCCCACACACTGCCGCCGACCTGACATTCACCACCACCCACACACCGCCCCTGGCCTGACCCTCACTGAATTCCACGCACCGCCCCTGGCCTGACCCTCACCACCGTCCACACACTGCCCCCAGCCTGACCCTCACCACAACCCACACACAGCCCCCAACCTGACCCTCACCGCCGTCCTCACATCGCCCCCAGCCTGACCCTCACAGCCATCCACACACTGCTCACAAACTGACCCTCACCGCCATCTCCACACTACCCACAGCCTGAACTTCACCGCTGTCCAATAACCGCCTGCAGCCTGACCCTTACTGTCCCCACATACTGTCCCCAGAATGACCCTTCCTGCTCCACACACCACCCCCAGCCTGACCCTCCGCACACCGCCAGCAGCCTGACCTACACCGCCACCCACACACCGCCCAGCATGACACTCACCGCCATTTGCAAACCACCCCCAGCCTGACCCTCACTACCATCCACACACCATCCGAAGCCTGATACTCACCGCTGCCGAAACATCACCCCGAGCCTGACCATCACCGCCATCCATGCACCGCCCCTGGCCTGACAGTCACCGCTGACCAACACCGCCACCAGCCTGAACCACACCCCCGACCCCAGCCTGACCCTCAACCCCATCCCAGCCTAACCCCCACCGCCGTCACACACCAAGCCAACTGGACCCTCACCGTCATCCACAAACTGCCCCCCTGCCTGACCCACACCACCGTCCACCCTCCATCCCAAGCCGGATACTCAGCGCTGCCTAAACACCGCCCCCTGCTTGACCCTCACTGCCGTCCACACGCCGCACCCAACCTCTACCTCAGTGACCCACACACTGCCCCTAGCCTGACCCTCACCATCACCCACACACCTCCCCCATCTTGAACGACACCGCTGCCCTCACACCGTCCCCAGCCTGACCCTCACCCCATCCACACAACCCCCGCGGTATGACCCACACTGCCCTCCACACTCTGCCCCCAGCCTGTCCCTCAATGCTGCCCACACACCACAACTTGCCCGACCCTCACCGCCGCCCACACACTGCCGCCAATCAGACATTCACCACCACCCACACACTACCCCTGGCCTGACCCTCACTGCCTTCCACGCACCGCCCCTGGCCTGACCCTCACCACCGTCCACACACCGCCCCCAGCCTGACCCTCACCACAACCCACACACAGCCCCCAACCTGACCCTCACCGCCGTCCCCACATCGCCCCCAGCCTGACCCTCACAGCCATCCACACGCTGCCCACAAACTGACCCTCACCGCCATCTCCACACTGACCACAGCCTGACCTTCACCGCTGTCCACAAACCGCCCGCAGCCTGGCCCTTACTGTCTCCACATACTGTCCCCAGAATGACCCTTCCTGCTCCACACACCACCCCCAGCTTGACCCTCACCTCTGTCCACACACCAACCCCAGTCTGACCCGCACCACCTTCCACAAAACGTCCGCTGTCTGACCCACACCACCGTCCACACACCGTCCTCATCCTGATCCTCACTGCCATCCACACAGCCGCCAGCAGCCTGACCTTCACCGCCACCCACACACCGCCCAGCATGACCCTCACCACCATTCACACACCGCCCCCAACCTGACCCTCACCGCTGTCCACACACGGCCACAACCTGACCTTCACCGCTTTCCACACACCGCCCTCTGCCTGAACCTCACTACATCCACACACCGTCCCAATCCTGACCTTCACTGCCATCTGCACACCGCCAGCAGCCTGACCCTCACTGCCCCTCATCAATGCCCCAAAATGACCCTATCTGCCGCCCAACACCGCGCCTAGCATTACCCTCACCACCGTCCACACACCATCCCCACTCTGACCCTCACCACCATCCACACACCGCCCCCAAACTGACCCTCACCGCCGTCCACACACCGCCCTCACCCTGATCCGCACCGCTATCCACACACAGCCGCCAGCCTGACCCTCACCACCGTCCACATACACACCCACAGCCTAAAACTCACCACCGTCCACACACCTTCCCTAGCCTGACACTCACCGGTGCCGAAACACAGCCCCAAAACTGACCCTCACCACCGTCCCCGCACTGCCCCCTGCCTGACACTCACTGCCGTCCACACGCCGCATCCAACCTCAACCTTAGTGACCCACACACTGCCCCTAGCCTGACCCTCACCACCGCCAACACCCTTCCCCTTCTTGAACCACACCGCAGCCCACACACCTTCCCCAGCCAGACCCTCACCCCATCCACAGAACGCCCGCTGTCTTTCCCTCACCACCCTCCACACACCGCCCCCAGACTGTCCCTCACTGCTGTCCACACACCACAACTTGCCCGACCCTCACCACCGCCCACACACTGCCGCCGACCTCACATTCACCACCACCCACACACCTCCCCTGGCCTGACCCTGACTGACTTCCACGCACCGCCCCTGGCCTGACCCTCACCACCGTCCACACACAGCCCCCAACCTGACCCTCACTGCCGTCCGCACATCGCCCCCAGCCTGACCCTCACTGCAATCCACACACTGCCCACAAACTGAACCTCACCGCCATCTCCACACTGCCCACAGCCTGACCTTCACCGCTGTCCACAAACCGCCCGCAGCCTGGCCCTTACTGCCCCCACATACTGTCCCCAGAATGACCCTTCCTGCTCCACACACCACCCCCAGCCTGACCCTCACCTCTGTCCACACACCGTCCCCAGTCTGACCCGCACCACCTTCCATAAAACGTCCGCTGTCTGACCCACACCACCGTCCACGCACCATCCTCATCCTGATCCTCACTGCCATCCACACAGCCGCCAGCAGCCTGACCTTCACCGCCACCCACACACCGCCCAGCATGACACTCACCACCATTCACACACCGCCTCCAACCTGACCCTCACCGCTGTCCACACACGGCCACAACCTGACCTACACCGCTTTCCACACACCGCCCTCTGCCTGACCCTCACTACACCCACACACTGCACCAATCCTGACCTTCACTACCATCTGCACACCGCCAGCAACCTGACCCTCACTGCCGCTCATCACTGCCCCAAAATGACCCTATCTGCCGTCCAACACCGCGCCTAGCATTACCCTCACCGCCGTCCACACACCATCCCGAGCCTGACCCTCACCACCATCCACACACCGCCCTCATCCTGACCCTCACCGCCGTCCACACACCGCCCTCAGCCTGACCCTCACCACCATCCACATACGCACCCACAGCCTAAAACTCACCATCCACACAGCTTCCCTAGCCTGACACTCACCGGTGCCGAAACACAGCCCCACAGACTCACCCTCACCACCGTACCCGCACTGCCCCCTGCCTGACACTCACTGCCGTCCACACACCATCCCCAGCCGGACCCTCACCGCCGACCAACACCACCCGCAGCTTGACCATCACCCTCTTCCCCAGCCTTACACCCACCGCGGTCAGCACACAGCCCCCAGCCTGACCCTCACCACCGTACACACAGCGCCCCCAGCCTGATACTCACCGCTGCCTAAACACCACCCCGAGCCTGATCATCACCACCATTTATGCACCGCTCCCGGCCTGACCCTTACCACCGTCTACGCACCGCCCGTGGCCTGACACTCACCGCTGTCCACACATCATCCCCAGCCTGACCCTCACCGATGTCCAACACCGCCCCCAGCCTGACCCTCGCCACTGCCCAATGCTGCCCCCAGCCTGACCCTCACTGCCGTCCATCCACCGCCCCCAGTCTGACACTCACCGACGTCAAATGACGTCCCCAGCCTGACCGACACCATTTTCCATGCACTGCCCCCAGCCTGACCCTCACTACCATCCACACACCATTCCCAGCCGGACCCTCACCACCGACCAACCACACCCCCAGCCTGACCCACACTCCCGACCCCAGTGTGACCCTCACCCCCACCCTCAGCCTTACACTCACCGCCGTCCACACACAGCCCCCAACCTGACCCTCACCACCGTCCGCACACCGCTCCCAGCCTGACACTCACCGCCGTCCACACATCGCCCCCAGCCTGACATACACGGCCGTCCACACGCCGCCTCAAGCCTGATTCTCATCGCTGCCTAAACACTGCCCCGAGCCTGATCATCACCACGATCTATGCACCGCCCCCGGACTGACCGTCACCGCTGACCAACACCGCCCCCGGCCTGACCCTTACTACCATCCACGCACAGCCCCCGAGCTGTCCCTCATGGCTGTCCACATGCCATCCCCAGCCTGACGCTTCCTCCCATCCACACACCGCCCACAGCTGGACCCTCACCGCCGTCCACACACCACCCCAGAATGACCCTTACTGCCCCACATACCGCCCCTAGCCTGACCATCACTGCCGTTCACTCGCCGCACCCAACCTCACCCTCACTGACCCATACACTGCCCCAGCCTAACATTCACTGCTGTCCACACACCGACCCCAGCCTGACCCTCACCGCCGTCTAACACAGCCACCAGCCTGACCCTCACCGCCGCCCAACACTGCCTCCAGCCTGACCCTCACTGCCATCCACCCTCCGCCCCCAGGCTGACACTCACCGACATCCAATGCAGTCCCCAGCCTGACCGACACCGTTGTCCATGCACCACCCCCGGCCTGACCCTCACCGCCATCCACACCGCCCCTGGCCTGACCACCCGCCACTGACCAACGCCGCCCCCAGCCTGACCATCACAGCCGCCCACACACCGCTACCGGCCTGACCCTCACCGCCGTCCAACGCCACCCCCAGACTGTCCCTCACCATCACACACACACATCCCCCGGCCTGACCCTCATTGCCATCAATGCACTGCCCCTCGCCTGACCCTCGTCACCGTCAAACGCCGCCCCCAGCCTGACTCTAACCGCCGCACTCCAACCGCACCCAGGCTGACACTCACCGACGTCCAACACCACACCCAGCCTGACCAACACCGTTGTCCATGCATCGCCCCCGGCCTGACCCTCACCGCCATCCACACACTGCCCCCGGCCTGACCATCGCCACTGTCCAACACAGCCCCCAACACTCCGGGGCTACACCAGCCCACACCATGTCACTCTCAGGGGGACACGTCGGGCTACACCAGACCACACCAAGTAACTCTTAGGTGACACTCCGGGCAACACCAGCCCACACCATGTTACTGTCAATGGGGCACTCCGGGCAACACTTGCCTACACCATGTCACTGTCAGGGAGACACTCCGGGTTACACCAGCCCACACATTGTCACTGTCAGGGTGACAATCCAGGCTACACCAGTCCACACCACGTCACTGACATGGGGACACTCCAACTTACACCAGCCAACACCATGTCACTCTCAGGACGGTAGTCTGTACTACAGCAGCCCACAGCATGTCACGGTGACGGGTACACGACGGGTTACTCTAGCCCACACCATGTCACTCTGAGTGGGACACTCGGGGCAAGACGAGGCCCACCATGTCACTCTCAGGGGGACACTCCGTATTACACCAGCCCAAACCATGTCACTGTTAGTGGGACTCTCCGTGTTACACTAGCCCACACCATGTCACTGTCAGGGGGACACAGCGGGCTACACCAGCCCACACCATGTCACTGTCATGGCGACATTCAGTGCTACACCAGCCCACACCATGTCACAGTCTGTGGGACGTTCCGAGCTACGCCAGATCACACCATGTCACTGTCAGAGGAACACTCCGTGGCTACACCAGCCCACACCATGTCACACTCAGAGGGACACGTCGAGCTACACCAGACCACACCATGTCACTGTCAGTGGACACTCCGGCAACACCAACCCACACCATGTCACTGTCAGGAGGACACTCCGGGTTACACCAGCACACACCATGTCACACTCAGGGCGACACTCTAGGCTCCACCAACCCATACCATGTCACTGTCGGTGGGACACTCCAGGATGCACCATCCCACACCATGTTACTGTTAGGGGCACACTCCGGGTTGTACCAGCCCACACCATATCACTCTCAGGGCGACTCTCTCGGCTACACCAGCCCACACCATGTCACTGTCAGGGAGACACTCTGAGCAACACCAGATCACACCATGTCACTCTCTGTGGGACATTCCGTGCTACACCAGCCCACACAATTTCACTCTCTGGGGGACACCTTGTGCTACACCAGCCAACACAATGTCACTGTCAGGGGGGCACTCGGGGCGACATCAGCCCACGCCATGGCTCTCTCAGAGGGAAACTCTGGTCTTCACCAGCCCACATTATGCCACTGCCAGGCGACACTCAGGTCTACACCAGCCCACACCATGTCACTGACTGGGGGACACTCCGGGCTACTCCAGCTCGTACCATGTCACTGTCAGGGGAACGCTACGGACCGCACCAGCCCACACCATGTCACTCTCAGGGCGACTCTCTCGGCTACACCATCCCACACCATGTCATTGTCAGTTCCTGGGTCCAATGATATTTCCTGGCAACCAACATTATGTTCAAACACTCAGGTATCACTGACTGAGCCATTGCACCTGAACCCAAAAGCCGGTTAAAACTGTCTTATCTAGCTGAATTATTTCTATGCTTTAAATGGCACGTTATTTACTAATCACTACTGAAGCAGACTGCGGTTAGTCACTTATATTGAATTAGCTCTCAGTAACATAAAAGCCATTTTCTGCAGCTTTAGCAGAGTTGTCAGTTTGCAGCCTCGAAGCCATTTTGTCTTGTTATTTGCACCGAGAGGCCATCTTGTTGCCACCTAGATTATGAAGAGCATCTGTTAAATGGTCGTCCATGACTACAACTGGTCACCTCAGCCTGTATTCAGATGTCAGATCATCATCTGGCCGTCTGCAATAGGCTCAAGATGCAGAATGGCCTCCTACTAACTCTCTGTAATAGGCCCGAGACATTAAATGACACAGCAACCCGTGGATTATGAACGGCTGTAAACTGTATCAAATGAAGATCCCTCCCTTCTCAGTTACAGAAAAACAAACAACACAATGTACTCCAGGTACCCTCTCAGTCACACCTCATACAGCTCCAGTAATACTTCTCTCTGTTTTGAGTAGTTCCCTTTGCAAAACTTAGCAACATTCCATCTTTCCACTTCTTCATGGAGGAATAAGCTACTGTGGGCTGAATGGCCTCCTCCTAAGTTTCTGTAACAGGCACATTGGGAGAGAATTTCTTTCCCCATTCCTGATATCTGTCCCAAAGCTTTGTCTCAAAGTTAAGAAATGATTTGATAACCGGGCACTTTCATCCAGCAGTAGCCTCACACAACGTGATTTGGCAATAAATATCGTACTTTTGCTTAAAGTCTCCAGAAATTTCCCCACCAGTCATTTTTTTGGAACTGCTTTGTTATTTTATCCCCGTCTCCTTTTACAAACAGGGTGGGCATATGCAACCCTGCAGTGCTCCAGCAATGCGCCCACATGCAAGTAAAAACGATAAAATAGATTGAAAGATTTATGGTCCAACCGTCAGTAACGCTCGTGCTTTCCATCCAGATTGAGTAAATGTTCACATTTATTGTGATATGAAAAGGGATTAACGAAGGGGTTAACTGTGCCTGTCTTTTCAGTGACTGTGATTAATTCCGATCTCCATGGATTCTAGTTATCCCAGTGGAGAATTCCCGTCTTTAAATGATAAATGAGCTCCGTTCAATGTGTTATTCTATTGTATGGGAGCATCACCGACAGCACTAACACAGATCAGCACCTCCAGAGAGAAGGGGAGGAGACATCAGTATCTGAGAACGTTAGACCGGAATGTTCCAACAATGGATCAGTATCTGAGAACATTAGACTGGAATGTTCCAACAATGGATCAGAATCTGCAGATATTAGACTGGAATGTTCCAACAATGGATCAGGATATGCGGACATTAGACTGGAATGTTCCAAAAATGGAACGGAGTTTATCCAATGATTTTTCTGTCCTTTCTACATTTTATGATCGGTTGTCATTATCATTGCGGATCTATTTTGCTCTTTGCATTATTCAATACTTTTATTATCCTCTCCTGTCTATCGTTGGTCTCCCTGGTAAGTCTCACTCTCCAGCTATTTTATTCTACAAACCAGTTATGACTTCATTACTGTTCTTTCATATAGTCTTCACTTCTTACCACCATTATTGATCCTGTTGAGACTCTGAATCCAGATATTCTCTCTGCAGACTACTACAAACTGCATCAGGGAACTTGTTCAATTACTGTCTCCCTCCTTGCTTCTGGCAGTGTTACTCATGGGTCTCCATGTTAACCTACTGATTTTCAGCGGTGACCCATTGCCTCACTACCTTTGCTATTTAAATATTGGGAGCATGGGTGTCACGGTGACAAACTCCGTTTCCTTCATCTGACTACATACCCGACATGTCCAAGAGCTTTTTAAAATACAAATGTGGGATTTAGGCACCGCTGGCTGTCCAGTATTGATAGCCCATCCCAATTTGCCTTTGAGAAGGTGGTGGTGAGCTTGCCTTCTTCAATCGCTGCAGTTCACTTGCTGTGGGTTGATCCATAATGCCGGTAGGGAGGGAACTTCAAGATCTTGACCCAACTACTGTGAAGGAACAGTGTCGTGCCAGAACACTGGAGGAGAGCAAATGTTGCCCTCTTGTTCAAGAAGGGGAGTAGACCAGTGAGCCTTACTTTGATTGTGGGCAGAGTATTGGGCAAGGTTACAAGAGATAGGATTTATAAAAGTCTCGAGAGGAATAAGTTGATTATGGATGGTCAACACGGTTTTGTTAACTGTCCGTTGTGCCTCACAAACCTTATTGAATTCTATGAGAAGGTGACCAAACAGGTGGATAATGGTAAAGCGGCTGTTTGGTGGATATGTATTTTAGTAAGGCTTTTGTTAAGGTTTCCCCACGGTAGGCTATTACACAAAATGCAGAGGCATGGGATTGAGGGCGTTTTAGCGGTTTGGATCAGAAAATGGCGAGTTAAAAGCAGACAGAGGGTGGATGTTGATGGGAAATGTTCATCCTGGAGTTCAGTTACTAATGATGAACCGCAAGGATCTGATTTGGGGTCACTGCTGCTTGTTATTTTTATAAAAGACCTAGATGAGGGCGTAGAAGAATGGCTTAGTAAATTTCCAGATGACACTAAGGCTTTGAAGTTGTGGATAGTGCCGAAAGATGTAGGAGGTTACATAGGGATATAGAAAAGCTGCGCAGCTGGGCTTAGAAGTTTCAAATGGAGTTTAATGTGTAAAAGTGTGAGCTGATACACTTCAGAAGGAGCAACAGGAATAAAAAGTACAGGGCTAATGGGAAGATTCATGGTCATGAGCAGGACAACAGAGGTCTATTCATAGATCCATGTAAGCTTACAGCCAGGTTGATAGGGTTGTTAAGATGGTATAGGTGAGGGGATTCAAGATGGTGGCGATTCAGTACTCTTGCCTTGCTGAGCACTGCACCGGAACCCAGAAAACATGGAAAATGAGGCACTGACTCTCCCTTTATTACCCATTCTTTGTTTTTGACGCCCAGAATTGTGTATGAGTTTAAAATTGTTAGAGAGATGTGTAAAGGGAAGAGACTGCGAGGTGTGCAACAAGCAGGGCAGTCCACCACAGCAAGGGACACGTCTGCGCCTGAATCATTGACCTCAGCGAGCACTCCCCAGGACTCAGCTGTGGAGCACAGCCTGGCCTTGAAGTTGGTGAAACTCTGAGAGAAGATCGATTCATCGATGGAGGAGTCCCGGGCCAGGCTTGAACCGATTTTAGTCATGCTGCAGAAGCATGGCCAGGAGATCCAGCGTCTCAGACAGTATATCATGGAGGTGGAGCAATAGACTGCAACCTCTGAAACCGTGGTGGAATCCTTGGCGTGTCAGGTCCAGGCCCTGGAACAGCAGGTACGGGCTTTGGAAGAGCAGGATGATGACCTCAAAAATCAAGGCTGTCTGAACAACATCTGCCTGGTCGGGCTGCTGGAACAGAAAGAGGGATGCCAGCTGGTCAGCTTCTTGGAGCAATGGCTACCGCGGTTATTGTAGCTGGAAGTCGGGTCGGGCCAGGTTCGGGTGAGTGGGCCCACCGGTCACAGTGCACAGGCCCGAAATGGACCAGCGCCCCCATCCGGTCCTAGTGTAACACCAGCAGTTACAGAGATAAGCAAACGGTGCTGGACGTTTCTCGAGCAATGAGGAAGGAGCCACAGGCTCTGATATACAAAGGATCGCGAATTATGCTTTTCCAGGACTTTTCTGCGATTGTGAATCGCAAAAGGAAGGCCTTTGATGAGTTACAAAGACGGCTGAGGGACTTGAATATCCAGGACTCTGTTAGATATGCTGCAATATTACATTTCAGCCATGGAGGGTCCACGTTTAATTTTGACCCACCATAAAAGGCAAAGAACTTCCTGGACACCTTATAGTAGACGGGCTGGCTCAAATAATGTGGACAATAATGGTTATGTTATCTTTCATCTGTGGTTTACCTGTTTGTTGGTTTCTTTTATATATTTGAGGGCATCCTGCTTCTTTTTCTTTTTTCTCTATCTTCTTCCTCTCTCCTCCCGTTATCCTTTGTTTTTAACTTTATCATTTCCTCTTCATTTCTCTCCCTTTTTATGGGATGGGGATGTGGTTGGGGAAGCCAGGTAGTGTTTTATTTTTGTTTTTCTTTAACCAGGATTGCCGAGGGTTAAAACATTGGTAGGACGGGTTGAGTGCCCACTTTAAATGTTATTGTTATAAAATGCGTGTAACTTTTCCTTACTTTGTGCTGTCTGGTGCTAAAGAACGGTTTCAGCTGAAAGGAGCCATGAAGGGGTGAATATATGGTATGAGCATCACCTGTGGGGAAGGGACAAAGTCTCCATTCATTTGTATTAGATGTTGATCTGTTGTAGACGTATATATTAGAAGTTTTTGATTTGGTTGTTTTGGAAGTTGTATTCTAAAATTTATACAAACCGTTTACTGTTTTTCTTCGGTATGCTATGAGTGGGGTTCTTCCTCCCAGGGGTCACGTACTATTTCAGATTTCTATGACTAACAGTTCATTTAAATGGTGCACCTGAAATGTTAAGGGGAGTCCTTCACCAATTAGAAGTAAAAAAGATGTTTTGAAGCCTGAGAAAAAAGGAAGGTTGATATTGCCTTGCTGCAAGAAACTCATCTAACCAGTAAGGAGTACTTCAAGTTACAGCAGGGAGTGTTCGGACGTGTGTTTTTTTCTCATCCTTTAATTCAAAAAGCAGAGGGGTTACTAACTCATCAAGAAGAATCCTCCATTTCAACTGTGGGACCAAATTAAGGATGAATATGGGCAGTTTAAGCTTCTTAAAGCTTTAATATATGGAGATACGAATAGGATTTTGAATGTTTGCTGCGCCTGGCACATTCCCTCAATGTTTTAACAAATGCGCTTTCTGGGTTGATTGCCATTGAGTCCTTTAATGATGTATTAACCCCGAAGTGGACAGGATGCCTCGGGGTAACGGGTATGTCCCTGCAATCCAGGCAGTTGGTGTACCTGAATAGGGAGCTGGAGTTGGTGGGTGTGTGGAGTTGTCTCCATCCTGAGGGGAGGGGCTTCACCTTTTACTCTCAGCCACGTAAGTGCTGTACGAGAATTGGCATTTTTTTACCCTGTTGACCTTTTTGAATTCTGTGCTGTCCTGCAAAATTGGGAAGGTAGCCATTTCTGATCATGCAGCAGTTTACGTGGAGTTTAAGTTCGATGGCGATGGGACAGGCTCGCGGCACTGGCACATGGCTCCTTTCTGCCTGAAATATAGCAAGCTTATTGAGTATTTTTCAGGGAAATTTAAAATGTTTTGGGACATTAGTTTGGTTACGGTCAGTATTCCATCGGTGGTCTCGGAGACTGCCAATGGCCTATGCAAGGAGTTTCATTATTTCTTACTCAGCGACTAAGAAGCGACAGAAGGCAGAACAGCAGCGTATGCTCAAGGCTTGCCTGAATGCAGCAGAGACAGCATACCTTGACAGACCGTCTATAACCAAGTTGCAGCAGATTACAGGCCTCAGGGCTAGTTTGAATGCTGCGCTTATCCAGACAGCAAAGAGGGAAATCTCCTTTGCGAAACAGAGATTATTTGAGCATGGTGATAAACGGGGTAGATAACTAACATACCTGGCCAGAAAGGAGAATACCCCATAATCTATCACATCCATTAGAGAGAGTGTTGGGACTCGTACTTGTGATGCCAAAAATTACTTTCGAATGTTACCAATTAATTTGAATCATGCCCTGGATACCAGAAACAACTGGAAGATGCACTTTATTGTTTTAACACCTGGAAACCAATCAAACAATGAGAATTTATTGTGTCATTGGGAGTATAAAAACCGGGTATTTTGAAAATTAATGGGAAAGCTAACTGGACATCTAACATCTTGGTCTCAAATTAGAAACATGTTCTATCCAATATACTTTATTTACATTAAAAACACAGGAAGAAGGTGACCCAGGGAGATCAGCAGCTGGAAGACTGAAGACAGAGGGGAAGATAGAGACTGCGCAATGTTGAGATTAAGTTAATGTAATGCTTAATAAGTGGGTTAATGGAACAGCATATGTTCAGACTTGTAGTCAGTTAGTAAGCAGTTAAGAAGAGGGGTTTGTACTTGTGAATAGTTGCTGTTTAATGTTCAGTATTCGGGTCATAAAATATACTGTTATTTTTCTTTGAATGGTGGAATTTGGTAGTTCTCTGTCATTCATGCTTTAACAGATTACGAGGCGAGCTGACCTTTTTTTGGTGTTTGGTTTTTATTAACAGAGGGGTTTGACATCGATGTCATAACAGTTTGGGGGCTTGTCATTCAGGATTTGGATAGATGTGAACAGATTAGGGGTACAAAAGGCCCCAGCAGATTCAAACACTTGGCAATTATTGTCCGAGATCTTTAAATAAAACTTAGGTCAGAAAATTGTTTTCATTTTAGTTCCTTGTGGGTGATTAAATGGAAAGTGAGAGAAATGGGTCTGAACATTACTAAAGAAGTTCTGTGGTTTGAAAATGATTCCCAATTTGTCAAGAAAGTTTAGAAAGACAGAGGAAGGACGTAAATTTAGAATTATGTTAGAATTGGGTTTAACCAGGGACAAAAGGGAAGCTGAAATTTCAATGGAGTTGGTCATGCAGTCCAGTGTATCGGAGAAACTGTCAGTGAGACAGTAGAGTTCGAAAAAGATAGATGGCAAATGCAGTAACTGCTGTTAGAAGATTAAAAAGTGAGACAAAAAGAAAAAGACAAGAAAGAGGAAAAGAGGTGGAAGAGAAAGAGAAAGAGAGAGAGAGGAAAAAAAGAGAGAGAGAATTTGAACTTGAGAAGTTGCGAATAAATCAGCAAAGTCAAGTTAACAGGATAGAGATTAAAATAGAAGACAGTGTTATGCATAAATATGTTAAAACATTTCCATATTTTGATAAGAAAAATGTGGCTGCATTTTTTATTTCATTTGAAAAATTGGATAGACAGATGGAGTGGTCAGAGGACATGTGGGTAATGCTAGTACAGACTAAGCTGGTAGGCAGAGCTAGTGAGGTATGTGCAGCGCTGTCAGATGAGGGGGCAAAAGGTATTACAGATGCCAAGCAGGCTATTTTGAATGCCTACGAATTGGGACCAGCAGTATATAGAGAGCAGCCCAGATACAGAATGACGGAACCAGGTCAGATTTATATTGAGTTTGAAAGAGTTAAACATAGTCATTTTGATAGATGGGCATGGGCCTTATAAATAGACAAGATATATAAGGTTCTGAGACGGATCTTTTTGCTGGAGCAATTTAAGAAACCACTTCCAGAGATGCTCAGAGTTCATGCGAATGAACAGGAAGTTCAAGAAGTGAGAAGCATGGCAGAGTTGGCAGGTCAATATGCGTTGGTGCATGAGCTGCAATTTAGCTTCTGATAGGATCTCCCTCCTGTGAGGGATATAAATTGGGAGAAGGGGAGATCCGACTCTCCAAAACGAAGACTGAGAGCACACTGGGTGTGGTTTATGTAGGTTAATAAAGAAGCCCAAGAGAGTTAAAAGGAAGTGAAAGGCCTCAGGTGGTTTCACAATACCGGAATTACAGTGCCGGTGGTTTAAGAATGGCACTGGGAAAAGGTGTCATCACTGCCATAAATGGGACACACAAAGTCACAATACTAGTCGCTGAAGAAAAGCACTGTGGGAAAATATGTGGTAAAAGATGCTAAGACAGTGGCATGAGTGGAAGTAGTAATGGAAACCCATGAAAAGTTGAGGAGATGTAGGAGAGTGCACAGACTAGGCAGGGGCTGGGTATGCAGTAAGTACCTGATCTCGAAAAAGAATTCACCTCTGTGGGGAAAGTTTACTCAGAAAGAACAGGGGAGAAGGACAGCAAGGTATAATTTTGCGAGGTACGGGATCTGCTCAGTCTCTAATATTCGAAAAGTGTGGCGCTGGAAAAGCACACCAGGTCAGGCAGCACCTGAACATCGATATATCAGGCACAAGCCCTTCATCTGGGAAGTTGCGGGTAGGGGCGTAGAAGTGGGCTAAATGATAAATAGGAGGGTAGAAGTGGGGCTGGGGGCAAGGTCATAGGGAAGGCGATAGGAAAATAAAGGTGTGAGTGATCGTGATAGGTCGGAGAGGAGGTTGGAGTGGACATGTGGGAAGGAAGGTGGACAGTCAGGAGAGTTGAAGAAGGCGATGCTGGGTTGAAGTGTTGAACCTGGGATGAGGTTGGGAGAAGGCTGAATTGGAAACTGATGAAGTTGACGTTGATGCCGTGTAGTTGGAGGGTCCCTCCAGTCCTACCGCCTATCTGCTTCACCTCTGACATATCACCTCTGACCTATCATACCGCCTCTGACCTATCACAATCACCCCTCCACCTGCATCTAACTATCGCCCTCCAAGATACTTTCCACCCAGCTCCACCCCCACCCACCTATGTATCTCTCAGAACCCTTTCCCCCAATCCCTTAGTTTCCCTATGAAGGGGTTATGCCTGAAAGGTGGATTCTCCGCTCCTCGGCTGCTGCCTGACCTGCTGTGCTTTTCCAGCGCCACACCTTTCAACTGTGATCTCCAGAGTCTGCAATCCTCACATTCTCTCAGCCTCGAAAAGTAAGTGATGAAAGTATTTGCATTCTTTCTGACATGTTACCTGGCAGAGTGATAATTTGTGGAATGGGAACAGAAATTTAGTGCTCCCTGTGTAAGATCGGGCTGGAGATCCAACTCAAGTTTGGGGACGTAACTCTGAAGTGAATGACAGACCCATCAGTTTCAGAAATACTGTTTTATTCTTGAGAACAATTTCACAGGATCCAAGATGGAAGTGACACCTTTTCTGGTGGAGAAGTCAAAGAACGACCATGAAATTGAGGAGTTAAAAGACAAATACCCAGGAAAGTTTCCAGACTGTGTAATAACAAGATCTCACTTTCATAAGTTACAGCAAGAAGCAAAAAGTAAAGAGAAAAACAAAGGAGCGAAAGTTTAATTAGCTGGCCCGTTGTTTCATGTAACTGTGCAGGAAAAACCTGAACAGGCAGAGGTGTTTAGTCCTGAAAGGCTAATGGCCTTACAACAGAAATTTACCTAAATTGATACATAATCAGAAAAAGGAACCAGAATATATTGTCGAGCGTTAGCAACTTAAAGAAAGAATCCTAAATGAAATTGGAGACCATAGCAGTTTAGTGCAGAGGAGAAATGGGCCAAAGTTGACCAGATTGTTTTGGCCTCGCAGACAGACAGGAAGTGTTCCGGGTATCACATGAACTACCTGTGGGAAGTCATCTAGGTATACCTGCAGGAGGTCTCCTGGAAGACGCAGGCTAAGGTACAAAAGCATTTCTACTAGCCTGGAATGCACAAGGATGTGGTTATTTTTGCTATGTGTGTCATATATGCCGAATTTAGTCATATAGGCAGCCACAGGCAGGACTAAAACCAGAAACTTTGTTGTCAAAACTTGCGTTCGACGGACCTTTCACGCGGGTTATGATTAGTTGCGTAGGCCCTCTTTCTAAACTAAAAGTGAAAACAAATATTTGCTGACCATAATGGATGTGACTGTCAGATTACCAGAAGCAATTCCATTATGTACTATTAAGGCAAAAAGCGTGGTGGAGGGGTTGATAGCTTTCTTTACTCAGTACGGGCTACCTAGAGAGTTTCTGTCAGACCAAGGGAGTCAATTTACCACTCGGCTGTTTAAGTAAATCATGGATAGCTTAGGTATACAATACGTCAAATCAAGTGCGTCCCAAACTAAATCGCAGGGAGCCTTGGAAAGTTGGCATCAGACGCTGAAGACCATGTTAACAGCGTACTGTCAGAATTGGCCAAATGATTGGATACAGGTGTCCCATTAAATTGCTTGCGATTAGAGATTCCCCGAACGAATCTACTTAGTTCACTCCCTTTGAGTTATTATCCGGACATGAAGTGAGAGGTCTTTTGGAATTAAAGAGAAATTAACAGGACTGAAGACGAAGATCTCACACTTGGATTATGTATCTGAGGTGAGGAAGAGATTAAATAGAGTATGTGAGTTAGGTAAACAGCACCTGAAGAGGGAGCAGCATAGAATGATGCAAGTAAAAACTATGAAAATTGATGTTTTTTTTTCCGTGGGGATGACACCAGTGGGAGGAAATCCCTTCAAATCCAAGTTTAGTGTCCACTTCCAGATGGAGAAAAAAGTAGAGTCAGGTAAATTATCTGGCAAAAATTCTGGATATAAAAAAAGGTATCAGATATTTCATGTGAATACGTTGTAGTCTTACTAATATAGAGATAAGGAACAGGGGAAACAGCTGTCAGTTACTGCCCCGCAGAGTGAGGAATCAAAGACAGATGTCATGAGGTTTGATGTGACGCAAAATACTTTAAATAACAAGGAAGTCCTTGAGGAGTGGGAGACGACAGCGAGTCATCTGTTGCAGCAGCATTTAACGCAATTGATTGTTCATTGCAGCAGTATGAGGACATTTGCAGAACCATGGAAGTAAGGATTGCTGTTCTGATAAGCAACACTCCTGCAGGCTAAATCCTCACAAAGCCACCGAGGCCCAGAAGGAAGTGGATGCGATACTCAACGAAAATGTCATTGAAGTGAGTCAGAGCGAGTGGAGTACGCTGAGTCTGTTAGTGCCCAAACCAGATGGGACACAACGATTTTGTGTGGACTGTCAGAAGGTCAACCCTGAAACAAAATCAGACACCTATCCAATACCAAGATTCACAGACTGCATACGTAAAGTTTGACAAGCCACACACATCACAAAGTTGGATTTACTGCATGGTTACTGGCAGGCAACTTTATCAGAGAAAGTGAAAGAAGTTACTGTGTTTGTAACCTGAAATGGGCTACACCAATTCAAAGTGATGTTCTTTGGAAGGAATAATGCACCAGCCACATTCCAAAGACTCATGACCAGAGTTGTGGCCAGATTAATAAATTGCGCAGTTTATCTGTTCAATGCAGCGGTCTTTATCAAGTCATGGAAAGATCACATGTTACTGTTGGCAGAGCTCGTTAACCGATTACAAAAAGGAAAACTGATAATAAACGAAAATAAAACAGAATTTGCGAAGGCAGAGGTGACGTTCTTGAGACATTACACTGGACATGGAAGTTTGACTTCATGGAACGCAAAGACGAAGGGCTTTGAGATATGTCCACAACCATCCTCGATGAAAGAGGAGCTTCGATTTTTGGGACTGAGTGGATTCCATTGGAAGTTTGTTCCAAACTTCAGCAGCGTCGTTGAACCGCTGATGGATTTACTAAATAAGAAAACAAAACTTTGGTGTATAGAACAATTCCAGCCGGCATTTGAGAATTCAAAATCAGCATTAACTACTATTTTTCTGAATATAATGTACAACCAGAGCTTTCAGCTAATGGTCAGGCTTTTCCAAATGTAACAATTGGCTGGTAAATGGATACCTGAGTTTTGGTTGCTGTTTTGGTAATAATTAGTTTAAATAATACACAGGATACCAGAAGACAATGGAATTTGAATATCATTGTTTTGACACGTGGAAACCAATCAAATTATGCGAATTTAATGTGTCACCGGGAAAATATGCACCTGGCATTTTGAACACGAGACGGAGAGTAACTACCAATGAACAGCAGAGCAACTACTGTAGAGACGGAGAGGTAACTGGCCATCTAAAACACTCTCTATCAAAGATACATTTTCATGTAAAACCTAGTTTCAGTTAGAAAAAAAAACGGAAGATGACCCATGGATATCAGCAGCTGGAAGAGTGAAGACAGCGGAGGAGACAGAGACTGTGTGGTCTTGAGATTAATTGAATATAATGTTTCATACATGGGTTATAGGAAAGCGTTTTTTTTCGAGTTGGAGTCAGATAGTCAGCAGTTAAGAAAAGGGGTTTTGTATTTGTGAATAGTTTCTGTTCGTGATCACTATTAAAGTTAAGAAACTAAATTGTTATTTTTCTTTAACTAGTGGAATGTCGGAGTTTTTGTCAATCATATTTTAATAAATTACGTGGCGAAGTGAGCTTTTCTGGTGTTTGCTGTAATTAACAGAGGGGTTCGACCTCCACGTCGTAAATGTCAATCCATACTAACCCCATTTCTTTGCACTTCGAGACCTTTCCTATCCATATATTTGTCCGAATGCCTTTTAAATGTTGTTAATGTACACTCCAAACGAATCCTCTGACAGCTCTTTACATCTGCGTACCAGCCTCGAAGTAAAAACGTTGCCCCTCAGGTTCCTTTTCCTGCTTCCATCTAACATTAAACTAATGCTCTCTCATCTTTGATTCTCCAAACTTTGGGAAAAGACTGAGAGCATTCACAATATCCATACCCCACATGATTCATTCCCCATTCAGTCTCCTCTGCTCTAAAGAAGAAGACCGAGAATGTCTAAACTCTCCCTTTAACTCAGACCATTGGGTTGTTGCAACTTCCTTGTAAATTTCCTCTGCATTCTTTCTAGTTTAACAACGTCCTACTTAACGCAATACTTTAAGTGTTTCCTCGTTAAAGTCTTGTATATCAGGAACATAACTATCCAACTTCTATTCTCAATGCCCTGACTGATGAAGGCCAGTGTGCCAAAGCATTCTGTCTACCTGTGACTCCACTTTCAGAGAACAGTGAACCTGAACTTCAAAGTCTCTCTGTCCACTACCCCCCCTTAACGCCCTACCATTCACCATGAAACACCTACCTTGATTCAACTTTCCAAAATGCAAGACCTCACACCTATTTCAGTTAAATTCCATTTGCCAGTTCTGGGCCCACTTCCCCAGTTCATCAGGGTCTTGCTGCATTTTTGATAACCTTCCTCACTGTCCACGATATTTTAGTGTCGTCTGCAAATTTAATCATCATGCTTGTTGCAATCTCATTCTAATCATTGATAAGAGATAACAAACAGTAATGAGACTAGCACTCACCCCTGATATTCTCCACTCGTTCACTAATATCCTTCAGGTAAGAAAAATTCCATCCTTACCTGGTCTGGCCTCCATGTGACTCCAGACTCACAACAAAGTGCTTGACGCTTATCTACCCTGTTGGCAATTAAGATGGGCAATAAATGCTTCCTATCCAGCAATGCCCTCGTCTAGAAAATGCATGAAAAAACACGTTACAGGCCTCCATTCCTCCAAGCATCCTTCCACTATTAACCTCTCCTTCTTAACATCAACCAATTATGTATCCAATTTGTCTGCTCCCCCTGCATGCTATGCGATCGAATCTTCAGAGCAGTCTATCATGTGGAACATAATAAAAGGCCTTACTGAAATCTATACCAACTACGTCTACTGCTCTCTATGTCTACTTATTCAAGAATCTAAGTAAAACCATGTTCCTACAATTATGAATACTTGCCGATGGAGTATATGAGGCAATCTCTACTGATTTGATCTCCTTTGTAAGGAATCTCCTTACCACAGACACAGATGTTTGTACCATGAAATGAGAGGGAAGAAGCTGAGTGTTTAATCTGTAGAGCTATGAGAGAATAGAGATTGTTGCACTGAAACTTGAGGATTGATTGCGATCAATTATTTCCAGAAGAGACATTGATAGGGTGAGGAATTCCACACTTACCCCGGTTTGATTTGTATGATTTAATGTCATGTGTTCATCAGTACAGGGAAACAGTTTATTTATGAGCAGTGGAGGTAGATCATAGTAAGGATGGACAGACAGATCATAGGGTGAAAATAGACTTGTACAGAGCATAGCATACAGGTTACACTGCACAGGACGTGCACTAGACAAGATCAACACGAACAAGATCAGCATTATTTGAACTTAGAGAGTCCATTCATCAGTCTAACATGGCTTTCCTAATTGTTCCTAAGCCCTAATTAACTCTCCACATATTAATAAGCAGTCAGTGTGTGACCCTGCTCTGAACATCGTGTTGTTCACAATCCCCAACAGCAGCCATAATACCTTCCATCTGATTCAGGTAGGCATTCTCACCAGCTTCTGCCCTACATAGAGAATACTATGCTGTCTACTCGGAGTTGAAAGATGACTTCTTGAGATTTCAGACAAAGCATTTCGTTTCCCTCCTCACTGCGAAAAAAAAAACACATTAAAGTCCCACATGTCTCAGCGGAGCAGGTAAGGGCTGGTTGGCAGTGGCTGCTTGAAGGCTCGGTGACGTTTGTTTAACGGTTTAAATATGAAAGTATTTTTTTTTAAAGCGCGGAGCGGACCTGGAAGCTGGTGTAGCGCAAGCTTACCTGGGTAGGGTTTTTTCCCCTATAAAAGCGCGCAGGAGAGGAACCCGAGGCACTACAGAGTTAATGCCTCCCACCCGCCCTCCTCCTCTAACCTAATAATAAGACCCGTTGTGGTAAGTAGGTAAGTGCTGCATTTTGCTTGTTCTATTCTTGGACCTAGTTTTGTTTTCCTTTTTTTAAAAAAGGTTACTTTTATACGGATGGCAGTGAAGGCAGTGCAATGTTCCTCTTGCAACATGTTTGAGGTGAGGGATGCCATTGTTGTCCCTGCTGATTACACTTGCAGGAAGTGCACCCATCTCCAGCTCCTCCAAGACCGTGTGAGGGAACTGGAGCTGGGGTTGGATGAACTTAGGATCATTCGGGAGGCAGAGGGGGTCATAGATCGGAGCTTTAGGGAAGTAGTAACTCCGAAGATTGCAGACAGATGGTGACAGTGAGGAGGACTGGGAGGAAGCAGCCAGTGCAGGGCACCCCTGCGGCCATTCCCCTCAAGAACAAGTATACCGTTTTGGATACTTGTGTGGGGGGGGGGGCGATTTACCAGGGGTCAGCAATGGGGTTCAGGCCTCTGGCACGGAGCCTGCCCCATTGCTCAGAAGGGAAGGGTGGAGAAGAGCAGAGCAATAGTTATTGGCGACTCGATTGTTCGGGGCACAGATAGGCGGATTTGTGGGGGCGAGAGAGACTCACGTTTGGTATGTTGCCTCCCAGGTGCAAGGATATGTGACGTCTCTGACCGTATTTTCCGGGTCCTTAAGGGGGAGGGAGAGCAGCCCGAAGTCGTGGTCCACATTGGCACCAAGGACATAGGTAGGAAGAGGGCTGAGGATGGTAGGCAGGCTTTCAGGGAACGAGGTTGTAAGCTCAGAGTTAGAACGAACAGAGTTGTTGTCTCTGGTTGGTTACCCGAGCCACGTGATAGAGAGTCGAGGAATAGGGAGAGAGAACAGTTAAATGCGTGGCTACAGGGATGGTGCAGGAGGGAGGGATTCTGGTATTTGGATAACTGGGGTTCTTTCTGGGGAAGGTGGAACCTCTGTAAACAGGATGGTCTACACCTGAACCTGAAGGGCACCAGTATCCTTGGGGGAGGTTTGCTAGTACTCTTCGGGGTTTTAAACTAACTTTGCAGGGGCATGGAACCCAGACTGTAGCATTAGGGTGCAGGATCTGGAGTGTCGGGAGGTTAGGAACATGGCATCAATCTCAAAGGAGGGTGCCTGTAAACAGGAAAGTGCCTTGAAGTGTGTATACTTCAATGCAAGAAGTATACGAAATAAGGTAGGTGAACTTGCAGCGTGGGTTGGTACCTGGGATTTTGATGTTGTGGCTATTATGGAGACATGGGTAGAACAGGGACAGGATTGGCAGTTGCAGGTTCCAGGGTTTAAATGTTTTAGTAGGGTCAGAGGTGGGGGTAAAAGAGGGGGAGGTTTGGCATTGCTTGTCAAAGATAGTATTACATCGGTGGAAAGGACAATGGATGAAGACACGCCATCTGAGGTAGTTTGGGCTGAGGTTAGGAATAGGAAAGGTGAGGTCACCCTGTTAGGAGTTTTCTACAGGCCTCCTAATAGTCCTAGAGACGTAGAAGAAAGGATTGCGAGGATGATTCTGGAGAAAAGTGAAAGCAATAGGGTGGTTGTTATGGGGGTCTTTAACTTTCCAGATATTGACTGGGAAAGCTATAGCTCGAGTTCGTTAGATTGGTCTGTGTTTGTCCAATATGTGCAGGAGGGTTTCCTGACACAATATGTAGATAGGCCAACGAGAGGTGAGGCCATACTGGATTTGGTTATGGGTAACAAACCAGGCCAGGTGTTAGAATTGGAGGTAGGTAAGCACTTTGGGGACAGTGACCACAATTCGGTGACTTTTACTGTAGAGATGGAGAGGGATAAGTGTGCACGCAGGGCAAGAGTTATAGCTAGAGGCAGGGAAATTATGGTGCGGTGAGGCACGACTTAAGTTACGTGGCTTGGAAAAGTAGGCTTCAAGGGAAGGGCGCAATTGATATGTGGAGCTTTTTCAAGAAGCGACTATTGAGTGTCCTTGCTAAGTATGCACCTGTCAGGCATGGAGGAAAGGGTCATGTGAGGGAACCGTGGTTTAATAAGGAATTGGAATCCCTTGTTAAAGGGGAGAGGGAGGCCTATGTAAAGATGAGGCGTGAAGGTTCAATTGGGGCGATTGAGAGTTATGAGGTAGCCAGGAAGGATCTGAAGAGAGAGCTAAAAGCAGCAAGGAGGGGACATGAAAAGTCCTTAGTTGGTAGGATCAGGGAAAACCCTAAGGCTTTCTATAGTAATGTCAGGAATAAAAAAATGACTAGGGTAGTAATAGGTCCAGTCAAGGATAATAGTGGGAAATTGCGTGTGGAGGCTGAGGAGATTGTGGAGACACTGAATGAATACTTTTCGTCAGTTTTCACTCAGGAATAAGACATTTTTGCCGATTTGAATACTGAGTCACAATTAATTAGAATGGATGGCTTTAAGGTATGTAGGGAAGAAGTGTTAGAAATTCTGGAAAGGGTGAAAATAGATGGCATTTATCCTAGGATTCTCTGGGAAGCAAGGGAGGAGATTGCCGAGCCATTGGCCTTGATTTTTATGTCCCGTTGTCTACAGGGGTAGTGCCAGAAGATTGGAGGCTAGCAAATGTGGTTCCCTTGTTCAAGAAGGGGAGTAGGGATAACCCTAGTAACTATAGGCCGGTGAGTCTCACTTCTGTTGTGGGCAACGTCTTAGAGAGAATTGTAAGGGATAGGATTTATGAACATCTGGATAGGAATAATGTGATCAATGATAGTCAGCATGGTTTGTGAAGGGCAGGTCGTGCCTCACAAACCTTATTGAATTCTTTGAGAAGGTGACTAAAGAGGTGGACGAGGGGAAAGCGGTAGATGTGGTGTATATGGATTTTAGTAAGGCGTTTGATAAGGTTCCCCATGGTAGGCTACTGCAAAAACAACGGAGGTATGGCATTGAGGGTGAGTTGGAGGTTTGGATTCGGAATTGGCTGGCTGGAAGAAGACAGAGAGTAGTAGTTGATGGTAAAGTTTCATCTTGGAGTGCAGTTACGAGCTGTGTTCCGCAAGGATCTGTTTTGGGAACATTGCTGTTTGTCATTTTTATAAATGACCTGGAGGAGGGGCTAGAAGGTTGGGTGAGCACATTTTCAGATGATACGAAAGTCGGTGGAGTTGTTCACAGTGAGGAAGAATGCAGCAGGTTACAGCGGGATATAGATAAGCTGCAGAGCTGGTCAGAAAGGTGGCAAATGGAGTTCAATGTAGATAAGTGTGAAGTGATTCACTTTGGTAAGAGTAACAAAAAGATGGGGTACTGGGCTAATGGTGGTGTGGATGAGCAGAGGGATCTTGGTGTCCATGTACACAGATCTCCGAAAGTTGCCACCCAGGTAAATGGTGCTGTGAAGAAGGCATATGGCGTACTGGCCTTTATTGGTAGAGGAATTGAGTTCCGGAGCTCTGAGGTCATGTTGCAGTTGTATAAGACTCCGGTGCGGCCGCATCAGGAGTGTTGTGTGCAGTTTTGGTCGCCATACTATAGGAAGGATGTGGAGGCACTGGAACGGGTGCAGAGGAGGTTTACCATGATGTTGCCTGGTATGGTAGGAAGATCGTATGAGGAAAGGCTGAGGCATTTGGGGCTGTTTTCATTGGAGAAAAGAAGGTTTAGGGGTGACTTGATAGAGGTGTACAAGATGCTTAGGGGTTTAGATAGGGTTGACCATGAGAACCTTTTTCCAGGTATGGAGTCAGCTATTACGAGGTGGCATAGCATTAAATTAAGGGGTGGTAGGTATAGGACAGATGTTATGGGTAGATTCTATACTCAGCGAGCCGTGAGTTCATGGAATGCCCTGCCAGTAGCAGTGGTGGACTGTCCCTCTTTATGGGCATTTAAACGGGCATTGGATAGGCATATGGAGGACAGTGGGCTAGTGTAGATTAGGTGGGCTTGGATCGGCGCAACATCGAGGGCCAAAGGGCCTGTACTGCGCTGTATTGTTCTATGTTCTATGTGTATCATGGGCAACGGAGCCACCTGGAACAACGTGGAGCAGTCTATCTGTGCAGCCTCTGCTCCACTTGTTCATCATGTTAAAGCGTCAATTATGCGGGAGTGTGGTGCTGGAAAAGCACAGCAGGTCAGGCAGCATCCGTGGGGCAGGTGAATGCACGTTTCAGGCATAAGCTTTCATCTGGAGTCAGCACTGATTACCTCATTCTATCCCTCTGTAAGAGAGTTGAGGGTCTGAATAGTCTCCCCCTCCTGTTCCTGTGTCAGTGACTCTTGGGGCAGAATGGCCTCCTCCTGATTCTGACTAAGTGACTCAAGGGGCTGAATGGTCTCCTCCTGTTTCTGTGTAAGTGACTCAAGGGGCAGAATGGCCTCCTCTTGTTCCCGTGCAAGTGACTCAAGGGGCTGAATGATCTCCACCTGCTCTCCCTGTGTAAGTGACTCAAGGGGCTGAATGGCGTCCTACTTTTCCTGTGTTAGTGACTCAATTGGCTGGGTGGTCTCCTGATGTTCCTGTGTAAGTGACTCAAGGGGCTGACTGGCCTCCTCCTATTCCTAAATTATGGACTCAAGTTGCTGAATGGCCTCCTCCTATTCCTGAGTGAGTGACTCAAGGGGCTGAATGGCCTTCTCCTGTTCCTTTGTAAGAGATTCAAGGGTCTTTTTGGCCTCCTCAGATTCCTGTGTAAGTGACTCAGGGGCTGAATGGCCTTCTCCTATTCCTGTGTAAGAGATTCAAGTGTCTTTATGGCCTCCTCCTATTCCTGTGTAAGTGACTCAAGGGGCTGAATGGCCTTCTCCTGTTCCTGTGTAAGTGATTCAAGGGGCTTTATGGCCTCCTCCTATTCCTGTGTAAGTGAGTCAAGGTTTCTCAGTAACATCAGAAACAACTGGGTTCTCTACAGAGTTATAAGTTCCAGTGACTATCTCCTGGCTGCTACTCTCTGACCATTTTTATTGGATGCTGCTTCATTGCTTTTCCCTACTGGAGATCTGTATGTCAGAATTTGCTTTTTTCTTTGTCAAGTGGTTGTGTTAATGGGATCTGACTATATTGGTACAGTTAGTTAGTAATAGGAAGTTTTTGAATCGTGTTGTTATTCTAATTTCCTCTTGCTTTGATAATATTTTAATGATAGTGCTCAAATAAACTGTTTTGTTTAACATCGAGTAGTTTCAACAATCACATTACATCTGAACCAATTGTTATATTTGCCTTTTGATGAACATAAGAGTTGGATTTAAACTACCACGTCAAAATATTTTAAAGGGTCTCTGGCCTGGTCCATAACACTGGACTCCTTGCTTCCTGTGTAAAAGGCAGGATGGTCTGAATGGGCTATCCCTCTTCTCGTTCAGTAGTTTCCATGTACTGAATGGCTTTTTCTCATATTCCTGTGAATTGAGCTTGAGATGCTGAATGAGTTCCTCCAGTCCCTGTGGGATTAAGCAGCATCGCCCAATATGGCCACATGAATGCTATATAAACTTTAACAGTACTCGCCCGAATGTTTCTCAAGTCTTGCTGCACATGGGCACAGACTGGTTCAGGAGCTGACGGGGTGACACATTGTTGTGAAGATTAAATAATCTTCAAGAAACATTCCCTTTTCTGACCTTATGATGGGGGAATGACAATGATGAAGTCGCTGAAGATATTTGTGAAGTGGAAGCTAATCTCAAGATCTCCCACAGAGATGTCCCGGGACTGAGAGAATGGACATCCACACACCACAAACACCTTCCATTTTCCTGTGATTGATTCCAACCAGTGGGGAGTTTATGCTGATTCACAAACAAATCCAATTGTGTTTAACTCCTTGACGTCATCCTCAGTCAAGCACTGCCTTGAAATCAGGACCAGTCACTGTTACATGAAACTTTGCATTCATCTCATATATTCATGGCAACAGGTCATGGTATAGGAGCTTATTTCAAACAGAGGGTATTGAATGTTAGCAATTTGCTTTTCCATCCTATTAGGAGAGCTGGATGACAAAGTATTTAAAGAAGAGGTAGATGGATTGGACGTGACAGAGAGTTAAGGGCTATGAAGATTTGGACATTGAAGAGGATTTCAGACCTAGAGCAGATCAGCCATGATCTTATTGAAGGGCAAGGCAGGCTTGAGGGGGATGAGCGTCCTGACCCTGTTTCTGATGTTCTCACATTCTGTTATTGGATGGTTAGTGGGTGTTATTTTCCTGGAATGGCAATTTTGAATGTTGCAGTAGCGATGTGAGCCATCTCTGGGTGAGGTATGGGGGCTGTATTCACAGTTAATCTGGTTCTACAAAATGACCAACAAATGAAGCACAATTTGCTGAGAGGGAAAAGTCTGTTAAGAGAGATGAGGGGCCTCTTTCATAGCGAGCTTGGGTTTTCAAATTACATTTCCCAAATCACCTCAAACCGTATGTGACAGTCTTGAGAGGCTGAATGGTCTTCCCTGTTCCTGTGCATCATGCTATAACAGTAAGTGGCCTCCGACTGCTCCTGTTAGCAGGTTTGAGGGGCTGAATGGAACAAAGGAACATGGGACTGAGGAACAGGAGTGGGTCATTAGACACTTTGACCCTTCTCCACCAGGCACTAAGATTGTAGCTGATCAGGTTGTGGTCTCAGCCCCATTCGTCTGTCTGTATCCTATTATCCGTGACACAATTTCCTCTCAAGTGTTTAACTAACTCAGCCTTGAATCAATGTGAACATAGAGGCACGATAAAATTTCAATGAAGAGAATCCTGACTTGAATGGTCGTTTCACAATTTCTCCTCATCCCTCTTATAGAATCAGAGAGCCATGCAGCATGGAAACCCTTTAGTTCAATTTGTCCACTCGGATCGGATAACCAAATCTTATCTAGTCCCATTTGCCAGCACGTGACCAGTATCCCTCGTCTTTGAGATATTTTTTTAAATGTGCAATTGTACCGTCGTCACCACTTCCTCTGACAGCACGTTCTGTACACACATCACTCTCTGCGTGAAACATTTGCCCCTAAGTTTGGTACTAAATTATTCCCCTCTCGCCTTCTACCTATGCCCTCTTGTTTTGGACTCCTTATCCTGGGAAACAGACTGTGACTATTCAGACTATTCATGCACACTTTTCTTTTAGCTTGCACACATTGCTGTGATGAGAAACAGTGAGGGAGAGAGAGTGCGGTCTAGGCCACTCCTTCTCGGGCAGATTACATTTTCGTCCTCTCTGAGTTGAGTCACACAATAATATCATCCTCGCCCAAACTGGACCATATGAGGTTTCCTTGAACATTGTCTACACTACGTCTACATCACATTCCCTGCTCCATGTAGGTACATCGTTGCTGCTTTTTCCTTAGATTAGATTACTTACAGTGTGGAAACAGGCCCTTCGGCCCAACAAGTCCACATTGCCCCGCCGAAGCGCAACCCACCCAGACTCATTCCCCTGCATTTAACCCTTCACCTAACACTACGGGCAATTTAGCATGGCCAATTCACCTAACCTGCACATCTTTGGACTGTGGGAAGAAGCTGGAGCACCCGGAGGAAACCCACGCAGACACGGGGAGAACGTGCAAACTCCACACAGTCAGTCGCCTGAGGCGGGAATTGAACCCGGGTCTCTGGCGCTGTGAGGCAGCAGTGCTAACCACTGTGCCACCGTGCCGCAGAAAATAGTCAATTTGAAATGTGTTTATATGTGCCTGCGTCATTTAAAATAATTTAAATGTTTATGCATTCAGAGTACCGGTGTTAAAATGAAGGTATCTTATTTTTTTAACAAATGCAGAAATTGCTGCAAAAACTCACCAGGTCTGTCAGCATCCAGATGCCTTTCAAATGTTGTAATTGGACCAGACTCCACCACTTCTTCTAATAGATCACTGCCAGTAGCAGTGGTGGACTCTCCCTCTTTATGGGCAATTTAGCGGGCATTGGATAGGTATATGGAGGATAGTGGGTTAGTATAGGTTAGGTGGGCTTGGATCGGCGCAACATCGAGGGCCAAAGGGCCTGTACTGCGCTGTATTCTTCTATGTTCTATCATTCCTCTCTGTGAAATGTTGCCACTTGGGCCTCTTCCAAATCTTTCCTCTCTCACTTTCAACCAATGGCCTCTACGTTTGGACGCCCCTAACCTGTGAAGAAACCTTGATTACGCACCCTATGCATGGCTGTTATGATTTGATAAACCGCTACTGCTGCGAAATGTGATTCCCAGACTTCCCTGGGCCTCAATTCGGAAATTCAGCACTGAGACCTCTTCCTTCTTCATTAAGATACAATTCTAACACCATTTTCATCAGTATGTCTAGACGTACTATGAAACATCTCTGTGGGATTTGTACTTGCTACTTTGTGCCCGGAGATAGAGACACGAGCATCAATCAGCAATAGTCCCTAAAGCTGCAACATTATTCTCCTGTGTTTTTGTTCATCAGCCTGTTCTGAAATGCTGTGATACACCTCCACAACAGGCAGGACTTGAATCCAAACCGTTTGGTCCAGAGCTAGGGACAATATCACAGAGGTTTGGGATTTGGAATCAAATCCAGAGTTGTGGCTCAGTGGCACGGGTACTACCCATGCCACAAGATCTAAACTATTCCCAGACATTGGGTTACATTTTAAGTGCCAGGCATCAGCTCGGTATGGATTTCTTAAAATCTGGTTAACATTACTGAACTACACAAAATGTTTTTTTTAGTATTTTTAATCAAATGCAAGACATTTGTCTCAGTTGTCAGATGTTGAGATCACGTACTGTGCCATCGAGATTAACAATAAACATCGTTAACTGCTATTATCTGCAGTCTGCAAAATTAGGGAAATAAATCCTGCAGACATACTCTGCACAATGAAGGGTCTCAAATAGATATTTATTACTAAATACCAAAGACAAAGAAAGACCGTAATTTCTGGCCCCAAATCACCGACCAGTATTACTCACCAATAACGTGTGTGACTGACCTCTTCCTAAAACCATGAAACGATACCAGGCCGCTGAATACTGTACAGCCTCTCCTCCCCACTGACTGTGTCTGCAATCCGTCCTTCCTCCCCCAAACTGCACAAGGCAAACCAAGCTCAGGGCCTTTGTGAAAATCAAGGCCGGAGTGTGCAGGTCTCCTGGAGAGGGGATGGGTATTTTAAAATTGAAGTGGGAGGGTGAGGAGGCAGTAATGTCACACACTGGGCTGAGGAGTGGCAGATGGAGTTTAACTTGGATTAATGTGACGCACTTAATTTGGTAAAACAAAGAAGAGGAGGACCTATACAATTAAAAGTAGGGTCTTATTCATTGTTATAGAACACAGACCTCGGCCGTCAGGTATAGTTCATTAAAATTTGCATCTCATCTAGATAGTGTGGTTAAAAAGGCGTTCAGCACACTTGTCTTCATCGGTCAGACCTTTGAATATCGAAATTTGGACGTCAATGTTGCGGTTGTACAGGATATTGGTGAGACCTCTTCTGGAATACTGTGTCCAGTCTAATCATCCTGCCAGCTCTTTCCATAGGCACACCACTCTCTGAGTAAGAACGTTGCTCCTGAGGTCACATGTGAAATTTTCACTTTAAAACCATGTCCTCTACTTTTGGTCTCCCCTACCCTCAGAAAATACCTTGACTATTCACTTTGATATTACTGACCTTGATATTATTAAACTGGCCATGGTTGAGAAGAGATTAACCGGGATGTTGCTGGGAATGGATAAGAAGAGGCTGGACTTTTTTTACTGGAGAGGATGAGATTGAGGTGCTGACGGTTATAGAGATTAATAAAATCATGAGAGATACAGAAAAGCTGAAGGACTGATGTATTTTCCCCAGAGTGGGGGATTCAATACTGAGGGATATTTTAAGATGCGAGGAGATAGGTTTACAAAAGTCATGAGAGGCAATTATTTTAGACAGAAGCTGGCTTGTGTTTGGAATGAAATTCGAGAGGCAGTGGGGAAAGCAGGGACAGTGAGATTGTTTAAAGGACATTTAGATCAGTACATGGATTTTAAAAAAACAATTTGGATGGTGTTGTGAGCACTTGTCCTCTCTCTCTCTGAATGGATCCCTGTTTGTTTTCACCCTCTGCCGATGCCTGTGCAGTGGCATGAGGAGGCCAGCAGAGGATGGAAATGCATCACTTTAAGCACCACAGGGACCTCCAGACCTGCCCCACACAGAGACACACAGATACACACACGGGAATAGTTAGGACACGGCGTGAAGCTCATCTGGTAATTTAACCTTAACACCAAGAAAAGCTCAATTTGTCTCATAACCTGTTAAAATATGAGTGACAGAGAACTCCCTAATTCCACTGTTTAAATAAAAACATCAATTTAATTTATAACTCTGAAAGTTAACATTTTAAATCAACTATTCACAACTCTGAGACCTCCAGTCTCTTCATTGCCTATTACACGACTCCAGCTCTATTGCGATATACAGTTTCAATAAGATACTTATTAAAATTACATCATCGTAACTTCAAACCCACACAGTAGCTGTTGTTTTTGGTGTCTTCTTCTCACCGAGTCATCAGCTTACTGTTTACTGTGAATATTTTCCATATTAACAAGGTATCTTTGATAGAGAGTGTTTTCCAATTTCTTGCATCTGTGTTGATGGAATTTGCTCTGTCTGCAATTTTCAAAATGCCTGTATTTTTAATATCCACAACATCGGATCATTTCATTGGTTCAATTTTCGAAAACAAACAAATTCAAAATTGATTTGGTTTTAGTATCCTGGGACTTAATTTGAACTGATTGGTAAAATTCGAATTGTTGTACAAACAGCAACCAACTCAGGGATCTATTTCACAGCCAAATGTGACACATTTTCAGTTGTCCTTGACACTCTGGGTCTGCCATCCTCTCATATACACAGGCACTTGTAACTCTCAGTTCAGAACAGCATTCACTCTCTCTTAAAAGTAGAGTACACACTTTCAACTTCATAATATTAATACCCTGATGTCAATGAGGATAAGCAGAGCCTATCCGGATTTATCTTGCTCCATGATTTCTCAATATTTCATTCACTGTGTCTGGTGTGTGTCAGGACTTTTGTTGCTCTGTTGACAAAATCTCATTATTCGACTCTGTCCGTGGGAATATATCAGTATTCCACTTGCTCATACTCGTGCATGTGGCAGGATTTCAGTTGTTTCTTGAGGACAGTGATGCTATGACAATCTCACTGTTTGTAAATGGCACCAAACCTGGAAGAACTGTGAGGTCCATGGTGGACAGTGTGGAATTCTAAAAGGACAATCACAAGTTGGTGTAGTTCTCGGGCAGGTGGGAATCAATGCAGAGCAGTGTGATATGATGAAATTTGGTAGGAAGGACATTGAAAGACAATATAAAACAGGCTGCACCATTATAAAGGAGGTGCAGGAGCAGAGGCCCCTGGGTGTATATGAGCATAGATTGTCGAAGATATCAGGACAAGTGGGGAGATCAGTAACTATCACAGATTAGTTTCGGAATCTGAGCTATTTAAAGGGGGAGGTCTAGGAAGGAGACTCCGTGCCTCCTTCCTGGGAGGTGGGGGTGACGATATGTTGTCAGCCCACCCTCCTGCCCACCGCGGCCGTGGGGATTCCATTTGTACCAGCTCGATACAAAAGGTAGCTGGCATCAGGGCCACGGCTTCTAAGTTGTGCCGGGGGAAAACGGAGCTGCCAGTGCGTTTGAAGTGAGAATTGCCCTTCACTTAACATTGCTCCTTACTCGGTTGGTGGGATGTGGATGTTTCAGAATCTCCACACGAGGCGTCCCTGTCCTCTCCGGCTCCTACCAGGGTCCTCCCCACGTGGCAGGAGGAGTGGTTGAGGGAACGGATATCGGGCACTCTACTACCCGGCTTGGCCCTTGCTGTCCAATTCCAGGCTGTTTCTCCTGGAATGGGAGAAAGGGAGGGAGGGAGGGTGGGAGTGGGTGTCCCTGCTATTGGTGCTGGTGTAGGTGGGGATAATGACAAATGGTGAGGTTTTCAGAGGGAGTCTGTCGACAGCGTTATATACACGCACTGTAATTAATGTGGGGGGGTAAAGTGGATGGGGTGACAGAGAGAGAGACACACACAGAGACAACGAAAGAGAGAGAGAGGGAGGGAAGGTGTTGTATGCAGGAATGAAAGTGGTGGAGCGTGAGCATTTTTCGGGGGTCGGTGATGTAACAGATATACAGTGAGTGTGAGGGAGAAGAGAGGATACAGTGACCCTTATCCTGACAGAAAGGGGAAGGTTTGTCCTGTATTACTGGATATTTCTTCAGATCGCAGATACAGCACTGAGCTGGGTGTGGATCTTAGACCATGCTCGCTGGGTCTGGTGCTGTGCCCCCCTCTGGGAAGAGAATGGTCCCCCTCTGTACTAGCCCATCCACCAGGCCCTCCATGCCCCAGTTCGACAAACCGTGATGTAATTGCCTCTTATCTGCCATGCTCGGGATAAACTGTGCAGGGCAGCTCCGAACTGAGAAACCTCAACTGTGGGCCCATTGGCCTTTCAAAGATGGCACCAGTGCCAGGGATCACGGAATATCCAGGGGAAGCCGGGCGATGGTGAGTATCTCCAGCCATGATGGGTGGGAAAATCGGGCTGCTATTGAATGAGAGGTACTCCATGGGGTAGGGTGTGTAGTTAATGAAGTGAGTTTCAATAAGATAGCACCAGGAAACTCGCTCAGCCTCGTGCGGATGTTCCCCCTGTAACACTCAATGCAAATGGCACTGAGACAAATTATTGTTAGATTCAGCCCAGTGAGTCAAAGATTCTGTTGAAACCACTCCCATTTACAAAGCTGTAGAACACATACTCATCCAAAACTCTCCACTATCTGAACTGAAATGCTCATCTGACCTCACACCTGATCATCTGATCTCCCTTTTTCCCATCTTTCCTGGGAAGACTGGCTCATGTTACAGGATGCTATCGAAGTGTCCACATTTCAGCATTCTGAAACCTGGGAACACATCCTTCCATGACACTGTCTCTCAGTCTCCCCCTCTTTGTCTATACCCCAAAACCCTCCCATGTAGTGATACTTAAACTGATTCACCCGACGTCTCTCTATGGCAGTGATGTTCACACCCACAGCAACCCCTTGTCATAGCACAATGGAGATATGGAACTGTAAACGGATGGGTGCTGCACATCCTGTCACTGCCAACATGGGCTGCAAGTTTCCCCACGCTGGGCAGCGATCTAATACAGTGTTACTGAGCAATGCGCTGGTGTGGGGTACACAGTCCTACATGCTGGGAGGGTAACTGCTCCTGGTTTATCGATTAATTCACCAGTGATCACTTGACAGTTCCCTGTGCTGGTCAGACTATCTGGCTGAAGTTTATTGATAATGCAATGATGTCGTCAGTGCAGCTCCCCGTGCTGGACAGATATGTAGCCTGTGCACAGTACATCATGTTGGTTGGGTGAATAGCGGGGGAAAGGTGATGCACAGGTCAAGGAGTTCCCCTGAACGTTCTGTCCTCAACATTCTATAACTGACATTCCCCGGAACGTTCTGTCCCCAACATTCTATAACTGACAATCCCCGGAACGTTCTGTCCCTGACATTGTTTGTGAACGGCCGGACGTCAGTGAATTGAACAAAGGATAAGATCCCGAGGGAAGAGATCCCGTTCCAGGGAGAAGGAGACACTGTTCCGAAGGCCCCTCAGGCATTTAAAGGGGCGAATACATTTGTCCTGCGTTTACATTTCTTCACGACACAGGATCGACCACAATTTAAACTAAAATACAGGAAATTCCAAACTCCGTTTGTCTTCAGGAAACTGGGAGAGGATCCTTCAGGACAGCAATGTTTCCAACCTCCGTATTAGAAACTGGGAAGGAGTGACCTGTGTTTACTCTCGAGTGATCGAGTGTGTGGGAATGTTCTAGAAACCATCTGTCCTTATGGATGTGTCTCTGTGTGTTTGGGGAGGGAGGGTTTCTTGTGGTTTATGTCACATTTTTGTCAGTAATTCCGACCTTCCCATTTGTTATTCCAGCTCCAATTATTTTAATAAATCCCTGATAACAGGGACACGTTTGAAAATCTCACTGGGTCCCCAATCAAATGGGTCCCTTTTCCTCCAGGTTGATGAATAATGAGTTTGTTTTCCTTCCTCACAGTTAACGTAGTGACCATCTACGTCCTGCTTTATAAAGATTGTGGATTGTCTCCGTGTGTCAGACGTTACCTGGGGGCTATGGCAGCGGCTGATCTCCTGGTCATTATTCTCGACCTGATACTGAGACACATTCCCATTGTTTATCGGGACCAGTTTTATTTCCTGAGGGTCTCCGTCTCCGTGTGTAATATCCACGCCGTCCTGCTTTATGCAGCCACTGACTGGTCTGTCTGGTTCACCGTCACTTTCACCTTTGATCGGTTTGTGGCCATTTGTTGCCAGAAGTTGAAAAGTAAATATTGCAGTGAGAAAGCGGCTGCTGTGGTTCTGGGAGCAGTGACTGTGCTGAGCTGTTTAAAGAACATTTTCTGGTATTTTATGCTCACGGCTCGGTATCGGCTAGAGAACACACCCTGGTTTTGTGGTGCAACAGACACTGTTGTATTATCCAGTGTCTGGGTCACAATCGAGTTCCTCCACCACATTCTCACCCCGTGTGTCCCATTTCTCCTGATTCTGCTGCTCAATGATCTCACCATCAGACACATTTTAGTGACCAGCAGAGCCCGCAGGAGACTCCGCGCTCACACCAGTGGGGACGCTCAGTCTGACACTGAAATGAGAAACCGAAAAAAATCCATCATTTTGCTGTTTGTAATCTCGGCCAATTTCATCCTGTTATGGTCAACGTTAATGCTGTATTCTATATGGAGACGGATGGATTATTTTGGGTATCGGTCTGTGTATCTCCATCTTTTTGTGCGGGAATTGGGCTTCATGCTGCAACTCCTCAGTTGCTGCACAAACACCGCGATTTATGCCGTGACCCAAACTAAGTTCAGGCAGCAACTGAAGAATGTGCTGAAATATCCCTTCACCCAAATACATCCATCAATCAAATTCTCTCATTAATCACACCATTCGGGATTTTCTCATTTCAGTTCAGTGTTTCAGCGATGGAGCAGCCTGTCACTGTGGTAACAGACTGAGGGTAGCGCTGGTTTGTCCATCGTTTAGGGGCGGTTACAGGGAAACATTTCAATGTTTTTCACAACTCAGAGGCCATTGAGAAAAGGCAACATCCCACTGACTGTATCCATCACTTCCATTTGTAAACAATAAAAATGTTCATTACAGCGTGCCGAGCAGCAGAGTGAACGATGTTGTTGTGTGTCTTTGTTTTGGAGAAGCTGAGCTGGAGAGAGACAGATTCAGCCCCAAGTCCTGGTCCTCAGGGAAGGGGAGGAGACCGGGCCCTGAGCTCCCACCTCCCACCTCCAACACACCCCGTCCACCTGGACACTCCTTGCTGGCCTCCTACCTGCCCTCGACCTCTTCATAGCAAACTGCCGCCGCGATATTAACCGCTACCTGAACTCCCACACCCCTCCCACCCACTCCAACCTCTCACCCTCGGAACGCGCAGCCCTCCACTCCCTCCGTTCCAACCCCAACCTCTCCATCAAACCAGCTGACAAGGGAGGCGCAGTAGTAGTTTGGCACACTGACCTTTACACCGCTGAGGCCAAACGCCAGCTCGCAGATACCTCCTCCTACCGTCCCCTTGACCATGACCCCACCCCCCACCACCAAACCATCATCTCCCAGACCATCCATAACCTCATCACCTCAGGGGACCTCCCATCCACAGCCTCCAACCTCATAGTCCCACAACCCCGCACCGCCCGTTTCTACCTCCTGCCCAAAATCCACAAACCTGACTGCCCCGGACGACCCATCGTCTCAGCCTGCTCCTGCCCAACCGAACTCATCTCGGCATACCTCGACACGGTCCTGTCCCCATTAGTCCAAGAACTCCCCACCTACGTTCGTGACACCACCCACGCCCTCCACCTCCTCCAGGATTTCCGCTTCCCCGGTCCCCAACGCCTCATCTTCACCATGGACATCCAGTCCCTGTACACCTCCATCCCCCATCACGAAGGACTCAAAGAACTCCGCTTCTTCCTTTCCCGCCGTACCACCCAGTACCCTTCCACCGACACCCTCCTTCGACTGACCGAACTGGTCCTCACCCTGAACAACTTTTCTTTCCAATCCTCCCACTTTCTCCAAACAAAAGGAGTAGCCATGGGCACCCGCATGGGCCCCAGCTATGCCTGCCTCTTCGTAGGGTATGTGGAACAATCCATCTTCCGCAACTACACTGGCCCCACCCCCCATCTTTTCCTTCGCTACATTGATGACTGTATCGGCGCTACCTCGTGCTCCCACGAGGAGGTTGAACAGTTCATCCACTACACTAACACCTTCCACCCCGACCTCAAATTCACCTGGACAGTCTCGGACTCCTCCCTCCCCTTCCTAGACCTTTCTGTTTCTATCTCAGGCGACCGAATCAACACGGACATCTACTACAAACCAACCGACTCCCACAGCTACCTGGACTACACCTCCTCCCATCCTGCCCCCTGTAAAAACGCCATCCCATTCTCCCAATTCCTTCGTCTCCGCCGCATCTGCTCCCAGGAGGACCAGTTCAAAATACGTACAACACAGATGGCATCCTTCTTCAAGGAACGCAATTTCCCCCCCGACGTGGTCGACGGTGCCCTCCACCGCATCTCCTCCACTTCCCGCTCCTCCGCCCTTGAGCCCCGCCCCTCCAACCGCCACCAGGACAGAACCCCACTGGTCCTCACCTACCACCCCACCAATCTCCATGTACAGCGCATCATCCGCCGTCACTTCCGCCACCTCCAAACAGACCCCAGCACCAAGGATATATTTCCCTCCCCTCCCCTATCAGCTTTCCGTAGAGACCACTCCCTCCGCGACTCCCTTGTCAGATCCACACCCCCCACCGACCCAACCTCCACTCCCGGCACCTTCCCTTGCAACCGCAGGAGGTGCAACACTTGCGCCCACACCTCCCCCCTCACTTCTCTCCAAGGCCCCAAAGGAAACTTCCATATCCGCCACAGATTCACCTGCACCTCCACCCACATCATCTACTGCATCCGCTGCAGCCGGTGTGGCCTCCTCTATATTGGGGAGACAGGCCGCCTACTTGCGGAGCGATTCAGAGAGCACCTCTGGGCCACCCGGACGAACCAACCCAACCACCCTGTAGCACAGCATTTCAACTCCCCCTCCCACTCCACCGAGGATATGCAGGTCATTGGACTCATCCACCGCCAAACCACAACAACGCGACGGTCGGAGGAGGAGCGTCTTATCTTCCGACTGGGAACCCTCCAACCACAGGGGATGAACTTGGACTTCACCAGTTTCTTCATCCCCCCTCCCCCCACCTTGTCTCAGCCGAATCCCTCCAGCCCGGCACCGCCTTCCTGACCTGCAGTCTTCTTCTTGACCTCTCCGCCTCCATTCTACTCCGACCTATCACCCTCACCTTGACCTCTTTCCACCTATCACATTTCCAACGCCCCTCCTCCAAGTCCCTCCTCCCTACCTTTTATCTTCTCCTGCTGAACACTCTCTGCTCATTCCTGAAGAAGTGCCTGTGCCCGAAACGTCGAATCTCCTGTTCCCTGGATGCTGCCTGACCTGCTGCGCTGTTCCAGCAATAAAGTTTCAACTTTGATCTCCAGCATCTGCAGACCTCACTTTCTCCTCGGGCCCTGAGCTCAGCAGCTGAGTTTAACTCCCTCTGTCTCCCCAATCCAACCTGGCCTCCCCATTTCATCTCTCCTACTCTTTCTCCTCAATTCTCTCCCTCTCTCTCTTCTACCACCTCTCCCATTCACTTTGCCTCAACCCCCTCTCTCTCGCACACAACCGCAAACCTAGTTTCTCCACCTGCCTCCATTCTTCCCTCTCCCCGCCCCCTCACTCTCTCTCTCTCATGCTGTCTCTGCCTCCCTCCCGCAATTCCGTATCTACCCCATTTCCCCTCTCCTCCCACATCCCATCCCCACCACCGCATATGCAGCCTCACCACCAACCCCTTAGTCTCTGGGTCAGAGGGGAAGGGAAGGACCAGGGAGACAGTGTGTGTCAGATAGACAGGGAGGGAGGGAGAAACGGAGGGAGATGGGGCAGAGAGAGAGACAAACTGGGAGCGGGATCGAGAGTGTGAGAAGGTGGAGAGAGATTGAGGGGCAGGGAGAGAGAGGGGCAAGAGAGGGATAGGGTGAGGGAGAGAGAGAGACATGGCAGGAGATAATGAGAGTGACGGTCGAGAGAGAGAGTGGGCGAGAGAAAGTGTGAGACTGAGAGAGGGGCGAGGGAGGGGGCAAGAGAGAGAGAAGAGAGAGACAGGACGAGAGAGAGCGTGGGCGAGAAGGAGAGAGGAGTGTGTGGAATTGGTCGAGAGAGAGAGGGCAGGAGAAATAGGGTGAGAGCGAGCGCGGGGGGCAAGAGAGGACGAGACAGAGCGAGATGGAGGGAGGGAGAAAAGGGGTGAGAGAGAGAGGGAGAGAGTGGGCAAGAGAATGATAGAGAGAGGGGGCGAGATAGAGAGAGAGAGAGAGAGAGAGAGACGGGCGAGAGAGGGCGACAGGGAGGGGGTGGCAGAGGAGAAGAGGTTGCGAGAGCGAGAGCAAATGAGGGAGAGAGTTTGCGAGAGACAGGGGGAGAGTGAGAGAGAGAGAGAGGCGACGAGTGAGTGACAGAGATGAGAGAGAGGGGGGCGTGAAAGAGAGAGATAGAGAGAGACAGAGAGAGATTTGGGTAGAGAGAGAGAGAGAGAGAGGAGGCGGGAGTGGGAGGGAGGGCCGAGAGAGACAGAGAGAGAGGGAGAGCGAGAGAGTGAGAGAGAGAGATAAAGAGAGAGACGAGAGAGGGCGACAGGCAGGGGTTGAGAGAGGAAGAGAGGGTGCGAGAGTGAGAGTGAGAGGCGATGAGAGCACAAAGAAGGGAGAGAGGTGTCGAGACAGAGAGAGGGCAAGAGTGATAGAGGGGAGTGCGAGGGGGCGGCAGGGAGGGGATGAAAGAGAGCAAGAGTCACAGAGAGATGAAGAAACGAGGCGAGCAAGAGGGAGAGAGTGTGTACGAGAGAGACAGCGAGAGAAAGAGGTGGGCGAGAGAGAGAGAGGACTAGAGGGCGAGAGAGGGGGCAGATACGAGAGAGAGTGTGAGAGCAAGGGCGAGAGAGAGTGCGAGAGAGAGAGCACGGGCGAGCGAGAGAGAGAGAGAGATGGTCGAGAAAGAGAGGATTCATAGAGAGAGAGAAAACGGGGCGGGATAGAGAGAGAGGTCTACAGAGAAAGAGAGGAGGAGAGTGAGAGAGAGGCCGCGAGAGAGGGAGAGGGAGCGAGACAGAGAGGGGAGAGCGAGATAGAGAGATGGGGCACGCGAGAGGTAGAGAGAAGACAGAGAGAGAGAGGGGAGGCGAGAGATAGAGGGAAGGCCATAAGAGACAAAGAGAGAGAGAGAGAGAGAGAGAGACAGAGAGAGATGGGTAAAAGAGGAAGAGAAGGTTCGAGAGCGCCGAGGCAAGAGTGAATGAGCGAGACAGGTGGCGAGAGAGAGAGAGAGACAGACAGAGGGGCCAAAGAAAGAGAGGTGCAAGAGAGAGAGAAGGGCGAGAGATAGAGAGAGGGAGAAAGAGGGAGGTGATAGAGAGAGGGATAAAGAGAGAGAGGGAGAAAGGTACAAGAGAGAGGGAAAGAGGGGGCAGATACGAGAGAGAGTGTGAGAGAGCAAGAGAAAGGAGGAAGCGAGGGAGGCAGACATGGAGAGAGTGAGCAAAAGAGAGCAAGCGTGGGGCGAGAGAGGGGCGACAGAGAGAGCGAGAGAAAGAGCGAGTGGGAGAGCGCGAAGCGGAGGGGGAGAGAGAGAGAGAGAGGAAAAGAGAGAGGGAAAGAGAGAGAGGGGGAGAGAGAGTGCGAGGGGGAACAGGGAGAGGGATACAGAGAGAGACAGAGAGCACGAGCAAGTGAGACGGGGAAAGTGAGAGACTGGGAGACGTGGAGAGCGAGAGAGCAAGAGAGAGGAGGGCAGAGCGAGAGATGGGGGCAAGCGAGAGACAGAGGGATGAGAAAGAGTGTTGCGAGAGGGAGAGGAGGTGAGAGAGGGAGGACTGAGAGAGGGAGAGAGAGAGACAGAGACAGAGAGAGCACGAGCGAGCGAAAGAGAGAGACAGTGAGATGAGCAAGACGGGGTAAAGAGAGAGGGAGGGAGAGAGCTTGTGAGCGTGAGAGCGGGAGAGTGAGAGAGAGGAAGAGTGAGAGAGAGATAGGAAGAGTGAGAGAAAGGATGCGAGAGAGGGATGGAGAGAGAGAGGGATAGAGAGAGTGGGAGAGAGAGGGACAGCAAGAGAGAGAGGAGGCGAACGAGAGACAGAGGGATGAGAGGGAGGGGCACGAGAGAGAGAAAGAGTAGGCGAGAGGGGGAGGAAGAGCTGAGAGAGACAGACAGACAGTGTGAGAGAGAGAGGGACGAGAGAGGGAGAGAGAAGGGACGATGGGGGTGAGAGAGGGGATGATGGGGGGAGAGAGGGGACGAGAGAGGGACAGAGAGCGGAAGATTGGTGGAGAGGGGGACGATAGAGCGAGGGAGAGGAGACGATGGGGGAGAGAGGGAAGAGAGAGAAGGGGGACAATGGGGGAGAGAGTGGGAGCGAGGAGACGATGGGAGGAGAGACGGGGAGAGCGGTAGAGAGAGGGGACGATGGGGGAGAGAGGGGTGAGAGAGAGAGACAGACAGACAGAGAGAGATGGGTAAAAGAGGAAGAGAGGGTGCGAGAGCGCTGAGGAAAGAGTTAATGAACGAGACAGGTGGCGAGAGAGATATACAGACAGAGGGGCCAAAGAAAGAGAGGTGCGAGAGAGATAGAAGGGCGAGAGATAGAGAGAGGGAGAGAGAGGGAGGTGATAGAGAGAGGGATAAAGAGAGAGAGGGAGAAAGGTGCAAGAGAGAGGGAAAGAGGGAGCAGATACGAGAGAAAGTGTGAGAGAGCAAGAGAAAGGAGAGAGCGAGGGAAGGAGACATGGAGAGAGTGAGCGAAAGAGAGCAAGCGTGGGGCGAGACAGGGGCGACAGAGAGAGCGAGAGAAAGAGCGAGGGGGAGAGCGTGAAGGGGAGGGGGAGAGAGAGAGAGAGGGAAAGAGAGAGGGAGAGTGGACGAGAAAGAGTGGGCGAGAGGGTGATTTGGCGAGCGGGAGAGTAGGTGAGAGAGAAAGAGTAGGCAAGAGAGTGAGAGTGGGCGAGAGAGAGTGTGGACGAGAGAGACACAGTGGGCGAGAGAGAGAGGGCCTGAGAGAGGCGGGTGAGAGAGAGAGAAGGGGTGGGAAACAGAGGGGTTGACAGAGAGTGAGTGGACAAGAGAGAGAGGGGAAGAGGGAGAGTGACAGGGTGGGAGAGTGAGGGGGTGAGAGACAGAGGGGAAGAGAGAGAGGGGGAGAGAGAGGGAGAGAGAGTGAGGGTGTGAGAGAGAGATGGGGCGAGAGAGGGGACGAGAGAGGGGACGAGAGGGGGAACGACACGGGGGGATAGAGAGGGGACAAAAGAGGGGGAGAAAGGGGGAGCAAGAGAGCGAGGGGAGATGGCGGGAGAGAGAGGAGATGAGCAAAATAGAGAGAGAATGACAGAGGAAGACCAAGAGAGCGATAGAGCAAGAGTAAGAGAGAGTGAGAGAGGGGGTAAGCGAGAGAGAGGGGACTAAGCGAGAGAGAGCAGGGTAAGTGAGAGAGGGTGCAAGTGAGAGCGAAGGAGTGGAGAGAGTGAGGGTGGTGCAAGCGAGAATGAGAGTGGGAGAGTGGGCGAAAGTGAGAGAGGGGGCAGAGGGAAAGAGAGGGCAAGAGGTAGAGAGTGCACGAGAGAAAGAGTGGGCGAGATATTGAGAGTGGGTGAGAGAGAGTGGGCGAGAGAGAGTGTGGGTGAGAGAGAAAGTTGGCGAGAGAGAGTGTGGGTGAGAGAGAAAGTGGGCGAGAGTGAGAGAGTGGGCGAGAGAGAGAGTGGTCGAGAAAAAGTGGGCGAGAGAGAGTGTGGGCGAGAGACAGAGAGTGGGCGGGAGTGAGAGAGTGGGCGAGAAAGAGCGTGGTGTGTGAGAGAGTAGATGAGTGAGAGAGTGGGCGAGAGAGAGAGTGGGCGATAGAGAGAGGGGATGAGAGATAGTGGGCGAGAGTGAGTGGATGAGGGTGGGCGATTGGGAGTGAGAGAGAGTGGTTGAGTGAGAGAGAGGGTGTGAGAGAGAGTGGGCGAGAGAGATGGGCGAGAGAGAGTGGGTTGAGAGAGAGTGGGCGAGAGAGAGTGGGCGAGAGAGAGTGGGCGAGAGTGAGAGAAGGGGCAGAAGGAGAGTGGGCGAGAGAGTGAGTGGGCGGGAGAGAGATTGTGAGAGAGAGTGAGCACGAGAGAGAGGGGGTGAGAGAAAGTGGGCGAGAGAAAGAGGGGGTGAGAGAGAGTGGGTGTGAGAGAGAGTGGGCGAGAGAGAGTGGGCGAGAGTGAGAGAAGGGGCAGTAGGATAGTGGGCGAGAGAGAGTGGGCAAGAGAGAGTGTGGGTGAGAGAGTGGATGTGCGAGCGAATGGCGGTGAGAGAGAGTGGGCGAGAGAGAGATGGGAGAGAGAGAGCGGGTGAGAGAGAGTTAGCGAGAGAGAGTGGGAGTGAGACAGAGAGGGGCGAGAGAGAGAGAGTGGGGGTGAGAGAGAGCGGGGGTGAGAGAGAGTGGGCGAGAGAGAGTGTGGGGGTTGAGAGTGATTGGGCGAAAGAGAGTGGGCGTGAGAAAGAGAATGGGCAGAGGTAGAGAGTGGATGTGAGAGAGTTTGGGCGACAGATACGGTGGGTGAGAGAGTGGGCAAGAGGGAGTGTGGGCGAGAGAGAGACTGGTTGAGAGTGAGAGCGTGGAGGTGAGAGAGAGAGTGCGCGAGAATGTTGGCGACAGAAAGAGTGGGTGAGAGACAGTGTCGGCGAGAGAGTGAGTATGGGAGAGAGAGTGTGGGTGAGAGAGAATGGTATGAGAGAGAGTGGGGGTGAGAGAGAGTGGCGAAAGAGAGATGGGCGAGAGAGAGACAATGAGCGAGGGAGAGTGGGTGAGAGAGAGAGTGGGGGTGAGAGTGATTGTGGGTGAGAGGGAGTGGGCGAAAGAGACAGTGAGCGAGAGAGAATGTGGGTGAGAGCGGGAGAGGGGCAGAGAAAGAGAGTGGGAGGGACAGAGTGTGGCCGAGAGAGAGAGTGCGGGAGAGAGAGTAGACGAGAGAGAGAGTAGGCGAGAGAGAGAGAGTGGACGAGAGGGAGACATATTGGGCGAGAGAGAGAGTGTGGGAGAGAGAGAGTGTGCGAGAGAGAGAGTGGGGTTGAGAGAGAGTAGGGGTGAGAGAGAGTGGGCGAGAGAGACTAGGCGAGAAAGAGTGTGGACGAGAGAGAGAGTGGGGGAGAGAGAGTGTGAGTGAGAGAGAGAGTGGGCGAAAGTGAGAGAGGGGCAGGGACAGAGAGTGGCCGAGACAGAGTGTGGGCGAGAGAGAGTGCAGGTGAGAGAGAGTGGGCGTGAGAGAGACAGTGGGCGATAGAGAGAGTTGGCGAGAGTGAGAGTGGGCGAAGGAGAGACTGGGTGAGAGAGAGAGTGTGCAAGAGAGAGAGTGGATGAGAGGGAGGGAGAATGGGCGAGAGAGAGTGTGCGAGAGAGAGAGAGTGGGGGTGAGAGAGAGTGAGCGAGAGAGAGAGTGGGCGAAATTGAGAGAGGGGCAGAGACACAGAGTGGCCGAGACAGAGTGTGGGCGAGAGAGAGTGCGGGTAGAGAGACTGGATGAGAGAGAGAGAGTGGGCGTGAGAGAGAGTGGGCGATAGAGAGAGTTGGCGAGAGTGAGAGTGGGCGAGAGAGAGACTGGGTGAGAGAGAGAGTGTGCAAGAGAGAGAGAGTGGATGAGAGGGAGGGAGAGTGGGCGAGAGACAGTGTGCGAGAGAGAGAGTGGGGGTGAGAGAGAGTGGGCGAGTGAGAGACTGGGCGAGAGAGAGAGTGCGCAAGAGAGAGAGTGGACGAGAGACAGTGGGCGAGAGAGAGAGTGGGGATGAGAGAGAGTGGGAGAGTGAGAGACTGGGCAAGAGAGAGCGTGTGCGAGAGAGAGAGTGGACAAGAGGGAGATGCAGTGGGCGAGAGAGAGTATGCGAGAGAAAGTGGGCGAGAGAGAGAGTGGGGGTGAGAGAAAGTGGGGTTGAGAGAGAGTGGGCGAGAGTGAGAGGGGGCAGATGGAGAGTGTGGGCGAGACAGAGTGTGGGCGAGATAAAGTGTGGACAAGACAGAGTGTGGTTGAGAGAGAGTGGGGGTGAGAGAGTGGACGAGTGAGAGGGGGCGAGAGAGAGTGCGTGCAAAAGAGAGATTGGGCGAGAGAGAGGGGGACAGAGGTAATGAGTGGGCACGAGAGAGATTGGGCGACCGATACAGTGGGCGAGAGAGAGCGGGCGAGATGGTGCGTGGGCGAGAGAGAGACTGGGTGAGAGTGAGAGAGTGGGGGTAAGAAAGTAAGTGGGCGAGAGAAAGAGTTTGCGAGAGAGAGAGTGGAAAAGAAGCTGAAAATGTGTTGCTGGAAAGCGCAGCAGCTCAGGCAGCATCCAAGGAGCAGGAGAATCGTCGTTTAGGCCATAAGCCCTTCTTCAGGAAGCCCTTCTTCAGGAAGTGAGGGAGAGGCAGAGACAGAGTGTGGGCGAAACAGAGTGTGGGCGAGAGAGAGAATGGGTGAGAGACATTGTGGGCGAGAGAGAGAGATGGGCGAGAGAGAGAGTCCACAAGAGAGAGAGGGGGTGAGAGAGAGAGTGTGCGAGAGAGTGAGAGAGTGGGGGTGAGAGAGAGTGGGCGAGAGAGAGAGTGGAGGTGAGAATAGTGGGGGTGAGAGAGAGTTGGTAAGAGAGAGTAGGCGAGAGAGAGTGGGCGAGAGAGAGTGAGGGCGAGAGAGAGAGGGGTGGCAGAGAGAGTGTGGGCGAGAGAGAGAGTGGCGGTGAGAGAGTGTGGGGGTGAGAGAGAGTTGGCGAGAGAGATAGTGAGCGAGAGAGAGAGTGGGTGAGAGTGAGAGAGGGACAGAGACAGAGCGTGGGCGAGACAGAGTGTGGGCGACAGAGAGTGTGGGTGAGAGAGAGTGATTGAGAGAGAGTGAGCGATAGAGAGAGTGGGCGAGAGAGAGAGTGTGCGAGAGAGAGAGAGTTGGGGTGAGAGAGAGTGGGCGAGTGAGAGAGTGGGCGACAGAGCGAGTGTGCGAGAGAGAGTGGACGAGAGAGTGTGGGCGAGAGGGAGAGTTGGCGAGCGGGAGAATAGGCGAGAGAGAGAGTGGGCGAGATAGAGTGTGGGCGAGTGAGAGTGTGGGCGAGTGAGCGAGATTTAGCGAGAGAGAGGGTGTGCGAAAGAGTGGACGAGAGAGAGTGGGCGAGAGGGTGAGTTGGCGAGCGGGAGAGTAGGCGAGAGAGAGAGTAGGCGAGAGAGTGAGAGTGAGCGAGTGAAAGTGTGGGCGAGTGAGAGAGAGTGGGCGAGAGAGAGAGTGGGCGAGAGAGACAGAGTGGGCGAGAGAGAGAGAGGAGCTGAGAGAGGGGGGTGAGAGAGAGAGATGGAGTGGGAGAGAGAGTGGTTGTCAAAGAGAGAGGGCTGAGAGAGAGAGGGGATGAGGGAGAGTGACAGGGTGAGAGAGTGAGGGGTTGAGAGACAGAGCGGAAGAGAGAGAAAGGGAGAGATAGGAAGAGAGAGTGAGGGTGAGAGAGAGAGATGGGGCGAGAGAGAGAGAGAGGGGGAGAGAGAGTGGGCTGTGAGAGAAAGAGGGGGCGAGAGACAGGGGACGAGAGAGGGGACGAGAGGGCGAGAGAGGGGACGAGAGAGGGGACAAGAGAGGGGATGAGAGAGGGGGAGAGGGGTATAGGGGAGAGAGAGGGGACGAGAGGGGGGACGAGAGGGGGAAGGAGACGGGGGAGAGAGGGTGAACAAGAGAGGGGGAGAAAGGGAGGAGCAAGAGAGCGAGGGGGAGAAGGCGACAGAGAGAGGAGATCAGGGCACGGTGGCACAGTTGGGCGGCACGGTGGCACAGTGGTTAGCACTGCTGCCTCACAGCGCTAGAGACCCGGGTTCAATTTCCGCCTCGGGCGACTAACTGTGTGGAGTTTGCACATTCTCCCCGTGTCTGTGTGGGTTTCCTCCGGGTGCTCCGATTTCCTCCCAGAGTCCAAAGATGTGCAGGTCAGGTGAATTGGCCATGCTAAATTGCCTATAGTGTTAGGTAAGGGGTAAATGTAGGGGTATGGGTGGGTTACGCTTCGGCGGGTCAGTGTGGACTTGTTGGGCCGAAGGGCCTGTTTCCACACTGTAAGTAATCTAATCTAATCTAATCTGATCTAATCTAATCTAATGAGCAAAAGAGGGAGAGAATGACACAGGAAGACCAAGAGAGAGATAGAGTAATAGCAAGAGAGAGTGAGAGAGGCAGGTAAGCGAGAGAGAGGGGACTAAGCAAGAGAGCGGGTTAAGTGAGAGAGGGTGCAAGTGAGAGCAAAGGGGTGGAGTGAGTGAGGGTGGTGCAGGCGAGAATGAGAGTGGGAGAGTGGGCGAAAGAGAGAGGGGGCAGAGGGAGAGCGTGGGCAAGAGGTAGAGAGTGCACGAGAGAGAGTGGGCAAGAGAGGGAGGGTGGAGGTGAGAGAAAGAGTGAGCGAGAGAGAGAGACTGGGTGATAGGGAGAGTGAGCGAGAGAGAGTGTGGGCGAGAGAGAAAGTGGGCGAGAGTGAGAGAGTGGGAGAGAGAGAGAGTGGGCGAGAGAAAGTGGGCGAGGGAGAGTGGGGGTGAGAGAGAGTGTGGGCGAAAGAGAGAGTGGACGGGAGTGAGACAGTGGGCGAGAAAGTGCGTGGTGTGAGAGAGAGGGGATGAGTGAGAGAAAGGGTGTGAGAGAGAGTGGGCGAGAGAGAGAGTGGGCGAGAGAGAGTGGGCGATAGAGAGAGGGGGTGAGAGAGAGAATGGGCGAGAGTGAGTGGATGAGAGTGAGAGATTGGGAGTGAGAGAAAGTGGTTGAGTGAGGGAGAGGGTGTGAGAGAGAGTGGGCGAGAGAGAGAGATGGGCGAATGAGAGAGTGGGCGAGAGAGGTGGGGTGAGAGAGGGGGAGAGTTGGCGAGAGTGAGAGAAGGGGCAGAGGGAGAGAGGGTGTGAGGGAGTGGGCGAGAGAGAGTGGGCGAGAGAGAGTGGGCGATAGAGAGAGGGGGTGAGAGAGAGAATGGGCGAGAGTGAGTGGATGAGAGTGAGAGATTGGGAGTGAGAGAAAGTGGTTGAGTGAGGGAGAGGGTGTGAGAGAGAGTGGGCGAGAGAGAGAGATGGGCGAATGAGAGAGTGGGCGAGAGAGGTGGGGTGAGAGAGGGGGAGAGTTGGCGAGAGTGAGAGAAGGGGCAGAGGGAGAGAGGGTGTGAGGGAGTGGGCGAGAGAGAGTGGGCGAGAGAGAGAGTGAGCAAGAGAGAGTGGGCGAGACAGAGAGGGGGTGAGAGAGAGTGGGGTGAGAGAGAGTGGGCGAGACAGTGGGTGAGAGTGAGAGAAGGGGCAGAAGGATAGTGGGTGAGAGAGAGAGTGGGCAAGAGAGAGTGGGGCGAGAGAGAGTGGGTGCATGAGAGAGTGGGGGTGAGGGAGAGTGGGCGAGAGAGAGATGGGAGAGAGAGAGTGGGTGAGAGAGAGTTGGCGAGAAAGCGAGTGGGCGCGAGAGAGCGAGAGGGGGCAGAGGTAGAGAGTGGGTGTGAGAGAGTTTGGGCGACAGAAACGGTGGGTGAGAGAGAGTGGGCAAGAGGGAGCGTGGGCGAGAGAGAGAGACTGGTTGAGTGTGAGAGCGAGGAGATGAGAGAGAGAGTGAGCGAGAGAGAGAGTTCGCGACAGCGAGAGTGGGTGAGAGACAGTGTCAGCGAGAGAGTGAGTATGGGAGAGAGAGTGTGGGTGAGAGAGAATGGTGTGAGGGGGGGTGAGGGAGAGTGGCGAAAGAGAGATGGGCGAGAGAGAAAGAGACAATGGGCGAGGGAGAGTGGGCGAGAGAGAGAGTGGGGGTGAGAGCGATTGTGGGTGAGAGGGAGTGGGCGAGACAGATAGTGAGCGAGAGAGAATGTGGGAGAGAGTGAGAGAGAGGCAGAGAAAGAGAGTGGGAGAGACAGAGTGTGTGCGAGAGAGAGAGTGTGGGAGAGAGAGTGGACGAGAGAGAGAGAGTAGGCGAGAGAGAGTAGGCAAGAGAGAGAGAATGGGCGAGAGGGAGACAGATTGGGCGAGAGAGAGCGTGTGCGTGAGAGAGAGTGGGTGAGAGAGAATGGGCGAGAGAGAGTGGAGGTGAGAGAGAGTAGGGGTGAGAGAGAGTGGGCGAGAGAGACTGGGCGAGAAAGAGTATGGACGAGAGACAGTGTGGGGGTGAGAGGGAGTGAGAGTGTGAGAGAGTGGGCGAGAGAGATAGTGAGCGAGAGAGAGAGTGAGCGAGAGTGAGAGAGGGGCAGAGACAGAGAGTGGTCGATACAGAGTGTGGGCGAGAGAGAGTGCGGGTGAGAGAGACTGAATGAGAGAGAGAGTATGCGTGTGAGAGAGAGTAGGCGATAGCGAGAATGGGCGAGAGGGAGAGTGGGCGAGAGGGAGACTGGGCGAGAGAGAGAGTGGAGGCGAGAGACAGAGTGGTCGAGAGAGAGTGGGGCGAGGGAGAGAGAATGGGATGTGAGAGAGAGTGGGCGAGAGAGAGTGGGCGAGAGAGAGAGTGGACGAGAGGGAGAGAGAGTGGGCGAGAGAGAGTGTGCGAAAGAGAGAGTGGGGGTGAGAGAGAGTGGGCGAGAGAGAGACTGGGCGAGAGAGACAGTGTGCGAGAGAGAGAGTGGACGAGAGGGAGAGAGAGTGGGCGAGAAATAGTGTGCGAGACAGAGAGTGGGGGTGAGAGAGAGAGGGCGAGTGAGAGACTGGGTGAGAGACAGTGTGGGCGAGGGAGAGAGAGTGGGGCGAGAGAGCGGGCTAGAGGGAGAGTTGGCGAGCGGGAGAGTGGGCGAGAGATACAGTGGGCGAGAGAGAGAGTCAGCGAGAGAGAGGGTGAGAGGAAGTAACGGCGAGAGAGAGAGTGGGCGAGTGAGTGGTGTGAGAGAGAGTGGGTGTGAGAGACTGGGCGAGAAAGAGTGTGGACGAGAGACAGTGTGGGGGTGAGAGGGAGTGAGAGTGTGAGAGAGTGGGCGAGAGAGATAGTGAGCGAGAGAGAGAGTGAGCGAGAGTGAGAGAGGGGCAGAGACAGAGAGTGGTCGATACAGAGTGTGGGCGAGAGAGAGTGCGGATGAGAGAGACTGAATGAGAGAGAGTGTATGCGTGTGAGAGAGAGTAGGCGATAGCGAGAATGGGCGAGAGGGAGAGTGGGCGAGAGAGAGTGGAGGCGAGAGACAGAGTGGTCGAGAGAGAGAGTGGGGCGAGGGAGAGAGAATGGGATGTGAGAGAGAGTGGGCGAGAGAGAGTGGGCGAGAGAGAGACTGGGTGAGAGAGAGAGTGTGCAAGAGAGAGAGTGGACGAGAGGGAGAGAGAGTGGGCGAGCGAGAGTGTGCGAAAGAGAGAGTGGGGGTGAGAGAGAGTGGGCGAGAGAGAGACTGGGCGAGAGCGACAGTGTGCGAGAGAGAGAGTGGACGAGAGGGAGAGAGAGTGGGCGAGAAATAGTGTGCGAGACAGAGAGTGGGGGTGAGAGAGAGAGGGCGAGTGAGAGACTGGGTGAGAGACAGTGTGGGCGAGGGAGATAGAGTGGGGCGAGAGAGCGGGCTAGAGGGAGAGTTGGCGAGCGGGAGAGTGGGCGAGAGATACAGTGGGCGAGAGAGAGAGTCAGCGAGAGAGAGAGAGGGTGAGAGGAAGTAACGGCGAGAGAGAGAGTGGGCGAGTGAGTGGTGTGAGACAGAGTGGGTGTGAGAGAGAGATGGGCGAGAGAGAGAGTGGGCGAGAGAGAGTTGAGCGAGTGGGAGAGTGGGGGAGTGAGAAAGTGGTCGAGAGAGAGAGTGGGTGAGAGACGGAGAGTGTGGCGAGAGAGAGAGTGGGAGAGAGAGAGAGTGAGCGAGGGAAAGTGTGGGCGAAAGAGAGAGAGAGTGGGTGAGAGAGAGAGAGAGACAATGGGGGAGGGAGAGTGAGCGAGATGGAGAGTGGGCGACAGAGAGTAGGCGAGAGTGGGTGAGAGAGTGTGGGTGAGAGAGAGTGGGCGAGAGAGAGAGTGGGTGAGAGAGTGTGGGTGAGAGAGAGTGGGCGAGAGAGAGAGTGGGTGAGAGAGAATGAGTGAGATAGAGAGTGGGCGAGAGTGGGAGAGATTTTGCGGGATGAGAGAGAGTGGGCGAGAGAGAGAGAGGGTAGGCGAGAGAGAGAGTGGGCGAGAGCGAGTGTGGGTGAGAGAGAGCGTGGGCGAGGGAGACTGTACACGAGAGAGAGTGTGGGCGAGAGAGAATGCACGCGAGAGAGAATGTGGGCGAGAGTGAGAGAGGGAGCAGAGGAGATAGTAAGCGAGAGAGAGAGTGGGCGAGAGAGAGTGGGTGAGAGGGAGTGAGTGGGCGAGAGAGAGAGTGGGCGAGAACGAGTGTGGTTGAGAGAGAGTGGGGGTGAGAGAGTGGGCGAGTGAGGGGGGCGAGAGGGAGTGCGTGCAAAAGAGAGATTGGGCGAGAGAGAGAGGGGGCAGAGGGAGAGATTGTGCACGAGAGAGATTGGGCGACAGATACAGTGGGCAAGAGAGAGAGGGCGAGATGGTGCGTGGGCGAGATGGTGCGTGGGCGAGAGAGAGACTGGGTGAGAGTGAGAGAGTGGGGGTGAGAAAGTGAGTTGGCGAGAGAAAGAGTTGGCGATAGAGAGAGTGAAAAAGAAGCTGAAAATGTGTTGCTGGAAAGCGCAGCAGCTCAGGCAGCATCCAAGGAGCAGGAGAATCGACGTTTTGGGCATAAGCCCTTCTTCAGGAAGCCCTTCTTCAGGAAGTGAGAAAAGGGGCAGAGACAGAGCGTGGGCGAAACAGAGTGTGGGCGAGGGAGAGAGTGGGTGAGAGACAGTGTGGGCGAGAGAGAGAGTGGGCGAGAGAGAGTGGGGGTGAGAGAGAGGTGGTGTGCGAGAGAGTGAGTGTGAGAGAGAGTGGGGTGAGAGAGAGTGGGCAAGAGAGAGAGTGGGGGTGAGAGAGAGTAGGCGAGAGAGAAAGTGGGCGAGAGAGAGTGAGGGCGAGAGAGAGGGGTGGCAGAGAGAGAGTGACGGTGAGAGAGAGTGGGGGTGAGAGAGAGTGGGCGAGAGAGATAGTGAGCGAGAGAGAGAGTGGGTGAGAGTGAGAGAGGGGCAGAGACAGAGCGTGGGAGAGACAGAGTGTGGGCGACAGCGAGTGTGGGTGAGAGAGAGTGATTGAGAGAGAGTGAGCGATAGAGAGAGTGGGCGAGAGAGAGAGTGTGCGAGAGAGAGAGTTGGGGTGAGAGAGAGTGGGCGAGTGAAAGAGTGGGCCAGAGAGCGAGGGTGAGAGAGAGTGGGCGAGTGAAAGAGTGGGCCAGAGAGCGAGTGTGCGAGAGAGAGAGTGGACGAGAGAGTGTGGTCGAGAGGGAGAGTTGGCGAGCGGGAGAGTAGGCGAGAGAGAGAGTGGACGACAGAGATTGTGGGCGAGTGAGAGAGTGGGCGAGAGAGAGAGTGTGCGAGAGAGTGGACGAGAGAGAGTGGGCGAGAGGGTGAGTTGGCGAGCGGGAGAGTAGGCGAGAGAGTGAGATTGGACGAGAGAGAGTGTAGGCGAATGAGAGAGAGTGGGCGAGAGAGAGGGTGTGCGAGAGAGTGGACGAGAGAGGGTGGGCGAGAGGGTGAGTTGGCGAGCGGGAGAGTAGGCGAGAGAGAGAGTAGGCGAGAGAGAGTGTGGGCGAGTGAGAGAGTGTGTGCGAGAGAGAGAGTGGGCGAGAGAGACAGAGTGGGCGAGAGAGAGAGGGGCTGAGAGAGGGGGGTGAGAGAGAGAGATGGGGTGGGAGAGAGAGGGGTTGACAGAGAGAGAGGGGTGAGAGAGAGAGGGGATGAGGGAGAGTAACAGGGTGAGAGAGTGAGGGGTTGAGAGACAGAGCGGAAGAAAGAGAGGGGGAGAGAGAGGGAGAGAGAGTGAGGGTGTGAGAGAAAGAGGGGGCGAGGGTGCAAGTGAGAGTAAAGGTGTGGAGAGAGTGAGTGTGGTGCAGGCGAGAATGAGAAATGGAGAGTGGGCGAAAGTGAGAGAGGGGGCAGAGGGAGAGAGTGGGCAAGAGGTAGATAGTGCACGAGAGAGAGTGGGCGAGAGAGGGAGGATGGAGATGAGAGAAAGAGTGGGCGAGAGAGTGAGAGTGGGTGAGAGAGACAGTGGGCGAGAGAGAGTGTGGGCGAGAGAGAAAGTGGGCGAGAGTGAGAGAGTGGGAGAGAGAGACAGAGTGGGCGAGAGAAAGTGGGCGAGGGAGAGTGGGGGTGAGAGAGAGTGTGGGCGAAAGAGAGAGTGGACGGGAGTGAGACAGTGGGCGAGAAAGTGCGTGGTGTGAGAGAGAGTGGATGAGTGAGAGAAAGGGTGTGAGAGAGAGTGGGCGAGAGAGAGAGTGGGCGAGAGAAAGTGGGCGAGGGAGAGTGGGGGTGAGAGAGAGTGTGGGCGAAAGAGAGAGTGGACGGGAGTGAGACAGTGGGCGAGAAAGTGCGTGGTGTGAGAGAGAGTGGATGAGTGAGAGAAAGGGTGTGAGAGAGAGTGGGCGAGAGAGAGAGTGGGCGAGAGAGAGAGTGGGCGATAGAGAGAGGGGGTGAGAGAGCGAGTGGGCGAGAGTGAGTGGATGAGAGTGAGAGATTGGGAGTGAGAGAGTGTGGTTGAGTGAGAGAGAGGGTGTGAGAGAGTGTGGGCAAGAGAGAGAGATGGGCGAATGAGAGAGTGGGCGAGGTGGGGTGAGAGAGAGTGGGCGAGAGAGAGTGGGCGAGAGGAGAGAAGGGGCAGAGGGAGAGAGGGTGTGAGATAGAGTGGGCGAGAGAGAGAGGGGGTGAGAGAGAGTGGGGGTGAGAGAAAGTGGGTGAGAGAGAGTGGGCGAGAGTCAGAGAAGGGGCAGAAGGATAGAGGGCGAGAGAGAGAGTGGGCACGAGAGAGTGGGGCGAGAGAGAGTGGGTGTGTGAGAGAGTGGGGGTGAGAGAGAGTGGGCGAGAGAAAGTGGGCGAGGGAGAGTGGGGGTGAGAGAGAGTGTGGGCGAAAGAGAGAGAGTGGGCGAGAGGAGAGAAGGGGCAGAGGGAGAGAGGGTGTGAGAGAGAGTGGGCGAGAGAGAGTGGGCGAGAGAGAGGGGGTGAGAGAGAGTGGGGGTGAGAGAAAGTGGGTGAGAGAGAGTGGGCGAGAGTGAGAGAAGGGGCAGAAGGAGAGTGGGCGAGAGATAATGTGGGCGAGAGTGAGTGGGTGTGTGAGAGAGTGGGCTAGAGAGAGTGGGCTAGAGAGAGAGTGGGCGAGAGAGAGTGGGCGAGAGAGAGGGGGGTGAGAGAGAGTGGGGGTGAGAGAGAGTGGGCGAGAGTGAGAGAAGGGGCAGAAGGATAGAGGGCGAGAGAGAGAGTGGGCAAGAGAGAGGGGGGTGAGAGAGAATGGGGGTGAGAGAGAGTGGGCGAGAGTGAGAGAAGGGGCAGAAGGATAGAGGGCGAGAGAGAGAGAGTGGGCAAGAGAGAGTGGGGCGAGAGAGAGTTGGTGTGTGAGAGAGAGTGGGCGAGAGAGAGCGGGTGAGAGAGCGTTGGCGAGAGAGAAAGTGGGCGCGAAAGAGAGGGGGCAGAGGTAGAGAGTGGGTGTGAGAGAGTTTGGGCAACAGATACTGTGGTTGAGAGAGTGTGTGCAAGAGGGAGCGTGGGCGAGAGAGAGACTGGTTGAGTGTGAGAGCGAGGAGGTGATAGAGAGAGTGGGCGAGAGTGACTGGATGAGAGTGAGAGATTGGGAGTGAGAGAGAGTGGTTGAGTGAGAGAGAGGGTGTGAGAGAGAGTGGGTGAGAGAGAGAGATGGGCGAATGAGAGAGTGGGCGAGAGAGGGGGGTGAGAGAGAGTGGCGAGAGAGAGTGGGCGAGAGTGAGAGAAGGGGCAGAGGGAGAGAGGGTGTGAGAGAGAGTGGGGGTGAGAGAGAGTGGGCGAGAGAGAGTGGGCGGGAGAGAGAGGGGGTGAGAGAGAGTGGGCGAGAGAGAGTGGGCGAGACAGAGTGGGCGAGAGTGAGAGAAGGGGCAGAAGGATAGAGGTCGAGAGAGAGAGAGTGGGCAAGAGAGAGTGGGGCGAGAGAGAGTGGGTGTGTGAGAGAGTGGGGGTGAGAGAGAGTGGGCGAGAGAGAGATGGGAGAGAGAGAGAGCAGGTGAGAGCGAGTTGGCGAGAGAGAGGGGGCAGAGGTAGAGAGTGGGTGTGAGAGAGTTTGGGCAACAGATACTGTGGGTGAGAGAGTGCGTGCAAGAGCGAGCGTGGGCGAGAGAGAGACTGGTTGAGTGTGAGAGCGCGGAGGTGATAGAGAGAGTGGGCGAGAGTGACTGGATGAGAGTGAGAGATTGGGAGTGAGAGAGAGAGGGTGTGAGAGAGAGTGGGCGAGAGAGAAAGATGGGCGAATGAGAGAGTGGGCGAGAGTGAGAGAAGGGGCAGAGGGAGAGAGGGTGTGAGAGAGAGTGGGGGGGGAGAGTGGGTGAGAGAGTGGGCGAGAGTGAGTGGGTGTGTGAGAGAGTGGGGGTGAGAGAGAGGGGGCGAGAGAGAGTGGGCGAGAGAGAGAGAGTGGGCGAGAGAGAGTGGACGAGAGAGAGGGGGTTGAGAGAGAGTGGGGGTGAGAGAGAGTGGGCGAGACAGAGTGGGCGAGAGTGAGAGAAGGGGCAGAAGGATAGTGGGCGAGAGAGAGAGAGAGTGGGCATGAGAGTGGGACGAGAGAGAGTGGGTGTGTGAGAGAGTGGGGGTGAGAGACAGTGGGTGAGAGAGAGATGGGAGAGAGAGAGAGAGCGGGTGAGAGAGAGTTGGCGAGAAAGAGAGTGGGCGCGAGAGAGAGACGGGGCAGAGGTAGAGAGTGGGCGGGAGAGAGTTTGGGCGACAGATACTGTAGGTGAGAGAGAGTGGGAAAGAGGGAGCGTGGGCGAGAGAGAGACTGGTTGAGTGTGAGAGCGTGGAGGTGAGAGGGAGAGTGGGCGAGAGAGAGAGAGTTGGCGACAGAGAGAGTGGGTGAGAGACAGTGTCGGCGAGAGAGTGAGTATGGGAGAGAGAGTGTGGGTGAGAGAGAATGGTGTGAGAGTGGGCATGAGAGAGAGTGGCGAAAGAGGGATGGGCGAGAGAGAGACAATGGGCGAGGGAAAGTGGGCGAGAGAGAGAGTGGGGGTGAGAGTGATTGTGGGTGAGAGGGAGTGGGCGAGACAGATAGTGAGCGAGAGAGAATGTGGGTGCGAGTGAGAGACGGGCAGAGAAAGAGAGTGGGAGAGACAGAATGTGGGCGAGAGAGAGAGTGTGGAGAGAGAGTGGACGAGAGAGAGAGTAGGCGAGAGAGAGAGAGTGGGCGAGAGAGAGAGAGTGGGCGAGAGGGAGACAGATTGGGCGAGAGAGAGAGTGTGCGTGAGAGAGAGTGGGTGAGAGAGAGTGGGCGAGAGAGAGAGTGGAGGTGAGAGAGAGTAGGGGTGAGAGAGAATGGGCGAGAGAGACTGGCCGAGAAAGAGTGTGGACGAGAGAGAGTGTGGGGGTGAGAGAGAGTGTGAGTGAGAGAGAGTGGGCGAGAGAGATAGTAAGCGAGAGAGAGAGTGAGCGAGAGTGAGAGAGGGGCAGAGACAGAGAGTGGTCGAGACAGAGTGTGGGCGAGAGAGAGTGCGGGTGAGAGAGACTGAATGAGAGAGAGAGTGGGCGTGAGAGAGAGAGTGGGCGATAGAGAGAGTGGGCGAGAGGGCGAGTGGGCGAGAGAGAGCCTGGGTGAGAGAGAGAGAGTGGGCGAGAGAGAGTAGTCGAGAGAGAGAGGGGCGAGAGAGAGACAGTGGGAGACAGATTGAGCGAGAGAGTGTGTGGGCGAGAGAGAGAGGGGCGAGAAAGAGACAGTGGGAGAGAGATTGAGCGAGATGAGAGTGGGCGAGAGAGAGAGTGGGGTTGAGAGAGAGAGAGGGAGTGAGAGAGAGAATGGGCGAGAGAGAGAGTGGGCGAGAGAGAGAGTGAGGGTGAGAGAGCGAGGGGGCGAAAGAGAGAGTGGGAGAGAGAGTTGGTGAGAGAGAGTGGGCGAGAGAGAGAGTGGTCGAGAGAGAGTGTGGGTGAGAGACAGTGTGGGCGAGAGAGAATGGGCGAAAGAGAGAGTAGGCGAGAGAGAGAGAGAGAATGGACTAGAGAGACAGAGTGGGCAAGAGAGTGGGGAGAGAGAGAGACGGTGAGAGAGTGAGGGGGTGAGAGAGTGAGGGGTGTGAGAGAGAGGGTGGAGTGAGAGAGAGGGGGAAACAGTGTGGGGGTCGAGAGAAAGAGGGGCCGAGAGAGAGCGAGGGTAGGGGGTGTGAGAGAGAGAGAGGGGTTGAGAGAAAGTGGGCGAGCGAGAGTGGGGAAGAGAGAGTGTGGGCGAGAGAGAGAGTGGACGAGGGAGAAGAGTGTGTGAGAGAGAGAGTGTGCAAGAGAGAGCGCGGCTGAGAGAGACAATGGGCGAGAGAGAGTAGTCGAGAGAGAGGGGGGCGAGAGAGAGACCGTGGGAGAGAGAGTGGGGGAGAGAGAGTGTGGGCGAGAGAGAGTGGGCGAAGTTGCTGAGAGAGAGTGAGTGAAAGAGAGTGGGCGAGAGAGAGAGTGGGCGAGATAGATTGTACACGAGAGAGAGTGTGGGCTAGAGAGCAAGTGGGGGTGAGAGAGAATGGGCGAGAGAGACTGAGTGGGCGAGAGAGAGAGTGGGCGAGAGCGAGTGTGGGCGAGAGAGAGAGTGGGCGAGAGCGAGAGTGGGAGAGAGAGAGTGTGGGCGAGGGAGAGTGTACACAAGAGAGAGTGTGGGCGCGAGAGAGTGTACGCGAGAGAGTGTGGGCGAGAGAGAATGTGGGCGAGAGCGAGAGAGGGGGCAGAGGAGATATTGGGTGAGAGAGAGAGAATGGGCGAGAGCGAGTGTGGACGAGAGAGAGAGTATAGGCGAGGGAGAGTGGACACGAGAGAGAGGGTGGGCGAGAGAGAGAGTGGGGGTGAGAGAGAGTGGGCGAGAGCGAGTGAGGGCGAGAGAGAGTGTGTGCGAGAGTGAGAGAGGGGGCAGAGGGAGATAGTTGGCGAGAGAGAGTGCGGGTGATAGAGAGTGGGCGAGGGAGAGTGGGCGAGAGAGAGTTGGGCGAGAGAGAGTGCACGAGAGAGAGAGAGTGGGCAAGAGAGAAAGAGGGTGAGAGAGAGTGGACAAGGGAGACTGGGCGATAGTGAGTGTGGGCGATAGAGAGAGAGTGGGCGCGAGAGAGAACGGGCGAGAGCGAGTGTGGGCGAGAGAGAGTGTGGGCGAGAGTGAGAGAGGGGGCAGAGGGAGACAGTGGGCGAGAGAGAGTGTGGGTGATAGAGAGAGAGTGGATGACAGAGAGAGAGTGGGCGAGGGAGAGTGGGCGAGAGAGAGTAGGGGCGATAGAGAGAGAGTAGGCGAGAGAGAAGAGTGGGCGAGAGAGAGTGGGCAAGAGAGAAAGAGGATGAGAGAGAGTGGGTGATGGAGACTGGGCGATAGTGAGTGTGGGCGATAGAGAGAGAGTGGGAGAGAGAGATAGAGTTGGCGAGAGAGAGTGGGCAAGAGTGGGGCAAAGAGAGTGTGGGCGAGAGAGAGTGTGGTCGAGGGAGAGAGTAGGCGAGAGAGAGAGAATGGACGAGAGACACAGAGTGGGCGAGAGAGTGGGGAGAGAGAGAGGGTGAGAGAAGAGGGGCCGAAGAGAGCGGGGGGTGAGAGAGAGGGTGGAGTGAGAGAGAGAATGGGCGAGAGAGAGAGAGGGGTTAGGAGAGAGGGGTCGAGAGCGAGAGTGGGATAGAGAGAGTGGGCGAGAGAGAGTGGGTGAGAGAGAGTGTGGGCGAGAGAGAGAGTGGTCGAGGTAGTGGGTGAGACAGAGTGTGGGTGAGAGACAGTGTGGGCGAGAGAGAGTGGGAGAGAGAAGAGTGGGCGAGAGATAGTGGGCAAGAGAGAGTGGACGAGAGAGAGAGTGGGCGAGAGAGAGTGGGCGAGAGGGAGAGTAGGCGAGTGGGACAGAGGATGAGAGAAAGTGGACGAGAGAGAGTTTGGGCGAGAGAGAGAGTGGGCGATATAGAGAGTGGGAAAGAGAGAGTGGGCGATATGGAGAGTGGGTGAGAGAGTGGGCGAGAGAGAGAGTGAGCGAGAGAGAGAGACAGTGGGTGAGAGAGAGAGAGAGTGGGTGAGATAGTGCCGGCGAGAGACAGTGGGCAAGAGAGGGAGGGGGTGAGGAAGAGAGGGAGTGAGAGAGAGAGGCCTGTGAGAGAGAGGAGGGCTGAGAGAGGGGGTGTGAGAGAGAGAGACGTGGGTGGGAGAGAGAGGGGGTGACAGAGACAGAGGGGTGTGAGAGAAAGAGAGGGGCTGTGAGAGAGTAAGGGCGTGAGAGAGAGAGTGGGTAAGAGACAGTGGGGGAGAGAGAGGGGGTGAGAGAGAAGGGAGAGAGTGAGGGGGTGTAAGATAGAGGGGCAGAGATAGAGAGGGGAAGAGTGAGGGGGTGAGAGAGTGAAGGGTTGAGAGAGAGGGGGATGAGAGAGTGAGGGGGTGAGAGGGAAGAGGTGAGAGAGGGAGGTGAGATGCGTGAGTTAAAGTGAGAAGGGGCGAGAGAGGGGGGAGGGAGAAGGGTCTTGAGAGAGGGAGTGTGTGAGAGAGGGAGGTGAGAGAGAGAGAGTGAGGGTGAGAGTGCGCAAGAGGGGTGAGAGAGTGGTGAGAGAGAAGGGTGAGATAGAGAGAGGGTTCGGAGAGAGATAGGAGTGAGAGAGTGAGAGGTGAGCGAGAGAGGGTTGAGGGAGAGAGGTGGTGAGAAAGTGACAGAGGGGGAGAGAGAGAGGGGTGAGAGAGAGAGGGGTGAGAGAATGAGAGAGGTTGAGATAGACGGGAATGAGAGAGAGGGAGTTAGAGAGAGTGGGAGTGAGAGAGAATGGACGAGAGAGAAGGGAGGCGAGAGAGAGAGAATGGGCAAGAGTGAGGGTAGGCGAGAGATAGAGTGGGCGAGAGAGAGTGTGGGCCAGAGAGAGTGTGGCTGAGAGATTGGGCGAGAGAGAGAATGATCGAGAGAGTGGGCGAGAATAAGAGTGGACGAGAGAGAGAGTGAGCGAGAGAGAGTGTGGACGAGACAGAGTGGGCAAGAGAGAGAGTGCGTGTGAGAGAGAGTGCACGAGAGAAAGTGTGGGCGAGGGAGAGTGCGGGAGAGAGAGAGTGGGCAAGAGAGGGAGGGGATGAGGAAGAGAGGGGTGATTAAGAGAGGGGGTGAGAGAGAGGGGTGTGAGAGGGAGTGGGGCTGAGAGAGAGAGAGATGAGGGTGGGAGGGGGGTGACAGAGAGAGAGGGGTGAGAGAGAGAGGGCTGTGAGAGAGTAAGGACATGAGGGACAGAGTGGGTGAAAGACAGCGGGGGAGAGGGGGGAGAGAGAGAGGGGAGAGAGAGAGGTGAGAGAGTGAGGGGTTGAGAGAGGGGGTGAGAGAGTGAGGGGGTGAGAGACAGAGGGGGAGAAAGAGGGGGAGAGAGGCGGGGGTTAAAGAGTGAGGTAGCGAGAGAGAGGGGGAGAGCAAGAGTTGTGAGAGAGAGGGAGTGTGTGTGAGAGAAAGGTGAGAGAGAGAGTGAGAGAGTGTCGAGAGGGGTGAGAGAGAGACTGGTGAGAGAGAGGAGGTGAGGATGAGAAGGGGCTAAGAGAAAGGGGATGAGAGAGTGAGAAAGGGTGAGATAGAGTAGGCGTGAGAGAGAGGGTGAGACAGAGAGGGAGAGGGGGGAGACAGAGATGGGGAGAGAGAGAGGGGGTGTGGAAAGAGAGAGGGAGTGAAAAAGACAGGGTGTGAGAGAGAGGGAGTGAGAGAGAGGAACTGAGAGAAAGGGAGTGAGAGAGAGAGGGATCGAGAGAGATGGATGAGAGAGAGAGGGTGAGAGAGACAGGGTGAGAGATAGAGACGATGAGAGAGAGAGAGGAGAGAGGGGGTTAGAGAGAGGGGTGTGAGAGAGAGAGGGAGGGGTGAGAGAGAGGAGTGTGAGGGGGGTGAGAGAGTGGGGTGTGAGTGAGAGCGGGAGTGAGTGAGAGGAGAAGTGAGAGGGAGAGGGAAGGGGGTGAGATAGAGAAGTGGATGAGATAGAGAGAGGATGAGAGAGTGAGAAGGAGGGAGAGAGAGGGTGAGAGAGAGGGGGGTGAGAGACAGGGGCAGAGATAGAGGGGGAGATGAGAAAGGGGAGAGAGTGAGAGAGGGTGGAGAGGGTGCGGGGGGAGAGAGAGAGGGGCGAGAGAGAGAGGGGTGCGAGAGAGGGAGGGGGCGAGAGAGAGGGAGTGTGTGAGAGAGGGGGTAAAAGAGAGAGAGGGTGAGTGAGAGAGGGGTAAGAGAGGGAGGAGTGGGAGAGAGAGAGGTGACAGACAGGGGTGAGAGAGAGAGCGGGAGTGAGTGAGAGGGGAAGTGAGAGAGGGAAGGAGGTGAGATAGAGAAGTGGATGAGATAGAGAGAGGATGAGAGAGTGATAAGGAGGGAGAGAGAGGGTGAGAGAGATAGAGGGTGAGAGAGAGAAAGGGGTGAGAGAGAGAGTGGGGTGAGAGACAGGGGCAGAGATAGAGGGGGGAGATGAGAGAGGGGAGAGAGTGAGAGAGGGTGGAGAGGGTGCGGGGGGGGAGAGAGGGCGAGAGAGAGAAGGGCGAGAGAGAGGGGTTTGAGAGAGAGGGGGCGAAAGAGAGGGAGTGTGTGAGAGAGGAGGTGAAAGAGACAGAAGGTGAGAGAGACAGGGGTTAGAGATGGAGGGGTGAGCGAGAGCATAGGGTTAGAGAGAGGGGTGTGAGAGAGGGTGAGTGTATGAGAGAGTGGAGTGAAAGAGAGAGTGGTGAGAGAGAGAGGTGAGAGAGAGGGGGTGAGAGAGTGAGTATGTGAGAGTGGAGTGAAAAAGAGAGAGGGGTGAGAGAGAGAGGGGTGAGAGAGAGTGAATGTGTGAGAGAGTGGAGTGAAAGAGAGAGTGGTGAGAGAGAGAGGGGTATGAGATCGGGGTGAGAGAGAGAGAGTGGTGAGAGAGAGAGGTGAGAGAGAGGGGTGAGCGAGAGAGGGCTGTGAGAGAGAGAAGCGTGAGGGAGAGAGGGATGAGAGAGAGGGGTGAGATCGAGAGGGCTGAGAGAGAGGGGTAGACAGAGGGGGAGAGAGGGAGGATATAAGAGAGAGAGAGGGTAAGAGAGAGTGGGGTGAGAGACGCATGAGGGAGAGAGAGGGCTGTAAGAGTGATGGGCTGAGGGAAGGGTGAGAGAGAGAGGTGGCGAAAGAGAGAGAGTGTGTGAGAGAGGGGGTGAAAGAGAGAGGGCTGACAGAGAGAGGGATGGAAGAGGGGTGAGAGAGAGGGGGTGAGAGAGAGCGGGGTAGAGAAAGAGGAGAGCGAGAGGGTGTAAGAGAGAGAGATGGGTAAGAGAGAGTGGGTTGAGAGACGCTTAAGGGAGAGAGAGGGCTGTAAAAGAGATAGGGTGGAGAGAGGGGGGAGAGAGTGTGGTGGCGAAAGAGAGGGAGTGTGTGAGAGGGGGGGTGAAAGAGAGAGGGCTGACAGAGAGAGGGATGGAAGAGGGGTGAGAGAGAGAGGGGTGAGAGAGAGCGGGGTAGAGAAAGAGGAGAGCGAGAGGGTGTAAGAGAGAGAGATGGGTAAGAGAGAGTGGGTTGCGAGATGCTTAAGGGAGAGAGAGGGCTGTAAGAGAGATAGGGTGGAGAGAGGGGGGAGAGAGTGTGGTGGCGAGAGAGAGGGAGTGTGTGAGAGAGGGGGTGAAAGAGAGAGGGGTGAGAGAGAGAGGTGTAAGAGAGAGGAGTGAGAGAGAGGATTGAGAGAGAGACGGGTGAGAGAGAGTGGGGTGAGAGCAAGAGAGTGAGGGGTGACAGAGAGGGGTGAGAGAGAGAAAGGTGAGAGAGGGGGTGAGAGATAGAGAGAGGGGCGAGAGAGAGGGGTGAGAGAGAGAGAAGCGTGAGAGAGAGCGGGGAGAAGAGAGGACGAGGGAGATGGGAGAGTGGGGGAGTAGGGAGGGGGTTGGAGAAGGGAGAGAGGAGAACAAGAGAGATAGAGTGAGAAGAGAGATAGGAGAAAAGAGAGCGGGGACAACCGAGAGAGAGAGGGGAGATTTGGGGGGAGAAGAGAGAGAGGTTGAGAAGGGAGGGGGCGAAGAGAGAGCGGGGGAGAAAAGAGGGTGCAAGAGAGAGATTGGAGAAGAGAGAGAGAGCGGGGAGAAGAGAGACAGGGAAGAAGCGAGAGAGGAGGAGAAGCGAGATAGCGGAGAAGAGAGAGGGGAGACGAGAGAGATGGCTAAGAGAGAGAGGGGGAGAAGAGTGTGAGTTGGTCGATAAGAGACAGAGAGTGGAGAGACGAGAGAGCGAGGTTCGAGAAGAGAGAGGGGTGAAGAGGCAGTGTGTGGGGAGAACTGAGAGAGGGGGTGAAGTCAGAGAGGGGGAGTAGAGAGGGGTTGAAAGAGAGTGGGAATGGAGAAGAAAGAGGTTGAGAAGAGAGAGAGTGGGGAGAAGAGAGAGAGGGGGCGAAAAGGGCGTGGGGAAGAGAGGGGGTTAGAAAGAGAGAGAGTGGGAGAAGGGAGAGAGGTTGAGAAGGGTGGGGAAAGATAGAGATAGGGTGAGAAGAGAGATAGGAGAGAAGAGTGAGAGCCTGGACAACAGAGAGAGAGAGCAGGGAGATTTAGGGGAAGAGAGAGAGAGTGGGGGAGAAGAGGGAGAGGTTGAGATGGGAGGGGGAAAGACAGAGCGAGGGTGAGAAGAGATGGGAGAGAATTCAGAGGGGGAGGCGAGATGGAGGGAGAAGAGATAAAGAGTAGGGAGAAAAGAGAGGGGAGAGAGAGCGGGGGGAAGGGAGAGAAGGGGTGCAGAGAGGGGAGAAGCGACTGCGGGTAGAATAGCGGGTGGAGAGGAGAGGGGGGCGAGAAGAGAGAGAGAGAAGGGGAGAAGAGAGGGGGAGGAGAGTGAGGGGATGAAGAGAGGGGTAGGAGCGACAGAGGGGAATGAAGGGGTGGAGAAGTGAGATCGGAGAAAAGCGAGTGTGGGCGAGAAGCGAGAGAGAAAGGGGAGATGAGAGAGTGAGAAGAGAGGGGGAGATGAGAGGGAGGGAAAATTGAGAGATGGAGAATAGAGAGAGAGGGGAGAAAAGGGGATGGAGAAGAGAGAAGATTAGAAGAGAGTGAGAGTGGGTAAAAGAGAGATGTGAGAAGAGAGAGAGGAGAAGGGAGATACCGGCGAAGAGAGAGAGGGGAGGAGAGAGCGGTGGAGAAGTGAGAGAGTGGGAGAAGAGAGTCAGAGGGGCGATAAGTGAGAGAGAGTGGAGTGACGAGAGTGGGAGGGTCGAGAAGAGAGCGGGAAGAAGAGGGAGTGTGTGGGGGAACAGAGGAGGAGAGTGAGGGGGAGACGAGAGGGGTAGGATCGACAGAGGGGAATGAAGGGGTGGAGAAGTGAGATCGGGGAAAAGCGAGAGTGGGCGAGAAGCGAGAGAGAAAGGGGAGATGAGCGAGGGAGAAGAGAGGGGAAGATGAGAGAGAGGGTAAGTGGAGAGGTGGAGAACAGAGAGAGGGGTAGAAGAGGGGGTGGAGAAGAGAGAGGGTTAGAAGAAAGTGTGTGTGGGTAAAAGAAAGATGTGAGAAGAGAGAGGAGGCGAAGAGAGAGAGGAGAGAAGAGAGGGGTGGATAAGTGAGAGATGGGAGAAGAGAGTCAGAGGGGCGATAAGAGAGAGAGAGAGCGTGCAGTGACGAGAGAGGGAAGGTCGAGAAGAGATTTGGGAGAAGAGGGAGTGCGTGGGGCGAACAGAGAGAGGGGGTGAAGTGAGAGAGGAGGAGAATGGAGGGGGTGAAAGAGAGTGGGGACAAAAGAGAGAGATCGGGGTGAAAGAGAGAGAGGTGAAGAGAGAGTGGGAGAGAAGAGGAGGGTGGAGAATTGTAAGAGGGGGAGACGAGATGGAGGGAGAAGGGACAAAGATTTGGAAGAAGAGAGAGAGAGCAGAGAGCGAGGGGGTTAAGAGAGAGAATGGGTGTAGAGAGGGGTGTAGAATAGTGCGTGCAGAGGAGACGGGGGCGAGAAGAGAGAAAGAAGGGGGAGATGAGGGGCGAGAAGAGAGAGGGGGAGGAGAGAGAGTGGGAGAAGACAGGGGGAGAATAGAAAGAGAGGGGAGAAGGAGTGTAGAAGAGAGATGGGAAGAAGCGAGAGGGGGCGTGAAGAGTGAGAGAAAGGGGATATGAGAGAGAGGGGGAGAAGAGTCGGGGAGAATAGAGAGACCGGGGAAGAAGAGTGGGTCGAGAAGAGAGGTTTAGAAGAGAGAGAGTGGGGAGACGAGAGAGAGGGGAGAAGAGAGAGAGGAAGAGAAGAGAGATAGCGGAGAAGAGAAAGGGGAGAAGAAGGAGGTGGAGAAGAGATTTGGTTAGAAGAGAGTGAGAGCGGGTAGAAGAGAGAGGGGAGAAGAGACAGAGCAGGAGAATAGAGGGCGGGGGGAAGAGAGGGGGTTAGAAGAGAGAGAGAGAGTGGGAGAAGGGAGAGAGGTTGAGAAGGGTGGGGGAAAGAGAGAGATAGGGTGAGAAGAGAGATAGGAGAGAAGAGAGAGAGCCTGGACAATAGAGCGAGGGCGGAGAGATTTAGGGGGGAGAAGAGAGAGAGGTTGAGATGGGAGGGGGAAAGACAGAGCGAGGGTGAGAAGTGATAGGGAAGAATTAAGATGAGATGGAGGGAGAAGAGACAAAGAGTGGGGAGAAGAGAGAAGGGAGAGAGAGCGTGCAGAAGGGAGAGAAGGAGTGCAGAGTGGGGGAGAAGAGATAGCGGTAGAATACCGAGTGGAGAGGAGAGGGGGCGAGAAGCGAGAAGAGAGAGAGAAGGGGAGAAGAGAGGGGGGAGGAGAGTGAGGGGGAGAAGAGAGGGGTAGGAGCGACAGAGGGGAGATGAAGGGGTGGAGAAGTGGGATCGAGGAAAAGCGAGAGTGAGGGAGAAGAGAGGGGGAGATGATAGAGAGGGGATGTGGAGAGGGGGAGAATAGAAAGAGTGGGGAGAGAAGAATGGGAAGAAGAGTGGGTGGAGAAGAGAGAGGGTTAGAAGAGAATGGTAAAAGAGAGATGTGAGAAGAGAGAGAGGTGGAGGAGAGAGAGAAGGCGAAGAGAGAGGGGAGAAGAGAGGGGTGGAGAAGTGAGAGACTGAGAGAAGACAGTCAGAGGGGCAATAAAAGAAAGAGAGTGCAGTGACGAGAGAGGGAGGGCCGAGAAGAGAGCGGGGAGAGGAGGGAGTGGGAGAAGAGAGGGGGAGAATAGAAAGAGAGGGGAGACGAAGGAGTGTAGAAGAGAGATGGGGAGAAGCGAGAGCGGGCGAGAAGAGTGAGAGAAAGGGGAGATGAGAGAGGGAGAAAGGAGAAGGGGAGTTGAGAGGGGGAGAAGAGACGGGGAGAATAGAGAGAGGGGGAGAAGAGGAAACGAGAAGAGAGGTTTAGAATAGTGAGAGGGAGAGGGGAGACGATAGAGAGAGGAGAAGAGAGAGAGGAAGAGAAGAGAGATAGCGGAGAAGAGAGAGAGGGGAGAAAAGGGAGGTGGAGAAGAGAGTGGGTGAGAAAAGAGTGAGAGTGGGTAGAAGAGAGAGAGGGGAGAAGAGAGAGAGGAGGAGAAGACAGATACCTGAGAAGAGAGAGAGGGGAGAATAGAGAGGTGGAGAAGAGAGAGAGGGGGAGAAGTGAGAGGGGTGGAAAAGAGACAAAGAGGAAAGAGAGATAGGGAATGAAAGAGAGAGCGCAGGGTAAAGAGCAACAGAGGGGTGAAGAGAGGGGGAGAAGAGAGAGAGGGGAGAATGGAGAGAAGGGTGATGGGAGGGAGGGGAGAAGATATGTGGGTGGCACGGTGGCACAGTGGTTAGCACTGCTGCCTCACAGCGCCAGAGAGCCGGGTTCAATTCCCGCCTCAGGCGACTGACTGTGTGGAGTTTGCACGTTCTCCCCGTGTCTGCGTGGGTTTCCTCCGGGTGCTCCGGTTTCCTCCCACAGTCCAAAAATGTGCAGGGGTCAGGTGAATTGGCCATGCTAAATTGCCCGTAGTGTTAGGTAAGGGGTAAATGTATGGGTGTGTTGCGCTTCGGCGGGGTGGTGTGGACTTGATGGGTCGAAGGGCCTGTTTCCACACTGTAAGTAATCTAATATAGAGCGGAGCGAGAAGGGAGAGATGGACGTGAAGAGAGAGAGTCGAGAATAGAGAGGGGTATAAGAAAGGTGAAGAACAGAGAGAGGGGGAGAAGAGGGGTTGGAGAAGTGACAAGTTTAGCAGATAGAGAGTAGGGAGAACAGAGAGAGGGGAGAAGAGTGATGGGGAGAAGAGAGAGGTGGAGGAGAGAGAGAGTGGAGAAGAGATTGAAGGGAAAATGGAGATTGGGGAGAAGAGCGTGAGAGGCGCGATGAGAGAGAGAGAATGGAGAGACGAGAGAACGAGGGTCGAGAAGAGGGACGGGAGAAGAGAGAGTCTGTGGGAAGAAGAGAGGGGGTTGAAGTGAGAGGGGGAGACGAGCGAGTGAGCAAGAAGCGAGAGACTGGCGAGAATACAGAGAGGGGGAGAAGAAAAGAGGAGAAGAGAGAGAAGGGGAAAAGAGCTCGGAGAAGAGAGCGTGGAGAAGAGAGAGAAGGGAAAAGGAAAAAGAGGGTGTGAAGTGAGAGTGGGGAGGAAAGAGAGAGGGTATGAAAAGAGTGAGGGAGAGAAGAGAGAAAGAGCGCGGTTCAAAGAGAGAAGGGGAGAATAAAGAGGGGGAGAAGAGAGAGGGGGACATGAGAGAGAGGATGTGGAGAGGGAGAGAAGAGCGCGTGTGGGGAGAAGTGGCAGGAGAGAAGAATGACAGTTCGTTAGAAGGGAGAGGGGGAGAAGATAGAGAGTGGGGAGAAAAGAAGGAGAATGGGGAGAAGTGAGAGTGGGGTGAAGAGAAAAGGGGAAGAGAGGGAGTGTGTAGGGAGAAAAGAGCGAGGGTAGAAGCAAGGGAGGTGAGAGGGCTGATAGGGGAGTTGAGAGATAGGGGATAAGGCAGAGAGAGCGGGGAGAAGACAGTACGGGGAGAGTGGGGGAGTAGGGAGGGAGTGGGAGAAGGGAGAGAGGGGAACAAGAGACATAGAGTGAGAAGAGAGATAGGATAGAAGAGAGAGAGCGGGGTCAACCGAGAGAGAGTGAGCAAATTTGGGGGGAGAAGCGAGAGTGGGGGAGAGGATAAAGATGTTGAGAAGTTCGTGAGCGAAGAGAGAGCGAGGGGGGAGAAGAGAGAGGGGCAGGAGAGAGATTGGAGGAGAGAAAGAGACAGGGGAGAAGAGAGAGGAGGAAAATCGTGAGAGAAGACAGAGCCAGAAGGGGAGAAGAGATGGGGAGGAGAGTGAGGGGGAGAGGCGAGGGGGAGAATAGAGAGAGAGAGGGGAGACGAAGGGGTGGAGAAGGGAAATGGGGAGAGTGGGGGGAGCGAGAAGAGATAGAAAGGGTAGATAAGAGAGGGAGAAGTTGGAGGGGAGATGAGAGAGAGGTGTAGATGAGAGGGGAGAATAAAGAGAGAGGGGAGAATAGGGGGTGGAGAAGAGAGTGGGTTAGAAGAGAGTGAGACTGTGTAGAAGAGAGAGAAGGAGACAGAGAGAGGGAGACGAGTGGGCGGAGAAGAGAGAAAGAGTGGGTAGAAGAGAGCGGAGAGAAGAGAGAGGAAGAAGAGAGTCTGTATGGGGAGAAAAGGGGGAGGTGTGAAGTGAGAGGGGAAGAAGAGAAAGGGGAAAGAGAGTGAGGGGATGAAAAAACGGTGCGGGGTGAAAAGAGAGAGCGGAGTGAAGAGAGAGAGAAGGGAGAAGAGAGAGAGGGAGATGAGAGCGAAGGTAGTTGGGAGAGAGCTGGAGAAGAGAGAGAAAGGGGAGAAGTGGCAGAGGGGCGAGAATAGAGAGAGTGGAGAAGAGAGAGACAGGAGGAGGGAGTGAGACGGTGAAGAGAGTGAGGGGGAGAAAAGAGAGAGAGCGCGGGTACAAGAGAGTGTGGGGAGAAGAGAGAGAGGAGAATACAGACGGGGAGAAGAGAGAGAGGTGATGAGAGGGAGAGAAGAGAAAGAATAGGGAGAAGTGAGAGAGGGGGATAGGTGTGAGAGCGTGAGGAGGGAGAGAGGGTGAGAAGAGAGAGTGGGGGAAAGAGAGAGGGGGAGAGAGAGAGTTGGGAGCACAGAGCGAGGGAGAGAAGGAAGGGAGGGGGAGAAGAGAGATAGGTAGGTGGGAGATAGGGGAGAAGATAGGGACCCACGTGAAGAGAGTGAGGCGGAGAAAGGAGAGTGGGGGAGTAGGGAGGGAGTGGAAGAAGGGACAGGGGGAGAAGAGAGGTAGGGGAGAAGAGAGAGCGGGGGAGAAGAGAGAGAAGTGGAGGAGAGTGATTGTAGCAGAGAGCACGGGGAGAGGAGAGAAGGGAGAAGAGAGGGAGGGGGAGAATTAAGAGAGGGGAAGACGAGATTGAGGGAGAAGAGACAAAGAGTGGGGAGAAGAATGAGAGGGAGAGACAGAGGTGGCGAAGAGAGAGAATGGGTGCAGAGAGGGGGAGAACAGAGAGGGGTTAGAATAAGGGGGGATCAGACAGAGGGAGCGAGAAGAGAGAGAGAAGGGGAAATGGGAGGGGGAGAAGAGAGACGGGGAGGTGAGAGAGTGGGGAGAAGGGAGGGGAGAATAGAGAGAGAGGTGGGGAGAAGAGGAGGTGGAGAATAGAGGGTTAAAAGGGAGAGAGTGGGGAGAAGTGAGAGAGGGTAGGGAAGTGATAGGGGAGAAGACAGATATGGGAGAAGAGAGAGGGGAAAGAAGAGAGAGGGCGAGAAGAGGGGGAGAAGAGAGGGGGAGAAGAGGGTTTGGAGAAGAGAGGGCGGAGAAGACAGAGAGTGGAGAGAAGAAAGGGGAGAGAAGAGAGAGTGAGGATAAGAATGAGAGTGTGAGAAGGGAGAGAGGGAGGAAGAGAGAGGGGAAAGAGACGGGGAGAAGAGGGGGTGGAAAGAGTGTTTGGAGAAGAGAGGTCGGAGAAGAGAGAGCGACAGGGGTAAAGAGAGAGAGAGGGGAGAGAGTAGAGAGAGGGGGAGAAGACAGAGAGCGCGGGGAGAAGAGATCGGGTTAGAAGAGGGAGAGAAGAAAGAATTGATAGGGGAGAAGAGAGATAGCGGAGAAGAGAGAAGAGGACGAGAGAGAGTGGGAGAAGAGAGCGGGGGAGAGGAGAGCGAGGGGTAGAAACGAGAGAGGGGAAGCGAGAGAGGGGAGAAGCGAGAGAATGTGAGAAGGGTGAGAGGGCGAGAAGGGAGAGAATGGGAGAAGAGTGAGAGAGTAGGGAGAAGAGAGAGGATCGAGAAGAGTGTGGTGAGAAAAGTGAGAGAGTGGAGAGCAGAGAGAGGGGGAGAGAAGCGAGAAGGGAGAGAAGAGAGAGGTGAGAGAAGAGGGAGAAGAGAAAGGGATGCGAGAAGAGAGAGAGAGAGAGTGGGAGAAGAGATGGAGGGAAAAGAGAGAGCGTGTGGGGAAAAGAGAGGGAGGGGGTAGAATAGGGGTGGAGAAGAGAGATGGGGAGATGAGAGAGGGGGTAGAAGAGAGAGAGAAAGGGGAGATTCAGAGGGGGAGATGATAGAGAGAGGGAGACGAGAGGGGGAAAATAGAGAGAGGGGAGAAGATGGGGTGGAGATGAGTGAGGGTGAAAAGCGAGAGAAAGTGGGGAGAAGACAGAAGGGGCGAAGAGTGATAAGGGAGAAGGGAGATGGGTGAGAAGTGAGTGAGGGGCAGAAGAGAGAGGGCGAGAAGAGAGAGAAGGGAGATTGGAGGGATGGGGAGAAGACAGCGACAGGGGCGAGAAGGGAGAGAGGAACGAGATAAGAGAGAGAGGGTCGAGGTGAGAGAGGGGGATAAGAGAGGAGGAAATTGGAGAGTGGAGAAGAGGGGGTGGAGAAGACGGAAAGTTAGAAGAAAGAGAGAGTGGAGAGAAGAGAGAGAGGGGAAGAGTGATAGCGGAGAATAAAGATGGGGAGAAGAGAGAGGGGAGAATAGAGACAGGGGGGAGAAGAGGTTGTGGAGAAGAGAGAGGGTTAGAAGAAAGAGAAAGTGGGCAGAAGAGGGGGGAGAAGAATGATAGGGGACAAGAGAGTTAGGGGAGAACAGAGAGAGGGGAGAAGAAAATGGTGGAGAAGAGAAAGGGGAGAAGAGAGTCAGGGGAGAATGGAGATTGGAGAGAATAGAGAGAGGAGGGGCGATAATGGAGAGAGAGTGGAGAGACAAAAGAGCAAGAGACGAGAAGGGAGAGGGGTGAAGAGAGCGGGGAAAATGAGAGAGATTGGGGAAAAGAGATACCGGGAGAAGAGATGGAGGGAGAAGAGAGAGAGAGTGGGGAGAAGGGAAAGGGGCTACAATAGGGGGTGGAGAAGAGAGATGGGGAGAAGAGGGGGTAGAAGAGAGAGAGAAAGGGAAGATGAGAGGGGAGAAGTGAGAGGGGGAGGAGAGAGGGGAAGAGAGAGAGGGAGAACAGAGAGGGTGTGAAGAGAGAGCGGAATGAAGAGAGAGAGGAGAAGCGAGAGAAGGGAGATGGGAGAGAGGTGCAGAAGAGAGAGAGGAGGATAAGAGAGGTAGCAGAGAAGAGAGCGAGAGAGGGGAGAAGAGAGAGAGGAGACAAGAAAGAGATGGGGTGAAGTGAGAGAAGGGAGAAGAGAGAAGGGGTGAAGAGATTGAGGGGAGAAGAGAAAGAGTGCGCGGGTACAAGAGAGAGTGGGCAGAATGAGAGAGGGGAGAAGAGACAGAGTGGAAGGAGAGAGAGAGGGGAGATGACAGGGTGGAAGAGAAAAAGTGGAGAGAAGTGAGAGAGGGGGATAGGTGAGAGAGCGTGAAAGGGAGAGGGGGAGAAGAGAGAGAGGGTGTGACGATGAGGGGGAGAGAGAGTTGGGAGAAGAGAGCGAGGGGGAGATGGAAGGGAGATGGGGAGGTGAGAGATGGGGAGAAGAGAGAGTGGGGTGAAGAGACTGAGGGGGAGAATTGAGAGAGGAGAGACGGGCTGGAGGGAGAAGAGACAAAGAGTGTGGAGATGAAAAGGGGAGAGATTGAGGGTAGCGAAGAGACAGAAGGTCTGTAGACAGGGGGAGAAGAGAGAGAGGGGTAGAATAAGGGGTGAAGCAGAGTTGGGGGCGAGAAGCGAGAGAGAAGGGGAGGTGAGAGAGGGGACAAGAGAGGGGTGAATAGAAACAGAGGGAGAGAAGAGCGAGGGGGAAGAGAGGGGGAGAGTGAGAGGGTGGCGAAGAGAGAGAAGTGCTGGAGAGAGGTGGAGAAGAGAGGGGAGACGAGAGGGGGAATAGAGAGAGGGGAGAAGAGTGATATGGGGAAGAGAGATATGGGCGAAGAGAGAAAGGAGGAGAAGAGAGATAGTAAAGAAGAGAGAGCGCTGAGAAAAGAGGGGGGAGAAGAGAGTGAGAGGGGCGATAAGAGAGAGTGGAGACACGAGAGAGCAGGGAGACGAGGGAGTATGTGGGGAGAACAGAGAGAGGGGGTGACGTGAGAGAGGGGAGAATAGAGAGGGGTTGAATGAAAGTGGAGATAAAGAGAGAGATCGGGGTGAAAGAGGGAGGGGTGAAGAGAGAGTGGGGAGAAGAGAGAGAGGGGAGAAGAGAGAGAGGGGAAATGAAGGAGAGAAGGGAGAAGGGAGAAGAAAGCAAGGCTGGAGATGTTACTGAGAGAGGAAAGCAAGGTTGAAGACGTTACAGGGAGAGAGGTAAGCAAGGCTGGAGATGTTACAGAGATAGGAAGGCAAGGCTCGTGATGTCACAGAGAGAGGAAAGGAAGGTTGTTAATGCTACAGAGAGAGGAAAGCAAGGCAGGAGATGTTGCAGAGATAGGAAAGCAAGACTGGTGATGTTACAGAGTGAGGAAAAAAAGGCAGGAGATGATACAGAGATAGTAAAGCAAGGCAGGAGATATTCCAGAGATAGGAAAGCAAGGAGTGAGATGTTGCCGGGATAGGAAAGCAAGGCATGAGTGTTACAGAGAGAGGAAAGCAAGGCTGGTGATGTTACAGACATAGGAAAGCAAGGCAGGTGATGTTACAGGGAGCGGAAAGCAGGCTGGATATGTCAGAGAGATAGGAAATCAAGGCTGGAAATGATACAGAGATAGGAAAGCCTGGCTGGTGCTGTTACAGCGGTAGGAAAGCAATGCTGGAGATGTTACAGAGATAGGACAGCAAGGCTGGTGGTGTGACAGAGATAGGAAAGCAAGACTGGTGATGTTACAGAGAGAGGAAAGCAAGGGAGGAGATGTTACAGAGAAAGGAAAGCAAGGGACGAGGTGTTGCAGAGAGAAGAAAACAACCTGGAGATGTAACAGAGATAGGAAAGCAAGGTACGAGGTGTTGCAGAGAGTAGAAAGCAACCTGGAGATGTAACAGAGATAGGAAAGCAAGGTTGGAGAGGTTACAGAGATGGGAAAGCATGGCTGGAGATGTTTCAGAGAGAGGACAGCAAGGCTGGATGTGTTACAGAAAGAGAAACGCGAGGCTGGAGATGTTACAGAGATAGGAAAGCATAACTGGAGATGTTACAGAGAGAGAGGATAGCAAGGCTAGAGATGTTACAGAGAGATAGAAAATACATTTTGGAGATGTTACAGTGATGGGAAAGCAAGGCTGGAGATGTTACAGAGATAGGAAAGAAAGGCTGGAGATGTTACGGAGACAGGAAAGCAAGGCTGGTGAGGTTACAGAGAGAGGAAAGCAAGGATAGAGAGGTTACAGAGAGAGGACGGTAAGGCTGGAGATGTTACAGAGAGAAGGAAGCAAGACTGGAGAAGTTACAGAGATAGGAAAGCAAGGCTGGAGATGTTACAAAGAGAGGAAACCAAGTTTGTTGAGTTACAGCGATAGGAAAGCAAGGCTGGAGATGTTACATAGAGAGGACGGTAAGGCTGGAGATGTTTCAGAGAGAAGAAAGCAAGGCTGGAGATGTTACAGAGAGAAGGAAGCAAGACTGGAGAAGTTACAGAGATAGGAAAGCAAGGCTGGAGATGTTACAAAGAGAGGAAAGCAAGGTTGTTGAGTTACAGCGATAGGAAAGCAAGGCTGGAGATGTTACATAGAGAGGACGGTAAGGCTGGAGATGTTTCAGAGAGAAGAAAGCAAGGCTGGAGATGTTACAGAGAGAGGAAAGCAAGGCTGGAGATTTTACAGTGATAGGAAAGAAAATTTGGAGATGTTGAAGCGATGAGAAGGCAAGGCTGGAGATGTTACAGAGAGAGGAAAGTAAGGCTGGACATATTACAGAGATAGGAAAGCAAGGCAGGTGATGTTACAGAGTGAGGAAAGCAAGGCTGGTGATGTTACAGAGAGACGAAAGCAAGGAAGGAGATATTACAGAGATACGAAAGCAACGCGCGAGATGTTACAGAGAGAGGAAAGCAACGCTGGTGATGTTACAGAGCGAGGAAAGCAAAGCTGGAGATGTTACAGAGAAAGGAAAGCATGGCAGAAGATGTTAGAGAGAGGGGAAGGTAAGGCTGGAGATGTTACAAAGAGAAGAAAGCAAGGCAGGAGATGTGACAGGGAGAGGAAAGCATCGCTGGCGATATAACAGGGAGAGGCGAAAGGAATGTTGGAGATGTTACAGAGGTAGGAAAGCAATTTTGGAGATGTTACAGAGATAGGAAAGCATGGCTGCAGATGATACATAGAGAGGAAAGCAAGGCAGGAGATGTCACAAAGAGAGAAAAGCAAGGCTGGAGATGTTACTGAGAGAAGAACGCAAGGCTGGAGACGTTACAGAGAGAGAGGAAAGCAAGCCTGGAGATGTTACAGATATAGGAAAGCAAGGCTGGTGATGTTACAGAGATAGGAAAGCAAGGCTGTTGATGCTACAGAGAGAGGAAAGCAAGGCTGGTGATGTTACAGAGATAGGAATACACAGTTGTTGTTGTTACAGAGAAAGGAATGCAATGCTGTTGATGTTACAGAGAGAGGAAAGCAAGTCTGGAGATGTTACAGGGATAGGAATGAATGGTGCTGCTGTTACAGAGATAAGAAAGCAAATCTGGAGATGTTACAGTGATAGGAAAGCAAGGCTGGAGAGGTTACAGAGATAGGAAATCCAGGCTGGAGATCTTGCAGAGATGGGAAAGAAAGACTGCAGATGTTACAGAGAAAGGAAAGTAAGGCTTGAGATGTTACGGAGATGGGAAGGCAAGGCTGGAGATGTTACAGAGAGAGGAAAGCAAGGCTGGTGAGGTTACAAAGAGAGGAACGTAAGGCTGGAGAGGTTACAGAGAGAGGAGCGTAAGGCTGGAGATGTTACAGAGATAGGAAAGCAAGGCTGGAGATTTTACAGATATAGGAAAGCAAGGCTGGAGATGTTACAGAGATACGAAAGCAACGCGCGAGATGTTACAGAGAGAGGAAAGCAACGCTGGTGATGTTACAGAGCGAGGAAAGCAAAGCTGGAGATGTTACAGAGAAAGGAAAGCATGGCAGAAGATGTTAGAGAGAGGGGAAGGTAAGGCTGGAGATGTTACAAAGAGAAGAAAGCAAGGCAGGAGATGTGACAGGGAGAGGAAAGCATCGCTGGCGATATAACAGGGAGAGGCGAAAGGAATGTTGGAGATGTTACAGAGGTAGGAAAGCAATTTTGGAGATGTTACAGAGATAGGAAAGCATGGCTGCAGATGATACATAGAGAGGAAAGCAAGGCAGGAGATGTCACAAAGAGAGAAAAGCAAGGCTGGAGATGTTACTGAGAGAAGAACGCAAGGCTGGAGACGTTACAGAGAGAGAGGAAAGCAAGCCTGGAGATGTTACAGATATAGGAAAGCAAGGCTGGTGATGTTACAGAGATAGGAAAGCAAGGCTGTTGATGCTACAGAGAGAGGAAAGCAAGGCTGGTGATGTTACAGAGATAGGAATACACAGTTGTTGTTGTTACAGAGAAAGGAATGCAATGCTGTTGATGTTACAGAGAGAGGAAAGCAAGTCTGGAGATGTTACAGGGATAGGAATGAATGGTGCTGCTGTTACAGAGATAAGAAAGCAAATCTGGAGATGTTACAGTGATAGGAAAGCAAGGCTGGAGAGGTTACAGAGATAGGAAATCCAGGCTGGAGATCTTGCAGAGATGGGAAAGAAAGACTGCAGATGTTACAGAGAAAGGAAAGTAAGGCTTGAGATGTTACGGAGATGGGAAGGCAAGGCTGGAGATGTTACAGAGAGAGGAAAGCAAGGCTGGTGAGGTTACAAAGAGAGGAACGTAAGGCTGGAGAGGTTACAGAGAGAGGAGCGTAAGGCTGGAGATGTTACAGAGATAGGAAAGCAAGGCTGGAGATTTTACAGATATAGGAAAGCAAGGCTGGAGATGTTACAGAGAGAGGAAAGCAAGGCTATAAGTGTTACAGAGAGAGGACGGTAAGGCTTTTGATGTTACAGAGAGAAGAAAGCAGGTCTGGAGATGTTAAAGAGATAGGAAAGCAGGCTGGAGATTTTACACAGAGAGGAAAGCAAGGCTGGAGATGTTACAGAGGGAGCATAGTAACGCTAGAGATATTACGGAGATGGGAAAGCAAGGCTGGATATGTTACAGAGACCGGAAAGCAAGGCTAGAGATTCTTACAGAGAGATAGGAAAGACATTTTGGAGATGTTAAAGTGATGGGAAAGCAAGGCTGGAGATATTACTGAGATTGGAAAGCAACGCTGGTGATGTTACAGACAGAGGAAAGCAAGGCTGGGGATGTTACATAGAGAGGAAAGCAAGGCTGGTGATGTTACAGAGAGAGGAAAGCAAGGCTGTAGAGGTTACAGAGAGAGGACGGTAAGGCTGGATATGTTACAGATATAGGAAAGCATGGCTGGAGATTTTACAGAAATAGGAAAACAAGGCTGGAGATGTTACAGAGAGAGGAAAGCAAGGCTATAGATGTTACAGCGAGAGGACGGTAAGGCTTGACATGTTACAGAGAGAAGAAAGCAAGGCTGGAGATGTCACAGAGAGAGGAAAGCAAGGCTGGAGATGTTACTGAGAGAAGAACGCAAGGCTTGAGACGTTACAGAGAGAGAGGAAAGCAAGCCTGGAGATGTTACAGATATAGGAAAGCAAGGCTGGTGATGTTACAGAGATAGGAAAGCAAGGCTGTTGATGCTACAGAGAGAGGAAAGCAAGGCTGGTGATGTTACAGAGATAGGAATGCACAGTTGTTGTTGTTGTTACAGAGAAAGGAATGCAATGCTGTTGATGTTACAGAGAGAGGAAAGCAAGTCTGGAGATGTTACAGGGATAGGAATGAATGGTGCTGCTGTTACAGAGATAAGAAAGCAAATCTGGAGATGTTACAGTGATAGGAAAGCAAGGCTGGAGAGGTTACAGAGATAGGAAATCCAGGCTGGAGATCTTGCAGAGATGGGAAAGAAAGACTGCAGATGTTACAGAGAAAGGAAAGTAAGGCTTGAGATGTTACGGAGATGGGAAAGCAAGGCTGGAGATGTTACAGAGAGAGGAAAGCAAGGCTGGTGAGGTTACAAAGAGAGGAACGTAAGGCTGGAGAGGTTACAGAGAGAGGAGCGTAAGGCTGTAGATGTTACAGAGATAGGAAAGCAAGGCTGGAGATTTTACAGATATAGGAAAGCAAGGCTGGAGATGTTACAGAGAGAGGAAAGCAAGGCTATAAATGTTACAGAGAGAGGACGGTAAGGCTTTTGATGTTACAGAGAGAAGAAAGCAGGTCTGGAGATGTTAAAGAGATAGGAAAGCAGGCTGGAGATTTTACACAGAGAGGAAAGCAAGGCTGGAGATGTTACAGAGAGAGCATAGTAACGCTAGAGATATTACGGAGATGGGAAAGCAAGGCTGGATATGTTACAGAGACCGGAAAGCAAGGCTAGAGATTCTTACAGAGAGATAGGAAAGACATTTTGGAGATGTTAAAGTGATGGGAAAGCAAGGCTGGAGATATTACTGAGATTGGAAAGCAACGCTGGTGATGTTACAGACAGAGGAAAGCAAGGCTGGGGATGTTACATAGAGAGGAAAGCAAGGCTGGTGATGTTACAGAGAGAGGAAAGCAAGGCTGTAGAGGTTACAGAGAGAGGACGGTAAGGCTGGATATGTTACAGATATAGGAAAGCATGGCTGGAGATTTTACAGAAATAGGAAAACAAGGCTGGAGATGTTACAGAGAGAGGAAAGCAAGGCTATAGATGTTACAGCGAGAGGACGGTAAGGCTTGACATGTTACAGAGAGAAGAAAGCAAGGCTGGAGATGTCACAGAGAGAGGAAAGCAAGGCTGGAGATGTTACTGAGAGAAGAACGCAAGGCTTGAGACGTTACAGAGAGAGAGGAAAGCAAGCCTGGAGATGTTACAGATATAGGAAAGCAAGGCTGGTGATGTTACAGAGATAGGAAAGCAAGGCTGTTGATGCTACAGAGAGAGGAAAGCAAGGCTGGTGATGTTACAGAGATAGGAATGCACAGTTGTTGTTGTTACAGAGAAAGGAATGCAATGCTGTTGATGTTACAGAGAGAGGAAAGCAAGTCTGGAGATGTTACAGGGATAGGAATGAATGGTGCTGCTGTTACAGAGATAAGAAAGCAAATCTGGAGATGTTACAGTGATAGGAAAGCAAGGCTGGAGAGGTTACAGAGATAGGAAATCCAGGCTGGAGATCTTGCAGAGATGGGAAAGAAAGACTGCAGATGTTACAGAGAAAGGAAAGTAAGGCTTGAGATGTTACGGAGATGGGAAAGCAAGGCTGGAGATGTTACAGAGAGAGGAAAGCAAGGCTGGTGAGGTTACAAAGAGAGGAACGTAAGGCTGGAGAGGTTACAGAGAGAGGAGCGTAAGGCTGTAGATGTTACAGAGATAGGAAAGCAAGGCTGGAGATTTTACAGATATAGGAAAGCAAGGCTGGAGATGTTACAGAGAGAGGAAAGCAAGGCTATAAATGTTACAGAGAGAGGACGGTAAGGCTTTTGATGTTACAGAGAGAAGAAAGCAGGTCTGGAGATGTTAAAGAGATAGGAAAGCAGGCTGGAGATTTTACACAGAGAGGAAAGCAAGGCTGGAGATGTTACAGAGAGAGCATAGTAACGCTAGAGATATAACGGAGATGGGAAAGCAAGGCTGGATATGTTACAGAGACCGGAAAGCAAGGCTAGAGATTCTTACAGAGAGATAGGAAAGACATTTTGGAGATGTTAAAGTGATGGGAAAGCAAGGCTGGAGATATTACTGAGATTGGAAAGCAACGCTGGTGATGTTACAGACAGAGGAAAGCAAGGCTGGGGATGTTACATAGAGAGGAAAGCAAGGCTGGTGATGTTACAGAGAGAGGAACGCAAGGCTGTAGAGGTTACAGAGAGAGGACGGTAAGGCTGTATATGTTACAGATATAGGAAAGCATGGCTGGAGATTTTACAGAAATAGGAAAACAAGGCTGGAGATGTTACAGAGAGAGTAAAGCAAGTCTATAGATGTTACAGCGAGAGGACGGTAAGGCTTGACATGTTACAGAGAGAAGAAAGCAAGGCTGGAGATGTTAAAGAGATACGAAAGCAAGTTTGGAGATTTTACAAAGATAGGAAAGCAAGCCTGGAGATGTAACAGAGAGAGGAAAGTAACGCTAGAGATATTACGGAGATGGGAAAGCAAGGCTGGATATGTTACAGAGATCGGAAAGCAAGGCGAGAGATGTTACAGAGAGATAGGAAAGAAATTTTGGAGATGTTAAAGTGATGGGAATGCAAGACAGGAGATATTACAGAGTTGCAAAAGCAACGCTGGTGATGTTACAGAGAGGAAAGCAAGGCTCAATATAGTACAGAGATAGGAAAGCATGGCTGGAGCAGTTACAGATATAGGAAAGCAAGGCTGGTGATGTTACAGAGAGAGGAAAGTAAGGCTGGACATATTACAGAGATAGGAAAGCAAGGCAGGTGATGTTACAGAGTGAGGAAAGCAAGGCTGGTGATGTTACAGAGAGACGAAAGCAAGGAAGGAGATATTACAGAGATACGAAAGCAACGCGCGAGATGTTACAGAGAGAGGAAAGCAACGCTGGTGATGTTACAGAGCGAGGAAAGCAAAGCTGGAGATGTTACAGAGAAAGGAAAGCATGGCAGAAGATGTTAGAGAGAGGGGACGGTAAGGCTGGAGATGTTACAAAGAGAAGAAAGCAAGGCAGGAGATGTGACAGGGAGAGGAAAGCATCGCTGGCGATATAACAGGGAGAGGCGAAAGGAATGTTGGAGATGTTACAGAGGTAGGAAAGCAATTTTGGAGATGTTACAGAGATAGGAAAGCATGGCTGCAGATGATACAGAGAGAGGAAAGCAAGGCAGGAGATGTTACAGAGAGAGGAAAGCAAGGCTGGAGATGTTACTGAGAGAAGAACGCAAGGCTGGAGACGTTACAGAGAGAGAGGAAAGCAAGCCTGGAGATGTTACAGATATAGGAAAGCAAGGCTGGTGATGTTACAGAGATAGGAAAGCAAGGCTGTTGATTCTACAGAGAGAGGAAAGCAAGGCTGGTGATGTTACAGAGGTAGGAATGCACAGTTGTTGTTGTTACAGAGAAAGGAATGCAATGCTGTTGATGTTACAGAGAGAGGAAAGCAAGTCTGGAGATGTTACAGGGATAGGAATGAATGGTGCGGCTGTTACAGAGATAAGAAAGCAAATCTGGAGATGTTACAGTGATAGGAACGCAAGGCTAGAGAGGTTACAGAGATAGGAAAGCCAGGCTGGAGATCTTGCAGGGATGGGAAAGAAAGACTGCAGATGTTACAGAGAAAGGAAAGTAAGGCTGGAGATGTTACGGAGATGGGAAAGCAAGGCTGGAGATGTTACAGAAAGAGGAAAGCAAGGCTGGTGAGGTTACAAAGAGAGGAAAGTAAGGCTGGAGAGGTTACAGAGAGAGGAGCGTAAGGCTGGAGATGTTACAGAGATAGGAAAGCAAGGCTGGAGATTTTACAGACATAGGAAAGCAAGGCTGGAGATGTTACAGAGAGAGGAGACCAAGGCTGGTGAGGTTACAAAGAGAGGAAAGTAAGGCTGGAGAGGTTACAGAGAGAGGACCGTAAGGCTGGAGATGTTACAGAGATAGGAAAGCAAGGCTGGAGATTTTACAGATATAGGAAAGCAAGGCTATAAATGTTACAGAGAGAGGACGGTAAGGCTTTTGATGTTACAGAGAGAAGAAAGCAGGTCTGGAGATGTTAAAGAGATAGGAAAGCAGGCTGGAGATTTTACACAGAGAGGAAAGCAAGGCTGGAGATGTTACAGAGAGAGCATAGTAACGCTAGAGATATAACGGAGATGGGAAAGCAAGGCTGGATATGTTACAAAGACCGGAAAGCAAGGCTAGAGATTCTTACAGAGATATAGGAAAGACATTTTGGAGATGTTAAAGTGATGGGAAAGCAAGGCTGGAGATATTACTGAGATTGGAAAGCAACGCTGGTGATGTTACAGACAGAGGAAAGCAAGGCTGGTGATGTTACAGAGAGAGGAAAGCAAGGCCCTCTGTTACAGAGATGCAAAAGCAAGGCACGAGATATAACAGAGATATATAAGCAAGGCTAGAAATGTTACCGAGATAGGAAAGGATGGCTGGAGATGTTACAGGGAGAGGAAAGTAAGGCTGGAGATGTGACGAAGGTAGGAAAGCAAGGCTGGTGATGTTACAGAGATAGGAAAGCAAGGTTGTTGATGTTACAGAGATAGGAATGCAAGGCAGGAGATGTTACCGAGATAGGAAAGCCAGGCTGGAGATGTTACAGTGATAGGAAAGCCAGCCTGGAGATATTAGAGGTAGAGACGAAAGCAATGTTGGAGATGTTACAGTGGTAGGAAAGCAATGTTGGAGATGTTACAGAGATAGGACAGCATGGCTGCAGATGATACAGAGAGAAGAAAGCAAGGCTGGAGATGTTACAGAGACAGGAATGCAAGGCTGTATATGTGACTGAGAGTGGAAAGCAAGGCTGCAGACGTTTCAGGGAGAGCGGAAAGCAAGGCTGGAGATGTTACAGAGAGAGTAAAACAAGGCTGGTGATGTTACAGAGATAGGAAAGCAAGGCTGTTGATGTTACAGTGATAGGGAAGCAAGGCAGGAGATGTTACCAAGATAGGAAAGCAAGGCTGGAGATGTTACAGTGATAGGAAAGCAAGGCTGGAGATGTTACAGAGATAGGAAAGCAAGGCTGGTGCGGTTACAGAGATAGGAAAGCAAGACTTTAGATGTGACAGACAGAGAGGATAGCAAGGCTAGAGATGTTACAGAGAGATATGTACGAAGTTTTGGAGATGTTACAGTGATGGGAAGCAAGGAAGGCGATGGTACAGAGATAGGAAAGCAAGGCTGGTGATGTTACAGAGATAGGAAAGCATGGCTGGTGCTGTTACAGAGATAGGAAAGCAAGGCTGGAGATGTTACAGAGATAGGAAAGCAAGGCTGCCGAAGTTACAGAGAGAGGAAAGTAAGTCTGGAGATGTTACGGAGATTGGAAAGCAAGACTGGAGATGTTACAGAGAGAGTAAAGCAAGGCTGATGAGGTTACAGAGAGCGGAATGCAAGGTTGGAGATGTTACAGAGTGAGGACGGTAAGGGTGGAGATGTTACAGAGAGAAGAAAGCAGGGCTGGAGATGTTACAGAGATAGGAAAGCAAGGCTAGAGATCTTACAGAGATAGGAAAGCAGGCTGGAGATGTTACAGAGAGAAGAAAGTAACGCTGGAGATATTACGGAGATGGGATAGCAAGGCTGGGTATGATACAGATATAGGAAAGCAAGGCTATAGATGTTACAGAGAGATAGGAAAGAAATTTAGGAGATGTTAAAGTGATTGGAAAGCAAGGCTGGAGATGTTTCCGAGAGAGGAAAGTAAGGCTGGAGATGTTACAGAGATAGGAAATCAAGGATGGTGATGTTACAGAGAGAGGAAAGCAAGGCTGGTGATTTTACAGAGAGAGGAAAGCAAGGCAGGGTATGTTACAGAGATACGAAAGCAAGGCAGGAGATGTTACAGAGAGAGGAAAGCAAGGCTGGTGATGTTACAGAGATAGGAAAGCAAGGCTGTAGATATTACAGAGATAGGAAAGCATTGCTGCAAATGATACAGAGAGAGGAAAGCAAGGCTGGAGATGTTAGAGAGACAGGAAAGCAAGGCTGGATATGTGACTGAGAGAGGAAAGCAGGCTGAAGACGTCACAGGGAGAGAGGAAAGCAAGGCTGGAGATGTTACAGAGAGAGTAAAACAAGGCTGTTGACGTTACAGAGAGAGGAAAGCAAGGCTGGAGATGTTACAGAGATAGCAAAGCAAGGCTGGAGATGTTACAGAAAGAGGAAAGCAAGGCTGGTGAGGTTACAAAGAGAGGAAAGTAAGGCTGGAGAGGTTACAGAGAGAGGACCGTAAGGCTGGAGATGTTACAGGGATAGGAAAGCAAGGCTGGAGATTTTACAGACATAGGAAAGCAAGGCTGGAGATGTTACAGAGAGAGGAGACCAAGGCTGGTGAGGTTACAAAGAGAGGAAAGTAAGGCTGGAGAGGTTACAGAGAGAGGACCGTAAGGCTGGAGATGTTACAGAGATAGGAAAGCAAGGCTGGAGATTTTACAGATATAGGAAAGCAAGGCTATAAATGTTACAGAGAGAGGACGGTAAGGCTTTTGATGTTACAGAGAGAAGAAAGCAGGTCTGGAGATGTTAAAGAGATAGGAAAGCAGGCTTGAGATTTTACACAGAGAGGAAAGCAAGGCTGGAGATGTTACAGAGAGAGCATAGTAACGCTAGAGATATAACGGAGATGGGAAAGCAAGGCTGGATATGTTACAAAGACCGGAAAGCAAGGCTAGAGATTCTTACAGAGATATAGGAAAGACATTTTGGAGATGTTAAAGTGATGGGAAAGCAAGGCTGGAGATATTACTGAGATTGGAAAGCAACGCTGGTGATGTTACAGACAGAGGAAAGCAAGGCTGGTGATGTTACAGAGAGAGGAAAGCAAGGCCCTCTGTTACAGAGATGCAAAAGCAAGGCACGAGATATAACAGAGATATATAAGCAAGGCTAGAAATGTTACCGAGATAGGAAAGGATGGCTGGAGATGTTACAGAGAGAGGAAAGTAAGGCTGGAGATGTGACGAAGGTAGGAAAGCAAGGCTGGAGATGTTACAGAGATAGGAAAGCAAGGCAGGAGATGTTACAGGGAGAGGAAAGCAACGCTGGCGATATTACAGAGAGAGTAAAACAAGGCTGGTGATGTTACAGAGATAGGAAAGCAAGGTTGTTGATGTTACAGAGATAGGAATGCAAGGCAGGAGATGTTACCGAGATAGGAAAGCCAGGCTGGAGATGTTACAGTGATAGGAAAGCCAGCCTGGAGATATTAGAGGTAGAGACGAAAGCAATGTTGGAGATGTTACAGTGGTAGGAAAGCAATGTTGGAGATGTTACAGAGATAGGACAGCATGGCTGCAGATGATACAGAGAGAAGAAAGCAAGGCTGGAGATGTTACAGAGACAGGAATGCAAGGCTGTATATGTGACTGAGAGTGGAAAGCAAGGCTGCAGACGTTTCAGGGAGAGCGGAAAGCAAGGCTGGAGATGTTACAGAGAGAGTAAAACAAGGCTGGTGATGTTACAGAGATAGGAAAGCAAGGCTGTTGATGTTACAGTGATAGGGAAGCAAGGCAGGAGATGTTACCAAGATAGGAAAGCAAGGCTGGAGATGTTACAGTGATAGGAAAGCAAGGCTGGAGATGTTACAGAGATAGGAAAGCAAGGCTGGTGCGGTTACAGAGATAGGAAAGCAAGACTTTAGATGTGACAGACAGAGAGGATAGCAAGGCTAGAGATGTTACAGAGAGATATGTACGAAGTTTTGGAGATGTTACAGTGATGGGAAGCAAGGAAGGCGATGGTACAGAGATAGGAAAGCAAGGCTGGTGATGTTACAGAGATAGGAAAGCATGGCTGGTGCTGTTACAGAGATAGGAAAGCAAGGCTGGAGATGTTACAGAGATAGGAAAGCAAGGCTGCCGAAGTTACAGAGAGAGGAAAGTAAGTCTGGAGATGTTACGGAGATTGGAAAGCAAGACTGGAGATGTTACAGAGAGAGTAAAGCAAGGCTGATGAGGTTACAGAGAGCGGAATGCAAGGTTGGAGATGTTACAGAGTGAGGACGGTAAGGGTGGAGATGTTACAGAGAGAAGAAAGCAGGGCTGGAGATGTTACAGAGATAGGAAAGCAAGGCTAGAGATCTTACAGAGATAGGAAAGCAGGCTGGAGATGTTACAGAGAGAAGAAAGTAACGCTGGAGATATTACGGAGATGGGATAGCAAGGCTGGGTATGATACAGATATAGGAAAGCAAGGCTATAGATGTTACAGAGAGATAGGAAAGAAATTTAGGAGATGTTAAAGTGATTGGAAAGCAAGGCTGGAGATGTTTCCGAGAGAGGAAAGTAAGGCTGGAGATGTTACAGAGATAGGAAATCAAGGATGGTGATGTTACAGAGAGAGGAAAGCAAGGCTGGTGATTTTACAGAGAGAGGAAAGCAAGGCAGGGTATGTTACAGAGATACGAAAGCAAGGCACGAGATGTTACAGAGAGAGGAAAGCAAGGCTGGTGATGTTACAGAGATAGGAAAGCAAGGCTGTAGATATTACAGAGATAGGAAAGCATTGCTGCAAATGATACAGAGAGAGGAAAGCAAGGCTGGAGATGTTAGAGAGACAGGAAAGCAAGGCTGGATATGTGACTGAGAGAGGAAAGCAGGCTGAAGACGTCACAGGGAGAGAGGAAAGCAAGGCTGGAGATGTTACAGAGAGAGTAAAACAAGGCTGTTGACGTTACAGAGAGAGGAAAGCAAGGCTGGAGATGTTACAGAGATAGCAAAGCAAGGCTGGAGATGTTACAGAGATAGCAAAGCAACGCTGTTGATGTTACAGAGAGAGAAAAGCAAGACTTTCGATATGACAGCGAGAGGATAGCAAGGCTAGAGATGTTACAGAGAGATAGGAACGAAGTTTTGGAGATGTTACAGTGATGGGAAAGCAAGGAAGGAGATGTTACAGAGAGAGGAAAGCAAAGCTGGATATGTTACAGAGATAGGAAAGCATGGTTCTAGATGTTACAGAGATAGGAAAGCATGGCTGGTGCTGTTACAGAGATAGGAAATCAAGGCTGGAGATGTTACAGAGATAGGAAAGCAAGGCTGGCGAAGTTACAGAGAGAAAAAAGTAAGTCTGGAGATGTTACGAAGATTGGAAAGCAAGACTGGAGATGTTACAGAGAGAGGAAAGCAAGGCTGGTGAGGTTACAGAGAGCGGAATGCAAGGTTGGAGATGTTACAAAGAGAGGACGGTAAGGGTGGAGATGTTACAGAGAGAAGAAAGCAAGGCTGGAGATGTTACAAGATAGGAAAGCAAGGCTAGAGATTTTACAGAGATAGGAAAGCAGGCTGGAGATGTTACAGAGAGAAGAAAGTAAGCTGTGGTTCTGTTCGCCGAGCTGGAAGTTTTTGTTGCATACGTTTCGTCCCCTGTCTAGGTGACATCCTCAGTGCTTGGGAGCCTCCTGTGGAGCGCTTCTGTGGTGTTTCCTCCGGCATTTATAGTGGCCTGTCCCTGCCGCTTCCGGTTTCAGCTGTCCGCTGTAGTGGCCGGTATATTGGGTCCAGGTCTATGTGTTTGTTGATGGAGCTTGTGGATGAGTGCCAAGCTTCTAGGAATTCCCTGGCTGTTCATTGTTTCACTTGCCCTATAATGGTAGTGTTGTCCCAGTCAAATTCATGTTGCTTGTCGTCTCCGTGTGTGGCTACTAGGGATAGCTGGTCGTGTCGTTTCGTGGCTAGTTGATGTTCGTGGATGCGGATCGTTAGCTGTCTTCCTGTTTGTCCTATATAGTGTTTTGTGCAGTAATGCTGGAAATATTACGGAGATGGGAAAGCAAGGCTAGAGATGTTACAGAGAGAGGAAAGCAAGGCTGGAGATGTTACTGAGAAAGGAAAGCAAGGCTGGAGGCGTTACAGGGAGAGAGAAAAGCAAGGCTGGAGATGTTACAGATATAGGAAAGCAAGGATGGTGATGTTACAGAGATAGGAAAGCAAGGCTGGAGATTTTACAGAGATAGGAAGGCAACGCTGTTGATGTTACAGAGAGAGGAAAGCAAGGCGGGAGATGTTACATAGATAGGAAAGGAAGTCTGCACATGTTACAGTGATAGGAAACCAAGGCTGGAGATGTTACAGAGATAGGAAAGCAAGGCTGGAGATGTTACAGAGAGAGAAAAGCATGGCTGGTGCTGATACAGAGATAGGAAAGCAAGGCTGGAGATGTTGCAGAGGTAGGAAATGTTACGGAGAGAGGAAAGTAAGGCTGGGGATGTTACGGAAATGGGAAAGCAAGGCTGGAGATGTTACAGAGAGAGGAAAGCATGGCTGGTGATGTTACAGAGATAGGAAAGCAAGACTCAAGATGTTACAGAGAAAGAGGATAGCAAGGCTTGAGTTGTTCCAGAGAGATATAAAGAAATTTTAGAGATGTTACATTGATGGGAAAGCAAAGCTGGAGATGTTACAGAGATAGGAAAGCAAGGCTGGAGAAGTTACAGGGAGAGAGGATCGCAATGTTGGAGATGTGATAGAGAGAGAGGAAGGCAATGCTGGCGATGTTACATAGAGAGGAAAGCAAGGCTGGTGATGTTACATAAAGAGGAAAGCAAGACTGGTGATGTTACAGAGCGAGGAAAGCAAGGCAGATGATACAGTAATAGCAAAGCAAGGCACGAGATGTTACAGAGATAGGAAAGCAAGGCTGGATATGTTACAGTGATAGGAACGGATGGCTGGAGATGTTACAGAGAGAGAAAAGCATGGCTGGTGCTGATACAGAGATAGGAAAGCAAGGCTGGAGATGTTGCAGAGGTAGGAAAGCAAGGCTGGAGATGTTACAGAGAGAGGAAAGTAAGGCTGGAGATATTACGTAGATGGGAAAGCAAAACTGGTGAGGTTAAAGAGAAAGGAAAGTAAGGCTGGAGATGTAACGGAGATTGGAAAGCAAGGCTGGAGATGTTACAGAGAGAGTAAAGCAAGGCTGGACATATCACAGGGAGTGACGAAAGCAATTTTGGAGATGTTACATAGAGAGAAAAGCTGGGCTGGAGGTGTTACAGAGATAGGAAAGCAAGGCTGGAGATGTGACAGAGATAGAAAAGCAAGGCTGGAGATGTTACAGAGACAGGAAAGCAAGGCTGGTGATGTTACAGAGATAGGAAAGCAAGGCTGGTGATGTTACAGAGATAGGAAAGCAAGGCTGGTGATGTTACAGAGAGAGGAAAGCAAAGTAGGAGATGTTACAGAGAGAGGAAAGCAAGGCAGGAGATATTACCGAGATAGGAAAGCAAGGCTGGAGATTTTACAGAGATAGGAAAGCAACACTGTTGATGTTACAGAGAGAGGAAAGCAAGGCTGGATATGTTACATAGATAGGAAAGGAAGTCTGGAGATGTTACAGGGATAGGATAGCATGGTGCTGCTGTTACAGAGATAAGAAAGCAAGTCTGGAGATGTTACAGTGATAGGAAAGCAAGGCTGGAGATGTTACAGAGATAGGAAAGCAAGGCTGGAGATGTTACAGAGAGAGAAAAGCATGGCTGGTGCTGATACACAGATAGGAAAGCAAGGCACGAGATGTTGCAGAGGTAGGAAAGAAAGGATGCCGATGTTACAGAGAGAGAAAAGTATGGCTAGTGCTGATACAGAGATAGGAAAGCAAAGCTGGAGATGTTGTAGAGGTAGGAAAGAAAGGTTGCCGATGTTACAGAGAAAGGAAAGTAAGGCTGGAGATGTTACGGAAAAGGAAAGCAAGGCTGGAGATGTTGTAGAGGTAGGAAAGAAAGGTTGCCGATGTTACAGAGAAAGGAAAGTAAGGCTGGAGATGTTACGGAAATGGAAAGCAAGGCTGGAGATGTTACAGAGAGAGGAAAGCAAGGCTGGTGATGTTACAGAGATAGGAAAGCAAGACTGAAGATGTTACAGAGACAGAGGATAGCAAGGCTTGAGTTGTTACAGAGAGATATAAAGAAATTTTGGAGATGTTACATTGATGGGAAAGCAAAGCTGGCGATGTTACAGAGATAGGAAAGCAAAGCAGGAGAAGTTACAGGGAGAGAGGATCGCAATGTTGGAGATGTGATAGAGAGAGAGGAAAGCAAGGCTGGCAATGTTACATAGAGAGGAATGCAAGGCTGGTGAGGCTACATAAAGAGGAAAGCAAGACTGGTGATGTTACAGAGCGAGGAAAGCAAGGCAGATGATACAGAGATAGCAAAGCAAGGCACGAGATGTTACAGAGACAGGAAAGCAAGGCTGGATATGATACAGTGATAGGAACGGATGGCTGGAGATGTTACAGGGAGAGAAATGTAAGGCTGGAGATGTTACAGAGAGAGAAATGTAAGGCTGGAGATGGTACGGAGATAGGAAAGCAAGGCTGGAGATGTTACAGAGATAGGAAAGCAAGGCTGGAGATGTTACAGAGAGAGGAAAGTAAGGCTGGAGATATTACGTAGATGGGAAAGCAAGGCTGGTGAGGTTAAAGAGAAAGGAAAGTAAGGCTGGAGATGTAACGGCGATTGGAAAGCAAGGCTGGAGATGTTACAGAGAGAGGAAAGCAAGGCTGGACATATCACAGGGAGTGACGAAAGCAATTTTGGAGATGTTACATAGAGAGAAAAGCTGGACTGGAGGTGTTACAGAGAGAGGAAAGCAAGGCTGGAGATGTTACAGAGATAGGAAAGCAAGGCTAGAGATGTTACAGAGACAGGAAAGCAAGGCTGGAGATGTTACATAGAGAGGAAAGCAAGGCTGGTGATGTTACAGAGATAGGAAAGCAAGGCTGGTGACGTTACAGAGAGAGGAAAGCAAAGCAGGAGATGTTACAGAGAGAGGAAAGCAAGGCAGGAGATATTACCGAGATAGGAACGCAAGGCTGGAGATTTTACAGAGATAGGAAAGCAACGCTGTTGATGTTACAGAGAGAGGAAAGCAAGGCTGGATATGTTACATAGATAGGAAAGGAAGTCTGGAGATGTTACAGGGATAGGAAAGCAATGCTGGAGATGTTACAGAGGGAGAAACGCATGGCTGGTGCTGATACACAGATAGGAGAGCAAGGCACGAGATGTTACAGAGACAGGAAAGCAAGGCTGGATATGTTACAGTGATAGGAACGGATGGCTGGAGATGTTACAGAGAGAGAAATGTAAGGCTGGAGATGTTACGGAGATAGGAAAGCAAGGCTGGAGATGTTACAGAGAGAGAAAAGCATGGCTGGTGCTGATACAGAGATAGGAAAGCAAGGCTGGAGATGTTGCAGAGGTAGGAAATGTTACGGAGAGAGGAAAGTAAGGCTGGGGATGTTACGGAAATGGGAAAGCAAGGCTGGAGATGTTACAGAGAGAGGAAAGCATGGCTGGTGATGTTACAGAGATAGGAAAGCAAGACTCAAGATGTTACAGAGAGAGAGGATAGCAAGGCTTGAGTTGTTCCAGAGAGATATAAAGAAATTTTAGAGATGTTACATTGATGGGAAAGCAAAGCTGGAGATGTTACAGAGATAGGAAAGCAAGGCTGGAGAAGTTACAGGGAGAGAGGATCGCAATGTTGGAGATGTGATAGACAGAGAGGAAGGCAAGGCTGGCGATGTTACATAAAGAGGAAAGCAAGACTGGTGATGTTACAGAGCGAGGAAAGCAAGGCAGATGATACAGTAATAGCAAAGCAAGGCACTAGATGTTACAGAGATAGGAAAGCAAGGCTGGATATGTTACAGTGATAGGAACGGATGGCTGGAGATGTTACAGAGAGAGAAAAGCATGGCTGGTGCTGATACAGAGATAGGAAAGCAAGGCTGGAGATGTTGCAGAGGTAGGAAAGAAAGGTGGGCGATGTTACAGAGAGAGAAAAGTATGGCTGGTGCTGATACAGAAATAGGAAAGCAAGGCTGGAGATGTTGCAGAGGTAGGAAAGAAAGGTTGCCGATGTTACAGAGAGAGGAAAGTAAGGCTGGAGATGTTACGGAAATGGGAAAGCAAGGCTGGAGATTTTACAGAAATAGGAAAGCAAGGCTGGAGATGTTACAGAGAGAGGAAAGTAAGGCTGGAGATATTACGTAGATGGGAAAGCAAGGCTGGTGAGGTTAAAGAGAATGGAAAGTAAGGCTGGACATATCACAGGGAGTGACGAAAGCAATTTTGGAGATGTTACATAGAGAGAAAAGCTGGGCTGGAGGTGTTACAGAGATAGGAAAGCAAGGCTGGAGATGTTACAGAGATAGGAAAGCAAGACTGGAGATGTTACAGAGACAGGAAAGCAAGGCTGGTGATGTTACAGAGATAGGAAAGCAAGGCTGGTGATGTTACAGAGATAGGAAAGCAAGGCTGGTGATGTTACAGAGAGAGGAAAGCAAAGCAGGAGATGTTACAGAGAGAGGAAAGCAAGGCAGGAGATATTACCGAGATAGGAAAGCAAGGCTGGAGATTTTACAGAGATAGGAAAGCAACGCTGTTGATGTTACAGAGAGAGGAAAGCAAGGCTGGATATGTTACATAGATAGGAAAGGAAGTCTGGAGATGTTACAGGGATAGGATAGCATGGTGCTGCTGTTACAGAGATAAGAAAGCAAGTCTGGAGATGTTACAGTGATAGGAAAGCAAGGCTGGAGATGTTACAGAGATAGGAAAGCAAGGCTGGAGATGTTACAGAGAGAGAAAAGCATGGCTGGTGCTGATACACAGATAGGAAAGCAAGGCTGGAGATGTTGCAGAGGTAGGAAAGAAAGGTTGCCGATGTTACAGAGAGAGAAAAGTATGGCTGTTGCTGATACAGAGATAGGAAAGCAAAGCTGGAGATGTTGTAGAGGTAGGAAAGAAAGGTTGCCGATGTTACAGAGAAAGGAAAGTAAGGCTGGAGATGTTACGGAAATGGAAAGCAAGGCTGGAGATGTTACAGAGAGAGGAAAGCAAGGCTGGTGATGTTACAGAGATAGGAAAGCAAGACTGAAGATGTTACAGAGAGAGAGGATAGCAAGGCTTGAGTTGTTACAGAGAGATATAAAGAAATTTTGGAGATGTTACATTGATGGGAAAGCAAAGCTGGAGATGTTACAGAGATAGGAAAGCAAGGCTGGAGAAGTTACAGGGAGAGAGGATCGCAATGTTGGAGATGTGATAGAGAGAGGAAAGCAAGGCTGGCAATGTTACATAGAGAGGTAAGCAAGGCTGGTGATGCTACATAAAGAGGAAAGCAAGACTGGTGATGTTACAGAGCGAGGAAAGCAAGGCAGATGATACAGAGATAGCAAAGCAAGGCACGAGATGTTACAGAGACAGGAAAGCAAGGCTCGATATGTTACAGTGATAGGAACGGATGGCTGGAGATGTTACAGAGAGAGAAATGTAAGGCTGGAGATGTTACAGAGAGAGAAATGTAAGGCTGGAGATGTTACGGAGATAGGAAAGCAAGGCTGGAGATGTTACGGAGATAGGAAAGCAAGGCTGGAGATGTTACAGAGAGAGGAAAGTAAGATTGGAGATATTACGTAGATGGGAAAGCAAGGCTGGTGAGGTTAAAGAGAAAGGAAAGTAAGGCTGGAGATGTAACGGCGATTGGAAAGCAAGGTGGAGATGTTACAGAGAGAGGAAAGCAAGGCTGGACATATCACAGGGAGTGACGAAAGCAATTTTGGAGATGTTACATAGATAGAAAAGCTGGGCTGGAGGTGTTACAGAGATAGGAAAGCAAGGCTGGAGATGTTACAGAGACAGGAAAGCAAGGCTGGAGATGTTACATAGAGAGGAAAGCAAGGCTGGTGATGTTACAGAGATAGGAAAGCAAGGCTGGTGATGTTACAGAGAGAGGAAAGCAAAGCAGGAGATGTTACTGAGATAGGAAAGCAAGGCTGGAGATTTTACAGAGATAGGAAAGCAACGCTGTTGATGTTACAGAGAGAGGAAAACAAGGCTGGATATGTTACATAGATAGGAAAGGAAGTCTGGAGATGTTACAGGGATAGGATAGCATGGTGCTGCTGTTACAGAGATAAGAAAGCAAGTCTGGAGATGTTACAGTGATAGGAAAGCAATGCTGGAGATGTTACAGAGATAGGAAAGCAATGCTGGAGATGTTACAGAGAGAGAAAAGCATGGCTGGTGCTGATACACAGATAGGAAAGCAAGGCACGAGATGTTACAGAGACAGGAAAGCAAGGCTGGATATGTTACAGTGATAGGAATGGATGGCTGGAGATGTTACAGAGAGAGAAATGTAAGGCTGGAGATGTTACGGAGATAGGAAAGCTAGGCTGGAGATGTTACGGAGAGAGGAAAGCAAGGTTGGGGAGGTTAAAGGGAAAGGAAAGTAAGGCTGGAGATGTTACGGAGATAAGAAAGCACGTCTGGAGATGTTACGGAGATAGGAAAGCAAGTCTGGAGATGTTACGGAGATTGGAAAGCAAGGCTGGAGATGTTACAGAGATAGGAAAGCAAGGCCGGAGATGTTACAGAGAGGAAGGCAAGGCAGGAGAGGTGACAGAAATAGGAAAGCAAGGCTGGAGATGTTACGGAGATCGGAAAGCAAGACTGGAGATGTTACAGAGGTAGGAAAGCAAGGCTGGTGAGGGTACAGAGAGGAAAGCAAGGCTGGAGATGTTACATAGAGAGGAAAGCAAGGCTGGAGATGTTACAGAGATAGGAAAGCAAGGCTGGAGATGTTACATAGAGAGGAAAGCAAGGCTGGAGATGTTACATAGAGAGGTAAGCAAGGCTGGTGATGTTACAGAGAAAGGAAAGCAAGGCAGGAGATGTTACAGAGATATGATAGCAAGGCACGAGATGTTACAGAGAGAGGAAAGCACGGCTGGATATGTTATAGAGATAGGAAAGCAAAGCTGGAGATGTTACAGAGATAGGAACGCATGGCTGGAGATGTTCCAGAGATTGGAATGTAAGGCTGGAGATGTTCCGGAGATAGGAAAGCAAGGCTGGTGAGACTACAGAGAGAGGAACGCATTGCTGGAGCGGTTAGAGAGAGAGAATAGAAACGCTTGAGATGTTGAAGGGAGATGAAAGCAAGGCAGGAGATGTTACAGGGAGAGGAAAGCAAGGCTGGACATACCACAGGGAGAGACGAAAGTAATGTTGGAGATGTTACAAAGGAAGGAAAGCACTGTTGGAGATGTTACAGAGATAGGAAAGCATTGCTGCACATGATACAGAGCGGGGAAAGCAAGGCTGCAGATGTTTCAGTGAGAGGAAAGCAAGCCTGGAGATGTTACAGAGATAGGAAAGCAAGGCTGGAGATGTTACAGAGACAGGAAAGCAAGGCTGGAGATGTTACATAGAGAGGAAAGCAAGGCTGGTGATGTTACAGAGATAGGAAAGCAAGGCTGGTGATGTTACAGAGAGAGGAAAGCAAAGCAGGAGATGTTACAGAGAGAGGAAAGCAAGGCTGGACATACCACAGGGAGAGACGAAAGTAATGTTGGAGAAGTTACAGAGGAAGGAAAGCAATGTTGGAGATGTTACAGAGATAGGAAAGCATTGCTGCACATGATACAGAGCGGGGAAAGCAAGGCTGCAGATGTTTCAGTGAGAGGAAAGCAAGGCTGGAGATTTTATAGAGAAAGGAAAGCAAGGCTGGAGATGTGACAGAAAGAGGAAATGTCAGTCTAGAGATATTACGGAGATGGGAAAGCAAGGCTGGAGATGTTACAGAGAGTGGAAAGCAAGGCTGGTGAGGTTACAAAGATAGGAAAGCAAGACTGGAGATGTTACAGAGAGAGAGGATAGCAAGGCTAGAGATGTTACACAGAGGTATAAAGAAATTTTGGAGATGTTACAGTGATGGGAAAGAAGACTGGAGATGTTACAGAGAGAGGAAAGCAAGGCTGGAGATGTTACCGGCAGAGAGGAACGCAATGATGGAGATTTGACAGAGAGAGATGAAAGCAAGGCTGGAGATGCTACTGAGAAAGGAAAGCAAGGCTGCGGGCGTCACAGAGAGAGAGGAAAGCAAGGATGGAGATGTGACAGAGATAGGAAAGCAAGGCTGGTGATGTTACAGACAGAGGAAGGCAAGGGAGGAGATGTTATAGAGATAGGAAAGCAAAGCAGGAGCAGTTCTAGCTAGAGGAAAGCAATGCTGGAAATTTTACATGGAGAGGAAAGCAAGGCTGGAGAGGTTACAGAGAGAAAAGCAAGGCTGGATATGTTAAAGAGATAGGAAAGCAAGGCTGGAGATGTTACAAAGTTAGAAAAGCATGGCTGGTGCTGTTACAGAGATAGGAAGTGCACCCATCTCCAGCTCCTCCAAGACCGTGTTAGGGAACTGGAGCTGGAGTTGGATGAACTTCGGATCATTCGGGAGGCAGAGGGGGTCATAGATCAGAGTTATAGGGAAGTAGTAACTCCAAAGATGGCAGATAGATGAGTGACAGTGAGGGGGACTGGGAGGAAGCAGCCAGTGCAGGGACCCCCTGCGGCCATTCCCCTCAAGAACAAGTATACCGTTTTGGATACTTGTGGGGGGGATGACTTACCAGGGGTAAGTAACGGGGCTCAGGTCTCTGGCACGGAGCCTGTCCCCGTTACTCAGAAGGGAAGGGTGAAGAAGAGCAGAGCAGTAGTAATTGGGGACTCGATAGTTAGGGGCACAGATAGGCGGTTTTGTGGGAACGAGAGAGACTCACGACTGGTAAGTTGCCTCCCAGGTGCAAGGGTACGTGATGTCTCTGATCGTGTTTTCCGGGTCCTGGAGGGGGAGGGGGAGCAGCCCTAAGTCGTGGTCCATATTGGCACCAACGACATAGGTAGGAGGAGTGCCGAGGATGTTAGACAGACTTTCAGGGAGCTAGGTTGGAAGCTCAGAGTTAGAACGAACAGAGTTGTTGTCTCTGGTTTGTTACCCGTGCCACGTGATAGAGATTCGAGGAATAGGGAAAGAGAACACTTAAATGCGTGGCTACAGGGATGGTGCAGGAGGGAGGGATTCCGGTTTTTGGATAACTGGGGTTCTTTCTGGGGACAGTGGGACCTCTAAAAACAGGATGGTCTACACCTGAACCTGAGGGGCACCAGTATCCTTGGGGGGAGGTTTGCTAGTGCTCTTGGGGGGGGGGGTTTAAACTAACTCTGCAGGGGCATGGGAACCCAGATTGTAGCTTCAGGGTGCAGGGCCTGGAGTGTAGGGAGGTTAGGAACATGGCATAAATTTCCAAGGAGGGTGTCTGTAAACAGGAAAGTGGCTTGAAGTGTGTATACTTCAATGCAAGAAGTATACGAAATAAGGTAGGTGAACTTGCAGCGTGGGTTGGTACCTGGGACTTCGATGTTGTGGCTATTACGGAGACATGGGTAGAACAGGGACAGGATTGGCTGTTGCAGGTTCCAGGATTTAAATGTTTTAGTAGGGTCAGAGGTGGGGGTAAAAGAGGGGGAGGTATGGCATTGCTTGTCAAAGATAGTATTACAGTGGTGGAAAGGACGATGGATGAGGACTTGCCATCTGAGGTAGTTTGGGCTGAGGTTCGGAATAGGAAAAGTGAGGTCACCCTGTTAGGAGTCTTTTACAGGCCTCCCAATAGTCCTAGAAACGTAGAAGAAAGGATAGGGAAGGTGATTCAGGAGATGAGTGACAGTAATAGGGTGGTGGTTATGGGGGACTTTAACTTTCCTGATATTGATTGGGAAAGCTATAGCTCAAGTTCGTTAGATGGGTCAGTGTTTGTTCAGTGTGTGCAGGAGAGTGTCCTGACACAATATGTAGACAGGCCAACAAGAGGTGAGGCCATACTGGATTTGGTTCTGGGTAACGAACCAGGCCAGGTGTTACAATTAGAGGTAGGTGAGCACTTTGGGGATAGTGACCATAATTCGGTGATTTTTACTCTCGTGATGGAGAGGGATAAGTGTGTACTACAGGGCAAGAGTTATAGCTGGGGTCAGGGAAATTATGATGCGGTGAGGCATGACGTAGGATGTGTGGCTTGGAAAAGTAGACTCCAAGGCAAGAGTGTAAATGATATGTGGAGCTTGTTCAAGGAGCAACTATTGAGTGTCCTTGATAATTATGTACCTGTCAGGCAGGGAGGAAAGGGTCGTGCGAGGGAGCCGTGGTTTAATAAGGAATTGGAATCCCTTGTTAAATGGAAGAGGGCGGCCGATCTCAAGATGAGACGTGAAGGTTCAATTGGGGCGATTGAGAGTTATAGGGTAGCCAGGAAGGACCTGAAGAGAGAGCTAAGAGCAGCAAGGAGGGGACATGAAAGGTCCTTAGTCGGTAGGATTAGGGAAAACCCTAAGGCTTTCTATAGGTATGTTAGGAATAAAAGAATGACTAGGGTAGGAATAGGTCCAGTCAAGGATAGTAGTGGGAAGTTGCGTGTGGAGGCGGAAGAGATTGGGGAGACACTGAATGAATACTTTTCTTCAGTATTTACTCAGGAACAGGGCATTGTCGTCGATGTGAATACTGAGTCACAAATAAGTAGAATGGATGGCTTTGAGGTATGTAGAGAAGAGGTGTTGGAAATCCTGGAAAAGGTGAAAATAGATAAGTCCCCTGGGCCTGATGGCATTTATCCTAGGATTCTCTGGGAAGCAAGGGAGGAGATTGCAGAGCCATTGGCCTTGATTTTTATGTCCTCTTTGTCTACAGGAGTAGTGCCAGAAGACTGGAGGATAGCAAATGTGGTTCCCTTGTTCAAAAAGGGGAGTAGGGATAACCCTAGTAACTATAGGCCGGTGAGTCTCACTTCTGTTGTGGGCAAAGTCCTAGAGAGAATTGTAAGGGATAGGATTTATGCACATCTGGATAGGAATAATGTGATCAAGGATAGTCAGCATGGTTTTGTGAAGGGCAGGTCGTGCCTCACAAACCTTATTGAATTCTTTGAAAAGGTGACGAAGGAGGTTGATGAGGGGAAAGCGGTAGATGTGGTATATATGGATTTTAGTAAGGCGTTTGATAAGGTTCCCCATGGTAGGCTACTGCAGAAAATACGGAGATATGGCATTGAGGGTGAGTTGGAGGTTTGGATTAGGAATTGGCTGGATGGAAGAAGACAGAGGGTAGTAGTTGATGGCAAAGTTTCTTCATGGAGTGCCGTCACTAGCGGTGTTCCGCAAGGATCTGTTTTGGGACCATTGCTGTTTGTCATTTTTATAAATGACCTGGAAGAGGGGTTAGAAGGTTGGGTGAGCAAGTTTGCGGATGATACGAAAGTCGGAGGAGTTGTTGACAGTGAGGAAGGATGTGGCAGGTTACAGCAGGATATAGAGAAGCTGCAGAGCTGGGCAGAAAGGTGGCAAATGGAATTCAATGTAGCTAAATGTGAGGTGATTCACTTTGGGAAGAATAACAAAAAGAAGGGGTACTGGGCTAATGGTCGGATACTTGGTCGTGTGGATGAGCAGAGGGATCTTGGTGTCCATGTACACAGATCTCTGAAAGTTGCCACACAGGTAAATAGTGCGGTGAGGAAGGCATATGGCGTACTGGCTTTTATTGGTAGAGGAATTGAGTTCCGGAGTCCTGAGGTCATGATGCAGTTGTATAAAACTCTGGTGCGGCCGCATCTGGAATATTGTGTGCAGTTTTGGTCGCCATACTATAGGAAGGATGTGGAGGCATTGGAACGGGTGCAGAGGAGGTGTACCAGGATGTTGCCTGGTATGGTAGGAAGATCGTATGAGGATAGACTGAGACACTTGGGGCTGTTTTCATTAGAGAAAAGAAGGTTTAGGGGTGACTTGATTGAGGTGTACAAGATGATTAGGGGGTTAGATAGGGTTGACAGTGTGAACCTTTTCCCGCGTATGAAGTCGGGTATTACAAGGGGGCATAGCTTTAAATTAAGGGGGGGTAGATATAGGACTGAAGTTAGGGGTAGGTTCTTCACTCAGCGAGTCGTAAGTTCATGGAATGCCCTGCCAGCAGCAGTGGTGGACTCTCCCTCTTTATGGGCATTTAAGCGGGCATTGGATAGGTATATGGAGGATAGTGGGTTAGTATAGGTTAGGTGGGCTTGGATCGGCGCAACATCGAGGGCCAAAGGGCCTGTACTGCGCTGTATTCTTCTATGTTCTATGTTCTATGAAAGCAAGGCTGGAGATGTTACAGAGAGAGGAAAGTAAGGCTGGAGACGTAACAGGGAGAGAGGAAAGCAAGGCAGGAGATGTTACAGAGAGAGGAAAGTAAGGCTGGCGATGTTACAGAAATAGGATAGCCAGGCTGGAGACGTAACAGGGAGAGAGGAAAGCAAGGCAGGAGATGTTACAGAGATAACAAAGCAAGGCTGGAGATGTTACAGAGAGAGAAAAGTAAGGCTGGCGATGTTACGGAGATAGGAAAGCAAGGCAGGAGAGGTGACAGAAATAGGAAAGCAAGGCTGGAGATGTTACAGAGAGAGGAAAGTAAGGCTGGAGATGTTTCAGAGACAGGAACGCAAGGCTGGTGAGGGTACAGAGAGTAAAGCAAGGCTGGAGAGGTTACAGAGAGTGGACGGTAAGACTGGAAATGTTATCGAGAGAAGAAAGCAAGGTTGGAGATGTTACAGAGATAGGAAAGGAATGCTGGAGACTTTATAGAAATAGGAAACCAAGACTGGAGGTGTTAAAGAGAGAGGTAAGCAAGGCTGGTGAGGTTCCAGAGAGAGGAAAGCAAGGCTGGGGAGGTAACAAAGAGAGGACGGTGAGGCTGGAGATGTTAAAGAGAATTGAAAGCAACGCTGGACATGTTACAGAGATAGGAAAGCAAGGCTGGAGATTTGAAAGAGATAGGAAAGCAAGGCTGTTGAGGTTACAGAGATAGGAAAGCAAGACTGGTGAGACTACAGAGAGACGAACGCATTGCTGGAGCGGTTGGAGAGAGAGGATAGAAACGCTTGAGATGTTGAATGGAGATGAAAGCAAGGCAGGAGATGTTACAGGGAGAGGAAAGCAAGGCTGGACATACCACAGGGAGAGACGAAGGTAATGTTGGAGATGTTACAGAGGAAGGAAAGCAACGTTGGAAATGTTACAGAGATATGAAAGCACTGCTGCACATGATACAGAGAGGGGAAAGCAAGGCTGGAGATGTTTCAGTGAGAGGAAAGCAAGGCTGGAGATTTTACAGAGAAAGGAAAGCAAGGCCGGATATGTGACAGAAAGAGGAAATGTCAATCTGTAGATATTACGGAGATGGAAAAGCAAGGCTGGAGATGTTACAGAGAGTGGAAAGCAAGGCTGGTGAGGATACAGAGATAGGAGAGCAAGACTGGAGATGTTACAGAGAGAGGAAGGCAAGGGAGGAGATGTTATAGAGATAGGAAAGCAAAGCAGGAGCAGTTCTAGCTAGAGGAAAGCAATGCTGGAAATTTTACATGGAGAGGAAATCAAGGCTGGAGACGTTACAGAGAGAAAAGCAAGGCTGGATAGATTTAAGGGATAGGAAAGCAAGGCTGGAGATGTTACAAAGTTAGAAAAGCATGGCTGGTGCTGTTACAGAGATAGGAAAGCAAGGCTGGAGATGCTGCAGAGAGAGGAAAGCAAGGCTGGCGATGTTACGGAGATTGGAAAGCAAGGCTAGAGATGTTACAGAAATAGGAAAGCAAGGCTGGAGAAGCAACAGGGAGAGAGGAAAGCAAGGCACGAGATTTACAGAGATAGGAAAGCAAGGCTGGAGATGTTACAGAGCGAGGAAAGTAAGGCTGGCGATGTTACGAAGATAGGAAAGCAAGGCTGGAGATGCAACTGAGACAGGAAAGCAAGGCTGGAGACGTGCCAGGGTGAGAGGAAAGCAAGGCAGGAAATGTTACATAGAGAGAAAAGCAAGGCAGGAGATGTGACAGAAATAGGAAAGCAAGGCTGGAGATGTTACAGAGAGAGGAAAGTAAGGCTGGAGATGTTTCAGAGACAGGAATGCAAGGCTGGTGAGGGTACAGAGAGTAAAGCAAGGCAGGAGAGGTTACAGAGAGTGGACGGTAAGACTGGAAATGTTATCGAGAGAAGAAAGCAAGGTTGGAGATGTTACAGAGATAGGAAAGGAATGCTGGAGACTTTATAGAAATAGGAAACCAAGACTGGAGGTGTTAAAGAGAGAGGTAAGCAAGGCTGGTGAGGTTCCAGAGAGAGGAAAGCAAGGCTGGGGAGGTAACAAAGAGAGGACGGTGAGGCTGGAGATGTTAAAGAGAATTGAAAGCAACGCTGGACATGTTACAGAGATAGGAAAGCAAGGCTGGAGATTTGACAGAGATAGGAAAGCAAGGCTGTTGAGGTTACAGAGATAGGAAAGCAAGACTGGTGAGACTACAGAGAGAGGAACGCATTGCTGGAGCGGTTAGAGAGAGAGGATAGAAACGCTTGAGATGTTGAAGGGAGATGAAAGCAAGGCAGGAGATGTTACAGGGAGAGGAAAGCAAGGCTGGACATACCACAGGGAGAGACGAAACTAATGTTGGAGATGTTACAGAGGAAGGAAAGCAATGTTGGAGTTGTTACAGAGATAGGAAAGCACTGCTGCACATGATACAGAGAGTGGAAAGCAAGGCTGGAGATGTTTCAGTGAGAGGAAAGCAAGGCTGGAGATTTTACAGAGAAAGGAAAGCAAGGCTGGAGATGTGACAGAAAGAGGAAATGTCAATCTAGAGATATTACAGAGATGGGAAGGCAAGGCTGGAGATGTTACAGAGAGTGGAAAGCAAGGCTGGTGAGGATAGAGAGATAGGAAAGCAAGACTTGAGATGTTACAGAGAGAGAGGATAGCAAGGCTAGAGATGTTACACAGAGGTATAAAGAAATTTTGGAGATGTTACAGTGATGGGAAAGCAAGACTGGAGATGTCACAGAGATAGGAAAGCAAGGCAGGAGATGGTACCGGCAGAGAGGAACGCAATGATGGAGATTTGAAAGAGAGAGATGAAAGCAAGGGCGGAGATGCTACTGAGAAAGGAAAGCAAGGCTGTGGACGTTACAGACAGAGAGGAAAGCAAGGATGGAGATGTTACAGAGATAGGAAAGCAAGGCTGGTGATGTTACAGAGAGAGGAAGGCAAGGGAGGAGATGTTATAGAGATAGGAAAGCAAAGCAGGAGCAGTTCTAGCGAGAGGAAAGCAATGCTGGAAATTTTACATGGAGAGGAAATCAAGGCTGGAGACGTTACAGAGAGAAAAGCAAGGCTGGATATGTTAAAGAGATAGGAAAGCAAGGCTGGAGATGTTACAAAGTTAGAAAAGCATGGCTGGTGCTGTTACAGAGATAGGAAAGCAAGGCTGGAGATGCTACAGAGAGAGGAAAGTAAGGCTGGCGATGTTACGGAGATTGGAAAGCAAGGCTGGAGATGTTACAGAAATAGGAAAGCAAGGCTGGAGAAGTAACAGGGAGAGAGGAAAGCAAGGCACGAGATTTACAGAGATAGGAAAGCAAGGCTGGAGATGTTACAGAGAGAGGAAAGTAAGGCTGGCGATGTTACGAAGATAGGAAAGCAAGGCTGGAGATGCAACTGAGACAGGAAAGCAAGGCTGGAGACGTAACAGGGAGAGAGGAAAGCAAGGCAGGAAATGTTACAATGAGAGAAAAGCAAGGCAGGAGAGGTGACAGAAATAGGAAAGCAAGGCTGGAGATGTTACAGAGATGAAAGTAAGGCTGGAGATGTTTCAGAGACAGGAATGCAAGGCTGGTGAGGGTACAGAGAGTAAAGCAAGGCTGGAGAGGGTACAGAGAGTGGACGCTAAGACTGGAGATGTTATAGAGAGAAGAAAGCAAGGTTGGAGATGTTACAGAGATAGGAAAGGAATGCTGGAGACTTTATAGAAATAGGAAACCAAGACTGGAGGTGTTACAGAGAGAGGTAAGCAAGGCTGGTGAGGTTACAGAGAGAGGAAAGCAAGGCTGGGGAGGTTACAGAGAGAAGACAGTGAGGCTGGAGATGTTAAAGAGAATTGAAAACAACGCTGGACATGTTACAGAGATAGGAAAGCAAGGTTGGAGATTTGACAGAGATAGGAAAGCAAGTCTGGAGATGTTACGGAGATTGGAAAGCAAGGCTGGAGATGTTACAGAGATAGGAAAGCAAGGCCGGAGATGTTACAGAGAGGAAGGCAAGGCAGGAGAGGGGACAGAAATAGGAAAGCAAGGCTGGAGATGTTACGGAGATCGGAAAGCAAGACTGGAGATGTTACAGAGGTAGGAAAGCAAGGCTGGTGAGGGTACAGAGAGGAAAGAAAGGGTGGAGAGGTTACAGAGAGTGGACGGTAAGACTGGAGATGTTACAGAGAGAAGAAAGCAAGGCTGGAGATGTTACAGAGATAGGAACGCAAGGCTGGAGGTGTGACAGAGAAAGGTAAGCAAGGCTCTGTGAGATTACAGAGAGAGGAAAACAAGTCTGGGGAGGTTACAGAGAGTGGACGGTGAGGGTGGAGATGTTAAAGAGAGATGAAACCAACGCTGGAGATGCTCCAGAGATAGGAAAGCAAGGCTGGAGATTTTACAGAGATAGGAAAGCAAGGCTGGAGATGTTACAGAGAGAGGAAAGTAAGGCTGGAGATATTACGTAGATGGGAAAGCAAGGCTGGTGAGGTTAAAGAGAAAGGAAAGTAAGGCTGGAGATGTAACGGCGATTGGAAAGCAAGGCTGGAGATGTTACAGAGAGAGGAAAGCAAGGCTGGACATATCACAGGGAGTGACGAAAGCAATTTTGGAGATGTTACATAGAGAGAAAAGCTGGGCTGGAGGTGTTACAGAGATAGGAAAGCAAGGCTGGAGATGTTACAGAGATAGGAAAGCAAGGCTGGAGATGTATCAGAGACAGGAAAGCAAGGCTGGAGATGTTACATAGAGAGGAAAGCAAGGCTGGAGATTTTACAGAGATAGGAAAGCAAGGCTGGTGATGTTACAGAGAGAGGAAAGCAAAGCAGGAGATGTTACAGAGAGAGGAAATCAAGGCAGGAGATATTACCGAGATAGGAACGCAAGGCTGGAGATTTTACAGAGATAGGAAAGCAACGCTGTTGATGTTACAGAGAGAGGAAAGCAAGGCTGGATATGTTACATAGATAGGAAAGGAAGTCTGGAGATGTTACAGGGATAGGATAGCATGGTGCTGCTGTTACAGAGATAAGAAAGCAAGTCTGGAGATGTTACAGTGATAGGAAAGCAATGCTGGAGATGTTACAGAGATAGGAAAGCAATGCTAGAGATGTTACAGAGAGAGAAAAGCATGGCTGGTGCTGATACACAGATAGGAAAGCAAGGCACGAGATGTTACAGAGACAGGAAAGCAAGGCTGGATATGTTACAGTGATAGGAATGGATGGCTAGAGATGTTACAGAGAGAGAAATGTAAGGCTGGAGATGTTACGGAGATAGGAAAGCTAGGCTGGAGATGTTACGGAGAGAGGAAAGCAAGGTTGGGGAGGTGAAAGGGAAAGGGAAGTAAGGCTGGAGATGTTACGGAGATAAGAAAGCACGTCTGGAGATGTTACGGAGATAGGAAAGCAAGTCTGGAGATGTTACGGAGATTGGAAAGCAAGGCTGGAGATGTTACAGAGATAGGAAAGCAAGGCCGGAGATGTTACAGAGAGGAAGGCAAGGCAGGAGAGGTGACAGAAATAGGAAAGCAAGGCTGGAGATGTTACGGAGATCGGAAAGCAAGACTGGAGATGTTACAGAGGTAGGAAAGCAAGGCTGGTGAGGGTACAGAGAGGAAAGAAAGGCTGGAGAGGTTACAGAGAGTGGACGGTAAGACTGGAGATGTTACAGAGACAGGAAAGCAAGGCTGGAGATGTTACATAGAGAGGAAAGCAAGGCTGGAGATGTTACAGAGATAGGAAAGCAAGGCTGGAGATGTTACAGAGACAGGAAAGCGAGGCTGGAGATGTTACATAGAGAGGTAAGCAAGGCTGGTGATGTTACAGAGAAAGGAAAGCAAGGCAGGAGATGTTACAGAGATATGATAGCAAGGCACGAGATGTTACAGAGAGAGGAAAGCAAGGCTGGATATGTTATAGAGATAGGAAAGCAAAGCTGGAGATGTTACAGAGATAGGAACGCATGGCTGGAGATGTTCCAGAGATTGGAATGTAAGGCTGGAGATGTTCCGGAGATAGGAAAGCAAGGCTGGTGAGACTACAGAGAGAGGAACGCATTGCTGGAGCGGTTAGAGAGAGAGAATAGAAACGCTTGAGATGTTGAAGGGAGATGAAAGCAAGGCAGGAGATGTTACAGGGAGAGGAAAGCAAGGCTGGACATACCACAGGGAGAGACGAAAGTAATGTTGGAGATGTTACAGAGGAAGGAAAGCAATGTTGGAGATGTTACAGAGATAGGAAAGCATTGCTGCACATGATACAGAGCGGGGAAAGCAAGGCTGCAGATGTTTCAGTGAGAGGAAAGCAAGGCTGGAGATTTTACAGAGAAAGGAAAGCAAGGCTGGAGATGTGACAGAAAGAGGAAATGTCAGTCTAGAGATATTACGGAGATGGGAAAGCAAGGCTGGAGATGTTACAGAGAGTGGAAAGCAAGGCTGGTGAGGTTACAAAATAGGAAAGCAAGACTGGAGATGTTACAGAGAGAGAGGATAGCAAGGCTAGAGATGTTACACAGAGGTATAAAGAAATTTTGGAGATGTTACAGTGATGGGAAAGAAGACTGGAGATGTTACAGAGATAGGAAAGCAAGGCTGCGGACGTCACAGAGAGAGAGGAAAGCAAGGATGGAGATGTTACAGAGATAGGAAAGCAAGGCTGGTGATGGTACAGACAGAGGAAGGCAAGGGAGGAGATGTTATAGAGATAGGAAAGCAAAGCAGGAGCAGTTCTAGCTAGAGGAAAGCAATGCTGGAAATTTTACATGGAGAGGAAAGCAAGGCTGGAGACGTTACAGAGAGAAAAGCAAGGCTGGTTATGTTAAAGAGATAGGAAAGCAAGGCTGGAGATGTTACAAAGTTAGAAAAGCATGGCTGGTGCTGTTACAGAGATAGGAAAGCAAGGCTGGAGATGTTACAGAGAGAGGAAAGTAAGGCTGGAGACGTAACAGGGAGAGAGGGAAGCAAGGCAGGAGATGTTACAGAGAGAGGAAAGTAAGGCTGGCGATGTTACAGAAATAGGATAGCCAGGCTGGAGACGTAACAGGGAGAGAGGAAAGCAAGGCAGGAGATGTTACAGAGATATGAAAGCAAGGCTGGAGATTTTACAGAGAGAGAAAAGTAAGGCTGGCGATGTTACGGAGATAGGAAAGCAAGGCAGGAGAGTTGACAGAAATAGGAAAGCAAGGCTGGAGATGTTACAGAGAGAGGAAAGTAAGGCTGGAGATGTTTCAGAGACAGGAACGCAAGGCTGGTGAGGGTACAGAGAGTAAAGCAAGGCTGGAGAGGTTACAGAGAGTGGACGGTAAGACTGGAAATGTTATCGAGAGAAGAAAGCAAGGTTGGAGATGTTACAGAGATAGGAAAGGAATGCTGGAGACTTTATAGAAATAGGAAACCAAGACAGGAGGTCTTAAAGAGAGAGGTAAGCAAGGCTGGTGAGGTTCCAGAGAGAGGAAAGCAAGGCTGGGGAGGTAACAAAGAGAGGACGGTGAGGCTGGAGATGTTAAAGAGAATTGAAAGCAACGCTGGACATGTTACAGAGATAGGAAAGCAAGGCTGGAGATTTGACAGAGATAGGAAAGCAAGGCTGTTGAGGTTACAAAGATAGGAAAGCAAGACTGGTGAGACTACAGAGAGAGGAACGCATTGCTGGAGCGGTTAGAGAGAGAGGATAGAAACGCTTGAGATGTTGAAGGGAGATGAAAGCAAGGCAGGAGATGTTACAGGGAGAGGAAAGCAAGGCTGGACATACCACAGGGAGAGACGAAAGTAATGTTGGAGATGTTACAGAGGAAGGAAAGCAATGTTGGAGATGTTACAGAGATAGGAAAGCACTGCTGCACATGATACAGAGAGTGGAAAGCAAGGCTGGAGATTTTTCAGTGAGAGGAAAGCAAGGCTGGAGATTTTACAGAGAAAGGAAAGCAAGGCTGGAGATGTGACAGAAAGAGGAAATGTCAATCTAGAGATATTACAGAGATGGGAAGGCAAGGCTGGAGATGTTACAGAGAGTGGAAAGCAAGGCTGGTGAGGATAGAGAGATAGGAAAGCAAGACTTGAGATGTTACAGAGAGAGAGGATAGCAAGGCTAGAGATGTTACACAGAGGTATAAAGAAATTTTGGAGATGTTACAGTGATGGGAAAGCAAGACTGGAGATGTCACAGAGATAGGAAAGCAAGGCAGGAGATGGTACCGGCAGAGAGGAACGCAATGATGGAGATTTGAAAGAGAGAGATGAAAGCAAGGCCGGAGATGCTACTGAGAAAGGAAAGCAAGGCTGTGGGCGTTACAGACAGAGAGGAAAGCAAGGATGGAGATGTTACAGAGATAGGAAAGCAAGGCTGGTGATGTTACAGAGAGAGGAAGGCAAGGGAGGAGATGTTATAGAGATAGGAAAGCAAAGCAGGAGCAGTTCTAGCGAGAGGAAAGCAATGCTGGAAATTTTACATGGAGAGGAAATCAAGGCTGGAGACGTTACAGAGAGAAAAGCAAGGCTGGATATGTTAAGTTGTTACAGAGAGATATAAAGAAATTTTGGAGATGTTACATTGATGGGCAAGCAAAGCTGGAGATGTTACAGAGATAGGAAAGCAGGGCTGGAGAAGTTACAGGGAGAGAGGATCACAATGTTGGAGATGTGATAGAGAGAGAGGAAAGCAAGGCTGCAGATGTTACATAGAGAGGAAATCAAGGCTGGTGATGTTACATAAAGAGGAAAGCAAGACTGGTGATGTTACAGAGAGAGGAAAACAAGGCTGGATATGTTTCAGAGATAGGAAGGCAATGTTGGAGATGTTACAGAGATAGGAATGTAAGGCTGGAGATGTTACGGAGATAGGAAAGCAAGGCTGGAGATGTTACGGAGAGAGGAAAGCAAGGCTGGAGATGTTACAGAGATAGGAAAGCAAGGCTGGAGATGTTATAGAGACAGGAAAGCGAGGCTGGAGATGTTACATAGAGAGGTAAGCAAGGCTGGTGATGTTACAGAGAAAGGAAAGCAAGGCAGGAGATGTTACAGAGATATGATAGCAAGGCACGAGATGTTACAGAGAGAGGAAAGCAAGGCTGGATATGTTATAGAGATAGGAAAGCAAAGCTGGAGATGTTACAGAGATAGGAACGCATGGCTGGAGATGTTCCAGAGATTGGAATGTGAGGCTGGAGATGTTCCGGAGAGAGGAAAGCAAGGCTGGTGAGACTACAGAGAGAGGAACGCATTGCTGGAGCGGTTAGAGAGAGAGAATAGAAACGCTTGAGATGTTGAAGGGAGATGAAAGCAAGGCAGGAGATGTTACAGGGAGAGGAAAGCAAGGCTGGACATACCACAGGGAGAGACGAAAGTAATGTTGGAGATGTTACAGAGGAAGGAAAGCAATGTTGGAGATGTTACAGAGATAGGAAAGCATTGCTGCACATGATACAGAGCGGGGAAAGCAAGGCTGCAGATGTTTCAGTGAGAGGAAAGCAAGGCTGGAGATTTTACAGAGAAAGGAAAGCAAGGCTGGAGATGTGACAGAAAGAGGAAATGTCAGTCTAGAGATATTACGGAGATGGGAAAGCAAGGCTGGAGATGTTACAGAGAGTGGAAAGCAAGGCTGGTGAGGTTACAAAATAGGAAAGCAAGACTGGAGATGTTACAGAGAGAGAGGATAGCAAGGCTAGAGATGTTACACAGAGGTATAAAGAAATTTTGGAGATGTTACAGTGATGGGAAAGAAGACTGGAGATGTTACAGAGATAGGAAAGCAAGGCTGGAGATGTTACCGGCAGAGAGGAACGCAATGATGGAGATTTGACAGAGAGAGATGAAAGCAAGGCTGGAGATGCTACTGAGAAAGGAAAGCAAGGCTGCGGACGTCACAGAGAGAGAGGAAAGCAAGGATGGAGATGTTACAGAGATAGGAAAGCAAGGCTGGTGATGGTACAGACAGAGGAAGGCAAGGGAGGAGATGTTATAGAGATAGGAAAGCAAAGCAGGAGCAGTTCTAGCTAGAGGAAAGCAATGCTGGAAATTTTACATGGAGAGGAAAGCAAGGCTGGAGACGTTACAGAGAGAAAAGCAAGGCTGGTTATGTTAAAGAGATAGGAAAGCAAGGCTGGAGATGTTACAAAGTTAGAAAAGCATGGCTGGTGCTGTTACAGAGATAGGAAAGCAAGGCTGGAGATGTTACAGAGAGAGGAAAGTAAGGCTGGAGACGTAACAGGGAGAGAGGGAAGCAAGGCAGGAGATGTTACAGAGAGAGGAAAGTAAGGCTGGCGATGTTACAGAAATAGGATAGCCAGGCTGGAGACGTAACAGGGAGAGAGGAAAGCAAGGCAGGAGATGTTACAGAGATATGAAAGCAAGGCTGGAGATTTTACAGAGAGAGAAAAGTAAGGCTGGCGATGTTACGGAGATAGGAAAGCAAGGCAGGAGAGGTGACAGAAATAGGAAAGCAAGGCTGGAGATGTTACAGAGAGAGGAAAGTAAGGCTGGAGATGTTTCAGAGACAGGAACGCAAGGCTGGTGAGGGTACAGAGAGTAAAGCAAGGCTGGAGAGGTTACAGAGAGTGGACGGTAAGACTGGAAATGTTATCGAGAGAAGAAAGCAAGGTTGGAGATGTTACAGAGATAGGAAAGGAATGCTGGAGACTTTATAGAAATAGGAAACCAAGACTGGAGGTGTTAAAGAGAGAGGTAAGCAAGGCTGGTGAGGTTCCAGAGAGAGGAAAGCAAGGCTGGGGAGGTAACAAAGAGAGGACGGTGAGGCTGGAGATGTTAAAGAGAATTGAAAGCAACGCTGGACATGTTACAGAGATAGGAAAGCAAGGCTGGAGATTTGACAGAGATAGGAAAGCAAGGCTGTTGAGGTTACAAAGATAGGAAAGCAAGACTGGTGAGACTACAGAGAGAGGAACGCATTGCTGGAGCGGTTAGAGAGAGAGGATAGAAACGCTTGAGATGTTGAAGGGAGATGAAAGCAAGGCAGGAGATGTTACAGGGAGAGGAAAGCAAGGCTGGACATACCACAGGGAGAGACGAAAGTAATGTTGGAGATGTTACAGAGGAAGGAAAGCAATGTTGGAGATGTTACAGAGATAGGAAAGCACTGCTGCACATGATACAGAGAGTGGAAAGCAAGGCTGAAGATTTTTCAGTGAGAGGAAAGCAAGGCTGGAGATTTTACAGAGAAAGGAAAGCAAGGCTGGAGATGTGACAGAAAGAGGAAATGTCAATCTAGAGATATTACAGAGATGGGAAGGCAAGGCTGGAGATGTTACAGAGAGTGGAAAGCAAGGCTGGTGAGGATAGAGAGAAAGGAAAGCAAGACTTGAGATGTTACAGAGAGAGAGGATAGCAAGGCTAGAGATGTTACACAGAGGTATAAAGAAATTTTGGAGATGTTACAGTGATGGGAAAGCAAGACTGGAGATGTCACAGAGATAGGAAAGCAAGGCAGGAGATGGTACCGGCAGAGAGGAACGCAATGATGGAGATTTGAAAGAGAGAGATGAAAGCAAGGGCGGAGATGCTACTGAGAAAGGAAAGCAAGGCTGTGGGCGTTACAGACAGAGAGGAAAGCAAGGATGGAGATGTTACAGAGATAGGAAAGCAAGGCTGGTGATGTTACAGAGAGAGGAAGGCAAGGGAGGAGATGTTATAGAGATAGGAAAGCAAAGCAGGAGCAGTTCTAGCTAGAGGAAAGCAATGCTGGAAATTTTACATGGAGAGGAAAGCAAGGCTGGAGACGTTACAGAGAGAAAAGCAAGGCTGGTTATGTTAAAGAGATAGGAAAGCAAGGCTGGAGATGTTACAAAGATAGAAAAGCATGGCTGGTGCTGTTACAGAGATAGGAAAGCAAGGCTGGAGATGTTAAGTTGTTACAGAGAGATATAAAGAAATTTTGGAGATGTTACATTGATGGGCAAGCAAAGCTGGAGATGTTACAGAGATAGGAAAGCAGGGCTGGAGAAGTTACAGGGAGAGAGGATCACAATGTTGGAGATGTGATAGAGAGAGAGGAAAGCAAGGCTGCAGATGTTACATAGAGAGGAAATCAAGGCTGGTGATGTTACATAAAGAGGAAAGCAAGACTGGTGATGTTACAGAGAGAGGAAAACAAGGCTGGATATGTTTCAGAGATAGGAAGGCAATGTTGGAGATGTTACAGAGATAGGAATGTAAGGCTGGAGATGTTACGGAGATAGGAAAGCAAGGCTGGAGATGTTACGGAGAGAGGAAAGCAAGGCTGGTGATGTTACAGAGAAAGGAAAGCATTCCTGAAGCGGTTAGAGAGAGAGGACGTTAAGCATTGAGATGTTGCAGAGAGAAGAATGCAAGGCTGGAGATGTTACAGGGAGAGGAAAGCAAGGCTGGATATATCACAGGGAGAGACGAAACCCATGTTGGAAATGTTACAGAGGTAGGAAAGCAATGTTGGAGATGTTCCAGTGATAGGAATGCAAGGCTGGAGATGCTACGGAGATTGGAAAGCAAGGCTGGAGATGTTTCAGAAATAGGAAAGCAAGGCTGGAGGTGCAACTGAGACAGGAAGGCAAGGCTGGAGACTTTACAGGGAGAGAGGAAAGCAAGGTTGAAAATGTTACAGAGAGAGGAAAGCAAGGCAGGAGTGGTGACAGAAATAGGAAAGCAAGGCTGAAGATGTTGCAGAGACAGAAAAGCAAGGCTGGTGAGGGTACAGAGAGGAAAGCAAGGCTGGAGAGGTTACAGCGAGTGGACGGTAAGACTGGAGATGTTACAGAGAAAGGAAAGCAAGGCTGGAGATGTTACAGAGATCGGAATGGAATGCTGGAGACTTTACAGAGATCGGAAAGCAAGGCTGGAGGTGTTACGGAGAGAGGTAAGCAAGGCTGGTGAGGTTACAGAGAGAGGAAAGCAAGGCTGGGGAGGTTACAGAGAGTGGACGGTGAGGCTGGAAATTTAAAGAGAGATGAAAGAAACGTTGGAGATGTTACAAAGAGAGGACGGTTATCCTGGAAATGTTACAGAGAGAAGAAAGCAAGGCTGGAGATGTTACAGGGAGAGGAAAGCAAGGCTGGATATATCACAGGGAAAGACGAATGCAATTTTGGAGATGTTACATAGAGAGGAAAGCAAGGCTGGAGATGTTACAGAGATAGGAAAGCATGGCTGGAGATGTTACAGACAGAGGAAAGCAAGGCTGGTGACGTTACAGAGAGAGGAAAGCAACGTTGGAGATGTTACAAAGAGAGGACGGTTATCCTGGAAATGTTACATAGAGAAGAAAGCAAGGCTGGAGATTTTACAGGGAGAGGAAAGCAAGGCTGGACATATCACAGGGAGAGACGAAAGCAATTTTGGAGATGTTACATAGAGAGGAAAGCAACGCTGGAAATGTTACAGAGATAGGAAAGCATGGCTGGAGATGTTCAAGAGACTGGAAAGCAATGCTGTACGTGTTACAGAGAGAGAAAAGCTGGGCTATGGTGTTACAGAGATAGGAAAGCAAGGCTGGAGATGTTACGGAGATAGGAACGCATGTCTGGAGCTGTTACAGAGATAGGAAAGTAAGGCTGGCGATGTTACGGAGATAGGAAAGCAAGGCTGGAGATGTTAGGGAGCGAGGAAAGCAAGGCTGGTGAGGTTACAGAGAGAGGAAAGCATTGCCTGAGCGGTTAGAGAGAGAAGACGTTAAGGCTTGAGATGTTGCAGAAAGAAGAAAGCAAGGAAGGAGATGTTCCTGGGAGAGGAAAGCATGGCTGGACATATTCCAGAGAGAGACGAAAACAATGTTGGAGATGTTACAGAGGTAGGAAAGCAATGTTGGGGATGTTACAGAGATAGGAAAGCATTGCTGCAGATGATACAGAGAGAGGAAAGCAAGGCTGGAGATGTTACAGAGAGAGGAAAGCAAGGCTGGTGATGTTACAGTGAGAGGAAGGCAAGGGAGGAGATGTTATAGAGATAGGAAATCAAAGCAGGAGCAGTTCTAGCTAGAGGAAAGCAATGCTGGAAATTTTACATGGAGAGGAAATCAAGGCTGGAGACGTTACAGAGAGAAAAGCAAGGCTGGATATGTTAAAGAGATAGGAAAGCAAGGCTGGAGATGTTACAAAGTTAGAAAAGCATGGCTGGTGCTGTTACAGAGATAGGAAAGCAAGGCTGGAGATGCTACAGAGAGAGGAAAGTAAGGCTGGCGATGTTACGGAGATTGGAAAGCAAGGCTGGAGATGTTCCAGAAATAGGAAAGCAAGGCTGGAGAAGTAACAGAGAGAGAGGAAAGCAAGGCAGGAGATTTACAGAGATAGGAAAGCAAGGCTGGAGATGTTACAGAGAGAGGAAAGTAAGGCTGGCGATGTTACGAAGATAGGAAAGCAAGGCTGGAGATGCAACTGAGACAGGAAAGCAAGGCTGGAGACGTAACAGGGAGAGAGGAAAGCAAGGCAGGAAATGTTACAATGAGAGAAAAGCAAGGCAGGAGAGGTGACAGAAATGGGAAAGCAAGGCTGGAGATGTTACAGAGATGAAAGTAAGGCTGGAGATGTTTCAGAGACAGGAATGCAAGGCTGGTGAGGGTACAGAGAGTAAAGCAAGGCTGGAGAGGTTACAGAGAGTGGACGCTAAGACTGGAGATGTTATAGAGAGAAAGTGAGGTCTGCAGATGCTGGAGATCAAAGTTGAAACTTTATTGCTGGAACAGCACAGCAGGTCAGGCAGCATCCAGGGAACAGGAGATTCGACGTTTCGTGCACAGGCCCTTCTTCAGGAATGTAAACATCTCCAGCTTTGCTTGCCCATCAATGTAACATCTCCAAAATTTCTTTATATCTCTCTGTAACAACTCAAGCCTTGCAATCCTCTCTTTGTAACATTTCCAGTCTTGCTTTCCTATCTCTGTAACCTCAACAGCCTTGCTTTCCTATCTCTGTCAAATCTCCAACCTTGCTTTCCTATCTCTGTAACATGTCCAGCGTTGTTTTCAATTCTCTTTAACATCTCCAGCCTCACCGTCCTCTCTCTGTAACCTCCCCAGCCTTGCTTTCCTCTCTCTGTAACCTCACCAGCCTTGCTTACCTCTCTCTGTAACACCTCCAGTCTTGGTTTCCTATTTCTATAAAGTGTCCAGCATTCCTTTCCTATCTCTGTAACATCTCCAACCTTGCTTTCTTCTCTCTATAACATTATTGCTGGAACAGCACAGCAGGTCAGGCAGCATCCAGGGAACAGGAGATTCGACGTTTCGGGCACAGGCCCTTGCTTCAGGAATGTTACAGAGAGAAGAAAGCAAGGCTGGAGATTTTACAGGGAGAGGAAAGCAAGGCTGGACATATCACAGGGAGAGACGAAAGCAATTTTGGAGATGTTACATAGAGAGGAAAGCAAGGCTGGAAATGTTACAGAGATAGGAAAGCATGGCTGGAGATGTTCAAGAGACTGGAAAGCAATGCTGTACGTGTTACAGAGAGAGAAAAGCTGGGCTATGGTGTTACAGAGATAGGAAAGCAAGGCTGGAGATGTTACGGAGATAGGAACGCATGTCTGGAGCTGTTACAGAGATAGGAAAGTAAGGCTGGCGATGTTACGGAGATAGGAAAGCAAGGCTGGAGATGTTACGGAGCGAGGAAAGCAAGGCTGTTGAGGTTACAGAGAGAGGAAAGCATTGCCTGAGCGGTTAGAGAGAGAAGATGTTAAGGCTTGAGATGTTGCAGAAAGAAGAAAGCAAGGAAGGAGATGTTCCTGGGAGAGGAAAGCATGGCTGGACATATTCCAGAGAGAGACGAAAACAATGTTGGAGATGTTACAGAGGTAGGATAGCAATGTTGGAGATGTTACAGAGATAGGAAAGCATTGCTGCAGATGATACAGAGAGAGGAAAGCAAGGCTGGAGATGTTACAGAGAGAGGAAAGCAAGGCAGGAGATGTTACAGACATAGGAAAGCAAGGCTGGAGATTTTACAGTGATAGGAACGCAAGGCTGGTGATGTTGCAGAGGTAGGAAAGCAAGACTGGAGATGTTAGAGATAGATATAAAGAAATTTTGGAGATGTTACAGTGATGGAAAAGCAAGGATGGAGATGTTACAAAGATAGGAAAGCAAGGCTGGAGATGTTACAAGGAGAGATGAACGCAATGTTGGAGATGTGACAGAGAGAGGAAAGCAAGGCTGGAGATGCTACTGAGACAGGAAAACAAGGCTAGAGACGTTACAGGGAGAGAGGAAAGCAAGGATGGCGATGTTACAGAGATAGGAAAGCAAGGCAGGAGGTGTTACAGAGATAGGAAGGCAAGGCAGGAGGAGTTCAACCTGGAGGAAAGCAAGGCTGGAGATTTTACAGAGATAGGAAAGCAAGGCTGGAGATGTTACAGAGTCAGACAAACAAGGCTGGAGATGTTACAAAGTTAGGAAAGCATGGCTGGTGCTGTTACAGAGATAGGAAAGCAAGACTGGAGATGTTACAGAGATAAAAATGTGTTGCTGGACAAGCGCAGCAGGTCAGGCAGCATCCAGGGAACAGGGGAATCGACGTTTCGGGCATAAGTCCTTCTTCCTGAAGAAGGGCTTATGCCGGAAACGTCGATTCTTCTGTTCCCTGGATGCTGCCTGACCTGCTGCGCTTTTCCAGCAACACATTTTCAGCTCTGATCTCCAGCATCTGCAGACTTCACTTTCTCCCCATGTTACAGAGATAGGAAAGCAAGGCTGGAGATGTTACAGAGAGAGTAAAGTAAGGCTGGAGATGTTACAGAGATTGGAAAGCAAGGCTGGAGATGTTACAGAGATAGGAAAGCAAGGCTGGAGGTGCAACTGAGACAGGAAAGCAAGGCTGGAGACGTCACAGGCAGAGAGGAAAGCAAGCCTGGAGATGTTACAGTAATAGGAAAGAATGGCTGGTGATGTTACAGAGAAAGGAAAGCAAGGCTGGTGAGGGTACAGAGAGAGGAAAGAAAGGCTGGAGATATTACAGAGATAGCAGAGCAAGGCTGTAGATTTTACAGAGATAGGTATGCAAGGCTGGAGGTGTTACAGAGAGAGGAAAGCAAGGCTGGTGAGGTTACAGAGAGAGGAAAGCAAGGCTGGGGAGGTTACTGAGAGAGGACGGTAAGGCTGGAGATGTTAAAGAGAGCGAAAAGCAAGGCAGGAGAGGTGACAGAGATAGGAAAGCAAGGCTGAAGATGTTACAGAAATAGGAAAGCATGACTGGTGATGTTACACAGACAGGAAAGCAAGGCTGGTGACGGTACAGAGGTAGGAAAACAAGGCTGGAGATTTTACAGAGATAGGAAAGCAAGGCTGGAGATGTTACAGAGAGAGGAAAGCATGGCTGGAGATGTTACAGAGAGAGAGGATAGCAAGGCCAGAGATGAGACAGAGAGATATAAGGAAATTTTGGAGATGTTACAGTGATGGGAAAGCAAGGCTGGAGATTTTACAGAGAGAGGAAAGCAAGGATGGAGATGTTACAGGGAGAGAGGATTGCAATGTTGGAGATGTAATAGAGAGAGAGGAAAGAAAGGCTGGAGATGCTACTGAGACATGAAAGCAAGGCTGGAGACGTTACAGGGAGAGAGGAAAGCAAGGCTGGAGATCTTACATTGAGAGGAAAGCTAGGCTGGGGATGTTACAGGATAGCAAGGTTGGAACTGTTACATAGAGAGGAAAGCATGGCTGGAGATGTTACGGAGAGAGAGGAAAGCAAGGCTGGAGACGTTGCAGAGAGTGGGAAGCAAGGCAGGAGATGTTGCAGGGAGAGACGAAAGGAATGTTTGAGATGATACAGAGGTAGGAAACCAAGGCTGGAGAGGTTGCAGAGAGAGGACGGTAAGGTTGGAGATGTTACAGAGATTAGAAAGTAAGGCTGGACATGTTACAGAGATAGGAAATCAAGGCTAGAGATGTTACATAGAGAGGAAAGCAAGGCTGGTGATGTCACATGCAGAGGAAAGCAAGGCTACTGATGTTACAGAGAGAGTAAAGCAAGGCAGGAGATGCTACAGAGATAGGAAACGAAGGCACGAGATGTTACAGAGAGAGAAAAGCAAGGCTGGATATGTTACAGAGATAGGAACGCTTGGCTGGAGACGTTACAGAGATAAGAAAGTAAGGTGGAAGATGTTACGGAGATAGGAAAGCAAGGTGGGAGATGGTACGGAGAGAGGAAAGCAAGGCTGCTGAGGTTACAGAGAGAGGAAGGCATTGCTGGAGCGGTTAGAGAGAGAGGACGGTAAGTCTGGAGATGTTACAGAGAAAAGGAAGCAAGGCAGGAGATGTTACAGGGAGAGGAAAGCAAGGCTGGAGATACTACAGGGAGTACGAAAGCAATGTCGGAGATGTTACAGATGTAGGAAAGCAATGTTGGAGATTTTACAGTGATTGGAAAGCATGCCTGCAGATGTTACAGAGAGAGGAAAGCAAGGCTGGATATGTTACAGATAGGGAAACAAGGCTGGAGATGTTACAGAGAGAGTAAAGTAAGGCTGGAGATATTACGGAGATGGGAAAGCAAGGCTGGAGATGTTACAGAGATAGAGGACAGCCAGGCTAGAGATGTGACCGAGAGATATAAAGAAATTTTGGAGATGTTACAGTGATGTGACAGAGAGAAAGTAAAGCAAGGCTGGAGATGCTACTGAGACAGGAAAGCAAGGCTGGAGACGTTACAGGGACAGAGGAAAGCAAGGATGGAGATGTTACCGAGATAGGAAAGCAAGGCTGGTGATGTTACAGAGATAGGAAAGCAAGGGTGGTGATGTTACAGAGAGAGGAAGGCAAGGCAGGAGATGTTACAGAGATAGGAAGGCAAGACAGGAGAAGTTCTACTAAAGGAAAGCAAGGCTGGAGATTTTAAAGAAAGAGGAAAGCAAGGTTGTTTATGTTAAAGAGATAGGAAAGCATGGCTGGAGAAGTTACAAAGTTAGGAAAGCATGGCTGGTGCTGTTACAGAGATAGGAAAGCAAGGCTGGAGATGTTACGGAGATTGGAAAGCAAGGCAGGAGATGTTCAAGAGATAGGAAAGCAAGGCTGGAGATGCTATTGAGACAGAAAAGCAAGTTTGGAGACGTTACAGGGGAGAGGTAAGCAAGGCTGGAAAAGTTACAGAGAGGGAAAGCACGGTAGGCGAGGTTACAAAGAGAGGAACGCAAGGCTGGAGATGTTACAGAAATAGGAAAGCATGGCTGGTGATGTTACAGAGACAGGAAAGCAAGGCTGGTCTGGGTACAGAGAGAGGAAAGGAAGGCTGGAGAGGGTACAGAGAGAGGAAAGTAAGGCTGGAGATATTACGGAGATGGGAAAGCAAGGCTGGAGATGTTACAGACAGCGGACAGCAAGGCTGTTGAGGTTACAGAGATAGGAAAGCAAGACTGGAGTTGTTACAGAGAGATATAAATAAATTTTGGAGATGTTACAGTGATGGAAAAGCCATGCTGGATATTTTACAGAGATAGGAAAGCAAGGCTGGAGATGTTACAGGGAGAGAGGATCGCAATGTTGGAGATGTGATAAAGGGAGAGGAAAGCAAGGCTGGAGATGCTACTGAGACAGGAAAGCAAGGTTGGAGACGTTACAGGGAGAGCGCAACGCAAGGATGGAGATGTTAAAGAGATTGGAAAGCAAGGCTGGTAATGTTACAGAGAAAGGAAGGCAAGGCTGGTGATGTTACAGAGGGAGGAAAGCAAGGATGGTGATTTACATAGAGAGGAAAGCAATTCTGGTGATGTTACAGAGAGAGGAAAGCAAGGCAGGAGATGTTACAGAGATAGGAAATCAAGGCACGAGATGTGTTTGTTACCCGTGCCACGTGATAGAGAGTCGAGGAATAGGGAGAGAGAACAGTTAAATGCGTGGCTACAGGGATGGTGCAGGAGGGAGGGATTCCGGTATTTGGATAACTGGGGTTCTTTCTGGGGAAGGTGGGACCTCTATAAACAGGATGGCCTGCGTCTGAACCTGAGGGGCACCAGTATCCTTGGTGGGAGGTTTGCTAGTGCTCTTGGGGGTAGTTTAAACTAATTCTGCACGGGCATGGGAACCCAGACTGTAGCTTTAGGGTGCAGGACCTGGAGTGGAGGGAGGTTAGGAACATGGCATCAATTTCAAAGGAGGGTGCCTGTAAACAGGAAAGTGGCTTGAAGTGTGAATACTTCAATGCAAGAAGTCTAAGAAATAAGGTAGGTGAACTTGCAGCGTGGGTTGGTACCTGGGACTTCGATGTTGTGGCTATTACGGAGACATGGGTAGAACAGGGACAGGATTGGCTGTTGCAGGTCCCAGGGTTTAAATGTTTTAGTAGGGTCAGAGGTGGGGGTAAAAGAGGGGGAGGTGTGGCATTGCTTGTCAAAGGACGATGGATGAAGACTCGCCATCTGAGGTAGTTTGGGCTGAGGTTAGGAATAGGAAAGGTGAGCTCACCCTGTTAGGAGTATTTTACAGGCCTCCTAATAGTCCTAGAAACGTAGAAGAAAGGATTGCGAGGATGATTCAAGAGAAGAGTGAAAGTACTAGGGTGGTTGTTATGGGGGACTTTAACTTTCCTGATATTGATTGGTAAAGCTATAGCACAAGTTCGTTAGATGGGTCAGTGTTTGTCCAATGTGTGCAGGAGGGTTTCCTGACACAATATGTAGATAGGCCAACAAGAGGTGAGGCCATACTGGATTTGGTTCTGGGTAATGAACCAGGCCAGGTGTTAGAATTAGAGATAGGTGAGCACTTTGGGGACAGTGACCACAATTCGGTGACTTTTACTCTCGTGATGGAGAGGGATAAGTGTGCACTACAGGGCAAGAGTTATAGCTGGGGGCAGGGAAATTATGATGCGGTGAGGCATGACTTAGGATGTGTGGTTTGGAAAAAAAGCTTCAAGGCAAGGACGTAATTGATATGTGGAGCTTGTTCAAGGAGCAACTATTGAGTGTCCTTGATAAGTATGTACCCGTCAGGCAGGGAGGAAAGGGTCGTGTGAGGGAGCCGTGGTTTAATAAGGAATTGGAATCCCTTGTTAAATAGAAGAGGGCGGCGTGAAGGTTCAATTGGGGCGATTGAGAGTTATAAGGTAGCCAGGAAGGACCTGAAGAGAGAGCTAAGAGCAGCAAGGAGGGGACATGAAAGGTCCTTAGTTGGTAGGATTAGGGAAAACCCTAAGGCTTTCTATAGTAATGTCAGGAATAAAAGAATGACTAGGGTAGGAATAGGTCCAGTCAAGGATGGTAGTGGGAAGTTGCGTGTGGAGGCTGAAGAGATTGGGGAGACACTGAATGAATACTTTTCGTCAGTATTCAATCAGGAACAGGACATTGTTGTCAATGTGAATACTGAGTCACAATTAAGTAGAATGGATGGCTTTGAGGTATGTAGAGAAAAGGTGTTGGAAATTTTGGAAAGGGTGAAAATAGATAAGTCCCCTGGGCCTGATGGCATTTATCCTAGGATTCTCTGGGAAGCAAGGGAGGAGATTGCAGAGCCATTGGACTTGATTTTTATGTCCTCGTTGTCTACAGGAGTAGTGCCAGAAGATTGGAGGCTAGCAAATGTGGTTCCCTTGTTCAAGAAGGGGAGTAGGGATAACCCTAATAACTATAGGCCGGTGAGTCTCACTTCTGTTGTGGGCAAAATCTTAAAGAGAATTGTAAGGGATAGGATTTATGAACATCTGGATAGGAATAATGTGATCAAGGATAGTCAGCATGGTTTTGTGAAGGGCAGGTCGTGCCTCACAAACCTTATTGAATTCTTTGAGAAGGTGACTAAGGAGGTAGACGAGGGTAAAGCGGTAGATGTGGTGTATATGGATTTTAGTAAGGCGTTTGATGAGGTTCCCCATGGTAGACTACTGCAAAAAATACGGAGGCATGGCATTGAGGGTGAGTTGGAGGTTTGGATTAGGAGTTGGCTGGCCGGAAGAAGACAGAGGGTAGGAGTTGATGGCAAAGGTTCATCTTGGAGTGCCGTCACTACCAGTGTTCCGCAAGCATCTGTTTTGGGACCATTGCTGTTTGTCATTTTTATAAATGACCTGGAGGAGGGGTTAGAAGGTTGGGTGAGCAAGTTTGCGGATGATACGAAAGTCGGAGGAGTTGTAGACAGTGAGGAAGGATGTGGCAGGTTACAGCGGGATATAGATAAGCTGCAGAACTGGGCAGAAAGGTGGCAAATGGAGTTCAATGTAGCTAAGTGTGAGGTGATTCACTTTGGTAAGAAAAAGCAAAAGATGGGGTACTGGGCTAATGGACGGATACTTGGTCGTGTGGATGAGCAGAGGGATCTTGGTGTCCATGTACACAGATCTTTGAAAGTTGCCACCCAGGTAAATAGTGCGGTGAAGAAGGCATATGGCGTACTGGCTTTTATTGGTAGAGGAATTGAGTTCAGGATTACTGAGGTCATGTTGCAGTTGTATAAGACTCTGGTGCGGCCGCATCTGGAGTATTATGTGCAGTTTTGATCGCCATACTATAGGAAGGACGTGGAGGCATTGGAACGGGTGCAGAGGAGGTTTACCAGGATGTTGCCTGGTATGGTAGGAAGATCGTATGAGGAAAGGCTGAGGCACTTGGGGTTGTTTTCATTCGAGAAAAGAAGGTTTAGGGGTGACTTGATAGAGGTGTACAAGATGATTAGGGGTTTAGATAGGGTCGACAGTGAGAATCTATTTCCACGTGTGGAGTCAGCTATTACAACGGGGCATATCTTTAAATTAAGGGGGCGGGGGGGGGGGGGGGGGTTGGTATAGGACAGATGTTAGGGGTAGCTTCTTTACTCAACGAGTCGTAAGTTCATGGAATGCCCTGCCAGTAGCAGTGGTGGACTCTCCCTCATTATGGCCATTTAAGCGGGCATTGGATAGGCATATGGAGGATAGTGGGTTAGTGTAGGTTGGGTGGGCTTGGATCGGCGCAACATTGAGGGCCGAAGGGACTGTACTGCGCTGTATTCTTCTATGTTCTATGTTCTATGTTACAGAGAGAGGAAGCAAGGCTGGCTATGTTACAGAGATAGGAAAGCAAGGCTGGAGATGTTACAGAGATAGGAAAGTATGGCTCGAGAAGTTTCAGAGATAGGAATGTAAGGCTGGAGATGTTACGGCGATGGGAAAGCACGGCTGGAGATATTACGGAGTGAGGAAAGCAAGGCTGGTGAGGTTACAGAGAGAGGAAAGCAAAGCTGGAGAGGTTAGAGAGAGAGGACGGTAAGGCCTGGAGATGTTACAGAGAGAAGAACGCAAGGGAGGTCATGTTACTGGGAGAGGAAATCAAGGCTGGAGATATTACAGCGAGAGACGAAAGCAATGTTGGAGATGTTGCAGAGGTAGGAAAGCAATGTTGGGGATGTTACAGAGATAGGAAACCATGGCTGCAGATGATCCAGAGAGAGGAAAGCAAGTCTGGAGATGTTACAGACAGAGAAAAGCATGGCTGGAAATGTTACAGAGATAGGAAAGCAAGGCTGGAGATGTTACAGAGAGAGGTAAGCAAAGCTGGTGAGGTTACAGAGACAGGAAAGCAAGACTGGAGATGTTACAGGGAAAGAGGAATGCAATGTTGGAGATGTGACAGAGAGACTGGAAAGCAAGGCTGGAGATGCTACTGAGACAGGAAAACAAGGCTGGAGATGTTCCAGGGACAGAGGAAAGCAAGGATGGAGATTTTACAGAGATAGGAAAGCAGGGCTGGTGATGTTACAGTGAGAGGAAGGCAAGGCAGGAGATGTTACAGAGAGAGGAAACCAAGGCTGGATATTTTAAAGAGATAGTAAAGCAAGGCTGGAGATGTTAGAGAGAGAGGAAAGTAAGGCTGGAGATGTTACGGAGATTGTAAAGCAAACCTGGAGATGTTGCAGTGATAGGAAAGCATGGCTGGAGATGCTACTGAGACAGGAAGGCAAGGCTGGAGACGTGACAGGGAGAGTGGAAAGCAAGGCAGGAGAGGTTACAGAGATAGGAAAGCAAGGCTGGAGATGTTAGAAAAATAGGAACGCATGGCTGGTGATGTTACAGAGACAGGAAAGCAAGGCTGGTGTGGTAACAGAGAGAGGAAAACAAGTCTGGAGAGGTTACAGAGAGAGGACGGTAAGACTGGAGATGTTACAGAGAGAAGAAAGCAAGGCTGGAGATGTTATAGAGATAGGAAAACAAGGCTGGAGAATTTACGCAGATAGGAAAGCAAGGCTGGAGATGTTACAGAGAGAGGAACGCAAGGCTGGTGAGGTTACAGAGAGAGGAAAGCAAGGCTGGAGAGGTTACAGAGAGAGGATGGTAAGTCTGGAGATGTTGCAGAGAGTACAAATCAACGCTGTAGATGTTACAGTGATAGGAAAGCAAGGCTGCAGATTTTATAGAGATAGGAAAGCAAGGCTAGAGATGTTACAGAAGAGGTAAGTAAGTCTGGAGATATTACGGAGATGGGAAAGCAAGGCTGAAGAATTTACACAGATAGGAAAGCAAGGCTGGCGGTGTTACACAGAGAGGAATGCAAAACTGGTGAGGTTACAGAGAGAGGAAAGCAAGGCTGGTGATGTTACAGAGCGAGGAAAGCAAGGCTGGATATTTTAAAGAGATAGGAAAGCAAAGCTGGAGATGTTATAAAGTTAGGAAAGCTTGGCTGGTGCTGTTACAGAGATAGGAAAGCAAGGCTGGAGATGTTATAGAGATAGTAAAGCAAGGCTGGAGATGTTACAGAGAGGAAAGTAAGGCTGGAGATGTTACGGAGTTTGGAAAGCAAACATGGAGATGTTGCAGAGATAGGAAAGCAAGGCTGGAGATGCTACTGAGACAGGAAGGCAAGACTGGAGACGTTACAGGGAGAGTGGAAAGCAAGGCAGGAGAGGTTACAGAGATAGGAAGGCAAGGCAGGAGATGTTACAGAGTGAAAAAAGCTAGGCTAGAGGTGTTACAGACATAGGAAAGCAAGGCTGGAGATGTTACAGAGATAGGAAAGCAAGGCTGGATATGTTACAGAGATAGAAAGCAAGGCTGGAGATGTTACAGAGATAGGAAACCAAAGCAGGAGATGTTACAGAGATAGGAAAGCAAGTCTAGAGATGTTACAGAGAGAAGAAAGCAATGTTGGAGATGTTACAGAGAAAGGAAAGCAAGGCTGGACGTGTTACAGAGAGAGAAAAGTAAGGCTGGAATGTTACAGTGATAGGAAAGCAAGTCTGGAGATGTTATAGAGAGAGAGGAAAGCAAGGCTAGAGATGTTACAGAGAGATAGGAAAGAAATGTTGGAGATGTACCAGTGATAGGAAAGCAAGGCAGGAGATGTTACAGAGAGAGAGGAAAGCAAGTTTGCAAATGTTACACAGAGAGGAAAGCAAGGCTGGAGATGTCGCAGAGATAGGAAAACAAGGCCTGAGATGTTACAGAGAGGGAAAACAAGGCTGCAGACGTTACAGAGAGTGAAAGCAAGGCTAGAGATGTTACAGAGATAGCAAAGCAAGGCTGGAGATGTTACAGAGACAGAAAGGCAAGGCTGGGAATATTACAGAGAGGAAAGCAAGGCTGGGGATGTTACAGAGATAGGAAAGCAATGCTGGCGATGTTAGGGAGATAGGAAAGCAAGGCAGGAGATGTTACAGAGAGTGAATGCAAGGCTAGAGATGTTACAGAGATAGGAAAGCAAGGCTGGAGATGTTACAGAGCGAGAAAAGCATGGCTGGTAATGTTACAAAGATAGGAAAGCAAAAGCACGAGATGTGACAGACTGAGGAAAGCAAGGCTGTTGATGTTACCGAGATAGGAAAGCATGGGTGGTGATGTAACAGAGACAGGAAAGCAAGACAGGAGATGTTACAGAGAGAGAGGAAAGCAAGATTGGAAATGTTACACAGAGAGGAAAGCAAGGCAGGAGATGTTACGGAGAGAGAGGAAAGCAAGGCTGGAGATGTTACAGAGAGAGAGGATAGCAAAGCTAGTGAAGTTACAGAGAGATAGGAAAGAAATTTTGGAGATGTTACAGTGATAGGAAAGCAAGGTTGGAGATGTTACAGAGACAGGAAAGCAAGGCTGGAGATGTTACAGAGAGAGGAAAGCAAGGCAGGAAACGTTGCAGGGAGAGAGGAAAGCAAGGCTGGAGATCTTACATTGAGAGGAAAGCTAGGATGTTACAGGATAGCAAGGTTGGAACTATTATATAGAGAGGAAAGCATGGCTGGAGATGTTACGGAGAGAGAGGAAAGCAAGGCTGCAGATGTTGCAGAGAGAGGAAAGCAAGGCAGGAGATGTTACAGAAATAGGAAAGCATGGCTGGTGCTGTTATAGAGATAGGAAAGCAAGGCAGGATATGTTACAGAGATAGGAAAGCAAGGCTGGAGATGTTACAGAGAGAGAAACGTAAGGCTGGAGATGACACGTACATAGGAAAGCAAGGCTGGAGATGATTCAGAGAGAGGAAAGCAAGGCTGGTGATGTTTAAGAGATAGGAAAGCAAGGCTGGAGATGTTACAGAGATAGGAAAGCATGTCTGGTCCTGTTACAAAGATTGGAAAGCAAGGCTAGAGATATTAGAGGGAGAGACGAAAGCAATGTTGTAGATGTCACAGTGTTAGGAAAGCAATGTTGGAGATGTTACAGAGACAGGAAAGCATGGCTGCAGATGACACCGAGAGCGGAAAGCAAGGCTGGAGATGTTATAGAGAGAGGAAAGCAAGGCTGGTGATGTTACTGAGAAAAGAATACAAGGCTGGAGACATCACAGGGAGAGAGGAAAGCAAGGCTGAAGATGTAACAGAGATAGGAAAGCAACGCTAGTGATGTTACAGAGATAGGAAAGCATGGCTGGTGATGTTACAGAGATAGGAAAGCAACGCTAGTGATGTTACAGAGATAGGAAAGAAACCTGGAGATATTACAGAGACAGGAAAGCAAGGCTGGTGATGTCACCTATCGCATTTCCGACGCCCCTCCACCAAGTCCCTCCTCCCTACCTTTTATCTTAGCCTGCTGGACACACTTTCCTCATTCCTGAAGAAGTGCGTATCCCCGAAACGTCGATTCTCCTGTTCCCTGGATGCTGTCTGACCTGCTGCGCGTTTCGAGCAACACATTTTCAGCTCTGATCTCCAGCATTTGCAGACTTCACTTTCTCCTCATGTCACAGAGAGAGAAAGTCAAGTCAGGAGATATTACAGAGATAGGAAAGCAAGGCAGGAGAAGTTACAGATAGAGGTAAGCAAGGCTGGAGAGGTTACAGAAATAGGAAAGCAAGACTGGTGCTGTTACAGAGATAGGAAAGCAAGGCTGGAGATGTCACAGAGATAGGAAAGCAAGGCTGGTGATGTCACAGAGAGAGAAAGGCAAGGCAGGAGATATTACAGAGATAGGAAAGCAAGGCAGGAGAAGTTTAAGATAGAGGTAAGCAAGGCTGGAAAGGTTACAGAAATAGGAAAGCAAGACTGGTGCTGTTACAGAGATAGGAAAGCAAGGCTGGAGATGTCACAGAGATAGGAAAGCAAGGCTGGTGATGTCACAGAGAGAGAAAGGCAAGGCAGGAGATATTACAGAGATAGGAAAGCAAGGCAGGAGAAGTTTCAGATAGAGGTAAGCAAGGCTGGAGAGGTTACAGAGAGAGGACGGTAAGGCTGGAGATGTTACAGTGAGAAGAAAGCAAGGCTGGAGATGTTACAAGGAGAGGAAAGCAAGGCAGGAGATATTACAAGGAGAAACGAAAGCAATGTTGGAGACGTTACAGAGATAGGAAAGCAATGTTGGAGATGTTACAGAGATAGGAAGGCATCGCTAGAGATGTTACAGAGAGAGGAAAGCCAGGATGGACGTGTTACACGGAGAGAAACGCTAGGCTGGAACTGTTACAGAGATAGGAAAGCAAGACTGGTGATGTTACAGAGAGAGAGGATAGCAAGGCTAGAGATGTTACAGAGAGTGAATGCAAGGCTAGAGATGTTACAGAGATAGGAAAGCAAGGCTGGAGATGTTACAGAGCGAGAAAAGCATGGCTGGTAATGTTACAAAGATAGGAAAGCAAAAGCACGAGATGTGACAGACTGAGGAAAGCAAGGCTGTTGATGTTACCGAGATAGGAAAGCATGGGTGGTGATGTAACAGAGACAGGAAAGCAAGACAGGAGATGTTACAGAGAGAGAGGAAAGCAAGATTGGAAATGTTACACAGAGAGGAAAGCAAGGCAGGAGATGTTACGGAGAGAGAGGAAAGCAAGGCTGGAGATGTTACAGAGAGAGAGGATAGCAAAGCTAGTGAAGTTACAGAGAGATAGGAAAGAAATTTTGGAGATGTTACAGTGATAGGAAAGCAAGGTTGGAGATGTTACAGAGACAGGAAAGCAAGGCTGGAGATGTTACAGAGAGAGGAAAGCAAGGCAGGAAACGTTGCAGGGAGAGAGGAAAGCAAGGCTGGAGATCTTACATTGAGAGGAAAGCTAGGATGTTACAGGATAGCAAGGTTGGAACTATTATATAGAGAGGAAAGCATGGCTGGAGATGTTACGGAGAGAGAGGAAAGCAAGGCTGCAGATGTTGCAGAGAGAGGAAAGCAAGGCAGGAGATGTTACAGAAATAGGAAAGCATGGCTGGTGCTGTTATAGAGATAGGAAAGCAAGGCAGGATATGTTACAGAGATAGGAAAGCAAGGCTGGAGATGTTACAGAGAGAGAAACGTAAGGCTGGAGATGACACGTACATAGGAAAGCAAGGCTGGAGATGATTCAGAGAGAGGAAAGCAAGGCTGGTGATGTTTAAGAGATAGGAAAGCAAGGCTGGAGATGTTACAGAGATAGGAAAGCATGTCTGGTCCTGTTACAAAGATTGGAAAGCAAGGCTAGAGATATTAGAGGGAGAGACGAAAGCAATGTTGTAGATGTCACAGTGTTAGGAAAGCAATGTTGGAGATGTTACAGAGACAGGAAAGCATGGCTGCAGATGACACCGAGAGCGGAAAGCAAGGCTGGAGATGTTATAGAGAGAGGAAAGCAAGGCTGGTGATGTTACTGAGAAAAGAATACAAGGCTGGAGACATCACAGGGAGAGAGGAAAGCAAGGCTGAAGATGTAACAGAGATAGGAAAGCAACGCTAGTGATGTTACAGAGATAGGAAAGCATGGCTGGTGATGTTACAGAGATAGGAAAGCAACGCTAGTGATGTTACAGAGATAGGAAAGAAACCTGGAGATATTACAGAGACAGGAAAGCAAGGCTGGTGATGTCACCTATCGCATTTCCGACGCCCCTCCACCAAGTCCCTCCTCCCTACCTTTTATCTTAGCCTGCTGGACACACTTTCCTCATTCCTGAAGAAGTGCGTATCCCCGAAACGTCGATTCTCCTGTTCCCTGGATGCTGTCTGACCTGCTGCGCGTTTCGAGCAACACATTTTCAGCTCTGATCTCCAGCATTTGCAGACTTCACTTTCTCCTCATGTCACAGAGAGAGAAAGTCAAGTCAGGAGATATTACAGAGATAGGAAAGCAAGGCAGGAGAAGTTACAGATAGAGGTAAGCAAGGCTGGAGAGGTTACAGAAATAGGAAAGCAAGACTGGTGCTGTTACAGAGATAGGAAAGCAAGGCTGGAGATGTCACAGAGATAGGAAAGCAAGGCTGGTGATGTCACAGAGAGAGAAAGGCAAGGCAGGAGATATTACAGAGATAGGAAAGCAAGGCAGGAGAAGTTTAAGATAGAGGTAAGCAAGGCTGGAAAGGTTACAGAAATAGGAAAGCAAGACTGGTGCTGTTACAGAGATAGGAAAGCAAGGCTGGAGATGTCACAGAGATAGGAAAGCAAGGCTGGTGATGTCACAGAGAGAGAAAGGCAAGGCAGGAGATATTACAGAGATAGGAAAGCAAGGCAGGAGAAGTTTCAGATAGAGGTAAGCAAGGCTGGAGAGGTTACAGAGAGAGGACGGTAAGGCTGGAGATGTTACAGTGAGAAGAAAGCAAGGCTGGAGATGTTACAAGGAGAGGAAAGCAAGGCAGGAGATATTACAAGGAGAAACGAAAGCAATGTTGGAGACGTTACAGAGATAGGAAAGCAATGTTGGAGATGTTACAGAGATAGGAAGGCATCGCTAGAGATGTTACAGAGAGAGGAAAGCCAGGATGGACGTGTTACACGGAGAGAAACGCTAGGCTGGAGCTGTTACAGAGATAGGAAAGCAAGACTGGTGATGTTACAGAGAGAGAGGATAGCAAGGCTAGAGATGTTACAGAGAGATAGGAAAGACATTTTGGAGATGTTACAGTGATGGGAAAGCAAGGTGGGAGATGTTACAGAGATAGGAAAGCAAGGCTGGAGATGTTACAGGGAGAGAGGAAAGCAATGTTGGAGATGTTACTGAGAGAGATGGAAGCAAGGCTGGATATGCTACTGAGACAGGAAAGCAAGGCTGGAGACGTTACAGGGAGAGAGTAAAGCAAGGCTGGAGATGTTACAGACATAGGAAAGCAAGGCTGGTGACGTTTCAGAGAGAGGAATACAAGGCAGGAGATGTTACAGAGATAGGAAAGCAAGTCTAGAGATAGAACATAGAATATAGAAGAATACAGCGCAGTACAGGTCCTTCGGCCCTCGATGTTGTGCCGATCTAAGCCCACCTAACCTACACCAGCCCACTATCCTCCATATGCCTATCCAATGCCCGCTTAAATGCCCATAATGAGGGAGAGTCCACCACTGCTACTGGCAGGGCATTCCATGAACTCACGACTCGTTGAGTAAAGAACCTACCCCTAACATCTGTCCTATACCTAAACCCCCCCCCCCCCCCCGCCTTTATTTAAAGCTATGCCCCCTTGTAATAGCTGACTCCATGCGTGGAAAAAGATTCCCACTGTCGACCCTGTCTAAACCCCTAATCATCTTGTACACCTCTATCAAGTCACCCCTAAACCTTCTTTTCTCGAATGAAAACAACCCCAAGTGCCTCAGCCTTTCCTCATACGATCTTCCTACCATACCAGGCAACATCCTGGTAAACCTTCTCTGCATCCGTTCCAGTGCCTCTACATCCTTCCTATCGTATGGCGACCAAAACTGCACACAATACTCCAGATGCGGCCGCACCAGAGTCTTATACAACTGCAACATGACCTCAGGACTCCGGAACTCAATTCCTCTACAAATAAAAGCCAGTACGCCATATGCCTTCTTCACCGCATTATTTACCTGGGTGGCAACTTTCAAAGATCTGTGTACATGGACACCAAGATCCCTCTGCTCATCCACAATACCAAGTATCCGACCATTAGCCCAGTACCTCATCTTTTTGTTACTCTTGCCAAAGTGAATCACCTCACACATAGCTACATTGAAATGTAGCTAAGTTACAGATGTTACAGATAGAAGAATGCAAGGCTGGAGATGATACAGGGAGAGGAAAACAAGGCTGGAGATATTACAGGGAGAGACAAAAGCAATGTTGAAGATGCTACAGAAAAAGGAAAGCAAGGCTGGACGTGTTACAGAGAATGAAAAATAAGGCTGGAATGTTACAGTGATAGGAAAGCAAGACTGGAGATGTTACAGAGAAAGAAAAGCAAGGCTGGTGATGTTACAGAGAGAGGAAGGCAAAGCAGGATAAGTTACAGATAGAGGAAAGCAAGTCTAAAGATGTCACAGAGATAGTAAAGCAAGGCTGGAGATGTTACAGAGATAGGAATGCAAAGCTTGAGATGTTACAGATATAGGAAAGTAATGCTGGAGATGTTACGGAGAAAGGAAAGCAAGGCTGGAAATGTTCCAGAGAGAGTAATGCAAGGCTGATGAGGTTACAGAGATAAGAAAGAAAGGCTGCAGATGTTACAGAGATAGGACGGTTAGCCTGGATATGTTACGGAGAGAAGAAAGCAAGTTTGGAGATGTTACAGGGAGAGGAAAGCAAGGCTGGAGATATTAAAGGGAAAGGAAAACAAGGCTGGAGATGTTTCAGAGAGAGAAAAGCATGGCTAGTGATGTTACAGAGATAGGAAAACAAAGCAGGAGATGTTACAGAGATCGGAAAGCAAGTCTAGAGATGTTACAGAGAGAAGAAAGCAAAGCTGGAGATGATACAGGGAGACAAAAGCAAGGCTGGAGATATTACAGGGAGAGACAAAAGCAATGTTGGAGATGTTACAGAGAAAGGAAAGCAAGGCTGGACGTGTTACAGGGAGAGAAAAGTAAGGCTGGAATGTAACAGTGATAGGAAAGCAAGACTGGAGATGTTACAGAGAGAGAAGAAAGCAAGGCTAGAGATGTTACAGAGAGATAGGAAAGAAATGTTGGAGATGTTCCAGTGATAGGAAAACAAGGCTGGAGATGTTACAGAGATAGGAAAGCAAGGCTGGAGATGTTACAGCGAGAGAGGAAAGGAAGGCTGAGGTGTTCCAGAGAGATAGGAAAGCAAGGCAGGAGATGTTACAGAGAGAGAAGAAAGCAAGTTTGCAAATGTTACATAGAGAGGAAAGCAAGGCAGGAGATGTTACGGAGAGAGAGGAACGCAAGGCTGGAGATGTCACAGAGATAGGAAAGCAAGGCCGGAGATGTTACAGAGAGGAAATCAAGGCCGGAGACGTTACAGAGAGTGAAAGCAAGGCTAGAGATGTTACAGAGATAGCAAAGCAAGGCTGGCGATGTTACAGAGATAGAAAGGCAAGGCTGGGAATATTACAGAGAGGGGAGAGCAAGGCTGGGGATGTTACAGAGTGAGAAAAGCATGGCTGGTAATGTTACAGAGGTAGGAAAGCAAGACACGAGATGTGACAGAGATAGGAAAGCAAGGCTAGAGATTTGACAGACTGAGGAAAGCAAGGCTGTTGATGTTACAGAGATAGGAAAGCATGGGTGGTGATGTTACAGAGACAGGAAAGCAAGGCAGAAGATGTTACAGAGAGAGAGGAAAGCAAGGTTTGAAATGTTACACAGAGAGGAAAGCAAGGCAGGAGATGTTACGGAGAGAGAGGAAAGCAAGGCTGGAGATGTTACAGAGAGAGAGGATAGCAAAGCTAGTGATGTTACAGAGAGATAGGAAAGAAAGTTTGGAGATGTTACAGTGATAGGAAAGTAAGGCTGGAGATTTTACAGAGATAAGAAAGCAATGTTACAGAGAGAGGAAAGCAAGATCGGAAATGTTACACAGAGAGGAAAGCAAGGCGGAATATGTTACGGAGAGAGCAGAAGGGAAGGCTGTGTGGGTTTCCTCTGGTTTCCTCCCACAGTCCAAAGATGTGCAGGTCAGGTGAATTGTCCATGCTAAATTGCCCGTAGTGTGAGGTAAGGGGTAAATGTAGGGGTATGGGTGGGTTGCGCTTCGGCGGGTCGGTGTGGACCTGTTGGGACGAAGGGCCTGTTTCCATACTGTAATGTAATCAAATCTAATCTAATCTAATCAAGGTTGGAGATGTTACAGAGAAAGGAAAGCAAGGCAGGGGATGTTACAGAGATAGCAAAGCAAGGCTGGAGATGTAACAGAGATAGAAAAGCAAGGCTGGAAATGTTACAGAGAGACTGGAAAGCAAGGCAGGAGATGATACAGAGAGAGAGGAAAGCAATTTGGAAATGTTACATAGAGAGGAAAGCAAGGCTGGAGATGTTACGGAGAGAGAGGAAGCAAGACTGGAGATGTTACTGAAGAGGAAAGCAAGGTTGGAAATGTTAGACAGACAGGAAAGCAAGGCTGGTGATGTTACGGAGAGAGAGGAAAGCAAGGGTGGAGATGTTACAGAGAAAGGAAAGCAAGATTGGAGATGTTGGAGAGATAGGAAAGCATGGCTGGTGATGTTATAGAGCGTCAGGAAAGCAAGGCTGGAGATGTTACAGAGATAGGAAAGAATGGCTGGGGATGTTACAGAGATAGGAAAGCAAGGTTGCCAATGTTAGAGAGGGAGGAAATCAAAGCTGGAGATATTACAAACAGAGATGGAAATGTGTTGCTGGAAAAGCGCAGCAGGTCAGGCAGCATCTAGGGAACAGGAGAATCGACGTTTCGGGCATTAGCCCTTCTTCAGGAAGAAGGGCTAATGCCCGAAACGTCGATTCTCCTGTTCCCTAGATGCTGCCTGACCTGCTGCGCTTTTCCAGCAACACATTTCCATCTCTGATCTCCAGCATCAGCAGACCTCACTTTCTCCTCAAAGATCTTACAAACAGAGGAAAACAAGGCAGGAGATGTTACAGAGATATGAAAGCAATGCTGGAGATGTTACAGAGAGAGGAAAGCAAGGCAGGAGTTGGGACAGAGAGTGGAAAGCAAGGCAGGAGATATTACAGAGATAGGAAAGCAAGGCTGGTTATGGTACGGAGATAGGAAAGCAAGGCTGGAGATGTAACAGAGATAGAAAAGTAAGGTTGGAGATGTTACAGAGAGAGGAAAGCAAGACTGGACGTGTTACAGAGAGAGAGAAACCAGCCTGGAGGTGTAACAGAGATAGAAAGCAAGACTGGAGATGTCACACAGAGAGAGGATACCAAGTTTAGAGATGTTACAGAGAGATAGGAAAGAAATGTTGGAGATGATACAGTGATAGGAAAGCATCTCTGAAGTTGTTACAGAGATTGGAAAGCAAGGCTTGAGATGTTACAGCGAGAGTGGAAAGCAATGTTCGAGATGTTGCAGAGAGAGGAAAGCAAGGCAGGAGTTGTGACAGAGAGTGGAAAGCAAGGCAGGATATGTTACAGAGATAGCAAAGCAAGGCTGGTGATGGTCCAGAGATAGGAAAGCAAGGCTGGAGATGTAACAGAGATAGAAAAGCAAGGCTGGAGATGTTACACAGAGACAGGAAAGCAAGGCAGGAGATGATACAGAGAGAGAGCAAAGCAATTTGGAAATGTTACATAGAGAGGAAAGCAAGGCTGGAGATGTTACGGAGAGAGAGGAAAGCAAGACTGGAGATGTTACTGAGAGAGGTAAGCAAGGTTGGAGATGTTAGACAGACGGGAAAGTAAGGCTGGTGATGTTACGGAGAGAGAGGAAAGCAAGGCTGGAGATTTTACAGAGAAAGGAAAGCAAGATTGGAGATGTTAGAAAGATAGGAAAGCAAGGCTGGTGATGTTACAGAGCGTCAGGAAAGCAAGGCTGGAGATGTTACAGAGGTAGGAAAGAATGGCTGGGGATGTTACAGAGATAGGAAAGCAAGGTTACCAATGTTAGAGAGGGAGAAAATCAAAGCTGGAGATATTACAGACAGAGGAAAGCCATGCAGGAGATGTTACACAGAGAGGAAAGCAAGGCAGGAGATGTTACAGAGATATGAAAGCAAGGCTGGAGATGTTACTGAGAGCAGAAAGAAAGTTTGGAGATGTGACCGAGAGTGAAAAGTAAGGTTGGAGCTGTTACGGAGATCGGAAAGCAAGGCTGGAGTTGTGACAGAGAGAGGAAAGCAAAGCTGGATATGTTACATTGAGAGGAAAGCAAGGCTGGGGCTGTTAGAGCGAGGGCAGAAAGCAAGCCTGGAGATGTTACAGGAAAGCAAGGTTGGACATGTTGCAGAGATAGGAACGCAAGGCTGGAGATGTTACGTAGTGAGAGGATAGCAAAGCTGCAGATGTTACAGTGATTGGAAAGCAAGGCTGGTGATGTTACAGAGATTGGAATGCAATACTGGAGATGTTACAGAGAGGAAAACAAGGCAGGAGATGTTACAGAGAGAGGAAAGCAAGGCTGTAGATGTTACAGAGATAGGAAAGCAATGCTGTAGATGTTACAGAGATAGGAAAGCAAGGCTGGAGATGTTACAGAGAGAGAAAAGCAAGGTTGGAGATGTTACTCGGAGAGGAAAGGAAGTCTCGAGATATTACAGGGAGAGGAAATCAAGGCTGGAGATATTACAGGGAGAGACGAAAGCAATGTTGAAGATGTTACAGAGATAAGATTGCAAGGCTGGAGGTGTAACAGTGATAGGAAAGCAAGACTGGAGATGTTACAGAGAGAGAGGAAAGCAAGGCTAGAGATGTTACACAGAGATGGGGAAGAAATGTTGGACATGTTTCAGTGGTAGGATTGCAAGGCTGGAGATGTTACAGGGAGAGAGGAAAGCAATGTTGGAGATGTTACAGAGAGAGAGGAAAGCAAGGCTGGAGATGTTACAAAGACACAGGAAAGCAAGGCAGGAGATGTTACGGAGAGAGAGGAAAGCAAGGCTGGAGATGTTACAGAGAAAAGAAAGCAAGGTTGGAGATGTTAGAGAGATAGGAAAGCAAGGCTGGTGATGTTACAGAGAGAGGAAAGCAAGGCTGGAGATGTTACGGAGAGAGAGGAAAGCAAGGCTGGAGATGTTACAGAGAAAAGAAAGCAAGGTTGGAGATGTTAGAGAGATAGGAAAGCAAGGCTGGTGATGTTACAGAGAGAGGAAAGCAAGGCTGGAGATGTTACTGAGATAGGAAAGCAAGGCTGGAGACGTTACAGGGAGAGAGGAAAGCAAGGCTGGAGATGTTACAGAGATATGAAAGCAAGGCTGGTAATGTTACCGAGATGGGAAAGCAAGGCTTGTGATGTTGCAGAGAGTGGAAAGCAAGGCATGAGATGTTATAGAGAGAGGAAAGCAAGGCTGGAGATGTTACAGATATAGGAAAGCAAGGCTGTAGATGCTACAGAGATAGAAAGCATGGCTGGTGACGTTACAGAGAGAGGAAAGCAAGGCTGGAGATGATACAGAGATAGGAAAGCAAGGCTGATGATGTTACAGAGATAGGAAAGCAAGGCTGGAGAGGTTACAGAGATAGGAAAGCATGGCGGGTGATGTTACAGAGATCGGAAAGCAAGTCTGGAGATGTTACAGAAAGAAGAAATCATGTCTGGAGATGTGACAGAGAGAGGAACGTAAGGCTGGAGATGTCACAGGGAGAGGAAAGCAAGGCTGGAGATATTACAGGGGGGAAAAGGAAAGCGACGTTGGAGATGTTACAGAGATAGGAAAGCATGGCTAGAGATGTTACAGAGATATGAAAGCAAGGCTGGAGATATTACAGAGAGCAGAAAGAAAGTTTGGAGATGTGACTGAGAGTGAAAAGTAAGGTTGGAGCTGTTACGGAGATCGGAAAGCAAGGCTGGAGTTGTGACAGAGAGAAGAAAGCAAGGCTGGATATGTTACAGAGATAGGAAAGCAAGGCTGGTGACGTTATAGAGAGAGGAAAGCAAGGCTGGCGTTGTTACATTGAGAGGAAAGCAAGGCTGGGGCTGTTAGTGCGAGGGCGGAAAACAAGCCTGGAGATGTTCCAGGAAAGCAAGGTTGGACATGGTACAGAGATAGGAACGCAAGGCTGGAGATGTTACGGAGTGAGAGGATAGCAAAGCTGCAGAAGTTACAGATATAGGAAAGCAAGGCTGCAGATGTTACAGAGATAGGAAAGCAATGCTGTAGATGTTACAAAGATAGGAAAGCATGGCTGGACATGTTACAGAGATAGAAAAGCAAGGCTGGAGATGATACACGGAGAGGAAAGGAAGCCTCGAGATATTACAGGGAGAGGAAATCAAGTCTGGGGATATTACAGGGAGAGACGAAAGTAATGTTGGAGATGTTACAGAGGTAGGATTGCAAGGCTGGAGGTGTTACAGTGATAGGAAAGCAAGACTGGAGATGTTACAGAGAGAGAGGAAAGCAATGTTGGAGATGTTACAGAGATAGGAAAGCAAGGCTGATGATGTTACCGAGATGGGAAAGCAAGTCTGGAGATGTTACAGAAAGAAGAAATCATGTCTGGAGATGTGACAGAGAGAGGAAAGTAAGGCTGGAGATGTTACAGGGAGAGAAAAGCAAGGCTGGACATATTACAGTGGGGAAAAGGAAAGCGACGTTGGAGATGTTACAGAGATAGGAAAGCATGGCTGGAGATGTTCCAGAGAGAGGAAAGCAAGGCTGGAGATGATACTGACAGAGGAAAGCAAGGCTGGAGACGCTACAAGGAGAGAGGAAAGCAAGGCAGGAGATGTTACAGAGATAGGAAAGCAAGGCGGGAGATGTTACAGAGAGAGAAAGGCAAGGCTGGAGCTGTTATACAGATAGGAAAGCAAGACTGGAGATGTTACAGAGAGAGAGGATAGTAAGGTTAGAGAAATTACAGAGAGATAGGAAAGAAATATTGGACATGCTACAGTGATAGGAAAGCAAGGCTGGAGATGTTACAGAGACAGGAAAGCACGGCTGGAGATGTTACAGGGAGAGAGGAAAGCAATGTTGGAGATGCTACAACGAGAGAGGAAAGCAGGACTGCAGATGTTACAGAGAGACAGGAAGGCAAGGCGGGAAATGTGACAGAGAGAGAGGAAAGCAAGTTTGGAAATGTTACTGAGAGAGGAAAGCAAGGCTGGGGATGTTACAGAGATAGGAAAGCAATGCTGGAGATGTTACAGCGAGAGGAAAGGAAGGCTGGAAATGTTACAGAGATAATAAAGCAAGGCTGGAGATGTGACAGAAAGAGGAAAGTAAGGCTGGAGATATTACAGAGACAGGAAAGCAAGGCTGGTGATGTTACAGAGATGGGAAAGCATGGCTGGTGCTTTTACAGAGATAGGAAGCAAGGCTGGATATGTTACAGAGATACGAAAGCATAGCTGGAGATGTTACAGAGAGAGGAAAGCTATGGTGGACGTGTTTCAGAGAGAGAAAAGCAAGTCTGGAGGTGTTACAGAGAGAAGGAAGTAAGGCTGGTGAGGTTACAGAGAGAGGATGGTAAGGCTGGAGATGATACAGAGAGAAGAAAGCAAGGCTGGAGACGTTATAGGGAGAGAGGAAAGCAAGGCTGGAGATTTTACAGAAAGAAGAAAGCATGGCTGGAGATGTGACAGAGATAGGGAAGCAAGGCTGATGATGTTGCAGAGAGAGGAAAACAAGGCAGGAGATGCTACAGAGATAGGAAAGCAAGGCTGATGATGTTACCGAGATGGGAAAGCAAGTCTGGAGATGTTACAGAAAGAAGAAATCATGTCTGGAGATGTGACAGAGAGAGGAAAGTAAGGCTGGAGATGTTACAGGGAGAGAAAAGCAAGGCTGGACATATTATAGTGGGGAAAAGGAAAGCGACGTTGGAGATGTTACAGAGATAGGAAAGCATGGCTGGAGATGTTCCAGAGAGAGGAAAGCAAGGCTGGAGATGATACTGACAGAGGAAAGCAAGGCTGGAGACGCTACAAGGAGAGAGGAAAGCAAGGCAGGAGATGTTACAGAGATAGGAAAGCAAGGCGGGAGATGTTACAGAGAGAGAAAGGCAAGGCTGGAGCTGTTATACAGATAGGAAAGCAAGACTGGAGATGTTACAGAGAGAGAGGATAGTAAGGTTAGAGAAATTACAGAGAGATAGGAAAGAAATATTGGACATGCTACAGTGATAGGAAAGCAAGGCTGGAGATGTTACAGAGACAGGAAAGCACGGCTGGAGATGTTACAGGGAGAGAGGAAAGCAATGTTGGAGATGCTACAACGAGAGAGGAAAGCAGGACTGCAGATGTTACAGAGAGACAGGAAGGCAAGGCGGGAAATGTGACAGAGAGAGAGGAAAGCAAGTTTGGAAATGTTACTGAGAGAGGAAAGCAAGGCTGGGGATGTTACAGAGATAGGAAAGCAATGCTGGAGATGTTACAGCGAGAGGAAAGGAAGGCTGGAAATGTTACAGAGATAATAAAGCAAGGCTGGAGATGTGACAGAAAGAGGAAAGTAAGGCTGGAGATATTACAGAGACAGGAAAGCAAGGCTGGTGATGTTACAGAGATGGGAAAGCATGGCTGGTGCTTTTACAGAGATAGGAAGCAAGGCTGGATATGTTACAGAGATACGAAAGCATAGCTGGAGATGTTACAGAGAGAGGAAAGCTATGGTGGACGTGTTTCAGAGAGAGAAAAGCAAGTCTGGAGGTGTTACAGAGAGAAGGAAGTAAGGCTGGTGAGGTTACAGAGAGAGGATGGTAAGGCTGGAGATGATACAGAGAGAAGAAAGCAAGACTGGAGACGTTATAGGGAGAGAGGAAAGCAAGGCTGGAGATTTTACAGAAAGAAGAAAGCATGGCTGGAGATGTGACAGAGAGAGGAAAGTAAGGTTGGAGATGTTACAGAGATAGGGAAGCAAGGCTGATGATGTTGCAGAGAGAGGAAAACAAGGCAGGAGATGCTACAGAGATAGGAAAGTAAGGCTGGAGATGTTACAGAGAGAGGAAAGCAATGCTGGACGTGTTACAGAGAGAGAAAAGCAAGTTTGGAGGTGTTACAGAGATAGGAAAGCAAGACTGGAGATATTAACGAGAGAGAGGATAGCAAGGCTAGATGTAACGAAGAGAAAGGAAAGGAATGTTGGACATGTTACAGAGATCGGAAAGCAAGTCTGGAGATGTTACAGAGATAGGAAAGCAAGGCTGGAGATGTTACAGGGAGAGAGGAAAGCAAAGTTGGAGCTGTTACAGAGAGAGAGGAAAACAAGGCTGGAGATGTTCAGAGAGACAGGAAAGCAAGGCAGGAGATGATACAGAGAGAGGGGAAAGCAAGTTTGGAAATGTTACATAGAGAGGAAAGCAAGGCTGCAGATGTTACGGAGATAGGAAAGTAAGGCTGGGGATGTTACAGAGGTAGGAAAGCAATGCTGGAGATGTTACACAAAGAGGAAAGCCAGGCTGGAGACATTACATAGAGAGGAAAGCAAGGCTGGAGATGTGATAGCGATAGGAAAGCAAGGCTGGAGATGTTACAGAGATAGGAGCTCATGGCTTGTGATGTCACAGAGATAGGATAGCAAGGCTGGAGATGTTACAGAGATTGGAACGCAAGGCTGGAGATGTTACAGAGATAGGAAAGCCAGGTTTGATATGTTGCAGAGCTAGGAGAGCAAGGCTGGAGATGATACAGAGAGAAGAAAGTAATTCTGGAGATGTTACGGAGATAGTCTTCGTTCTGCTCCGCTTGCGGGTTAGCTGCACTGGCATGGACGTTTGCAGCTGGCCATTTCTTCTTGATATTTGTGACATCGACACCCAGATTTCATCCCGCTACTGGTGAATCAGCAGACCCTGAGGCGGCGGCTGCTGATTTGGAACCTTGGCCGGGCAGATCTCGTAGGGAGGCTGTAGGCCTCGGAGGGCAGTCATCAAGGTCAGGATCTGAAACAGACTTCAGACACTGTACTGCCACATTCGGTTGCTTTCAGCGTGCGTCTGCATGTGAGCTGGTGTTTGTACGTGTATTTGATCTGCATGCGTTTGGGCGGCGCGGTGACTGCTGCCTCACTGCTCTAGAGACCTGGGTTCAATTCCTGCCTCAGGCAACTGTCTGGCTGGAGTTTGCACGTCCTTCCCGTATCTGCGTGGGTTTCCTCTGGATTGTTCCCACAAGTCCAAAGATGTGCAGGTTAAGTGAGTTGGCCCCGCTAAATTGCCCGTAGTGTTAGGTGAAGTGGGAATGGGTTGCTCTTCGTGGGGGTCGATGTGGACTTGTAGGGCCAAGTAAATAATCCAATTTTACTTGAGATTTTGTTTCCCTGATATCAACCTCAGCCTTCCACATGTTACAAGCACTCCAATTCATAGGTTCTATTTTTCCCTTCCGTTTCTCTTTTCTATCCTCCAACCTGCGCTTCCTGGGAATCCTCAGAATCTCACCCAGCCGTGGGATCCCGGACCAGCCCCAAGTTTATTGTTATAGAAATTAAATGGACTCGAGTCCATTTAAATGGATTCGCAAGAGCAAAGATAAGAGCTTTAGTAATCTTTAACCACTGCACTGCAGAGGGACCACATGCACTTTGCAATAATGCCATGTGCAAGGGCCCTGAGCATAATTTGGATACTCATCTTATGTTGTTTCTTATCACGCTCTCATGGGCAAAGACTGGGAAAACTCAAGTTGTTATTTCTTTTCATTCCATTGTTGTGGACATACTGTTCTTATGTTTCAGGGTAAAAGCAATGACTGCAGATGCTGGAAACTAGATTCTAGATTAGAGTGGTGCTGGAAAAGCACAGCAGATCAGGCAGCGTCTCCTCGGATGCTACCTGAACTGCTGTGCTTTTCAAGCACCACTCTAATCTAGAACCTGTTCTTTTGTTTCCCTTATTGAATGTTTACAAAGTTCCGCAGAGACAATCTGTCCCTCGACTGCAGACTTCAGCAAATTTGCAAAATGTCCGAAAAAATTTAAATTAAATCTTATTAAATCTTTCAGATTTCACAGTAAATTGATTTCAAAGTAAATGTTAATTTTCCATTACAACTTGAATCTGATCTTCACATGATTTATAAAGATGAACGTTCCAATACTGATAACTTGGCAATATCATGTTCCCTCACTCGAGTCTCAGCAGCCATATCCCCCAGTTCTTTCTGCCTTCTGTCTTTTCCTCAATGTCATAAACACACTGCAATTGAAGTCCAGTAAATGATACTTCATCACAGTTGATTGACACCAATAACATCATAAGCGCGACCCTCACCTGCCTTCTCTGATCCTGGAATAACAATCTGGATTGCATTTCTGAGGGACAATTCTCGGTCAATATATGCATGCTGTTTGTCTGTTATAACCCCATAGTGTTTTAGGAGCATTTTCCTGTCAGATTATGGACTATAAAAATTCTCTCAATGTGTTATTGTTATTGAAAGGACAGATCACTAGTTGCAGGCTGTATGTTTCCAATTATAAACAGAAAACTCATTTTTGTTCTGACAATCCTTTGTCATTACTTCCATATCCAAAGCAGTCCGTTCCAAATGTGTAAATTTTGCATGTTAATTTAAATTTAAAAGACAGGGTACTGTGCTAATGGTCGGATACTTGGTAGTGTGGATGAGCAGAGGGATCTTGGTGTCCGTGTCCACAGATCTCTGAAAGTTGCCACCCAGGTAAATAGTGCGGTGAGAAGGCATATGGCGTACTGGCTTTTATTAGTAGAGGAATTGAGTTCCGGAGTCCTGAGGTAATGTTGCAGTTGTATAAGATTCTGGTGCGGCCGCATCTGGAGTATTGTGTGCAGTTTTGGTCGCCATACTATAGGAAGGATGTGGAGGCACTGGAACAGGTGCAGAGGAGGTTTACCAGGATGTTGCCTGGTATGGTAGGAAGATCGTATGAGGAAAGGCTGAGGCACTTGGGGCTGTTTTCATTGGAGAAAAGAAGGTTTAGGGGTGACTTGATAGAGGTGTACAAGACGATCAGGGGTTTAGATAGGGTTGACCATGAGAACCTTTTTCCACGCATGGAGTCAGCTATTACGAGGGGGCATAGATTTAAATTAAGGGGTGGTAGGTATAGGACAGATGTTAGGGGTAGATTCTTAACTCAGCGAGTCGTGAGTTCATGGAATGCCCTGCCAGTAGCAGTGGTGGACTCTCCCTGTTTATGGGCATTTAAACGGGCATTGGATAAGCATATGGAGGATAGTGGGCTAGTATCTAGCCCACTATCCTCCATAGTGGGCTAGTGGATCCATAGTGGATAAGCATATGGAGGATACTGCGCTGTATTTTTCTATGTTCTATGTTCTAATAATAGGAGTATTACATTGAAACTGTAGCTATTTGTTCAGCGAATGTGATTAATGTCAGTCTCTGTGGATTCTAAATGTGTCACTGGAGGATTAGCCTCTTCTTTAAATAAGGACTCGGTTCAACGTGTTATCCCATAGTATGAGCAGGAGAATCACCGACAGCAATAACAGGGATCATCAGCTGCAGAGAGAGGGAGGAGAGATCAGAATCTGACAACAATAGACCGAAATGTTTCACCACTGGATCAGAATCTGAGAACATTAGACTGGAATGTTCCAATAATAGAAAGGAGTTTATCCTTGGGTCTTTACTATCTTTCTCAGTCTTTGGTGTCATGAGCATCGCGGATCAAAGATATCCTTTGGTTTGTTCAAGGTGGTTACTATCAAATCCTCGCTATAGTTGGTGTTCCCAGTAAGTCATTCTCTTTCGTCTCAGTTGTTAGCACTTCTGTCTCACAGTACCAGTGACCCAGTTTGTGGGGGACTGGGAGGGGAATGATGTCTCAGTGGTAAGCACGACTGTCTTACAGTACCAGGGACACGATTTGGGAGGGGAGAAGGTGGGGACTTGGTGCCCCAGTGGTTAGCACGGCTTTCTTACAGTACAAGGGACACGGTTTGGGGGGGAAGGGGGAGGGGACATGTTGTTTCAGTGGTTAGCACGGCTGTCTCACGGTACCAGGAAGGAGGTTTGTGGTGGAGGGGGAGGGGGACATGGTGTCTTAGTGGTTAGCACTGCTGTCTCACTGTACCAGGAATGCGGTTTGTGGTGGAGGGGGAGGGGGACATGGTGTCTTAGTGGTTAGCACGGCTGTCTCACAGTACCAGGGACACGGTTTGGTGGGAGGGTGAGGAGGCATACTGTCTCAGTGGTTAGAATGGCTTTCTCACAATACCAGGGGCACGGTTTGGGGGAGCGGGAGGGAACACGGTGTCTCAATGGTGAGCACGGCTGTCTCACATACCAGGGACACGGACTGGGGGGATGGGGAGGGGACATGGTGTCTCAGTGGTTAGCACGGTTGTCTCAAAATACCAGGGACATGGTTTGAGTGGAGACGGAGTGGGTATGGTGTCTCACTGGTTAGCACAGCCGTCTCACAGGACTAGGGACCCGGTTTGGGAGGGAGCAGGAGGAGGGTATGATGTTTCAGTGGTCAGCAGGTTGTCTCACAGCACCAGGGACACGGTTTAGCGGGGAAGGGGAAGGGCATGGTGTCTCAATGGTAAGCACGGCTGTCGTACAGTACCAGGGACACGTTTTTGTGGGGGAGGGGAGGGGGCATGGTGCCGCAGTGGTTAGCACGGCTGTCTTACAGTACCAGGGACACGATTTGGGGGAGGGGGGAGGTGGAGGGGGCATGTTGTCTCAGTGTTTAGAACGGCTGTCTCACAGTACCAGTGAACCGTTTTGTGGGGGAGTGAGAGGGGACATGGTGTCTCAGTGGTTAGCACGGCTGTCTTACAGTACCAGGGACACGGTTTTGGGGGGTAGGCGGAAGGGGCATGGTGTCTCAATGGTTAGCACGGCTGTCTTACAGTACGAGGGACACGATGTGGGATGGGAGAGAGAGGGGGAATGGTGTCTCAGTGGTTAGAACAGCTATCTCACAGTACAAGGGACCCGGTTTGGGGGAAGGGGGAGGGGGCATGGTGTCTCAGTGGTTAGCACGGCTGTCTCACAGTACCAGGGACACGGTTTAAAGAGATGGAGAGGCGGGCATAGTGTCTCAGTGGTGAGCACAGCTGTCTTACAGTACAATGGAGGGGGAAGGGGAGGGGGAAACGGTTTGGGGGGAGGGGGAAGGGGAGGGGGCATGGTGTCTCAGTGGTTAGAACGGCTGTCTAACAGTACCAGGGACCCTGTTTGGGGGAAGGGGGAGGGGGCATGGTGTCTCAGTGGTTAGCATGGCTGACTTACAGTACCAGGGACACGGTTTGGGAGGGAAGGGGAGGGCGGGAGGGGGCATGGTGTCTCAGTGGTTGAAACGGCTGTCTCACAGTACCAGGGACACAGTTTGGGGAGGCGGGCATAGTGTCTCAGTGGTTCGTAAATCTGTCTTACAGTACCAAGGACATGATTTGGGAGACGAGCGGGAGGGGGAAGAACGGCTGACCCGCAGTATCAGTGACCCAGTTTGTGGGGTAATGGAGGGGCATAGTGTCTCAATGGTAAGCACGGCTGTCGTACTGTACCAGGGACACCTTATTATGGGGGAGGGGAGGGTGCATTTTGTCTCAGTGGTTAACATGGCTGTCTAACAGTACCAGGGACAAGATTTTGGAGGGGAGGGAGAGGGAGGGGGCATGGTGTCTCAGTGGTTAGAACGGCTGTCTAACAGTACCAGGGACCCGGTTTGGGGGAAGGGGGAAGGCGGAGGGGGCATGGTGTCTCAGTGGTAGCACGGCAATCTTACAGTACCAGGGACAAGATTTGGGAGGGGAGGAGGAGGGGGAATGGTGTCTCATTGGTTAGAACGGCTGTCTCACAGTACCAGGGACCCGGTTTTGGGGAAGGGGGAACGGAGAGGGGCCATGGTGCCTCAGTGGTTAGCACGGCTAGCTCACAGTACCAGAGACACGGTTTGGGGGGATGGGAAGGCTGGCATGGTGTCTCAGTGGTTAGCACGGCTTTCTTACAGTACCATGGAAACGGTTTGGTGGGGGAGGGGGAGGGGACATGGTGTCTCAGTGGTTAGCATGGCTGTCTTACAGTACCAGGGACACGGTTTGGGAGGGAAGGGGAGGGGGGGAGGGGGCATGGTGTCTCAGTGGTTGAACCGGCTGTCTCACAGTACCAGGGACACGGTTTGGGGGAAGGGGGAGGGGACATGGTGTCTCAGTAGTTAGCACGGCTGCCTCATAGTACCAGTGACACGATTTGGGAGGGGAGGGGGAGGGGGCATGGTGTCTCAGTGGTTAGCACTTCTGTCTCACGGTACCAGTGACCCGATTTGTGGGTGAGTGGGAGGTGCATGGTGTCTCAGTGGTAAGCACGGCTGTCGTACAGTACCAGGGACACGATTTGGGAGTGGAGGGAGAGGGGTCATGGTGTCTCAGTGGTTACTACGGCTGTCTCACAGAACCAAAGACCCGGTTTGGGGGAGGGGGAGGGTGCATGGAGTGTCAGTGGTTAGCACGGCTGTCTCACAGTACCAGGGACACAGTTTGGGGAGGCGGGCATAGTGACTCAGTGGTGAGTAAATCTGTCTTACAGTACCAAGGACACGATTTGGGAGATGAGCGGGAGGGGGAATGGTGTCTCAGTGGTAAGAACGGCTGACCCGCAGTACCAGTGACCCAGTTTGTGGGGTAATGGAGGGGCATGGTGTCTCAGTGGTAAGCACGGCTGTCGTACTGTACCAGGGACACCTTATTATGGGGGAGGGGATGGTGGGCATGGTGTCTCAGTGGTTAACATGGCTGTCTTACAGTACCAGGGACAAGATTTTGGAGGGGAGGGAGAGGGAGCATGGTGTCTCAGTGGTTAGAAATGCTGTCTAACAGTACCAGGGACCCGGTTTGGGGGAAGGGGGAACGGGGAGGGGCCATGGTGCCTCAGTGGTTAGCACGGCTAGCTCACAGTACCAGAGACACGGTTTGGGGGGATGGGAAGGCTGGCATGGTGTCTCAGTGGTTAGCACGGCTTTCTTTCAGTACCATGGAAACGGTTTGGTGGGGGAGGGGGAGGGGACATGGTGTCTCCGTTGTCAGCACGGCTGTCTCACAGAACCAGTGACCCGGTTTTGGGGAAGGGGAGGGGGCATGTTGTCTCAGGGGTTAGCACGTCTGTCTCAAAGTACCAGGAACCCGGTTTGGAGGGGAGGGGGAGGGGGCATGGTGTCTGAGTGGTTAGAACGGCTGTCTCACAGTACCAGGGACCCGGTTTAGACGGGGTGGGAGAGGACATGGTGCCTCAGTGTTTAGCACAGCTGTCTCACTGTACCAGGGACCAGGTTTGGGGGGAGAGGTAGGGATCATGGTGTCTCAGTGGTTAGAGCGGCTCTCTCACAGTACCAGGAACCCAATTTTGGGGAAGGGGGAGGGGGCATGTTTTCTCAGTGGTTAGCGCGGCTGTCTCATAGTATCAGGAACGCCGTTTGGGGCGGAGGGGGAGGGGGACATGGTGTCTCAGTGGAAAGCACGGCTATGTCACTGTACCAGGGACTAGGTTTGGGTGGGGGGGAGGGGGGCATGGTGTTTCAGTGGTTAGCACGCCTGTCCCACATTACCAGGGACCCGGTTTGGGAGGGAGCAGGAGGAGGGTATGATGTTTCAGTGGTCAGCAGGTTGTCTCACAGCACCAGGGACAAGGTTTAGCGGGGAAGGGGAAGGGCATGGTGTCTCAATGGTAAGCACGGCTGTCGTACAGTACCAGGGACACGTTTTTGTGGGGGACGGGAGGGGGCATGGTGCCGCAGTGGTTAGCACGGCTGTCTTACAGTACCAGGGACACGATTTGGGGGAGGGGGGAGGTGGAGGGGGCATGGTGTCTCAGTGTTTAGAACGGCTGTCTCACAGTACCAGTGAACCGTTTTGTGGGGGAGTGAGAGGGGACATGGTGTCTCAGTGGTTAGCACGGCTGTCTTACAGTACCAGGGACACGGTTTTGGGGGGTAGGCGGAAGGGGCATGGTGTCTCAATGGTTAGCACGGCTGTCTTACAGTACGAGGGACACGATGTGGGATGGGAGAGAGAGGGGGAATGGTGTCTCAGTGGTTAGAACAGCTGTCTCACAGTACAAGGGACCCGGTTTGGGGGAAGGGGGAGGGGGCATGGTGTCTCAGTGGTTAGCACGGCTGTCTCACAGTACCAGGGACACGGTTTAAAGAGATGGAGAGGCGGGCATAGTGTCTCAGTGGTGAGCACAGCTGTCTTACAGTACAATAGAGGGGGAAGGGGAGGGGGAAACGGTTTGGGGGGAGGGGGAAGGGGAGGGGGCATGGTGTCTCAGTGGTTAGAACGGCTGTCTAACAGTACCAGGGACCCTGTTTGGGGGAAGGGGGAGGGGGCATGGTGTCTCAGTGGTTAGCATGGCTGACTTACAGTACCAGGGACACGGTTTGGGAGGGAAGGGGAGGGCGGGAGGGGGCATGGTGTCTCAGTGGTTGAAACGGCTGTCTCACAGTACCAGGGACACAGTTTGGGGAGGCGGGCATAGTGTCTCAGTGGTTCGTAAATCTGTCTTACAGTACCAAGGACATGATTTGGGAGACGAGCGGGAGGGGGAAGAACGGCTGACCCGCAGTACCAGTGACCCAGTTTGTGGGGTAATGGAGGGGCATAGTGTCTCAATGGTAAGCACGGCTGTCGTACTGTACCAGGGACACCTTATTATGGGGGAGGGGAGGGTGCATTTTGTCTCAGTGGTTAACATGGCTGTCTTACAGTACCAGGGACAAGATTTTGGAGGGGAGGGAGAGGGAGGGGGCATGGTGTCTCAGTGGTTAGAACGGCTGTCTAACAGTACCAGGGACCCGGTTTGGGGGAAGGGGGAAGGCGGAGGGGGCATGGTGTCTCAGTGGTAGCACGGCAGTCTTACAGTACCAGGGACAAGATTTGGGAGGGGAGCAGGAGGCGGAATGGTGTCTCATTGGTTAGAACGGCTGTCTCACAGTACCAGGGACCCGGTTTTGGGGAAGGGGGAACGGAGAGGGGCCATGGTGCCTCAGTGGTTAGCACGGCTAGCTCACAGTACCAGAGACACGGTTTGGGGGTATGGGAAGGCTGGCATGGTGTCTCAGTGGTTAGCACGGCTTTCTTACAGTACCATGGAAACGGTTTGGTGGGGGAGGGGCAGGGGACATGGTGTCTCAGTGGTTAGCATGGCTGTCTTACAGTACCAGGGACACGGTTTGGGAGGGAAGGGGAGGGGGGGAGGGGGCATGGTGTCTCAGTGGTTGAACCGGCTGTCTCACAGTACCAGGGACACGGTTTGGGGGAAGGGGGAGGGGACATGGTGTCTCAGTGGTTAGCACGGCTGCCTCACAGTACCAGTGACACGATTTGGGAGGGGAGGGGGAGGTGCATGGTGTCTCAGTGGTAAGCACGGCTGTCGTACAGTACCAGGGACACGATTTGGGAGTGGAGGGAGAGGGGTCATGGTGTCTCAGTGGTTACTACGGCTGTCTCACAGAACCAAAGACCCGGTTTGGGGGAGGGGGAGGGTGCATGGAGTGTCAGTGGTAAGCACGGCTGTCTCACAGTACCAGGGACACAGTTTTGGGAGGCGGGCATAGTGACTCAGTGGTTAGTAAATCTGTCTTACAGTACCAAGGACACGATTTGGTAGATGGGCGGGAGGGGGCATGGTGTCTCAGTGGTAAGAACGGCTGACCCGCAGTACCAGTGACCCAGTTTGTGGGGTAATGGAGGGGCATGGTGTCTCAGTGATAAGCACGGCTGTCGTACTGTACCAGGGACACCTTATTATGGGGGAGGGGATGGTGGGCATGGGGTCTCAGTGGTTAACATGGCTGTCTTACAGTACCAGGGACAAGATTTTGGAGGGGACGGAGAGGGAGCATGGTGTCTCAGTGGTTAGAACGGCTGTCTAACAGTACCAGGGACCCGGTTTTGGGGAAGGGGGAACGGGGCGGGGCCATGGTGCCTCAGTGGTTAGCACGGCTAGCTCACAGTCCCAGAGACACGGTTTGGGGTTTGGGAAGGCTGGCATGGTGTCTCAGTGGTTAGCACGGCTTTCTTACAGTACCATGGAAACGGTTTGGTGGGGGAGGGGGAGGGGACATGGTGTCTCCGTTGTCAGCACGGCTGTCTCACAGAACCAGTGACCCGGTTTTGGGGAAGGGGAGGGGGCATGTTGTCTCAGGGGTTAGCACGGCTGTCTCACAGTACCAGGAACCCGGTTTGGAGGGGAGTGGGAGGGGGCATGGTGTGTGAGTGGTTAGAACGGCTGTCTCACAGTACCAGGGACCCGGTTTAGACGGGGTGGGAGGGGACATGGTGCCTCAGTGTTTAGCACAGCTGTCTCACTGTACCAGGGACCAGGTTTGGGGGGAGAGGTAGGGATCATGGTGTCTCAGTGGTTAGAGCGGCTCTCTCACAGTACCAGGAACCCAATTTTGGGGAAGGGGGAGGGGGCATGTTTTCTCAGTGGTTAGCGCGGCTGTCTCATAGTATCAGGAACGCCGTTTGGGGCGGAGGGGGAGGGGGACATGGTGTCTCAGTGGTAAGCACGGCTATGTCACTGTACCAGGGACTAGGTTTGGGTGGGGGGGAGGGGGGCATGGTGTTTCAGTGGTTAGCACGCCTGTCCCACATTACCAGGGACCCGGTTTGGGAGGGAGCAGGAGGAGGGTATGATGTTTCAGTGGTCAGCAGGTTGTCTCACAGCACCAGGGACACGGTTTAGCGGGGAAGGGGAAGGGCATGGTGTCTCAATGGTAAGCACGGTTGTCGTACAGTACCAGGGACACGTTTTTGTGGGGGAGGGGAGGGGGCATGGTGCCGCAGTGGTTAGCACGGCTGTCTTACAGTACCAGGGACACGATTTGGGGGAGGGGGGAGGTGGAGGGGGCATGGTGTCTCAGTGTTTAGAACGGCTGTCTCACAGTACCAGTGAACCGTTTTGTGGGGGAGTGAGAGGGGACATGGTGTCTCAGTGGTTAGCACGGCTGTCTTACAGTACGAGGGACACGATGTGGGATGGGAGAGAGAGGGGGAATGGTGTCTCAGTGGTTAGAACAGCTGTCTCACAGTACAAGGGACCCGGTTTGGGGGAAGGGGGAGGGGGCATGGTGTCTCAGTGGTTAGCACGGCTGTCTCACAGTACCAGGGACACGGTTTAAAGAGATGGAGAGGCGGGCATAGTGTCTCAGTGGTGAGCACAGCTGTCTTACAGTACAATGGAGGGGGAAGGGGAGGGGGAAACGGTTTGGGGGGAGGGGTAAGGGGAGGGGGCATGGTGTCTCAGTGGTTAGAACGGCTGTCTAACAGTACCAGGGACCCTGTTTGGGGGAAGGGGGAGTGGGCATGGTGTCTCAGTGGTTAGCATGGCTGTCTTACAGTACCAGGGTTGAAACTTTATTGCTGGAACAGCACAGCAGGTCAGGCAGCATCCAGGGAACGGGAGATTCGACGTTTCGGGCACAGGCCCTTCTTCAGGAATGGCCTGTGCCCGAAACGTCGAATCTCCTGTTCCCTGGATGCTGCCTGACCTGCTGTGCTGTTCCAGCAATAAAGTTTCAACTTTGATCTCCAGAATCTGCAGACCTCAGTTTCTCCTTACAGTACCAGGGACACGGTTTGGGAGGGAAGGGGAGGGCGGGAGGGGGCATGGTGTCTCAGTGGTTGAAACGGCTGTCTCACAGTACCAGGGACACAGTTTGGGGAGGCGGGCATAGTGTCTCAGTGGTTCGTAAATCTGTCTTACAGTACCAAGGACATGATTTGGGAGATGAGCGGGAGGGGGCATGGTGTCTCAGTGGTAAGAACGGCTGACCCGCAGTACCAGTGACCCAGTTTGTGGGGTAATGGAGGGGCATGGTGCCTCAGTGGTTAGCACTTCTGTCTCACGGTACCAGTGACCCGATTTGTGGGGGAGTGGGAGGTGCTTGGTGTCTCAGTGGTAAGCACGGCTGTCGTACAGTACCAGGGACACGATTTGGGAGTGGAGGGAGAGGGGTCATGGTGTCTCAGTGGTTACTACGGCTGTCTCACAGAACCAAAGACCCGGTTTGGGGGAGGGGGAGGGTGCATGGAGTGTCATTGGTTAGCACGGCTGTCTCACAGTACCAGGGTCACAGTTTGGGGAGGCGGGCATAGTGACTCAGTGGTTAGTAAATCTGTCTTACAGTACCAAGGACACGATTTGGGAGATGGGCGGGAGGGGGAATGGTGTCTCAGTGGTAAGAACGGCTGACCCGCAGTACCAGTGACACAGTTTGTGGGGTAATGGAGGGGCATGGTGTCTCAGTGGTAAGCACGGCTGTCGTACTGTACCAGGGACACCTTATTATGGGGGAGGGGATGGTGGGCATGGTGTCTCAGTGGTTAACATGGCTGTCTTACAGTACCAGGGACAAGATTTTGGAGGGGAGGGAGAGGGAGCATGGTGTCTCAGTGGTTAGAACGGCTGTCTAACAGTACCAGGGACCCGGTTTGGGGGAAGGGGGAACGGGGAGGGACCATGGTGCCTCAGTGGTTAGCACGGCTAGCTCACAGTACCAGAGACACGGTTTGGGGGGATGGGAAGGCTGGCATGGTGTCTCAGTGGTTAGCACGGCTTTCTTACAGTACCATGGAAACGGTTTGGTGGGGGAGGGGGAGGGGACATGGTGTTTCCGTTGTCAGCACGGCTGTCTCACAGAACCAGTGACCCGGTTTTGGGGAAGGGGAGGGGGCATGTTGTCTCAGGGGTTAGCACGGCTGTCTCACAGTACCAGGAACCCGGTTTAGACGGGGTGGGAGGGGACATGGTGCCTCAGTGTTTAGCACAGCTGTCTCACTGTACCAGGGACCAGGTTTGGGGGGAGAGGTAGGGATCATGGTGTCTCAGTGGTTAGAGCGGCTCTCTCACAGTACCAGGAACCCAATTTTGGGGAAGGGGGAGGGGGCATGTTTTCTCAGTGGTTAGCGCGGCTGTCTCATAGTATCAGGAACGCCGTTTGGGGCGGAGGGGGAGGGGGACATGGTGTCTCAGTGGTAAGCACGGCTATGTCACTGTACCAGGGACTAGGTTTGGGTGGGGGGGAGGGGGGCATGGTGTTTCAGTGGTTAGCACGCCTGTCCCACATTACCAGGGACCCGGTTTGAGGGAGATGGGGAGGGGCATTGGTGTTTCAGTGGTTAGCACGGCTAGCTCCCAGTAGCAGAGACACGGTTTGGGGGGATGGGGAGGCTGGCATGGTGTCTCAGTGGTTAGCACTGCTTTCTTACAGTACCATGGAAACGGTTTGGTGGGGGAGGGGGAGGGGACATGGTGTCTGCGTGGTCAGCACGGCTGCCTCACAGAACTAGTGACCCGGTTTTGGGGAAGGGGATGGGGCATGTTGTCTCAGGGGTTAGCACGGCTGTCTCACAGCACCAGGGAGAAGATTTTGGAGGGGAGGGGGAGGGGCATGGTGTCTCAGTGGTTAGAACGGCTGTCTCACAGTACCAGGGACACGGTCTGGGGGAAGGGGGAAGAGGGAGGGGGCATGGTGACTCAGTGGTTAGCACGACTGCCTCTCAGTACCAGGAATACGGTTTAGACGGGGTGGGAGGGGACATGGTGCCTCAGTGTTTAGCACAGCTGTCTCACTGTTCCAGGGACCAGGTTTGGGGGGAGAGGTAGGGATCATGGTGTCTCAGTGGTTAGAGCGGTTCTCTCACAGTACCAGGAACCCAATTTTGGGGAAGGGGGAGGGGGCATATTTTCTCAGTGGTTAGCGCGGCTGTCTCATAGTACCAGGAACGCCGTTTGGGGCGGAGGGGGAGGGGGACATGGTGTCTCAGTGGTAAGCACGGCCATGTCACTGTACCAGGGACGAGGTTTGGGTGGGGGGGAGGGGGGCATGGTATTTCAGTGGTTAGCACGCCTGTCCCACAGTACCAGGGACCCGGTTTGGGGGAGATGGGGAGTGGCATTGGTGTTTCAGTGGTTAGCACGGCTGTCTCACAGGAGCAGGGTAACGGATAGAGTGGGAGGGGATCATAGTGTCTCAGTGGTTAGCACGGCAGTCATACAGTACCAGGGACCCGGTTTGGGGGGGAGGGGTAGGGGGCATGGTGTCTCAGTGGTTAGCATGGCTGTCACACAGTAACAGGGACCCGGTTTGGGTGTGATGGGGATGATTAGGATATGTGGAGAAATAGAGGGATAAAAAGGGATTATTGAAAATCAGCTGCGATGGAAATAAAATGTGAGATTAACTTCATGTATTTTTCAACTTTTCCCATATTTCTGAGTATCATGCACATGTCGGTATATATCCAAGTCACTGTTTCAAGTGAGGTCTGTCCCCTCCATCTCTCTCTCTTTCCTGAGTGTCGACATATTTCCTTCATTAATGAGACATGAGTGTTCGTTGCTGGGCCAGCATTTATTTCCCTTGCCGAGTTGCTCTCGAGAAGCTGTTGGGGAACTGCCTTTCTCAGTCCATGCACTTCGAGGTGCTGTTGGTTGCCAGTGCTCAGGTCTGTCTGGTTTCACTTCTTTGAGAAATTGTAGTGTTCTATCTGAATGGCTGGCTTGGCCATTGCAAAGGGCATTTGAGAGTCTGCCATTGCTGAGGGTCTGGCGTAACATGTACGTCAGACCAGTGAAGAGAGCAAGTTTCATTCTCTGGAGGACAATAGTGAGCCAGGTTTTTTTTTAGTTTTGACTGCCATCAGTATTTCATTAGATTGCTAATTCCAATTATTTTATTGAAACCAAGTTTCACCATCTGTTGTGGTGGGTTTGTAGTCCGGGTTTGGGTCATTGTGTGATGCACTTAGCAGGCTGAATGATATCAATCTCTTCCTGCGTAAATCCTTAGAGGGCAGAATGGTCTCCTCCTGTCTCATTATTACGATGCTGACTGGCTGAATGGGATCTTCCTTTATCTCTGTAATATTACTGAGTGCATGAGAGAACAACACATGTGGCAGGAGCAGCAGCTGGCCATTCAGCCCGTCGTGCCTGCTGCACATTTCAGAATGTGTATTGTTGATGTAATTGTAACTAAACACCCCTTTACTCTCTGTTCCCAATAAACATTGATTCTCTTCTTCATCAAAGTTCTATGATACTCAACCTTGAGTGTTTTCAGTAACCCAATCTTCACTGCGACTTCGGTATGAAAACACCACAGTTCACAGAACCTTAAAGAGAAAGGAACATCCTTGTCTTATTTTGAAATGGGAAGGCCCTTAGTCTCAAAATGTGTTACCCTCAAACCAATCGCCACTCTTTTGAGATAAAGAATATGATAATTAGGAACAGATATTGAACATTCAGTCCCTGAAACCTGTCCATATTCCCATTAACTCTCCTAAAGCACATACTTACCAATTTGAGTCTCTACTGAACTTGCAGGAAGACAATCCCAGACACCACACGATCATATCAGCATGAGACACTGGAGCAGAATTAGGCCGTTCAGCCCATTTAATCTGCCATGGCATTTGATCACGGCTGAAATATTTCTCAACTCAATTCTCCTGCCTTCTCCGACTGACCATTATGAATAAAAATTATATATCTCTGTATTAAAGACATTGTCTGTGCCTGCACATGGGGGGGGGGGTGGTGGGGTGTCTGTGTGTTCGTGTGTTTGTGTGTAAATTTTCATATCCACGTGCGTATCTCTGTGTGCATGTGTTATGTGTGTAAGTGTCAGTATCTAAGTTCGTGTGGACCTCTGTCTGCAACTTTTTGCAATGTTGTTTTTGAAGAAAATACATTGAAATTGGAATCAGTCTCCTTCCTGCTCTCTCTCTCTCTCTCTCTGTTCCCGTTGTTCATAGAGTTCATAGAATCCCTAGAGTGTGGAAACAGGCCCTTCGGCCCAATGCATCCTTACTGACCCTTCTCTGAGTAACAAACTGACCGTTTGAAGAGTAACACACCCAGACACATTCCCCTATCCTGCGTTTACTCATGACTAATGCCCAGAATCTACACATCCCCGGGCACTATGGACAATTTAGCATGGCCAATCTACCTAACCTGCACATCTTTGGACTGTGGTGGAAACCGAAGCACCCAAAGGAAACCCACGTAGACACAGAGAGAATGTGCAAACTCCACACAGTCAGTTCCCAAGGGTAAAATTGAACTCGGGTGCCTCGCGCTGTGAGGCAGCAAGGAGAACCACTGAGCTTTATGATTAGATTCACACAATACTATCCTCTGCTAGTCTCCCCACGCCACTGAATCAGTGGCAGAGGTTTTCTTACTCTCTGAGAAGATAGCAAATCCTTTACTGTTGATCTCTGAAAGTGCATGCTGTTTAGCTTTTCAAATAATATCTTTGGCACACAGACCAGTATCGTCAATACTGAACGGTATTACAACCACTGCTAGGCCTTTCTCAGGACTTTCCAATACTTTGTCACATAACATTTAAGCATTGGAAGGCACAGAAGGAGAATTACATTCTTCTCATCTCCTGACAAAATGGTTCACTCGCAGGTGAGCGTTTCCATTCTGACAGGCCCAAATATATTTGTAAACCTCCATCAACTAGCAATGTGTGTGTTTGTGTGTGGGGGGGGCGGGGGGGGGGGGAGGTGATGTGGGGGGGAGGGAGTTAAGTTGTGTGTGTTGATGGTGTTGTCACATTGGATGGTGCTGTGAGATGCTGCCCTCCCTCTCTCCCTCCCAGACTGAATCCTCGAGGCTTATCACACTCAGCCACTGTCGCTGCAGTAGGGTGGGGAGGCCAGCTGAGGGAGAGATTGTGTCATTTGAAGCACCACAGAGACTGTCAGACCTGCACCCACATGTCGATACTCACAGAGTTGGTGTGTTTTGCTGGAAAAGCACAGCTGTTCGGGCAGCATCCAAAATGCAAGAAAATCGAGGTTTCAGGCCAGAGCACTTCATCAGGAAGAGTAAATCCTGGAAATGTGGTCTGACCAGAGCCTCAGAAAGCCTCAAAGTCCCCACCCTTACATTCTAGTCCCATCGAGATGAATGATAACATCTTATTAGCCTTCTTAAGTAATTACTCAACCTGCAAGTTTATCTTCAGCGAATCCTGTCCTTGGAATCCCAAGTCCCTTTGCACTTCAGATTTCTGAATTTTCTTCACATTTAGTAAATCGTCCATGCCTGTATTGTTCATACCTTACACTCTCCCACATTGGATTCGATCTGCTACTCCTTTTCCCACTCTCCTTAACTTTTAAAGTGAAATGTTGTGGTCCCAGCCCTGACCCTTGTGGAACACTACTCGTCACTGGCTGCCATCCTGAGGACCATTTTATCCCCAACCTGCCTCCCGCCAGACAGCAAACCTTTTATCCATGTTAATACCTGACCTCTGACACCATGGGCCCTTGTCTTACTCTGCAGCCTCCTGTGCGGCACCTTATCAGTGGTCTTCTGGAAGTCCATATAGATAACTCCCATTGGCTCTCCTTGATGTAATCTTCTTGTTACCTCCTCAAAGAATTCTCATTAGCTTGAGGGCAACGTATTTATTGAAATGGGGAGCAATCAGAAGGTCTCGGTCATTCCTACAGACAGAGTGGGAGTGTTCCTCAAAACAGTCTCTGGTCTCCCCAGTGTGATGGAGACTGCATTGTGAGCAGCAATGACAGAAGACTGGATTAAAATGTTGCTTCACCTGGAGGATATGACTGGGGCCTTGGATAGTGAGGAGGGAAGAGGGGAATGGGCAAGTGTTGCAGCTTCTGCATTTGCATGGGAAGGTGCCATGGGGGAGTGGGGAAGTGTTCGGGTGATGGAGGGTGTCACAGAGGGGATAGTCCCTGTGAAATTTTGACAGCGGATCGGGGGGGAAGATGCGTTTGATGGTGCTGTCCTGCTGGAGGTGGTGGAAGCGGCGGAGGATGATCCTGTGAATGTGGATTCTAGTGCAGTAGGAAGTGTGGGCAAGGGGAGGTCTATCATTGTTCTGGAAAAGAAGGGACGGAGTGAGGGAAGAAGTGAGGGAGCTGGGACAGTCACAGCTGAAGGCCCTGTCCACCGGAGTTAGGGGATTTCCTTTTTGAGAGAAGCTTCCCACTGCAATGTGGCATCATCGAAGAGAAATAGCAGAGCCAGAGAAACTGGGAGAATGAAGTCATTTTCAACTGATCATGTATTCAGCTGCATACAGAGGTTCCACCTGAATGATTGAAAAGAGCCAGACATTTCAATTGCAGGTTTCTGTCTTATATCTGATCTAAAACGGGATGTGAAAATAGACTCAGGTAAAGGTCAGTAGTTGTGTGGAGGAGAGATTTAAGCAGATACTTCATAACACTCATTAATGATTGACTTTGGTCAAAAGGAAGATGATGTGAAGATGTGAAGATGACATCCCCACCCCCCCACCCCCACCCCATGATGCACAAAGCGCTGTGAAGGGTAACTAATCAATCACAAACTAACGAATTCAGGTTGGTGAGCTCTTGCATCGGCCACATTTGGGAAGTTTATATTTGGAATCAGAAGCAGATTGGATAAAGTAAACTATAAAGAAAAATATTCCAAAACTGCCAAGAAATATGAAAAACTAAAATTATCCGTAAGAGTTTTTCCATATCAATTAAAAATAATGTGCGTGCGACTCTTGGAATAAAGGCAGGAAAGTATATGTGGGACACGTGGAGGATGTAACTGGGGAACCGGTTTCAGGGAACAAGCAGAGAATTTAAAACAGTATTTTACATTGTTCCTCACAGGGGAAGTCACAACGTAATTCAATAACATTAAAAAACCGCAGTCGGATGAAAGTTCTTGACCTGTCTCTAACAAAAGGAACTTTTTTTTAACAAACAGGTAAGAATAAGGGTAGACAGGTTAGCAGTAATTCGTAGCTGGTTTTAGAAGAAGTGATTACAGAGTGACTGGTGACACTGTGCGAAATGTTCCATAACTCTCTGGATTACAGGAGAGTTCCAGCGAAACTGGAGAACCTCTAATATGGCGCCTGACTTCAAGAAAGGAGTGAGTCTTCATCTGTTTAGGTGCTTCCTTTGTCTGAATGGTGAAGTATATTTGAGAGGCTGAATGGTCTCATGATATACTTCCATCTCGAGTGATTTAGAAAAAATCTTCTCCCTCCACTGATGTGTTACAAACTGGGGGACAGACATTTGCCTGAACCTGAGCATTCCAGTTACAGCATTTTCCAGAAGAATTTATAACCATGTCGGGGTATTGAGTAGGCGAGGGAGCGAGTAAGTGCTGCATGCAGCAGTGAGAGTGGTGGAGCATAGGCCTTATTCGGGGGTTGGTGCTATAACAGATATACAGTGAGTGCGTGGGAGAAGAGAGAATATGGTGACCTTTGCCCTGACAGATTGGGGAAGGTTATTGTCGCTTGTCCTGTGTTGCTGGACATTTCTTCAGACTGCAGATACTGCACTGACCTGTGTGGTGAGCTCAGACAATGTTCGCTGGGTCTGGTTGTGCGGCTCCTCTGGGAAGAGAATGGTCCTCTTCTGTACCAGCTGATCCACCGTGTCCCTTTTGACAATCCGTGGTATAATTGTTCCTTATCTGCCATGCTCAGGGTAAATTGTGCAGGGCAGCTCTGAACTGAGAAAGCTCAACTGTGTGCCCATTGGCCATTTAAAAATGGCACCAGTGCTCAATTTGTAAGCTCTGAACATTGTTCGAACTTGGATGGATTGCTGGCAGTACACTAGCAGTATACACCTGTATACGCAGTGTTTCATGATGAACAGATATCTCATCTTGCCTTATATGTGTCCGGGCTGGAACTGTGAGGACGAATGAGTATCCGACATAACTCCTGACATAACTGTCACTCCTCCAGCTCGGCCCAATCTACTGCCAAGCTCCATATTTCGGCAACATGTTGACCATTAAGTAATTAACCAAGCAAAGCATGAGTATCTGTTCCTCTGTTATGGACCAGATCAGATCCCCTCAAAGTACATGGAGAAGGTAATCTCGACCCGAGTGTTTTCTTATTTTAAAGGTAAATGTGAGGTGCTGTGTTTCAGATACAATTCGATTGGTCAAAATATTCGACATTAAGAAAAACACAATCTAATCAAACACGGTAGACAAAACATAGCGAAAGCAAGAGGATCTTGGAATAACTTAATTCTTTTGGAAAACTTAACAGAATAATAAATTATTCAACCAACAGTAACTGCTCCAATATAGTAACATCCCAGAAACACTCACATGTCGAAAAACAAAATCAAGAAACAGATTGTCTCACATGCAGTTCTCCAGTCCAGGAGGAAAGAACATCAAAAACAATTCTGAGAGAAATCTCAGAGAGAGAGATAGTGTAGCAGCTGGGAGAGATTTACTGCCTTCCAACCCTGCTGAGACCCCAGCAATAACTGACGAAAAGTAAAACTAAGAATCCTGGTTCTGGGAGAGTTTGACCATTACTCCACAGGTCCAGGCCGTAGCTGCAAGGGCCACAAGGAACGGAGAGTATCTACACCGATAATGGCATTGTCGTCGCCTCTCAAAAATGCCTAACCCCTCCTAAGCCATTAAATGATGGTCAGATATATGTCAAAGTTAAATATAACTACATAAACCAAAAGAGTGTAGCAGGCCTGGTGATCAGACACCAATGGCGTCATGTACCCAGCAATTCATACCCTGCCAAAACACAGTAGAATCATCTCTCGAGAAAGCATCATCTCCCTCCCTCACCTCTAACTGTGCAATTGGAGATGTACCATTCACCCAATGGTCAGTGCAAAGTGAGACAGTGCAAAGTAGTTTCACCTGACTAAACCCTGGCATGATGGTACCATGAGGAGAGAGAGCAATAACTATATGTTTAATCTGTCGCGCTGTGAGAGAATAAGAAGTTGAAACTTGATGGTTTTGCACGGACACTCATTACGTCCCAAACAGCTGAATAGGATGAAAATTCTGTATTTTTAACCGGATGATTGACTTCCGATAGTGCCCTCATGTCGATTGACGGAGAGGTACAGACTCTGACTGAACTCTGAACACTTTAATGCACAATTACTGTGTGAAACTGCATTGAATGTCACTTTGTGCACAATCCTGTCAGCAGTCACAATACCTTCATTCTGAAACAGTTAACAATTCCGGACCGCCTTCTGACCTCCGTGGAGACCACGGGTCTGCTATATTGGAGATGGAGGACACCTTGGAGAATGGTTAAAAAAGTTGGCTTCATTCCTACTGCCAGAAAACCATGCTAAAGTTACACATATGTAAAATGAATAATGAAGCCACGAGGGACAAGATGGTGCAGTCTATCTGTTGGGTCCCTGCTCCATTTGTTTGTGAATTTGGAGCATCTCTGACACTTTCCTGTTCCTGGATTAGTGAGTTGAGAAGCTGAATCACTGTTTCCTGTTCCTCAGTAAGTAACTCCAGATGCAAAACACTCTCTTTCTGATCCCGTGTAAGTGAGGAAGTGAGCAGGTTCCTTCTCTTACTGTGAAATTGGCAAGAGGGACTGAATGAGCTTTCACACATCTTGTCAAATATGTTGATGGGATGAATGACTTCCACATATTCTTGTGAACACAGATTGAGGTGCCGAATGAGCTGCACCTTTTACTGTGGAAATGTACAGTGCTGTTACATGAGTATTACCCAGACTCTACCAGCACGACATTGAATGGTGTCCAGTTCTTGGTGTACATGGACACAGACTACTTCAAGAGCTGAGGAAGGTCAACATGTTCTGAACGTCAGTGAATATCCCTAATTCTGCTCAGTTTGGACTCAATGGGCTGAATGGCCTCCTTCCACTCTATAAGGACTCCATGATGATAAAATGGAGATGCCTGGGCTGAGGGAGCTACCCTTAGGATCTCCTACAGAGATGTCCCACGGCTGAGATGATTGATGCCCACCGATGATAAACATCTCCCTTGTGTTGTGACTGACTCCAAGCAGTGGAGAGGTCGCCATCAATTCACATTCAGTGCAATTTTCCTCAGATTCCTTGATGTCATTCTCGGTCTAATACTGCCTTGAGTTCAGGGCCAGTCCATCTGTCTAATCCGCTGTGTTTCCTCTTTTGTTCATATCAATAGGTCATGGTGTAGAAGCAGAGAAAGTTTTCTTCAAACAGAGGGTAGTCAATGTCAGGAAATTCCTTACACAGAGAGTTAGGGGAGCTAGATCATTGAAAAGGACCAGTGGTGTCTCACAGGGATCCGTTGTGAGATCTCTGCCCTTTCTGATTTTTGTAGCTGACTTGGATGAGGAAGTGGAAGGATGAGTTAGTAAGTTCACCGATGATACGAAAGTTTGTGAAGTGGTACATGGGTGTTTGGAGGGCTGTTGTAGGTTGCAACGGCACATTGACATAATTTAGAGCTGGGCTAAGAAGTGGCAGATGAAATTCAAACTGGTAAAGTGTGAAGTAATTCCCTTTGCAAGCTCACATTTGAATGCAGAATACAGGGTTACAGGCAGTGTGGAAGAACAGAGGGATTTTGGCGTCCGTGTCCCTAGATCCCTCAAAGTTGATACTCAAATTGGTATGGTTGTTAAGAAGGCGAATGATGTGTAAGCTTTCATTAGCAGGAAGATTGACCTGAAGAGACGTGATGTTATGCTGCAGCTCTGTCGAGCCCTGGTTAGACCGAACCTGCAATATTGTGTTCAGATCTGGTCATCCCATTGTAGGAAGGATGTGGAAGCTTTAAAAGGGTGCAGAGTAAATTTACTAGGATGCTGCCTAGACTGGAGGATAGGTTTTATGAAAAAAAGGTTGAGGAAGCTAGGGCTTTTCTCATTTGCGTGAAGGAGTATGAGAGGTGACTTGATAGAGGTGTAAAAGATGATGAGAGGCAAAGAGAGAATGAAGAGCCAGAGACCTTTGCCCCAGGGCAGAAATGTCTATCACGAGAGGTCATAATTTTAAGGTGATTAAAGGAAGGTTTGGGGGAGATATCTGCGGTAGGTTTGTTTTAACAAAGAGTGGTGGGTGTGTGGAATGCACTGCCAGCGGTGGTAGTTGAGTCAAATACGTGAGGAAAACTTAAGAGATTCTTGGATAGGCACATGGAAGAGAATTCTCTGGGGAAGAGAATTCCCACTTGAAAGGCCATTTTTAGAATTTCTTCTCATCGTTCTTATACAATCAGAGAGTCATACAACGTGCAAACAGATCCTTTATTCCAGCTTGCTCACCCCGACCAGATATCCCAATCTGATCAAGTCTCATTTGCCCATATCGCTCTGAACCATTCCTATTGATGTACCTGTCCAGATATATTTAAACATGTTATTGTACCCGCTTTCATCACGTTCTTTGGAAGCACTTTCCGTACATACACCACCCTCTGCATGAAAAAGTTATCCCTAAGGTCCCTTCTAAATCCTTCCTCCGTTACGTTCAACATATGCAGGCTAGTTCTGGACTATGAAAAAAGACCTTGGCCATTCAGACTATCCATACCCCTTATGATTTTATAAACCTCTGTAATGTCACCCCTCAGCATCCGATAGTCCAAGGGAGAAAAGCCTCAAACTGCTCATTCTCTCCCTGTAGATGAAACCTTCAGGTTCCAGAAAACCATTGTAAATCTTTCCTGCACCCTCTCAATCTTAACAACATCCTTTCTTTAGCAGAGCCAACCAAATTGTACACAGTATTCTTAAAGTAGCCTCACCAGCATCCTGTACAAGCGCAACATGTCACCCCAACACCTATACTCAATGTTCTTAGCAAATCAGGCAAGCATGCCAACCGCATTCTTCACCACCCTGTCTATCTGCAACTCGACTTTCAAGGAACTGTGAACCTGCACCCGTAGGTCTGTTTTTTCAGTAACACACCCCAGGGCATGACCTTGCTTTAACTTAACAAAATGCAAAACCTCACAAATATCTAAATTATCTGCGAATCTGTGGTCCTTTCATGATCAACGGTACCGTTGTACTCTGAAATAATCTTCTTCACTGTCCACTGCACCATGTTTTTGATTTTATCTGTGAACTTTCTAAGCATGCCTCCAATATTTAGATCCAAGTCGTTCATACATATATGATGAAAGGAAGTGAGCTCAGCACTGATTTTTTTTTTTAGCACACCGGTGGCGACAGGCCTCCAGTCTGGAAAACAATCCGCTACCTTCAAGACAATTTTGTATCCAATTAGTTAGCTTTCCCTGGATTCCATGCGACCTAACCTTAATAATCTGTCTACGATAGGGAACCTCATTAGACGCCTTGCTGAAGTCTGTGAAAACAATACATATGACAGAACATTCTTCAATCTTCTTTGTCACCTCTTCAAAATACTCAATCATATTAATGAGATATGATTTCCATACACAAAGCCACGTTGGCTATCCCCAATCAGTCCTTATCTTTCTAAATGGATGTAAGTCCTATCCTTCAGAACTCCCTTCAACAAACTCCTCTACACTGACGTTAGGCTGACTGAGTCGATAATTTCCGGTGTTTTTGGATCGCTGTTCCCTTTTCTAGTCCCACTCCTCCACTGGCCACAAAAACATAACTAGGTTGGTGATATGGCCAATGATATAGTTCTCAGAGTGTGTCAGGATCCGTGTTACGAACAAGTCAGGCAGATTTCTTTAATCTGCTAAAACAACACGTTTATGACCAAAACAAAATTACTCAAACTATGATGGAAAGACAAACGACGAGAGGATATTGCAAATATTTACATTGATATTTCCCTTTTAAAAATAACGTGGAACACACATATTCTCTCTCTCTCTCTCACACACACACAGACACACACACACACGTTTGACAACAAACTGAAAAGCAAAATATCTGCAGCGTTTTCTTGACAGAACTTTGTCCAAATAGTCGTCGAACTCATGCCAAAAGGAAATATAAGAGTTTGGCCCAAATGCTGTTCTATTTGTAGAGTCATCAAGTCATACAGCATGAACTGAGGCCATTTTGCCCAAACCGATCCATGCTGACCCAAATGTCCATCCACACTAACTCCATTTCCCAGCACTTGGCCCATAGCCTTCTTGTCCTTTCCTGTCCATGTACTTGTCCAAATGCCGTTTAAATATTGTTAATATAAATGATTCAACCACTTCCGCTGGCAGCTTATTCTCTTTGTGTATCATTCTCTGCGTAAAACAGTTTCCATCAGTTTCCCTTTTATTCTTTCCCCTCTCACCTTAAACTGATCCTCCCTCGTCCTCAAAGAAAAGTCTGAGTCAATTCACCCTATCCATGCCTCTCATAATCTTGTACACTTCTATAATATCCCCCTCAGCCTCCTACACTCGAAAGAAAATAGTCCTCGCTTGTCCAACCCCTCCCTATATATCATACTGTTGAGTCCTGGCAACATCTTTGTAATTTCCGTCTGCACACATTCCAGTTTAGAAACATCATTCGGAATGCAATGTGACCAAAACTGAACACAACACTACAAGTGCAGCCTCACCAACATCCTGTATAACTACAACATAGCTTCCCAACTTCTCTCCTCCATGTCCTGACCGATGACTGCTAGTGTGCCAAAAGCGTTCTTCACTGCCAATGTCTACCCGTGACGCCACTTTCAGAGAGCGGTGAACCTGAACTCCATGGTCCCTCTGCTCAACTACACTCCTTAAGACCCGACCATTCACCATGAAACTCCTACCTTGATCTGACTTTGCAAACATATTCTTCGGCCCACTTCTCCAGTTTGATCAAGGTCCTGCTGCAATTTCTGATAATCTTGCTCACTGTCCACGATGCCACCTATTTTAATGTCATCTTCAAATTTACTAATTATGCCTTGTACATTCTCAAGAATATCATTGATATAGATAATAAACAAAAATGGACCCAGCACTGACCTCTGAGGCACTGCATGTGTCACAGGCCTCCAGTCCGAGAGCATCCTTCCATTATTACCCACTGCTTACTACCATCAAGCCAATTGTGTATCCAATTTGCCAGCTCCCTCTGGATTCCATGCGATTCTAACCTTCCAGACCAGCATATCAATGGTAACTTTGTCAAAGGCCTGACTGAAAACCATATAGACTATGTCTACTGCTCAGCCCACATTGACATTCCTGGACATTTCATCAAAGAAATCAAACAAATTTGTGAGGCATGATCTCCCACTCACAAAGCCATGCAATCTTTCCAGTCTAAAATCACCTATTAATAATTATTATTTAAATTAATAATAACAAACAATAATAAATAATAATAATATGACATTATCAGTGGAGAATAAATACCACGGTATGTGGTAATGGAACTTGCATCATGGGTGAAGGGCAGAATAGATTTTGTACCTATGTCATTGAACTATGTTGACAAAAAGCAAGGTTGGCATGGTGGCTCAGTGGTTTGCACTGCTGCTTCATAGTGCCATGGATCTAGGCTTGATTCCAGCTGCGGGTGACTCTGTGTGGAGTTTGCACATTCTCCCTGTGTTTATGTGCGTTTCCTCTGGGTGCTCCATTTTCCTCTCATAATCCAAAGATGCACAAGTCAGATGAATTAGCCATACTAAGTTAACCATAGAGTTGTGTGCACTGTCAGGGGTAAACATAGGGTGGGGGAATGGGACAGGGTTGGTTACTGTTTGTAGTGTCGGTGTGGCCTTTTTGGGCCAAGTGCCCTGTTTACAAACTGTAAGGAATCTGAAAAAAACTATTTCTAATCTAAAGCTGTCTTTCCAAATGCACGTACATCTTCTCCCTCGGAGTCTTCTCAAGTAACCTACCTACCACAGATGTTAGGCTTCCTGGTCTATAGTTACCAGATTATTCTTTGCTTCCCTTCTTCAATAATGGCACAACATTTGCTACGCTCCAATATTCTGGACCCTAACCTGTGGCTAACGATGATGCAAAACTGTCAACCAGGGTCCCCATAGTTTCTTCTGTAGCCTCTTGCAGTGTTCTTGGAAGCATCTGTTTAGGAACAGGAGATTTAACCACCTTCGTACATTTTAATGCATGCAACAAGTCCTCTTATGTGATATTGACGAACACAAGGTATCACCACGACCTTTGTTAAGCTCCAAAGTCTTATGTATTTCTCCACGGTAAAGACACAGGATAAATATTCATTGAGAATCTCACACATCTCCTATAGTTCTAGACATGCGTGCTCACTTTGGACCTTGAGTGGTCATATTCTCATCTGGTTATTCTTTTTTACTTTAATATACTTAAAGAACCCCTTTGGATTCACCCAAATCTTCTCAGCCAAGGCTATCTTGTGCCCCCTTTTCACCCTCCTGAGTGAATTCCCTCGATCCCAGCTGCATGGACCTGAGCCACGCCGCCTTTTTGCTGGTCAAAACCTCAATATCTCCTGACATCCAGGGTTCCCTATTCCTGCTAACCTTGCCTTTTACCTCAAAGGAACATATAGTCCTTGAACGCTAGACATTTCACTTTTAAAGGACTCACACTTGCAGGAGGTCCCTTCGGCTGCAAACAAATTCCTCCAATCAACCCCTACAAGCTCCTGTCTAATTCCATATAAATTCGTCTTGCCCCACCTTAGAACTTGAACATGTGGACCAATTTTGTCCTTCTCCATAACTATTTAAAAACTAATACAACTATGGTCACTGGTCCCACAGTGCTCCCTCACTGCCACCTTATTCACCTGTCCTGCCCTAGTTCTTAGAGTAGGTCAAGATTCGTCCCTTCCCGAGTTGCACCCTCTACATACTACTTGAGTAAAACTTTCTGAACAAACTTAATAGATACACCCCATCTCAGCCCTTAATTCTATGTCATTCTCAATCTATGAACGCCCTGGGTTCGTCGGTCCTACCTGTCCGCCATTCTTGCATTGAAACAGATGCAATTTAATCCAACAGACATTCCTTGCTCCCTATCGTGTTCCAGCCTGACCTGTCCCTTCACTTTACCGTTTCTGATTACTGTATCTCCTTCCAGCCTCGCATTTGCCTCCCTGCTGTTGGGGATCCCATCCCTCTCCAACCCCAGCCAATCTAGTTGAAATCCTCCCTCACAGAACTAGCAAACCTGCCTGCAAGAATATTGGTCCCCTTCCAGTCCAGGTACAACCCGCCCTTCCTGAACAGGTCACCTCTGCCCCACAAACGATCCCAGTGATCCAAAACTCTCTGCGCCCTGCATCAATTCTTTAGCCACACATTCAGCTGCCATATCCTCCTGTTCTTACCATCACGAGCACGGAGCCCTGAAAGTCAACCGGATATTACCCACTGTCGTGGACTTGTATTTTACCCGTTTTTCCTATCTCTCTATAATCATTAACGGAGGACTATTTCTGCCTGTTTCATTTTCACCAACGTGCACAATGAATTCTGGCTGCTCCTCCATCCCGGTGAGAACGTTCTGCAGCCACTCTGAGACATCCTGGATCCTGGCACGGAGGACGCTGTACACCATCCCGGATTCCCATTTGCAGCCACAGAATCTCTTGTCTGTTCCCCTCACTATCGAGTCTGGGTAATTATTTCTGAAGTTATTCTGCTCACATAATCTTCTGACAATGGGATTTCTTCCCGAAACAGTTGGATTTAGCTGAATTACTTTGCTTTAGGCAGTGGGAGAGATTCCAATGAATCCTCATCAGGAATCCTCCATGAGTGGGAAAGACGACTAGGCCTTTTTTGCACTCCCACACATTGCTGTGTTTAGCGATAGGGAAACAGAAAGGGAGCAATAGACTGTTCCTTCACCGACAGGCTACGTTATCCATCTGTACGTTAAATCAGTAACATTATCAGACCCCAAACTGGACCATGTGAGCTCGCCTTGAACATTGTCTGAACTATGTGACTCCATCACATTCTCGACTCCAGGTCAGTGCATTATTGCTGTTGTCGTACACAGAATCAATACATTAACAATAAATTACCCTATTTGTTTTGAAGATGTGTTAGTATGTGCCTGCATAGTCTAAAAATAAGCGTTTTATGTCTTCACAATATCTGTGCTAAGATGAATATGTTTTATTCTTAAACAGATACAGAAATTGCTGGAAAAGCTCAGCCTATCTGGCAACATGTATGGAGAGAAATCAGAGTTCAATCTTTCGGTTCAATGACCTCTCCTTTGAACGTTTCTTATTTTTAAATTATTTCCCCAGTTTTATTCTCCCACACAAGAAGAAATATCCATCCGGTATTCACCAACTACACTCTTCTCGAGATCTTATATGATCAATAAAACATCCCTTATTCTCAGACCGAACTGTTAATTCTTCATAATGGAATGCCTTCATCCCAAGAATGAGTAAAGTGAAACATCTTTGAAACGTTTCGTAAGCATTTTTTTTTTCAGTTTAAGCAATTATAACTACACATAATACATCAGATGTTATCTTAGCAATGCGCTGTACTGATGCAAAAAAAAATCGCTAAGATCATACCCAACACCCCTTGCATGAAACAGAATAATTCAATTTCCCTTCCAAATCACTTGCAACATCTTCAGAGTAATTTGATGTGATTCATGTACTAAGACAAATAAATCCCTCTGTACCACTGTGCTCTGCATTCTCCTTGCTGTGAAATAATTTTCTGCTGTTTTGTCTTTTCCACAAAACAAAAGTTCCCATCACCTACATTGTACTGATCTTTTTTTTTTGCTGAAGGTTTGCTCACAGCCGTCTTCTGACTGTATGCCATTGCAGACGCCCTGGTCTCCCCCTCTCTGTATCCCATTGCAGATGCGCTGTCCTTCCCCTGCCTGTATCCCATTGTAGACTTCCTGCCGCCCCCGTTTGTATCCCATTGCAAATGCTCTGCCCTCCCCCTGTCTGTATCCCAATGCAGACGCTATTCCCCAATCCTGTCAGTATTCCATTGTAAACGGTCTGCCGACCACTGTCTGTATCCCATTGCAGATGATCTGCCCTCCTCATCTGTATCACATTGCAGACGCTCTGTCGTCCCCCATCTGTATCCCGTTGCAGATGCTCTGCTCTCCCCCTGTCTGTATCCCATTGTAGACGCGCTGCCCTTCCCCCGTCTTTATCCCATTGAAGACGCTACGTCCTCTAATCCCATTGCAGATGCTATGCTCTCCAATGTCGGTATCACATTGCGGACGATATGCCCTCCCCTGTATGTATCCCATTGCAACCACTCTGCCATTCCCGGGTCTATCCCATTGCAAACTCTCTGCACTTCCCCATTGTATCCCATTTCAGACGCTCTGTCCTCTACTGTCTGTTCCCCATTGCAGTCACCCTGCCCTCCCCTGTCTGTCTCCCATTAAAGACGCTATGGCATCCAATGTCTATATCCCAATGCAGACGCTATACCCTCCAATTTCGGTATCTCATTGCAAACGATATGCCCTTCCCCTGTCTGTCTCCCATTGCAGACGCTATGGCATCCAATGTTTATAGCCCATTGCAGATGCTATACCCTCCAATGTCGGTATCTCAATGCAAACGATATGCCCTCCCCCTGTCTGTATCCCATTGCAGAAGCTGTGCCCTCTAATGTCTGTATCCCATTGCAGACGTCCTGCCCTCCACCGTCTATATCCAATTGCAGATGCCCTGCCCACACCTCTCTGTATCCCATTGCAGACGCGCTGCCCAGCCCGTCTGTATCACATTGCAGACGCTCTGCCCTCCCCGTCTGTATCCCATTGCAGACGCTCTGCCCTGCTCCTGCTTGTCTCCCATTGCAGTCACCCTGCCCTCCCCCTGCCTGTATCCCATTGCAGACGATTTGCCCTCCCCCGTTTGCTTCCCATTGCAAATACTCTGCCCTGCCCCGTCTGTCTCCCATTGCAATCACCCTGCCCTCCCCCTGCCTGTATTCCATTGCAGACGATTTGCCCACCCCCGTGTGTATCCCATTGCAGATGCCCTGCCCTCCCCGTCTGTATTTCATTGCAGACGCACTGCCATTCCCCAGTCTGTATCCCATTGCAGTTGCTCTACCCTCCCCCTGTCTGTTTCCCATTGCAGGCGGTCTGTTTCCATTTGACATCTTATTGAATGACTATCCTGGTGCATGAGCAAACTGGGCTCTATCCCCTTTATCCAATTCATTGGAGTTCTGTGGACAGAAGTCAATACTGGGAATACATTGGCACACAGACCAGTACATAGACCCACCAAGTGGGGAGCTGTAACATTGAAAAGGATCTGGGAATCTCCCTGTACACCAGTCACTGAAAGCAATATTGCAGGAACAGAAATCAGTTAGGAAGGTACCTGGTGTGTTCACCTTCATTTCAGGAGGATTTGAGTCCAGGATTAAGGGTGTCTTACTGCAGCTGGACAGGGCCTTGGTGAGACCCCACCTCGAACATTGTGCAGTATTGTGTGCAGATTTGGTCTCCTTACCTAATAAAGGACAAACCTGATATTGAGGGAGAACAGTGAAAAATGACCAGACTGATCTCTCGGATGACAGAATTGTTGTGGGAGCAAAGTTTGGGACGTCTGAGCCTGTATTCCATGAGGTTTAGGAAAGTGAGTGGAGATATCAGTGAAATATGTAAAACACTGACAGGGCGAGACAGATTGGAAGCAGGGATGATAATTCCCCAGGCTGCAATGTCTAAAACAAAGGCCCACATTATGAGTACAGGCAGGTCACACTGCATTGAGATGAGAATAAATGTCTGCACTCAGAGACTGGTGAACCTGGGAAATTCTCTCCCATGTAAGGCTGTGGAAGACAAGGCACTAAAGACAAATAAGGATGTCTAGACACTGAGGGGCTGGGGGAGAGTGCAGGAGTATGGTGTGGAAAAAAGGGTCAGCCATCATTATATTGAATTGGGAATCAAACTCGACAGACCAAAGGGACTACTGCAGTTCCATTTCATAGCTTCACAAGGTTAATCACATTAAGGGAGTTGTACAGGGTGTGGGGAAAGTGCATTGAGGAGATGTTCAGACATGAACTAGAATAGGGGAGGCTTAATGTGCTGTATGGCCTACTCCATTCCCGATGTTTCTGTGCAGTCTGTGGGAAAGCTCTGTAAATGTTGACACAAGTTCTCAGATGTTAGGAAGAAGGTCTTTGCCAGGTCGGCAGGACTGTGTTTCCCATTCCTTTTTTCCAATACCGAGGCTGGGGCCTTGTGTTCAGTACGGGTTTATCCTTTAAGACCTCGGAGCAGTTTGATACAATTGAGTGTCTTGCTTGGCCGTTTCAGAGACCATTGAGTTTATCACATGGCTGTGTATCTGAAGTCACTTTTAGCCTAGACCAGGAAAGTACGGGAGATTCACTTCCTGAAAGTACACTGGGGAAGCAAATTGGTGTTTACAATCGGCATTGGCTTCAATGTCACTATTACTCACACCAGATTTGAGATCTCGATATTTTATTAATTGTTTTTATCTTCCACCAGCTTCCAGAGCATTGGCCTGTTCTGGATTAGTTTTCCAATAATGTTTCCACAACAGCACAATATCCACATGGGGCCTAATCGGAAACCACACTGACCAGGTTATTTTTGTGCTGCTTGACAGTTCTGTCAAAAAAAACTCCCACCAATTTGACTCTCGTGATGGGACTGATGGGGTAGTAATTTGTCAGATTGTAATTATTCCCCTTTTAGGAAATGGACACAGTTGAGTAATTTTCCACATTACCAGGGAGATGTCAGAGTTGGAGCTGGAATGAAACAGCTTCCCAAGGGACACCGCTCGTTGTGCAGCAAAGTATTCAGTCCTATTGCAGGAATGAAGTCAGGGCCCATTACCTTCGTCGTATCTACTGTGTCCAGCTGTTTCTTCATGCCACGGGCAGTGAATCTAATTGGTTGAAGACTGGCCTGTGAGATTCTGTGGGCATCATGATGAGGGTGAGGTGGATCCTCGACTCAACATTCCTGGCTGAGGGTGCTACAGATACTATTTCTTTGCTTTTTTACACTGATGTGCAGAGCTGAATAAATTGACAGGATATGGATAATTGTGGATCCCTCTCCACCAGTTCGTTGTTTAATCGTCTATCACAAGTTTTGGTTGAATGTGGTAGAGCTTCGATCTGGGTGTGTTAACCTTGTGAGAATTTCTCCCTCTCTATCGTATGATTTGGTTTAATTTGATTTGATAGGATTTATTGTCGCATGTATCCAAGTAGAGTGAAGCTCTTTGTTCATACACAGTTCTGGAAGATCATAGTGAGAGTTGGAGCTGCCTTTTTTTTAGAGACATGGAGTGTCCGAAATTTAAAAGCCTACTTCAGCTCTCTGTTTTTGAAGAGCCACAAAACAGCCAGAATTTAAAGTAGATTGCCTCAGCATAAGTGAAAAAATGCCTTTGAGAAGGGAATTATTCCAAACAAAAGAAAGGATAACCTGATTCGCAATATTCTGAAAATTGTAATATGGTGATAAAGAAAGTTCTTTTATTTTTGAAATTGATGATTTGTAACAGAACACAGGTGAAATAATGAAATTGTATCAGAAACACTTTGAAGTATCATGACAAAAGGTAACTTATTCTGATCTCATTAAGAATGTGTTCAGCCACAAAAACAGCGAGTGAAATTATCTTTAAGAAGCTAGTTGTGCCTTTGAAACTATTTACAACAGGAAAATTCTAGTTAAAGATTTGGTAAATAATCATGGAGACAGATTTGAACATAATTATAAAACCCTAAAGAGATGCGTGGCATGTCTTGTCTAATTAACTGAAAAATGGTTAACAGTATAAATTATATTAATAACACGAGTTTTGTAACAGAATCAACTTTTTAATGTAAAATGTGATAATGGAATTTGGTAAGAGATAGCCTGCTCAATGGAGAGTAGAATTAATGCAATCCTTCAAGATCAAAAATTCAGGGCATCAGTAAAAAGAGCACAGCCACTAACTTTGGATTGCAACGTATAAAGATCCTAAGGCCGAGAGATATCAAAAATCGTTAAACATCCGAAACAAATAAGAACCTAGGGCTGTCCATGGGAGTGTCCATCATTGATCAACTGTTTTACAAGATTGATTCCGCAGAAGGGAAGTGGAGGGGACACTAACAACGTTGTGTGTAATCATTGCAACGCAGAACGTATCAAGAATACTGTAATTTTGCTGTAAAATCGTAGTGTATCATTGATCGTTCTGTTTATCTGAGCTGAGGATTAATGAAACGATTGTCTTCTCTGACAAAGCAAGATTCGCGGAAGATCCTTTGGTACTCTCCCTGCATTAACCGTTTTTTGCTTGAATTAAAGTCCACTCTGTGCCTGTGTCCTGTCTTTGTCGCTAGCCAGGGAATCTCGCTCCTATAGTAAGCAAGGACATACAGATCAGAGCGGAAAGGGAAAACTGAGGCATACAGGCTACACCACTAATGGCATGCAATAGCCAAGATCAACGTGAGCAAGATCAGCATTATTTGAAGTTAGACAGTACATTCCTCAGTTTATTAATGACTGGGAAGATGCTGTTCATGAGACGCAGGTTTGTGTGTTCAAGTTTCTGTATTGTCTGCCTGATGGAAGAGATTTTAGGAGATCCAGGGTGCGAGGGATCGTTAATAATGCTGTTTGCCTTTCCGCTGCAGCGAGCTGTGTAAATGAAATCAATGGATGGGAGCTGAAAATGTGTTGCTGGAAAAGCGCAGCAGGTCAGGCAGCATCCAAGGAGCCGGAGAATCGGCGTTTCGGGCATGAGCCCTTCTTCAGGGCTCTTGCCGGAAACGTCGATTCACCTGCTCCTTGGATGCTGCCTAGCCTGCTGCGCTTTTCCAGAAACACATTTTCAGCTCTGACCTCCAGCATCTGCAGTCCTCACTTTTTTTCAATGGATGGGAGGTTGGCTTACATGACGGCATGGGCTGTGCGCACAACCTTCTGTCATTTCTGTTACTGTCCTGGGCTGGGCTGTTGCCACACCAGGACGTTATGCACCCGGATGGTTTGCTCTCAGTGGTGCATTGGTAGAAATTGGTGAGGGTCGTGTGGACATGCCAAATGCCCTAAGCTGCCGGAGAAAGAAGAGGTGTTTCTGTGCCATCTCGACTGTTACATCTCCATGGGAAGTCCAGGACAGGATGTCAGTTATCGTCACTCCGAGGAACTTAATTCTATCCACCCTTTCAACTTCAGTTCCATTGATGTAGATGGGGGCGTGTTCTCCTCCTTTCTTTCTGAAGTCATTGATCAGTTAGTTAGTTTTGCCGACGTTGAAAGAGAGCTTGGTCTCATTGCATCACATCACCAAGCCCTCTATTTCCGCTCTGTATGTTGACTTGCCTTCATTACATATCTGTCCTACTATGATGGTGTCATCAGTGAACATGCAGATGGCATTCGTTCTGAATTTGGCAATACAGTCGTGGGTGTACAGGGAGTATAGTAGGGGGCTAAGGACACATCCTCTGGGATTTCAGTGTTGAATGTTATTATGGAAGAGTCACAGTTACTTATCTTCTCTGATTGTGGACTGTGGGTCAGAAAGCTGAGGATCCTGTTGCAGAGGGCGGAGCCGAGACTGAGGTCACGAAGTTTTGTGATCAGTCTGAAGGGAATAATGGCGTTGAAGGTGGAGCTATAATCAATGAGCAGGAATCTGACGTAGGTGTCCTTGTTGTCCAGATGTTCCAGGGATATGGTACCGCTATCGACCCATTCTACTGGTAGGAAATTTGTAGGGGATCGAGGCAGGCTGGGAGACTGGAACTGATGTGCGCCATGAATAGCCTCTCGAAGTACTTCATGCCCCCCTCAGTCTCCTGCGCTCTAAGGAGAAATGTCCCGGCATATCCAACCTCTGCCTATGACTCAGTCTTGTAAGTCCTTGCAACAACCTTGCAATTTTTCAGTTTAATAACATCCTTCCTGTAGCAAAGTGACCAAAACTTATCACAGTGTTGAACATGGAACTATTTGGAACTGTAAGTTTTACTCTGTTATCAATTATTGTACTGCTGTGTTATTGTTTCATTATTTGTGATATTCTGAAATCTTATTATGTTTAAATCCTCTAATGGCAATCCCCTCGGGTGAACGTCCTCCTGACTGCTTGAACTTGAATTTTGTTTGGACAGATATTTTGAGGCCGCTGCATATCAGAGAACAGGAGAGATGATGGATGATTGTGCAGTGTGTGTCCTTGACTGGACCGGCTTGTCTCTCCAGGCACCTAAAGCTTTTATTGTGGGTCAGAGTACCTCAGAATTGTTACATCACAGAAGGAAGCTATTCAGCCCATTGTAGGTCCATGAATATAGAACATTACAGCACAGTACAGGCCCTTCGTGTCTCAATGTTGCACCGACCTGTGAAACCAATCTGAAGCCAATCTAACCTACACTATTATATTTTCATCCTTATGTTTATTCAATGGCCTTAAATTTGGTGAGTCTCCTACTGTTGGACAGGCAATAAATTCCAAGCTGTCATTACTCTCTGAGTAAAGAAATTAGTTCTGACATCTGTCTGAAGACTATCACCCATAAATTTAAAATTACATCCCCTCATGCTAGCCATCATCATCCGATGAAAAAGGCTTTCACTTTCCAAAATATCTAATCCTCTGATCATCTTGCATGTCTCTCAACGTTCTTGTCTTTAATGAAAACAGCCTCAAGTCTCTCAGCCTTTCCTGTAAGACATTCCCTGCATATCAGGCTTCATCCTAGCAAATCTGCTCTTCACCTTTTCCAATGCATCCACATCCTTCCTACAATGCAGCGACCAGAACTGTACACAATGCTCAAAATATGGCTGCACCACAGTTTGTACAGCTGCAGCATAACTTCATGGAGAAGGAAGCCTCCTTCTTCCACTTGACAAGAGATTCAACTTCTTCAGTAAACAACAGCACCCTCACTCGACCACTTCCTACTTTCCTGACCGGTATAAACTTATCAAGGACACCCAGTAGCTGTTCCTTGAAAAAGCTACACATTTGAATTGTGCCCATCCCCTGCAGTTTCCTTCCCCATCCTATGCATCCTAAAACCTTTCCTAATCGCATCATAATTGCCTTTCCCCCAGCTATAACACTTGCCCTGCGGTATGCACCTTTCCATCGCTAAAGTAAACATACCTGAATTGTCGTCACTATCACCGAGGTGCTCACCTACCTCCAAATCTAACATCTGGTCTGATTCAATACCCAGTACCAAATCCAATTTGGCCTGTCCCTTGTTGGCAAATCGACACAGTGTCAGGAAATCATTCCGCACACATTGGACAAAACCTGACCCATATAAAATACTTGAACTGTTGCATTTCCCGTCAATATTTGGAAAGTTAAAATCTTCTGTTACTTTCGCTCCTATACAGTATGATCTTCGTAACCCTGTCCTCTGCATCTCAGGAACTTTTCAGAGGTCTATAGAGAACTCTTAACAGGTGACCTCTCTGTTTTTGTTTCTAACCTCTTATCATACTACCTCAGTAGACAAGTCCTTATCAAACATCGTTTCTGCCACTGTAATACTTTCTTTGATTAACAATGCCACCCTCGCCCCTTTTCGTGCCTTTCGTGTTCTTAATGAAGCATCTGAACCCCGGAACCGACAACAATCATTCCTGTCCCTGCTCTATCCATTTCTCCAAAATGGCCACACATCAAGCTGGACAACTGAACAATTTGGAAACAGGGAGTGATTGGAAGGATGTTAAAAGAGGGTTAGTTGGATAGATCAGAAGATAACATGAGAGGAGATAGAGAGAAATAGTCAGAAAATTGAAGTTTTATTTAGAAATTCTCACGGACTGCAATGCCTTTGTGTGATGCCGTACACTGTGAGCACTGTGCTGAGACTGCTATGGTCCCAGATCATTTATCTTCAATAATATCACAGAGCTGAGTCGATGACAGTTAAAAAGAGATCATAAGGCCAAACGATTTTTTTTTTTACCTGGAGAAAGTGGATTAGTTTAAATAGAACAGTAGCAAGAACTGAGAACCTCCCTCGATACAGAGGTACAGTGCCAATGAATCTCAGTGAGGTAGATCACTGATAGAGGGGGAATCAGCATCTCAGCTGTGGGTCAAATAATGATTGATAAAGTTTGCACACCATTTCCACCGTTTTGTAATGCACATTTCAATTTATGCAGCACAATATCATGAGTGTATTTTAGCTATCTTATCTCTATGTTTAGTATGGACAGAAAATCATTTTTCCCCGTATTTTGTGTTCAATAAACAAATGTCAGTCCTCATTCCTCACTCTAGATGTATCTTTGAATCTGTTCTGCATATGAGTTATAAAGAGTAACATTCCAATACTGATGACTGGGAAGTATTATTGTCCCTCCCTCCATTCTGAACTGCCATGTCCCTCAATTCTCTCTGTTTTCTGTCTCCTCCACAATGCCATAATCACAATGTAATTAAAGTCCAATAAATGACACTTCCACACAGTTCATTAACATCGATAACATCAATAGTACAGGCCTCATCGTCCCTCTCTGATCCTGGAATATCAAACTGAATTGCATTTGTCACGTACAATTCTCTGTTAACATATTCATGCCATTTGTCTGTTATAACCCCACGTTGTCTCAGGCAAACATTCCTCTCAGATCATGAACTATAAAAATTGTCTCACTGTTTTATTGAAATTATAATGCTTGGTCAGTACTTACAGAATGTACATTTCGATTTATAAACAGAGAAGTATGTTTATATTCAGATAAACTTATGGCATTACTCCCATGTCCAAGGCAGATTGAATGGTTACACTCAATTGATCTACCAGCCCCAACATTTGTTCCATCAGTCACCCTCAGATACCCCATCAATAATGCAAAAAAATTAATCATTGTTTTGAATTTTAATAAAACAGCACTGAATTAAAAGGCGTTGGTTGGAACTATTTGTTCAGCGACTGTGATTGATGTCAGTCTCCATGGATCCTAAATGTGTCACTGGAGGGTTTACCACTTCTATTAATTCGGGACTCCGTTCAATGCATTATCCCATAGTATGGGCGGGAATATCACCGACAGCACTAACAGGGAACAGCAGCTCGAGAGACGAGGGAGGAGAGATCAGAATCTGATAATATAAGACTGGAATATTCCAATAATGGATCAGAGTCTGAGAACATTAGACTGGATTATTACAATAACAGACAGAAGTTTATCCTGGGGTCTTTACTATCTTTCTCAGCCTTGGACATCATTAGCCTCACGGATCGAAGATATCCTTTGGATTATTCAAGGTGGTTACTATCCCACCCTCGCTATAGTTGGTGTTCCTGGTAAGTCATTCCATCTGACCATTAAACCGAGTTGAGCTGAATTGCTGTTCACATTTAAATTTTAGAATTTGGAAGTCATCATTTTCAGATCCAGTCAAAAGTGTTATTCCTTGCAAATTATAACTGGCAAATTACTATTCACAACTTACTCAACAATATGCGTGGAGAAACCAGACTGTCCACAAACTCCATGATCTTTTTTTCTCCATTCAGATTTACATTTCTACATATTCTCCCCACTCATCAATCCTGCCCAAGACCACTACCAGGATATTTCAGTCTCCTTCTCAGCCTCAGTGCAACTGCTGAATAATCCATCGTTTGTGCCTTTGTTAAGTCCAGATATAACCGTTTCAAGTCCCTTCTAACTATGCTTCCGTCACAAAATATTTGCACTTGAGATGGATAATTTGTGGTCTCCACAAAATCTGTCAGATGGGCAGAGAGTGCATGGTAGTCAAGTCATTGACTCACAATTGAGAGGCCCAGAATAATAATCTTTTTGTGTCTCGTGAAGCAAGTTGATGGAATGCAAATGAAATCATCGCCACTTGTTTTAAACAGAAGCCTATCTGTTTGCCTTATGTCCTTTAGAGAAGGCAATGGGTTATCCTTCCCTGGTCAGGTCTCTGTGTGACTGCAAACCCACAGCAAAGTAATATACTCTTTAATGTCCTGTGGAACAACTGAAACAGCCACGCAGTTCAAGTTTGGCATAACATTCTGGCCTGCCCAGGACTGCACACATCCCGTGAGGGAAGAACAAAAGGAAAGCTAGCTCCCCTCCTCTGTCTGATTTCCATGTTCCTGCAAGTCATTTCCATTCATGTAGGTGACCGTTCCCTGTTTCAAGTGATTTTTTTCTGATTGAGTCTCCCGCCGAGAGTGATTTTCATCTCTATCGGCACCTCTGGTGATGACTGACGCAAAGATGTAAGAAACGTCAAAATTTCCACATCATTCGCAGTGTAGAGAGAAGGAATGGCTTTTTACAGCACAGGAAACAAGCTGAGACAGCTTTGTGAGGGAACAGAATTATTGTGATCAACCCTGAGAGTGTTGCTGAGATGGTATTTGGGGTATTGTGCACAGATTGTCTCTCCTTTGTAAGGACCAATCCTCTTGGCAGAAAGAGTGTAAAGGAGTTTCACCAGATTAATTGTTGGGATGATTGTACCATCGGGGGTGCATGAGGATATTAATCTGTAGAGCTTGGAGGGAATAAGAAGTGATTTCATTGAATTTTAAGGGGATGGACAGTCACTCATTATATTCCAAACAGACAGTGATACGGTGATACATTCCACGGCTTATTTGTTACTTGGTTTACATGATGGCTTAAAAGCCTCTGAAATCGTTCCTCTCACTCCAAGCAACTCCCCATTTCGATTGAGAGAGAGAGAGAGAGACAGTTTTGACTAAACTTTTCCCACATTAGTACACTGCATTTGGTGTGTGATCATGTATAGAACTTCACGTTATCCACCATCCCGACAGGAGCCACAATACCTTTACTCTAAAACAGTTAACTATTCCCACAAGCTTCTGACCCCCACGGAGAACATGGGTCTGTCATCTTGGAGATGGAAGATGCCGCCTTGAGGCTTGGCACAAAATATTTGGCTTCCTTCCTCACTGCCGGCAAAACACGTTAAAGAATCATTTGTTCCACAGGCAATGGAGCCACGAGGAACATTGTAAGCAGTCTATGAGTGCAGTCGCTGCTCCATTCGTTTTTCAGGTTGGAGCATCAATGACACCCTTCTGTTCCTGTATAAGTGTCTCGAGGTATGAATGATCTCCTCCTGATTCCATTGCACAGGTTTAGGGGTCTGATTGGGCTCTGCCTACTCCTGTTTAACAGCTCAATGTACTGACAAGACCCCTCCCCTTCTTATGGAACAGGCAGCAGGATTGAATGGGCTGTCCCTCTTCTCGTTCAGTCGTTTCGATCAACTGAATGGCCTCCACATATCTGGGTGTAACCAGCTTCAGGTGCTGAATGAGCTCCTCTTTTAACTGTGGAAATGTGCAGTGTTTGGCCGTGCTGTTACATGAATGTT